>NW_024499239.1:7878130-8478130 GCF_017590055.1 Onychostruthus taczanowskii | reverse complement strand
TGTCTTTACCAGTATTTAAAATAAATTTGAGTCCAAACAAGTTTACCAGTGGCACTTCAAAACACTGTCATTCACTTTCAGGGTGCCCATCTTGAAAAATAGTAGGTCTCGTTTTGAGGAGGGCTAAGATGTAAGCACAGTCTAGATCAGCCTGAGCCGTGAGTGTCTCTTTATCAAACTCTTTGTACCAAGTCCTGACAGAGTAGCTCCCAACTGTGCCGATGGGAGTGCAGCAATAAACCACTACACTTTAAAAGTACTGCTCTGAGCTTACTGTAACTGGCTTCTGAGCCTATATTATTTACAAAACTATTTTTACAAACTATTATTATTTACAAGCCTATATTATTTAGAAACTGTTGTAGATAAGGGGCTTATTTGCTGAGCTACTATATCTCAGGAGAGGAACACCACAACCCCCAAATAAACAGGCAACCACAGGCTTTCACTGAGAAGGCATTGCACCCAAAACATGAAAAGCAGCCTGCCATGGCCAGTCTCTTCCAAGTAATGTTTGTGCAAGTTGCATGTGTCATGGTAAACCAGCTTAGTAGCTCAGTAGTTACATTTGTTGAACACTAATTACACAAAGTGTCTTTGTAGGGTTGAAGGTAAAATACACACTGAAGTTACTCTGTGACTGAAAAGACATAGTGGCAATTGAATGAGAGAGAGCCTTCCTTAACTCCTTTCCTAAAGAAAAGAATACAATCACTCCAGTAGTTCGGATACTTTTTCACAATTTTACTCTTAGTGCGGAAATTTGTACTGCTCTAATTATTACCCTTTATTCTTTAATGATGAAACAAACTAACCTATTTTCTTGCTTTGGCACATCAATATAGATCCAAATGTAGTGTTGTTTCACAAGGAAGACACACAAATCAAATACTTCCTGCTCATAAACAAAAGAAGAGAGAGGTTCTTCTCTCTGAAAATGAGACAATTAGAAACCTAAGGGAGAATTTTCCCCCAGAATTTTGGAGAAAGCCAAGCAAATACAAAAATCCAAACACTGACAGAAGTTTAGAATAGTTTTCTCTCTACGCCAAAGCTGAGACAAGCATTGATCAAAAAGCAATCCAGATCTTCCAGTTTGCAGATCTCAGGGAACTTGTACCACATTTAAGGCTAGTTCTGAAAATCAACCCGATGATTTTTTGCACAGCTCTAGGTAGGTGGCAAGATAGGGCAAATCTTCAAGGGAAGGGAATCGTGACTTCCTTCCTTGGAAAGCCTGCTTAAAAGTGGTTGACTGTGCAAGGCAAACACTTGTGAGTGCTGAGGCCCTTCTCTAACCACACTGTTGTTTGTACCTGACCTCAAGGAAACAAACTTGCTGGAAGTATTTGCTCTCAGACTTTACTGAATGAAAGCTTAGGAAAGCCTTTCTTCACATCTTTCAGGAAGGGATGGTCTTTTGCTGTGTTTGCACTGTATCCAGTTAAACACGGTCTCAACATTGTCTACATCTTTCACTGATAGTGCTTCACAAAGGACAGGGGAGGGGAAACACTCAACCCACTGAAATGTGATGAAATGTATTCAGGCAATAAATATTTGTTTGGAACTTAAAATTTTTTCTTCAGACCCTGCCTTTCTGAGGATTATACATGATCACCTGTCAGCAGAGTATGCCCGTGCCTTCCACACAACAGTGATGGTGGGGAGGGCATAGCTAACCAGAGCAGGTGGCCAACCCCACTGCTCCTTAACCAGGAGCACCTCATTTAGCACCTGATCGTGCTGGAGTCCAAATCCAGCATGATGTCAAAACTTCATGTCCAAGCAATGATGCATGAAAATTGTTGATTTTTGCTGACCTACAGAACAGGGCTGGCAAGCAGGATGTATTGCTAAGGAGAACAGGTACAACAGGCATTGTAATTTTACTTAATGAAAGTTTGATATCAAAATGGACAAAATAATTGAGTTACCGTAGAAAGGTCAAAAGGGATTGCTGGAAAGGGGAAAAAAAGAAGGCAGCAATTTTTCTGTAAGTTCTCTTCTGGGTCACTTTCACTTAGACATATGGAGGAACTTTAAAATTTTATTAAGAACTGAATACATTGTGTGGAGACCAAACATTTAATCACTTACAGCAGGAGGCAGGGGGGAAAAAGGCCCAAGTTGTTTTTTGGTTTTTTTCTGTGTGACTTTTTTTTCCTGTCTGCCATTTTTATACAAGTTTATTTAACTCCCTTTTTTTTTTTTTTACTTTTATCACAGATGTTTGCTGCAAAGGCACAGATGCTTTCTTGTTAGAAAAACATTTCTGGTTGAACATTCTATTATTAATTCACACAAGTGACTTTTCCATTTAGGATAGCAAGGAAGAGTAAGCCTTCTCCTTGGGGCTTACTCTTACCAGCTTGATGTGCCTCAACTTTGCATCCCTTCTAGCTTTTTAATATAGTTATGTTTTTTCATTAAAGAGCAGTTATTTGTATGAATTTGTGTAAACAAGGTCCAATGCCTTGCTGTTGCAGGCAATCTGCTTTTGAAGGAGCTGAATAACAAGCAAAAGAGTACTCCATATCAAGAATAACACACACCCAGTGACTAAAAACCCTTTCAGTATGAAGTCCACCCTGGCAACTCTTCTCACTGGTTCCAGTAGGAACAGTATCAAATCCTCACGCTGCCAACAGAGGACAGGAGAAAAGAAATAACCCAATGCAAATGGGGCCAGTGCTACCCAGCACAGTGCTGCCAGCAGAAACAGCCTGGCATCAGCACAGGTTTGCCTGTGCTGGACAGAAGCTCTCCAGACCATAACAAAACATATTATTTCACATCTGCCCAATCTGCTGTGCTCAGAGCAGGTGCTGGATGTTAAGGCCCTTTTCCAGGCAGGTTAGCATTGCTGTGCTCTTATGATACACTCTGATGCAGAGCATCTGACAGCAGCCTTCAGGCAGGAGAGGCAGGGAGTGACCAACATGAGCCATGTGGAGCCAACATGTCCACAGCCCTGAGAGCCCACCAGCCTGCAGATCTGCTCCTCCCCTGACTACCTACCCTCCCCACGGGATTTTTTGCAATGGCTGTATGTGTAGACTGGACTCTATGTCTTACACTCACATCCCCCTTCAACCCACAGCTACTTTGCAACCCTGTTTTATCAGCAGTAGATTTGGGAGTGCCCAGTTTTATCTACCTTATTAAGCACCTGAGCTTTGTGCAACAGCTTGGGATGCAGAAGCACCACTTATTCCCTGGCACAGCCACCCAGCAATCTCCTCCTCTCCATTCTGGGCTCTGTGCTCCTTCCCACAGCCGAGTTGGTGCAGAAATCCCCCCACCAGGACCCAGGCCCACTGTGCAGGGGCAGCTCCCAGTCCTGGCACTGCAGCCGGCAGCCAATCCAGGCTCCACTTGCCCAGCTAATGAATCCACACTTTCCCATTACAGTACAGACAGTTTATTACCTCCAAAAAAATGTTATCCGCTCTTCCTCTCTTATGGCAAGCAAGCTTGATAGCAATTGCACTAACATGACTTTAACACTACACATTTCCATGGAGCTATTCTTCTCAGCTACTTCTGATCGACTCATAGTAAAAGAGGCCTAAGTCTCAGGCTAATTCATGCTTTTGAAGTTGGCAGTCTCGTTCACCTATAGCTCAGTGGAAAACAAGCAGTTGGTGTCAGCTGTCAGGAACCTGAATCAAGCTTTGTTAAGGCCTCCTCTGTCTCTATTTCTGGTTTGGGTGTGGCATGGAAAAAACAATATTTACCATCTCAGTAGCTGTGCCCTTTGTGTATTTGTTTTTGTATTCCCTTTCCCCATGTGAATTTAGCAGATGTTGCATGGCTTGGTATCAGCTCTGAATTTTGTTGTCAGAGTACGTGCATGTCTCCACTGAACATTAGTAGTGAATAAGCAATGTCTGCACAGAAAAGATAATACAGATTCAGCTGCCAGGCACCATTTCAGTGGCAAATGTAGATAAAGATATAAACACCAAAAATACCCTAAGATTTCATTTTCAATGTAAATGAAAGAAAAACTACAGCCATCAGCCCTGAATGGAAGACTGCCAGGGGCCCGAGAAGCTACCACCATATACCAGGTCCAATTTTTGTCTTTTAACATCTCTTTTTAAATTAAAATCACTTAGGAGTGTTTTCCATTGCTTTGGATGAATGAACACAGATTACTAAAAGGCTAGTTTGTATTTACCAATATACTTTAAAAACTAATGCTCAGTGTAATTATCCCATTAATTACCTTCTATACAACATGTCCATTCACTTTTTGTTTATATAGAGTAAAAACATAGGGATTTGCTAGGGTTCAGATCATAAAAAACCTCAAAGACAGTTTAAGAAAACAGTGGAAAGCCAAGGGCAAAAAGCTAGAGGAAGCAGGGAAAAGTCAGCTTGCTGTTTTCACAGCCAATTACCAGCACCCGGTATCCATCAAACTACAGCCTCAGCTTTCTTTCATTTCCCTGCCATCCTTCCACAATAAAGCTTTACAGTGGCACCACAGAAATCAGTGTGGCTGGACTTTCCTCCTGGAGAGTGAAACTATTTGTCCCAGATTTTCCATATGGGGGAAAGCCAGGTTTGAGAAGCAAGGAGGTAAATCAGCCCCCATCTCTGGGTAGGAGGCAGAACTTGAACCCAAGTCTCCCAAATGTCCTGAGAGCCAAATCTGCCTCTAGAGACTAACACTCTTTAGAAATCAAACCCAGTGACTTTCTTGTCACAGGGCAATATGTCAGACTGACCAATAAATAAAGTTTCAACACAAGCAGCAGATATTTGCTTTATGACAGTGTGACCTGAGACATTTCATTTATAGTCCCTGGAGAAAGGAGTTCTACTGGAAATGTCAGCCTGGTGTTACCATACAGCATCATGAACAACACCACAGGCAAAACATACTCCAGCATATCACACCTGATGGTGCAATCTTCATTGATAATTTTGGTGAATATAGTCCATTCTTTTGCACAGGATTAAAGGGAAAAAAAAATTACTAAGCTATCTTGATACCAGACAAACTAAGCCTTTTAAGACAATGAATCCTTTCCTATAGTTCTCAAGTATTGTTTTCCTGAGAGACTAAAAAAGATTGCAAATGCAATCAAGATCAGCAATTCAATAATACTACAGAAATGCAGCTGTATTTCCCTGCTATCTCACTATTATCACATTTGAGCAACATTTGGACCTTTTTGATGCAGTGGTCAATACTTTGGATCTGCCTTGTTCTGAGAAATAGTTACTGTAATTATAACGTAAGAGCTCTTTGCTCTTGTTCAAGAAATTGTTGTGTGCAATCATTCCCTTAGCCACCCATAATCACTCAATGTCTGTGAAGGAAATTGGTTTAAAATAACGAAATGGAAAAGTTCACCTGCACTCTAAAGAGCTCTAGATTAAATTAAGTCTATGCTTTACACTTTAATCTAAGTGATGTATTTAAAAGCAAAGAAAAGCCCATTGAATCAAAAAGAATTCATGTAAGAAAGTCATAAAAGGGCCTTTTTAAAAGTATTGTATCAGAGTCATTGCTTGAAAAATCTTGAGTGTGACTTATAATTGTTTTGAGTATTTTTCTGTTTTAAAGGTTTGTTATCCATTTTCACAGCCTTCTTTAACTATGCTTTTCTACTCTCTGCTGACCAATCTTGATGTCAAATCTTCAGGAACAACGAGGTTAAAAAAAAGCATCCTGGTATTTTCACCACACCTGTTATGTAAAAGCAGCTTTGTGTAGGAGAAGCATCTTGAGCAGTGAATCTGGGGGAAAAGACACACCCTACTCCACCACCATCACCCACCCCTACCCCCCCAAAAGAAAAGGGGAAAGAAAAATAAATGCAGAAGACAGCTTTCAGGCTGTCTGATCTGAAAGAAGACACAGATAAAATCTGATAAGGAAGCTGAATTACATAGCTTATACTGTTTTAGAAGGATTCCTAATTTTAGTGCACATACTTGATTCTTCACAGAAATCCCCACAGGTGTCTAGGTCTAAGCAGTTCTAGATTACAGGCTGCAAGATTGTCTCAGAAATAACTGCCCAAGCCAGGCACACCCCAGCCTCACCATTCACTGAAACACCTGATCACAAACAATTGCTGCCCCTAACATGCCAGGCATTTATGTGAACTCTGGATCACCAATACCTATCATAATTAACAATATTATTTTGCTCACAGAATAAACTAAATTTGCTCCCACAACATGTAAAATTCTTCTGATGAGGAAAGCATCTTCTCCAGGTGTCATAATGCAAGCCATATTACTTATCTAGATCTCATGTTGTGATGCAATTAAAAAGCAACAAGAATAAGGAATAATGAAGAAAGTGATCAAATTATTTTTATCACTCTTTCCAAACAGGACAACTCAGTGAGGTTTGTTTTTTAAAATGAGCAAAATCAATTTTTTCTTTCAAACCTGACTCTTCTGTACCAAGTACATTGTTCTCCAGGTTTTACTTTCACTTCTCAAAATCCATTATCCTGTATATGCCTTAGCCCACACATCGTGCCCTGTGCATAGCTGTCTGATTCTCAGACCTGCTAGGAGCTATAAATTTGGGCAGGTGGCCAAGCTGTTAATTCATCATCTTCTGTTTCAGTCTTGCCAGGAAAATACAGGTTTGAACAATGAATTTATAACATGTGCTTTCTGGGTCATACCTATTCCTTTGTGTAGGACTCACTTTGGGCTAGCAGTGACAAACCAAGGGTGTAACTCTGCAAACTCAAGCTATTTATAAACAAGTTTCAGTACCTTTTCCTTCTGTTTCCATTCCAGTTGAAAAATACTGTTATAACTTGAACTCTTACAGCCACAGAAAATGCAATTTTTTTCCTCTGTTCCACTATAAATTTTCTTTAAAATAGAGAAACCAACATTGTCTCATTTCCCTGTGGGTTCTGTTTGCACTCCAAGAGGTTAAATGTTCATATTTCCCCCCAAATCTGTTGATTCTTTAGCCTGTTAAGCTGCCACATATGTTAAAATTGCCTCTGTCGAACAATTATGATGTCTTTAAACCACTGATTCTTCTTATTTTCTGAAATTCTTTTCCATTCTCTATATCATTCTAGCTTGATGTAAAAAAGAGAAATGTGCAAAAAGAAATGTTTTACAAGGCCAGTACTTGAGATGAGCCCCAGGAGCATGGCTTATTGCCAGCCTGTGCTTTGCACTGCTGTAACAGCTGCATTAAATGAGTATTTGTTAGCATAAACTTAACCTGACTGAATTTCTCTAAAGTGCATTTAGGACAAATGATCCAGCAGTGGTATGCTCTGTGCTGCAGGGCTTGTATCATTCAGTAGCATGCCATGAAAGAGCCTGGATTTGTACGTTCTGCTCTTGACATGAAATGAAGTTAATCACAGACTGAGATTTCTTTGTTCAGTACAACAGACTTTTTTCTGGCCTGTACAGTTCTAGTTTATCTCACATTCCTGCAGCCTGCAATATTGCTCTGTCCACAGACCTCACTGTGGAGTGCAGTGCTAACTTGGTTGAACAGCTTACCTAGAGACTGGCACTGCAAACTCTCTAACCTAAGGACTCAGTCACTTAGGAGCCTCCTGTTTTCTAGATTTGACCTTCTGTTTCCCAACCTGTACGGGTCTACTGCTACCCTGCAGGATGTATTCTTTATTCAGGTTGTTTTGGTTTTCCTCATCTCCATGGCATTCCCAGTAAGGAGCATAATATTCAAAGATACATTAAATAAAAACCCTTCTGTGCTTCATACAGAGTTCCCTGAGTAAGGCTCTGGAAAAGAAAGTTTCTTGCAAAAGAAACTACATGAGTAAATACACTACTGCCCAGGAAAAGTCATGCTCCTTCTCCCAGAAAAAAATGGAAAGGTTAATTCCATCAAGGCCTGCAGATAGTGGAGTCCTTCATCCCCAAAACATCCTCTTCACACAGCTTTTGAGGCTCCTTTGACAGAAGGAAAATTAAGTTTAAATTGGCAAAGACCCTATGCATTTATGCCAGGAAAATCCCACACAATTTGAAATTAATCAATAGCACAGAAACCCCCTCCCACCTACCACATGGAGCCCAGTCTCCAAAAATCTGCAGCCTCTCTCTAGGGTGGTATTTGAAATATGCATGTTTGCAGAACTAGCTTCACTCTCCTCCTATGCCACCTTCCCACACAGAGAGATCTTTTGATACTTTCTTCCCAAGGGAAAAATAACACACCTATGTGGAAAACAAAGGCTAGAAATGCCTGATTTGAGAAAATCTTCTCCTCACTGAGCCAATTCACTTTTCTCCCACTGAGAAACAATGTATTTTTAGTCCAGCAAAACACAACACAAATATGATTTAGCCTTCATGCCAATAAATCTTTTTGAAAGACCTCGTAAGAAAGGCTTGCCTGAAACAGAGCCTGAGCTCTACCTTGCTTTTTCCAGGCCCTTCCTTTGCTTTCCAGGAGGCCTGAAGGTTTCCTTAAGGAAGCAAGACAGCAATGGATTACCACAGAGCTTTCCATGAATGGCCTGTTGAAGCATCCGAGGTGCAAGACTCCGAGGTGTTTGTTACTCACAATTACAAATTGTACAATTACCCAGCTCCCACTATATTTCGGGGTTTTGTCCCCTCCCTTCCTGCAGAGTTTCCCCAAGCAAGGAGGCTCCAGGTGTCTTGTCTCTGAGCTGCCATCAGGGGTTTGCAGCATTTCCTTGTTTGTGTTACAGCAGCATCTACAAGCACCACAAGGGATAAAGACCCCACTGCTTTGGCTGTCCCAGACACATCTAATAACACACACCATATTTAAACCATATTTAATTTATAGATTACCAGACTGTTCCAGACTGGATCCAACTTTCCTTACTTTAGGGAGAATAAGGAGGCACAACCCAATCACATCTTTCTTATTGTTAAAGAATACATTATCCCTGAGAAAGAAATGCTCTGGGTTTTAATCCCTTTGGGTTTGGAAGGCACATAATTGCAGATACCTGAAATCCCATATGACGGGTGTCATCAGGAGAGTATTGCACAACCTGTGGTGACCACTGCCTCATGTGGCTTTGGCATCAGTGGGTTCCAGTGTCTGCACTGGGCATGAGATGGCTCAGAGTTCACCCAGAGCAGCAGGGACTCTCCAAAGTCAAGGAAACACCAGGTTTGTGAGCTTTAGGTTGCTTTGAATAATGCAGCTGTCAAGTTGCCTTGCTCAGACAGGAGGGATCTACCAGTAGCATGCTGCTGTCAAGCCCAGTAACAGGACTTAACACAACTAAACAGATTTTGCTAGGCATTGTCTCATGCATTAAAAACCTAATATCCCATAGAGCCAGGCAGGGAATTGTGAATTGTTCTGCCAGGGAATGGCACTTGACTGCAGCTGGAGCTGGACCAGAGCTGTGTCCCATGGACCCCTCCTGCAGTGCATCCACATCTGGAACAACAGAGAGCACAGGCAGGCAGTGCCAGCAGGAAGCACTACCAGACTGCTGGGAGTTAGTCAGGCCTGTTAATCACAAAGCTGTCCTCCCCAGTCATTGCTCCACCGAAAAACACTGTTAATTGCCCTCATATTAATGTTTGCCACCTGTTTTCCTTCTTCTTAGGCTTTGTCTATGGAATCATCATTTCTCAAGCTTCCACACTTCTTTCACATTTGAAAAACTTTCTACTATCTGAAAAGGTAATAAATGAAAAAAAAAGAACAAAAAAACAAACAACAGATCTTTCAATATAGCTTGAACTAGTCAAGCTGTGTTCCTTTTGCACAGCATCACATGCAGAGTGTTCCTTTCTAAAGGTAACAATATTGAAGGGGTTTCTCTTTCTTGTCCCAATTCAGACTTTAGCAGTGCTAGTGTTTTAACACTATGTCACAAGTAGAGGTATTGCAGATAAAGCCACAGGCTTGTTTTGCAAATTCCCATGTTGGTTCTTGGCTGTTAAACACCACCTGAATAAGGAACTGACTACCAAACACAACCCTTGTTACAGGAAGAAAGGAGGAAATCAGCAGAGAGCTGTCTCTCTGCCTCACCTCTGGGGAAAACCACTCCTCCCTGTTGCCACTGCTGTGCTGCACCCAGGGCCAGGGGTCACCTTAGGGACACCCTCAGCTCCAGCTGTCTCGGGGCAATGCAGTGGCTTCTGCAGGTGCCAAGGCCTCTGACCACAGGCTCTCACCTTATGAACTCGGTTTAAACTCTAGCCACAGCAGACTGCTGTTGATTTCAGCACTTTTGTTAATTGTGAAGCTTCAAATTCACTTTTTCCTGTTGAATACATACAGCACAAGGAATAGGTGAGAAGACGGCCAACTCTTAGCAGCAGTTCAGCATCACAGAAATTTAATTGTGACAGGAAAATTCACAGCAAGTCACTCATAAGTCACTTTTGCAAGAACATTTTGCTACAGAGAAAATAAAAACATACAGCTGGATACAATGAAAGGATTTCAGGAGGTAATATGCCAGATAGCACTGTGTGAAAAGGCCTTCTTTCCTGTAAAGGACAAAAATATCTTACTCCTTCAGACCCCTTCCTCACCTCATGACAATGAGATGTGTAGACCGAAACTTGATCGGATAGCAGAAGGGTTAGGAGAGCACTGAACTATATTTTTATGCAGATTTGTCTATCCATCCTAGCTGAAATGAATTCTGATGTCTTTTTGACATGAACAAGGCAGGATTTGATAGAATCTAGCAGCTCCCTGGGACTCCATTAGTAACTCAACCATTTTCCTGTCTCTTCACCATCTCATCTTCCCAACACTGTGATCCAAACTGGGACAGCAGCCCAGTTCTTTGGATATCAGACTGGGAAGGAGCAAAAAAACTAAGCTCTGATGTTTTTTCCAGGGGCCCAAGAACCTCAAGGCTCTCTCAAATAGGTAAAGACCATCACAAGGATCATGCTATAAAGGGAAAATAGTATTTTCACAAGGAATTTTAAAAACAAACCACAAGAAAATTACATTTTCTCAACCAGAACAAAACTATGTCTTTGTGGCTTCTGTAAATCAGACTTACCTTTCCCTACTCATCCCTATTAACACATGCCATTTGAAAAAAATCTACGTATAATAAATAGGAATGCCTCTAGATGTCAAAATCTGGGAAGTGTATACAGTGAATCACCACAAGAAAAGACTTAGAATGCTGCAAGGGACAGCACAGACCCCTACAATCTCCAGCCCCTGGTCCACACAAGCATCCCTGTCAGTAGAACCTGAGAAAAAGTTTAAACAGCTGAGAGGAAAAAAAGTTCTTACTGGAGGTATTCTTTATTCTTAGTTCCCATAAATCACTTAGGCCCTCAGTTAAATGTGATTTGTAAAAGACATGCACTGCATCAGTATTTGCTTTGGAATGCATAATTGAGCTCCAGGATTTTAACTGATTTTAACATTAAAAAATAGGTTTTGTCAAAGCTGAGGAAACATCCATTGACAGAGTGCAATCACATGACTGAAGGACTGGTATCAGTCGCCTGTGACTGCATTGCAGGAAAAGGAAGTCTTCGCTAGACTTATCTATCCTCAGCAACTTCAAAATTTCTGTAAAGCTCATTCAAGATGTGATACATCTTGAAAAAAATCAAAATTTTACATTTTTGAATTTAAAATCAAAAGAAATATTGAGTAATAATAACAACTTTTCATTGTGTTGTCTGCTTAAAATCCCTGGACTGCATACAAATCACACCAGTTAGTACTTAAAACTACAACAGAGAAATAAATACCTGAATTTCAGATCTTCTTTACATATGAAGTGAACAAAGACTGCAAGCAGAGAGGAGGTCTCTTACCATTTAGGACTATCCCTTTGGTTTCAGTCCTGCATATGCATATTGCAAGTACATACCAACCCCTGCCAAGCAAGGCAGACTCACAGCAGCACACGGCAGGGGTCTCCTGCCACTGGAAATGTGACAACCCAGCCTGCATTAAATGCCACAGTAGCACTGCTTCAGCTGCAAAACCATTGCCAAAGCGCCGTGTGGAAAGACCAATGTGTACTGCTCACAATTCTAAAAAAAAGGGTGGGGTTGCACTGGCATAGTTAAACTGAAGCAATTCTGTATAAATGAATGATGTGCTGATTTAAATCTGGATTACTTATTAGTTTATTTTTGCTTCACAGCAGCGCCATTTCTATGGCTAAATTAGGCTTCAGGCTTAAACAGTTGCTTGGATTGTCAGTCTCACAGGATTAGTGATTTTAATTTAAGGAATGGGTTACAAGAAAAAGTAATTTCATGCTTTGAAAACAACTTTTATTTATTTCGAAGGCTTGGAACCTAGAACCATCACACCATAATCTTATTCAAATGTTGATGTCATCAATGCATTTTAAATCAGCATTTAATTAGGTTAAAGAAAGAAGACAGTAGCTGAAGAAAGCCCAGTAAGGATTTCTATTTCTAGATAAAGCTGCTTTAAATGCATAACCAATTCTGCTAACTGTGGGATGTGATGCACACGACTGAGTTTATAGGTGTTCAGTAAGAGTTTGTGCCACTTCATGTATCACTGTGAGCAGTCAGCACAAAGAGAATGATATAAATACAGAAGAGTGGGCCTATAATCTCTACTCCTAATTTAAAAACTATATTTGCCCTGGACTGCAATAATGCTTACTTTCCTTCTAAAAACTTTCATCTCCCCAAATCAAAAAAGTCCTTTTTAAGTTTTTTTAGCTTAAATGAGCATACAGAGTAGGCAAGCTTTAGGGAACATTTCCTGTATTTAAACTCTGTCAATTAACAGTGCTGTACCCAAATCCCTTCCAAGCCATAACATGATTTTAAGAAAATTAAATTGTATCAGTGTGGAAATCTGTAGCAGAAAGAGAAGAAATAGAAATTAGGTCAATCTAATTGAATTGCAGTAGCTTATCTGAAAAACACCTTTGCTACCTAGTTTGAAAAGGCATTAGAAACCACATTAGGGAACCGTTTTCATTTTGAAAATCTTCTTCATTACTGCCTGCTTCACTGAAACGACTTTCAAAATCTTCATCTTTGCTACTCCTGCTTTGCTTAGAGGACTCACGGCTGATGCCCCCTCCTGAGCTTTAATTTGTCTGGAGGCTGAAAATAATGCCAACATTAAAGTTAGAAATTTCAAATGGATGAGGAGAATCTAGCTTCAGCAGGATTTTATGTGCCTTTTAGGCCCTTATGTGAACATTCAATTTTAACAAAAAACTGCTGTTTCTCACCCAGAGGAGGTGCCCCACCACAGTCTGGTCTCGGCACACACAGAAAGCAGAAGGAGAAAAGGGTAAAGCTATTGCCTGCTTTGGCAATGGGGTTTTCTGGCGTTTGGGAACAGATTTACACCTCCCACACACGAGCTGGGGAGCTGCAGGAAAGGCAGTAAGCACTGAGTAGCCTCGTGTTAACACTTCACCTCACTGACACCTGCTCCAGTCCCGGCTCTCCAGGACCAGGTGCTCCTGCTGCTCTGAGGCAGACACCAGAAAGCTGGCAGCCCAACTCCCCTGTACTGCAAACCCCACCCCACAGATGTGACAGGAGTGTTCACACTGTGGGTGCAAGTATTTCGTAACAAATAGTAAACCAAATATATGTGTCATTTTTAGCAAGGGTGATTACACAAATTACTGATGTAAGATGAGCTACTTAAATGTATGTCAGCTATAGAATAAAGGCCCATCCATTTGTTCCACTCTTCATCAGTGGAACAGTATCAGTATCATAATTCTGAAGCAAGACAAGACGTGGTTCCACCCTCTCAAGAAAAACTCATACACAAAAGGAGGATGCACTCTCCCAAAAGCAGGAGGAAGAAGCAACAGCCACTTCAGTTCATTTACCTTTCTAGAGGAATGTCCATTATTAAAAACTAAATTTGGTAGTGCAGGACTTTCCACACTCTAACTACAGGGGGTAGGATTATATATATATATATATATGTATGTGTGTACATATATATATATATATGCATATAACAGCAATGATGAGGAGAACCTTTTCCCAAGTCTGTGTTTCCTAGCACTAACGATTCAAAATGTCATCTGAAGCACCTCTGTTTCACATTGGCTCATTCTTTAATTGTGTCAGTATAACACTCACACAATTACAAATTATAATGAACAAGTCCCACTCTGAAATCTGAGCCCTAAAGGCTACATATGTTATCCAAATATATAACCAAATGCTAAGCACACTGGGATTCTTTCAACCACAAATTTAAGTAATTATGACTATTCCTAATGTTGCAACAGAAATATCATGTTCAACTAATTATAGCTCAGAACACTTTTCTACTACATATTCTGCCATTTTTCAAAGTCACCCAATTTTCATCCCCTTAAGCAAAAGACTTCATCTAAATTTCTTACCTCTATTAGCACAATCTTTACTATTAAACCATTTGTGTAAGTTAGTTTTTGACTGACTCTAATCTTCTGACTGACAGAATTATAGGCATAATGTGTTTTCTCAGGGGATTTTCCTACTTAGAGAATCAGTCTGCAAATTTCTCACTCTCTGAATTATAGCCCATGATTTAATGTCATCCTTTTCCGCATCCTCAAAACCACGAGGGAGACCCTATTTCCACAGGTGGCTCCCCATGGCTCTTTGCCAACAAAAGTGCTTATGACAGTGAATTACACTCTTCAGAAACCTTACTAATTTTTGTAGCTAAATTAGACTTTGCTTTGTCACTACTGCCTGCAAACAGTCAGAGATGGGGACATGCCTGGGTGTTCCTATTTACATAAACAGGCTCTAAGCAAGATACCTGCAACCCAGATAAAATCTGGCAAGACTAGCTTTAATATGTCATAGGGATATATTTGCATCAGGTAGTGTGTGCCACATCAGACAGTTTTAATGAAAAAGGCAGAGGAAAGAGGCATCTACAGCACATACATCTCCCCTTCCCATCCACCAGTAAACACATGATTTGTTGTAAGAACACAGACAACAGAAGCTCCTCAGTAAGGGCAAGCAAAGAGAAGGTTCACAGCAGATCTACAGAGAGGGCCTGCAGGGAGCAGAGCATCAGGGAAGCGTGAGGTCAGGCTTACAACACACCCTTGGCTCTGCCTAGCTCTAGGTCATCTCTTACACCTTGGTGACACCACAGCACTACAGGCACTGGTCCTTAGTGGTTTCCCCTACAGCACAAAGGCTGAAAAGAAGCCTTTCCCCCAGGGCATCCCCACAAAGCTCCTGGCAGATGTAGACACAGGTGAGATTGGCTCAGCTGGATGGAGCATGGTGCTAATACTGCCAGGGCTCTGGGTGCAATCCCTCTACGGGCCATTCACTTCAAGTTGGACTCAATGAACCTTGTGATCCCTTTCAACTCAGAATATTCCATGATTCTGTGAAGAGCTAAACTCAGGTTATAATTGTGGATATGGCCTTGCCTTTAATTTGTCAGAAGCTTCAGCAATCAGGTAATAAAACAATACAGAGCCAAGTTAACACTCAAGTACAAGTGATTCACAGTACAACTTCACCAAGTTTAAGGACCAAAAAAGTTTCTTCCCCTTGAAGGAAGGCCCACTGCCATGGAGAAGACACAGTAGAACACACAGCAATGATGGCTAAAGAGCAGTAAATTACAGTTCATATTAATACATGTGGCAAACCTAGGTAAAAAGGAGTAGAAGAAATGCATATTCCCTATATATGCATATAATAGATATTCCCTATACTGAAAACAGCCTTATCCAGTAATGCAGATGGGATGATGATTTACTTTTCCAATCACCCCTACATAAGACCTCAGGGTATGCAAAACGGCCTTTACACAAAGTTCTGTTTGATGAAATCAGAATGATGAATTCTTTTTATGCTATAAAATGCTGTTAAGATATAGCTGTAGTAATAACTTCAAAAAATATCAAAGTCTTCAACTGACCATGTTATACATAGAAGAGAAAGGTAAAATATTTATTCTATGGTTAGATGAAAAAATGTTCTTTTATAATAAACACAAAGACTAGTCGCTCAGTGCCTGGCATTCTTTGTGAATATTTCCTGGAATTACTGGTGTCAGTGTCAAGCCAGTGCAGCTATAGGTGTGTTTCAATATTTGAATGTAGAAAAGGAGAAGCATTTTTGAATTTAAATTTGTCTTGGATATTTTTGGCATGAATTTTTAAAAACCAAGGATCATGGACCATGTCAGGATAAGAGCATTATAGGGAAAGGAAGAGAGATTTGAGGATTTTGCCAGATTAAAATGTTCAGTATCTTGTGTCTTGCACTCCTAACACTTACTCCAAATCTTAACTTCCAGGTAAATATTCATAAATGCATTCACCACAGGTCTGGCAATGTTGTTATGAATTTTGGAGGCCCCAGATATGTCCTTTCCTAGTAGACTCTCTAAACAACAATAAAAACAATAAAATAGCAAGAATTGACACTTTTAGTACAACATCACATGGTTCCAGCAATCATAGGAGGGTGAATGCCATTCTGCACCTATAGTTTTCAGAATGCTTTCTCACTTGTAGGCTACATGGGTCATAGGGCATATAAAGCAACATGCAACCTTTTTTTCAGTATTTTCAATCTTATTTTTCAGTGTTTGAATAAAGAACCATTATTTTCCAACTTACTTGGAGATTATCAACACATCTCAGACATCCACAATAACCAAAAATCCCATCCATATAGAGGAGCTCAAATAATGTTCTGAATAACTCCCTGTTATTTAAAAAAAAAAAAGACATTTCTTAGTACACATTTTTCAGGTCCTCTAGATATGTAAACAATGAAATCCTGCACTTTGCAGACTAAAGGGGAAGTGTCACCATTATGTTACATAACAACATAAATAAGGGGGAACATCCATCCAGGTCAAAAAGGGCACTAGCCCAGGAGCAAAGAAAATTCCTCCTCCAGCATAACAAGTCTGGGCAATTGCCATCTATAAATATATCTATAAATAGGAAAGGAAAGAGTACATAATGAGTTTCCATAGAAAAAACCTAAACACTGTCCAGCACCACAACAGTGAACATGACAAAATCAAGTTTAACTTTTAACAAGTTAAATGTTCTAGGACAATGTAAGTCTTCAGACACATGAGACTTAAAACCAAGATTGATGTGATGTAAATGTTATGTAATTCCAGCTCCCCATAATACCAGGGGTGTTTGCACAATTCCTTCTGAGGTACCTGGTGAGGTACCTGGTGCTGACTACAGCACTGAACTAGAGTCTGATCCAGCCTCAGAGTTTCTGAGTCTCTTTGACACAGAATAAGGTAGAACTAAAAATACAATAAAAAGCAAACAATGCAGAGACATTCCTGGTGATCCATTGCAAAGACAGTTTTTTAAAGAAAGAGATTTTCGAGATTTTTCCTTTTTTTTTTTTTTTTTTTTTTTTAACCAGGGTGGCAGAATAAATCTACTTGGTACTTTTTTCACATTATAATTGAATTCCCAATCATGGAAAACAGACAAATTCCCTCTTTCTGTTTTCTCCTGGAGTTTTCTGCAGCAGTCAGTACCTTTGTTGAGCAGAAGTCGGCTGGAACCAAGAAAACAGGAGCTAACCTGCTGCTGCTCTCATCCGGGTGTCCAAAGAACAAGGATTTGTTGCAGTCATTGCTTTGCCACCTGCCTGAGGCATTCAACTGTATCTAGCACAATGACGCTGGAAATCATTCAGGAGTAAATACACAATAACATTTGTATGTTTACAGCATCTGTGAAAGGTGTGGGTAGGGTGATTTCTCTACTGTGTGTTTCCAGAGCAAGTGAAACCCATTAATTAAATTCATGCTCTTGTCCTGCTTCAAAAGTAAAAACAGAGATGATTTATGGGCACTGACAGCTGCAGGAACTGGTTTTGCTCACTCCCTCTCATTAATTAATTTTGAAGCATCTGGAAAGGTTGATTTCTCAGATTCTAAGCATTCAAAAGGCTGCACATCCTCAGTTTCTGCAAAGAAAGAAAAATGCCAGTTTCACGCAAAGAACTGTCTGTCATGGTTTCTCAGTGCTGGCTGAATAGTGTCTACTGAAATTGTGTACCTCAACAGCCCTGTGCCTGCCCAGGCAACAAAGCTGTAAGAGATGCCAATCACAAAAAACATTTCTTATCCAGTAATTAATTTGTCCTATCAACAAAATCTCTAAAATGAGAAAGTGGCACTTGTAGAACAGTGTAATCTACAAAACAAAACAAAAAATTTTCTCTAATAACAGACCCAGGGAAATTGCCACAAACTCTCCCTTCTAGAGGGAATATCAATGTCTCTATATTGCACATAATGATATATGCAAATATAAATATATACAGCAATACACCAGTGTGTTTATTTCTTCTTCTAGGTTCCTTAAACAGGAGGCAGATTGCTAGCATTTGGGGCTGAAAGCTGGAGGTAAGCAATCAGAAGACATTTAACATGCAAGATAGGAACAGGAAATTGTTACAGAAGTGGAAAATTTTGGGTATTGAACTTTCACCCTCAGCTCCTGCGAGATTTTTGCTAATAAAGAACTATATAAACATAGACAGATTATATTGCATTACCTGCCCAGCAGAGCCATATGCTGCTTCTGCAGACATGGCCAAAAAGATCAAAGCTTCCTGTGCATTAATGAGCTAAACTTGGGTGTTGTATGTTTCATATCATGCTGTAGACGTATATTGACCTATATTGACAGAGTGAAGGGCTGGGCCAGAACTCTGGATCTGTCTTTCAATCAATTATTTTATGATTCTGTACAACACTTTGTAAAACATAAGGCAAATTTATTTTGTTGTGATTCATGGCCAGACAGCAGAAAGCCTGCCAGGAACAAGGATACTGCCATCTAAAGCAGCTCACGATCACTAGTTACCAGGAAGAAATAAAAAGTATCCAGCATGGTCTATAAAAGTGGTGGAGCAAACAGAACGTAAAACTCTTTCTGCCAGTGACCCAAGGGGCCTCACTAACAGCTGACTGTGACTAAGAACCTCTACCTAGGCATGAATGGGCACATGATACTGGGTTACAGAATCAGCAGACAGCACCATCCCACGGTGCCTTAGCTAATAGAGAGAGAGTAATTCTCCAGAAAACTCTTGTACAACTGGCAAGACCACAGAGCTCTTTCAAATAGCCTATTTTCAGTTGTGAATCAAGATCTTTCCTTTTGTCAGCTCTTTTTGCCAATCAGGAAACAACCTGTGCCTTTTGAGTTACTGATGAGGTGCTTCACGACGCAAGGAGATCTGTCAGATTTCAGATTGTTAAACAGTGTTCATTAAATGCTAACTGGTGCATAGCATCTTACCTGCTCACATTCTTCATGTTGTTGGTGACAAGTTTGATATTTACAAGGAGCAATGTGATGACAGAATTCAAGAGCTGACATACTGATATATTTAAAAAATTAAATTCAAGAAAGTTTAACAGAATAAATAATCTCAACATGTTTATAATTCATATGTACTTTTTGTAAAGAAAACTGTCTATTCCCTTCTCTTCCTCAATTCCTTCAGTGAACCAAGACCCAAGACAACTACAGTTACCTGTATTTCCTTCTTCTCATCCCTACAGAGTCTAAGAGAGAAGTGTGCAGTTTGACAGTCAGAAGATTATTTCTTCACTCCAAGCATTCATAGAAACAATTCAGGATTTTCAAATTCGGCTTGGATTTCACAAAACTGCTCCTTTTCCTAAACTTAGAACAGAATCTTAAAGGCTTTGAATCCACTCCTAGCAAGGTTAATTAGAGTTTTACCATCAAAATGCAGTGAGAGAACCTTAATACAACCATATGTAAACAATCCATGTGTAAACACATGGGCACAATCACAAAGAATGCATGGAAATCAGCAGTTTGTTCCACTGAAAATTAAATTGCAATGAAGAATTGAACTTATCAAAAAGAACTCCCAAAAAAGTTATTGAACAACAGACTTTGCAGCAGAGAAAATATTTGAATGGTACAAAAAGCACAAGGTTGTTAGAGAAGGGGAGGAAACTATGAAGGAAATGCAAACCTCAGGACATTAGAATTAAATGGGCAATTAAAATCACTATTGATAGCTAAGCATTTGGTGAAACTCTAGGGGATAGCATGGAATTCTAACACTTTTTATTAACAAAGGAAAACGCCTAGTGTCTACAACCAGGTGATCTTCAGCTCAGCTTGGAAGGCCAAGTTATGATTTCCAGAAAGAAAGAGTTAAGCCCTGTGTTGTTTGATAAACTACATTAGTTCTCTTTGATCCTTAGGGTGAGGGAAACTTTTCTTAAGAAAATTGCTCATTGACTTCACTCACTGTGTAAAGAGAGGCTGTGTGTGGTGCTTGAAAGCTTCACGGGGGGAGCTCCTAATGGAGCACAACCACAGGTGGATCACAGTGACAACTGTCCAGCCTGCTCAGAGAATGCAGCATCCCATGCACCTTTCCAGTGGAGGACAAACACAACTTTTAAAACCAAAAGCCTAGAAAGAGATTCAAGAGCAGCAAAAGAAGGTGCTCAAATAACTGTGTCAAAAAGGTTCATTTTGTTCAGCACGAAACACACCCAGGATCTGAAGCATACCTATGGTCTATGTCAAAGCAGGTTTAGATAATTTCATTTTCATTTTGGTCTTATGACTTTGAGATAGCATGTTTTCAGCAACTGAATGAAGTGGAAAATGCTAATATGAGCTTCTGAGAACCTAAAGATTTTGTTTAAATTCCAGGTTATTTTGGAATGTGAAAGCTACTTGCTGCTTGGATCCATGACAACCATGTAGACACTCTTCACTTTAACAATCTACACCAGCATGGTAAGCCATATTCCAAAGGCTGAGTCTCGGGGTGATTGTGTTGTGCAATAAGCTGGAGTGACTAGGTGTGTAAGGTTTCGTGCTTCTGGCTCAAAGAGAGTAATATAAAAACTATTAAACAACATAAGCAAGAAGCAAGCAGGATATGGCAACATACCTTGATTTAAGAACACTGTTTTACACACCAGACAAGTATTAAGTTTCCCAGAATATCTCAGAAAGGATGTTGCTAAGCAAAGATGATGGTAAAAAGAATACTTAATTAAGATGTCTGAATGCAATTTATAGGGCTAACAGCAATGCTCCAAACTATCACCAGCAAGCAGAAAAGGAAAAATGTCCAAATGCAATGAAAAAAAAGATACTTCAAACTCAAGTTTAAGGACAAATATAGAACGTTTTGTCTACTTTTGGGTAAAAAGCCAGTTGTACACACATCAGAAAGAAGCTGACAATCAAACCAGTTATCATTGGACATGATATAAGGCGTGTGCTGACAACTTACCAGCAGCTGTGACTCCCAGCAGTTCTCCTTTTTTGGCATTTTCATTTCACATTTCTACAGAATTATAGGAATTTCCTAGAGGATTCAAAATAAACAAACAAAACCCAATAATAAATTAAAGGAAACCCCTATGGCTAACCTACTACTTCAGAATTTGTTAAACAGACAAAAGGAATTTACAGCAGTTAAGAATGCACTTGAAAGTTTAGTTGAACAAGCTACCTCCATCCTTTCATAACTGGACCATGGATTTTATTTTTCATTTATTTTCACTGTATGCATAAATGTTTAGGCCATGGCTTACACAAAACAAATAAGGACATCAAGACAGAATTATGCTGCAAGTAAGATTGTTAGAGATCTGAACAAAAATTAAAAGGAGGACTCTTGTAACTAATTAACTAATAATGATACCTATATTTAAAAATAGAATGCAAAAAGAACATAAAATGACCGCAGTAAAAGGTTGCGTAAAAACAGGAACACACCATGACTCATTCTTCATAAGCTTTATTATTCACTTCACATAAAGTACTGATCACACCTTTAACAGATGCACAGAAAGATTCAACCCTTTGCAACAGTATAGTAAGATTGAATAGGGCTATAAATCTTCAGAGTGCAGCACAAACATAAGCTCTGAGAAGGATATGAAATGGTGACATACAGGACAGCTTAAGTGACTTGCTCTAAGGGCACAGAGCAACGCGTGAACCGAGGCGGAATGAATCCCAGGTTCTCCTTAGCAACGAGTCACATCAGATACCCAGGCCACTCAAATTTGCATTTAGGTTTCAATCATATTTCAGGCTTTTAATAGAAAGTCTTCTAAATGTCACCCATGGGTCAGACACTATGCAATGTTGTCCTCTTGAATTTGTAGGCAAACAGCAACCATGAAACTACATATACAGCCAGGGGTACTTCCAAACCTGAAGCTAGATAGTGACATTTTATAAAAACTTGTCAGAGCTTACCCATAAATTATGAAAACTATAACTGCAAAGAATATGTATACAAGGACAGTATAGCAAAAAGAGCAGCAGCAGCAGCAATGAGTATGTTCCTTGTACTGTCCTTGTTGCCTTGTACTTTCCCTCCCCAGCCCCATTGCCTATGGGTGCTGAATTCAGGAATGAACTGCCCTGGCTTAGATCCTAGGAGTGTTCTGCTGAAAGGGATCTCAAGGACAACAAAAACTTCACTCTCTTACAAGAAAAACCTTGCAGGTTTCAAGAATGGTGCAAGCATAACTCTGTGTGGATTTGTTGTTTGTAATATAAGCTACACTGAGATTTTTCAAGTTATCACTCACACAGAGAGATGGTGAGAATCAAAGAAAGCACATGGCCCTATTTCTAAAACCCACAGCAAAATACATTGCCCATTTCACAGAAATGAACTCAACTTGGTGATTCATGGTAATTATAGGCTTGCATGCAGGCACAAATCCTCATGAGCTCACATTTCTCTCACTCCAAGAAATACTGAAAATATTTGTATTTTTAAAGGAGGAAAAGCATCTGCATTGCAGTATTGTTATACTCTAATTCTACAATTATCCCATTAATTTATTTATCTCTTTAGAAATTCTTAATACAAAACACATTGTTGAGCTTTCTATTTAGCTGGAGCACGTCTGAAAGAACAACAGTTTTACCAATATCTAGAATATTATTGCAATGCCAGAGGCATTTCTTAAGTTTCAAAGTTTGGGTGAAATTCTGACAAGCACACATATTTTAATGGATACTGTAAATATCCTGGCTCCCAGAAAGAAAAAGAAAACATAAAACACACAGGAAAGAATGTCCCATAATACTGCATATTTGAAAGTTTTCTAATTTTACTGTTGTTGTTTAAACACTTCACATGAGTCCTAATCCACTGTAGCAAAGCTTATGCTCACTTTAAGCAGGTTAGCATTCCAGTTCAGCTCAAGGGGATGAGCATACTACCCAAGTGATTTATTTGATCACTGTCTAAATTTAAAATTCACAATGGTACCAAGAGGAGGTTGTTCTATTTCCACATTGTTTGCAGTAGACAGTTAATGCCTCAGAGGTACCTTCTTACTTATGTGTGCACGTGAAGAAACCACTTGCAAAGTGTTTTACTCTTGCAGGACCAAGACATTTAAAACAAATCTTTCAAGCAGTCGATGGAGTACAATTGGAAAGGTAGGATTATTTTTTTTTTCTCCTTGTGTAGGTTTAAAAATTACTGGCCATTCACTATTGTAACTTCAGCATTCCACAACATAAACCATCTCTCCCTACGATACTCCACGTACTTTCTAATGACAACACTACACTACTACAAGCATTAGTGACAGAACAGAACTATATTTCTTTCCAACCTGTAAGTTTCCTGATGTGGGAAATAAATGCTTGCCAATTTCCTCTCTGAAGTTTAGAAAAAGACACTGTACAGAAGAAATACAGGAATAAAATATTGAATCAATCTAA
The DNA here is from genome assembly GCF_017590055.1 of Onychostruthus taczanowskii. Lineage (NCBI taxonomy): Eukaryota > Metazoa > Chordata > Aves > Passeriformes > Passeridae > Onychostruthus > Onychostruthus taczanowskii. The sequence goes on along the minus strand of NW_024499239.1, from coordinate 8,454,398 downwards.
GACAGTTAACACAGGTGAAAAATAGCAAGAGAAAATGTGAAAATGCAGGCAAATGGTATGGAAAGAACAAGAAGAATGGAAGGCAAGCAGAGGAAAGAGGGGGATTTGGGAAAAGAGAACTACTTGGAAAACATAAGGATTATTCACTTGGATTGAGAGGGAGAGCACACTGACATCTAACACTTTCCCTATAAAAAGCTGCAGGTTGTGCTATTAAATGGTCAAACACAAAAGCACAACTTCCTGATTATGTTAAGAAATCTACTTGGTCAATGTGTTGAATTTTGGGAGGGATTCTGTTTTGCTTGGTGGTTTTTTGGTGCTGGTTTCTTTTTTATGGGAGCAAGGGTGTAGTTTTTGCTGGGTTAGGGTTTTTTTACTTTTGTTTTTACAAAAGAGAATCATTGACTCATTCTAACTGCTTATGGCTTTATCCAATTTTCTTGGTTTTAAGAGAGGCTGATGTTCTGAGCACAAAAACAATACCACCACAATACCTGCCCCTAGCAATATTTCATATGATATAAGCAAATCAGAAGCATCTGAAGTATTCAGGACAAGATGGGCACACTAAGCTACAGCTGAATACCAGAGCTGAGATCACATATCCTGCCTGGCCTAAATCCTGCCCAAACACATATACACACAACACTCCAATCCTGTATTTGAAGCAATCTCCATGGACATCCAAGTCTATTTTCAGAATATTGCTCCCTGAAGTAAAAATGTATGGCATACTTAAAGGATAAAGGCCTGCTAAACTCCAGAAGTATCTCTTCATACCTTCTTCCTGAGACTCAACAGGGAAAAAACAAACAATCAAAGAAGCACTGAGCCTTTCCATAGAACTGATGTGCAACCAAGAGTTTTCGATAAAATAGAATGACAGGATTATTGCTTAGACTTCATTGCTGATTTCCTAAGTTTTATTTTCATATTTTAACTTACAAGAATTTCACAGTATCTAAAACATATGAGATCTCCACCTCTCTCTCCTTTTCCATCTTACTCTGTTCACCAACGTCACCTAAAGATTCAAAGTCTTTCAACAGCGTAATTTAAAGGTTCTGTTATCTTTGGCCCCAAATTTCTGCAGAAGGCCAATAAATTATTTTTGCACAGAACTCACAGGCAACAGCTTCCAGCAGATGGGCCAAAAAAGAGCTTGATTTCAGAGTGTACAGCATGCTGCTAGTGAGTGGCACTGTCTGGCAATGTACATGGCACAACCACAGAATCATGGAATAAGCTGAGTAGGAAGGGCTCCACAAGGATCATCGAGGCCAACTCCTGGCCCTGCACCATCCCCAGGAGTCACACCGTGTGCCCAAGAGCATTGTCCAAATGCTTCTTGAACACTCGGTGTTGTGACCTCTTCCCCAGGGCGCCCGTTCCAGGGCCCAAACACTCTCTGGGTAAAGAACCTTGCCCTAATATCCAACCTAAACCTCCCCTGAAACAACTCCAGACCATTCCCTTGGGTCCTGTCACTGGTCACCACAGAGGAAAGATCAGTGTCTGCTCCTCTTCTTTCCCTCACAAGGAAGTTGTAGACTGCAGTTAAGTCTCCCCTCAGCCTCCTCCAGGCTGAACAGAACAAATGGCCTCAGAATATACTTAGGAAGCATTCTGACTTGTCAATTTTTTCTCACAGACTAAATCCTACAGCAGTAATGCTGTAGCTTTCATGCTCACTGTCTGACATTTTCAGTTTTTCGAATTAAGATCCCCAGCTCAGTTTGACCCTCAGTGTCTAAGACACATTCACGCTATCAAAATCATGTCCTTGATGGCATGCTCTCAAGCAGGCTGCTCAAGCCTGCCATTGGGAGAAAAGGAAAGTATAAGCAAGGGAACTTTGTGAATTGTAGACCCACGGCAGCACCATCTCAAGATCCAATTCTAGAGTTGTTTTTATGTTAAATGTTTTAAAAAGACATTGGATACAACCAAGGATTTTCAGGTGAAGGGCTGGAGCCCAGAACCCATCCTTGGAAGTGCACAGTTTTACAGAATCACATAGAGAGACTTTAGCCTCTCAAGAAAAATGACATTTCAGACACAGTCCTTCTGTTACATAAAAATTGGCTATAACTAATTTGAGGCTCTACTTGTGTTGCCAAACACAGATCCCCACTCAGGCCTAGCCTAACACAATTACTGACTCAAATATAGCTCCTCTGCTGATTGCTTTTCTCACATTTACATGACCATCTGCTTCCCATTTTTGCCTTGTCACACATTTAGACCATGAATCCCTTGGGAAGGAGCACATTTCTATGTTTGCCTCTATACAATATGGGACTAAACAGGACTCAGGGTTTTAGGCCCCACTATTAAACAAGCTATTATACTTTATGGGACTGATAATTTTAAAATACAGGAAACATAAACTTCAGTAATTTAAACACTAGACTGCGTAAGTTTGGAAAAACCAAATGTAGAAAACAAGCTTAGCTGAAGAGGAAATGAATGGGTTTATGCAACCAGCTATATTTGGTTTTCCTTTATGCAAACTGGCTAATGATTGTGAGAGTTGTACCCTTTTCCCCACTCTTCCTTTTACTCCTTAAAAATAAAACAATCATTTTGTATGGTAAATACTGGGGGTAGGGAAATGTTCCGTGACCTAGTGCGGTGAATGATGACGAACTAGTCAGAGAGAATGTATTTCCTCTTAAGCATCTTATAAATATTTTAAATCAATTGCAAAGAGCATAACAGGAAAAAAAATATATGTTCAGATCATCTCCAAATTGTAGCCCTTGTATCCTCTAGGACACTCTGCTACAGCAATAACACCTCACAAAAAGGTCCATCTTCCATGTGAGCTGGCCTTACTCCCTCAAGTGTTTATAAAATAGTTGACAGCTACCAAAGATAGTAGCCAGTGAATTAAATAGTACAAGAATGTCTGCTTAAAAACAAAACAAAACAAAGGAAAAACTAACTAACTAAAAACAGAACAAAACCAACAACAACAACACAAACCCCAAAACTGTCAAGGTAGAAATAAGAATCTACTATGAGAATAAAACATGGCACTTCATGCTGACTAATACAGTCAGGAAGCCACCAGGAGGAAGTGGAAGATCTGGCTGACCTTACTGGTTTGAAAAGAAGGACATTTTGAGGAGGAGCCGAGCAGGATTTAACATAGCTATGCATATTATTATCAGCTTACACAATGACCAACAGTTACAAATCGACATAGAACACCTTTTGTAAAACTGATAGCATCTGCCTTTCCTTGCGTTCCCCTTCAGCAAACACACATGCAAACAAGTGCAGGTGTGCTCAAGCAGTACTGGTAACACCCAAACTTCCCTGCCTTGAGACCTGCCCACTGCTGCCTCTTAGTTTGATGCAAAACAGCTGCATGGAAAAGCAAGAACGTGAAGGGGCAATGTGGGAGCAGAAAACCTGTCAGCTAGATGCCTGGAGGTATGGGAAGAGAGCAGCTGTAAAGAAGTGGAGCAGTTTCTAATGCTGCATTTGCCTCAATCCAGGTACTCCCCATTCCGGCTGAAGTATTCACACAGGCACATAACAATTAGCAGGTACTGCCATTGCCAACTATGCTGGTATAGCTTCGTGGCAGTACAGCTACACATATGTAAGATAATTAGCATGTATTTTTCTATTATAAGCAGAGCAGACTAAATCTGACCTTTCTCTGCATTTTGAGAAAACAAATGTAGCCAGATATTTCCACTACTCTGTCCATCCTGACTGCCAAAGTAGCTTCCCATCAGATTGCAGCCAGACATCACGCTGGCAGGATGTGCTGAGAAATGTCACAGCATGCACCCACAATTTGGGGGCATGACTGACCCCTGCACAGTAGACACACCTCTCAGCTAGGAGACTGTACTCTAGCTTGGATGGCATTATGAACAATCCAAAGATATAATACACAATTTATTCTATTATAGTACTATTTCATGTACATGGCAGTTAGAGTTGACTGCTACTGTTGTGATCCTGGAACTGCATATTTTTGGAATTGCATTTTTTTAACTGTTACTATTGCAAATTTCCTGGATAAACACTTAATATATGTATACCTTTTCAGATAACACAAATAAAGGTTAAAATCATGACAGAATACTGGTTATTTGGTGAGTAGGCCATACTTAGGTGATTAGCTATGCCATATGGATGGTTCATCTGGCAAGTACAGTGTTTGTTATTTGAGTATTTGATATTGATAGAATCATAACAGGCTTGGTTTGGAAGGGACTTTAAGGACGACGTAGTTCCAATCCCCCTGCCATGGGCAGGGATACCACCCACTAGACCAGGTTGCTCAGGACTCCATCCAGCCTGAACACTTGGGGAAATGGGGCATCCACAGCTTCTCTAGGCAACCTTTCCAGTGCCTCACTACTCTCTGGGTAAAGAACTTCTTCCCAACATCTCATTTCTCCTTTTTCAGTGTAAAACCATTCTGTCCTGTCCCATCACTATCTACCTGTATAAAAAGTTGCTCTCCTTCATTTTTATAAGCCCCCTTTAAGTACTGGAAGGCCACAACAAGGTCTCCACAGAGCCCTTTCTTTTCCAGGCTGAACAACTCCAGCTTTTGTAGCGTGTCTTCAGAGGAGAGGTTCTCCAACCCTCTGAACCTTTAAATCACTTTCTTTTTAATCTCCTGAAAAGTGTGGGATTCTGCTAATTAGAAACAATTCTGCTGAAGTGTCACTTAGTTTGCTTTGCCCCTTGCTACGACTGCTCACATACCTTTATCATTTAAGGATTCAGTTATTCTGCTGTGCATCACCTTGATGAAGCAAAACCCTTTTGTGATATCAGACCTACTTCCTCAGTAATGAAAAAACTACGTCAAAATACAAAGCATCCAAATTTATGAGGCTGTAACTGTGAGACTTCTTTAATTTTCCAGATAACAAGAAACACATGCTTCTGATCAATGAGACCCTCTAGATTTTGATAACCGGACTGATTAAAGCCACTTTTCTTCCTTGAAAACTACAAGTCTAAATCAGTTTCATGGCTTTACTATGAAGCCTAACTTATATCACTAAATCCCACACACAAAAGCAACACCAGCTTTCGTGTCTTGAATAGCACACAGAACAAATCAAATTCTTCCCTCACTGAAATAAAAAGCCATTGTCTGTACACAGCATCTGTGTGTAATATCACCCAGAAGTTTGACACTTTATTCATGAAAATGCAAAATATCAGGCCACCTTGTACAATGTACAATCCATGGGCTTAATTCAGCCTGGCCAGGGAGAAAGAGAAAAAATCACCTTTGAAAATACATTATCAGTCTTAACAACTGATGACAGTGTATGGATTATTTGTATTCAAGCAATAATCATATTTATCTGTAATAAACAGGGGGTTCAGTTTGAAAAGGAACAAGCAGAGGGTGGCAGTGGGAGCCAAACATCCAAAACTGACAGCCATAAGTCACCACTGAAGTTAGGCTGTGGCTCAAGAAGTTTCATACAAGTTTTTGAGGAGTCTTGATGTGTCAGGTTCTCCTTCCCTCACTGTTAGCTGCACTAGAAATACATGCAAGCTGTCCAGTAGGCAAATAATATTCTCAGTGGAGGATAAAAGTGGCTGACAGACCTGTGCAGCTCCTCAGCTCTGTAAAATAAAGAAAAATAGGACAATCAGCAATAACCTTGGCAATCACCTTGTACTGGCTGGATAGCATAAGGCTCTTTCTCTCAGACACTGACACTCCTTATTCCCAAATATAGAGCCTGCCTCTTTCAAAAGAGGAGAGCAAGCTGCAGCAGAAAAAGCACCTGCACATTTTTCTTTTCTTGCAGAGCAGCACAGATAGGAAGGACTGCAGGGGGACTCAAAGTCAATCCACAGGTCATACTCTGTCAGCAGGATGGCACAGCCAGGTGTCTCACTAGGGCTGGACTGCAAGATGGCTGAAGCACAGGAACAACACCTCAGTGCTGCATTTTAAGAAAGCATGAACAAAAACACCGAAGTCAGTTCAGCTAGCAAAAAACAGACAGACTAAAATAGCCCATGAGGTGGGATCTGCTTCCTATAAGGGACCATATTACAGTTCTCAGTTTAGTTCATTTATTTTAAATTATATATGTCAATTGAGTTATTCCCTGAAGTACATCTAAAATAAATTTCCAGATTAAGATTCAGTCCAGAAAAATGAAATTAGATTTTGATCCAGCTCTAAGTATTGGTCTCAGTGAAGATTTGAGCACAGACTGTGCTCTCCACAGACCATGGTATAATAATAGAACAGTTTGGGCTGGAAGAGGTCACCTAGCCCATTCCCTCTGCGATGAGCAGGGACATCTTCAAGTAGATCAGGTTGTTCTGATAATTCTGGGCCCAGGATGGTTTGGGTTCTCCTACTCCCCAAGCCTGCACCTGTTCCGAGGCCCTCTGGTCTCAAAACACGTCAGGAAAAAGCCCACAGGCTTTGGAGGGTTCTCTGTATTTTAAGTAAGACAGTTCTTACAGATTATATTCAACTAATAGTAGTGATTAGTGTGTGGCTAAGTTATGTTCCTCATCTTTTTTTCCTTTACATGTTTTTTCCTGTTATTCTCTCCCCCCCTCTAGCATGAGCTGGTATTTTTTTCTACTGTATGTTTACTAAATTTCTAAATATAGTTCCTCTCAACTCTACCACTCCTCCTACAGTTTTTCTGGGCCTCTTTTGTACTATCTGTCATCCAGATCAATTATTCCTCTGCCTCCACGCCTCAGTAACACAGAGACACACAGAATGGATTGTGTTCAAAGGGAGTTTAAAGGTCATCTCATCCACCTGCCCTGCAATGAGCATGGACATTGCGCTTCCTTCCTCCAGCCTAGGCACCTCTGAGCCTTTGTCAGACCTAGCACATGCTGAGAACAGCCTCTGAAATCTTCTGAGAGGTGTGAATGCCTACTTAGCACAAAAGGCAACTGCACCTCCTGTTAGGAGAAGCTTGTCAACTCCTAGAGCTCTCTAAGGTTATTCCCACCCCACATTCTCTATATTTCCTCTGCACACATTTCCATGCAAACACTTTCTCTTCCCATACTTGCTTCTGTGCATATGTCTCCTAGCTGGTTAGAATTTAGCATCTATGTTAGCAAAGAAATACTAACCAAGTCAATTGTGTTTGCATTACTAGTGAGGCAGACAGACTTGATTTTGATGAACAAGGATCAAGTTCACCATGACAGAGACTGGTACCTCAGGGCAGTATCCTCAGGTTTTACTGAGGAGAGAAAACACAGCAAACTGATGGGGAAGACACTGGCAGGATCAAGTCTGAAAGATGCCTCTACTAGAAAAAGTCATCAGAAGGAGGTGCCTCAGGCCCCTGGGAGATACATCATTCAGGCTCAGCCCAGATAATACCCATGCAGGAAAAATCTCCTTACTTGCTAAGGTAATCTAATGTGGGAAAGGATGGAGGAGAGTAAAAAGCCAAACAACAGAAGCATCAGGGTCTGTGGGATGAAAACTCCAAACAAGCTAAAGCAAACAAACAAAAAAGGAGACTGGATTAAAAATAATGATCCAAAATCAGAGTTTATCTGTTGAGATCTACTAGAGAAGCTATTTTAATATTGTCTCCCTCATCTTTCTGCCTCTGCTCCTGGAGGTGTCTAAAAGGAATTTAAAAATAAAAATCAAGACAGAATAAAAGATACACCATGAGCAAAAGTAAGACTGACCTTTTTCTGTTTCTATGTAAACTTCAAAAAAATATTGAAAAAGGTGCCAAGCCATTTTTATGACTCAAAAATATTTCTTCTTTCTTTTTCATGACATTATCTCTTGTTTTCCTTTTATTTACTCATAACAATATGTTATTACCTAATTTAGAGTCAGATACCTTGTGTTTCTCAAATCTGATAAAGAAAAGCAGACTTCTCTTAAAGCACACTGTGACTTGAAACACAAGGCTGTGGGTTTGGAGTCAGACATTATTCTTGTTATCTTCACCAAGATCTCACACTTGAAAGAAAAAGAAGTCCCACCTCATTCTCTTAGCCGGCACCACCATAAATGTTTTCAACGACCTTCCCCTTTTCAGCATTTGTTTTACTGATGGGAATTGTGTCCTGCTCTCTTCAAACTAAGACTAATTACTACCTCCTTCCATTGTTCTAATTTTTTCCAACTTTTTTTTAAGAAGTTGCTCTTCTGTATCATATTTCTTTAAAGGAAGAAAGTCAGTCTTTCATAATAGGTCGTCCTTGTCTCCCGTGAACACTTCTTTAATACATTGCAAGCACATTATATCTAGACTATCTTCTGACACGGTCAGCTAAAGGTCAGCTGGGGTAAACATCCAAAGCTGGGCCTCTTCCATCTCTTTCACTGAAGAAAAGAAACATCACTTTAAATGAAACAAGCACTGATACTTAATATGCAAACCACAAGGCTATTCTACACTGTCACACTGCAAGAATCTGATTATTTCGTAGAACCTGGTACAAGCTCATCCACAGAGACATACTTCAGGAGATTCAGCAGCTACTAAAAGCTGAAAAATTCAAGTTCAAAATTTGGGACAGTAAAAAAAATTAATTCTAGGCCTCCTTCATTCATTTTACCTCAACAGCTCCGTCTTATGCCTGCAAAAGCTCCAAGTGGTCCAGTCCACATCTAAAAAACTTCTAAAAAATCTCTACTGAACATTTTTGCAGAGCTTTAATGCCAGGTGATCTATTAGTGTTCAGGATTAAGTAACTGCATAATTACTAGTGACAGACATTTACAGGCCTTCAGAAATTTCATGGTCAAGAAAGAATAATAATATCTAGGATTAATGCCAGTTTGATCTCAATTCTGAGAATCTGAATGTTAAAGCCAAGGATTTTACTGCCACTTTAGACAGGCAGCATTTTTCCAGGGGAAAAATAGCCCCTAAAGTGTTCTACAAGACAGCATTCCACATCATGTCATGTTTTTCTGAAATTATCTCATCAATTTAGCAGCAAGGCATATCTGACAGGACAAACATTTAATAAGGATGCCATGTTTCTAAATTCAGTATCGGTTAACGTCCATCAGTTAACATCATCCATTGTTGAAGTTTCTAACCCTCTTTTGTTACAAGCCTGCAGAACTTGCCTGACTCAAACTGCTCCAGACAGCAGCTTATTGATATTATTTATCCATTAACAGAACTATGAACATCACACAGTACACAAGCCTTTAGAGCTCGGTATCTAAAACAAGATAAGTAGGATTAAAGCATGATTTTTCATGCTATAAAAGCAATTTGTTCCCAGAATGATGCTTGACTTGAAAGATTAATGGAAGGAAAGGGCAAGGGGGAAAAAAAAGCCAGCGTTCAGACAGTGACATTGTAAAACTATATTCCTATTTCAGGGATGTGAAATAATTCATAAGATAATACAATGTACACTGTTTTCCATATGTAATAGTTTATTCATGCCACAGGACAGATCCAGTTGTAACTAATCAGTGGAAAAGCATAATGCAGTAGCTGCAGAGATAATTCCAACAGCAGCTGTAATTTAAAAAACAAAACAAAACAAACACACACCAAAAACCAGGAAACTGCTTTCTGTGAAAACTACAAGAGCAATTTCAATTTATAATTGCCTTCCATGACAGGCACAAATGTCTTTACAACAGAATAAAGGCCAGCATTTACAACTTCCCAATGCTTAAAACCTATAAGCAATAATTTTTGCTTTAAAAAAAAAAAAAATCACAAAATTTGTAAATAAAATCCCTGACTAGGAAATCTGTCAGATAAAACTCTAAGCAGAAGCACCCTGACTTGAAGTGCCCACTCTGGGCTAGAAGCAACATCTGTTGTTGGAGCCGGTCTACATACAATTCAGAACTGGGTTCACCAAACCTATAAACTTTAAAGCCAAGCCAAGGGCTGTGTGGGCATTTCAGAGGGCAATCCTCTTCAGATGAAAAACCCTGAATCAGAATTCCTGCTGTGATGTTGCTGAGGTATGTGGGGTGAGAATACACAGTACACGGTCTGCAGAGGTGTGGTAGGGAGTCTGTAATCCAGGGAGAGAAGCAGCTGGCTTAAAAGCCATTCCAACAAGCACTCAGCTACATCAAGGTGGTTACTCCTGATAGAAATTTCTGCTTCAGAACAGTTCATGTACACAAAGACAAAAAGCATAGGTATGAGCAGCTATACCCTGGGATAAAACCAGCTGCTGAATGACTTGTAGGCTGCTAGAGGCTCCAAGAATGAGACTCTGACATCAGGTATTTAGTTCAGCGCTAACACCAGAAGTACTCAGATTTTAGAGGGGAACTGTTTTGATTTACATTTCTACTAGCATAATTGCTGGTGTGCAGTTCAAACCATGCCTGAGAAGAATAAATCAATACTACTTTCCTTGGATGTTTTGTAAATAAATTACTCCAGAAAATACCCTGACCTTGCTTCATCAATTTCTGTTTTATGGGAGGTGAGCCACTGTCCTTAGGCATTGGCAAAACTATGTGAGTTTGTAGAGTATCTCAAGAGAAAAAGAAGAGCCTGAATAACAACGGACAAAACATGTTAAACAATCTGCCCTGACTTATTAACTTGAAACAAGATAGCCACCACCCATAAAGAATATTGGGCATTTTAGGGGTTTTGGATCTTCAGATCTGGGACTTCAGTTTAGGTTCAGAACAGGAATGTTCTCAAGGGTCCAAATTAACAAACCATTTCTTCTCATAATAGAAGGCTCTGGCATAAGAACCATATAATAGATAGTTCTTAGCATCTCACTGGGTCATGCAGTGGTGTAGCAAAACACAGAGAGACTCCAATTCTAGGAAAACTCTGGAATTTTACTGTAGTAAAATGGAGGTGCAACATACTGCTTATAACAAAATGCCCATTCCAGGAATTCATCTATGCCTCACTAAAATGTCACCTCAGTGCTCAGTGGATGTCACAAGGTCAAGTGAATGGAAACAAGAAGATATTAGGAAAAAATAAATCTGCTTCTTTCAGGTTTCAAACACCTTGAGAACTCTGCATTTGTAGTTCCCACACTTAATTTTAATAGGATGCTAAAATGCAAAAAGACTCAGAGGACAGCACAAGGACAGTTCATATGCTCAAAACAATGTCAGTATGAGTAATATTTAAATACATGAGCACTGAGGGGACAGTACAGGACCTCTCCTATGGTGACAATTGGACATGATAGTCACTACTTCTAATACAAGAACTACGAGGCACCAACTACTACTAGTAAAAAACAGGTCCAAGTCAAACAAAAGCAGGTGATTCCTCACAATGGGAAAGCTGGTCTGTGAAAGTTCTAAGTAAAAGATGTGGTAGATGCTAGCAGTTTACTGTTTCAAAAAACAGCTGGGCAAATTCATGGTAGAGAACTTTACCAACAGGTGTCAAGTGGAAAAAAAATGCAAAAAAAAAGCCCAACCAAACAACAAAGCAACAACCCACACCCAATACACTGACTTACAATTCTCCCAGTCATAAAATTGCTTAGGAAACTATTCTGAGAGAACATCACTAAGAATTGTTAAATTCTTCCCCAGATTTTTCCCCAATTAAAGACCATTGCCAATGCACAACAACAACCTACAAAGACCTTGAACAGTACTCCATCCATTCCTGTGCAGACATCTTTGTTTTTAGCTAACAAACCCTTCTAAACACGTGCATCATTTTCAATGCAATTGCTTATATTTTAATTTCATAATGCTTCACTCACTCTGTCTCTCCCTTGCCCTCCCTTTCTCTCTTTTCAGATTAAGAAAAATCCAGATGGGGTGCAGGTGCTGCAAAATTATACAAAGGTACAATAGAACAAGAGTTGCTTAGACTGAATAAAAGCATTAAACCATGTGTCTTTGCTCCCCCACACCTGTTGTTTTAATTAGCCACTGTAAAAGTTTAGAGTTTTCTCAACGCTTACAGCATCTTCAGGTATAGGCATAGAGATTTCCTATGAAAGTCCTTTTAATTTACTGTAATTAGGGTCTGCTTCTATAATTCCTATCCCACAAAAGGAATTGTGTTGCGTTGAAAACTCTTCTTCAGTAAAGTTTTTTTCTAATTTAGGTAGCATGGGCTTTCCTTAATTCATGAGGAACAAGGAGCACACATTATGTCAGATCCTCCTCTCTCCCAAGCAATGAAAATGAACAACAGTTCCTTGCTTCCATCATAGCTGTTAAATGTAGCTTGCTGGGGGAAGAATTCCCATATCAAAACTCTCCCTAGAGAGGAGGAATAGCTAGTTGTATAAAGACCACATTTCAGCTCCACTTGAGGGTTACTACTTCCCCTTGGCCACTTCTGTAGAACAGGCAAAGAACTGGGGAGAAAATACAACTATGAGTGAAAAAAGAAAGATAAAGAAAAGAGAGAGGCCCTGGGAGAGGTAAGTAAAGGAAATTATAGAGCAAGAGGAAGAAAATTGTTCTTTGGGGGAGGGGGCAGGGCGGGGGGAGGACAAAAGACTTGAAAGAAGAACACCAGGAAAAAATGGAACCTATTTTAGCATCTATATGAGGACATATTAATTAACAATCCATTTCATTACTACTCATTGGCTAATCAGCTCCCCAGAGAAAATTTAAAAATAAAGCTAGAAACAAGCAATGACTAGCACACAGTTCTCCAACATCCTCCTTATGCTCCTGGTGAATCTCAGTACAGGGGTCAGTTATGATCAGTCCCAGGAGACAGCAGCCAACAGCATATTCAGCATTTCCATTTGGTTTAACTCATTCTCAGGACCCAAGGTAAACTCCTTTCTCAAGATCTTCAGTTTAAAAAGGAAGCTTAATCTTTTTTTACTAATTATATTGAACATCAAAGTAACATTTCCTTTACAAATTTTTCTTACTCCAGCTACATCTTTGATCCAGAAGAAGTACAATCATCTGGATGCACTCATGAAGTAAACAGCTATAAACACAATGAACAAGGCAGCAATAAATCCAAATTCAAAGAGAACAGTGAAAATGAAGAACCCAAAAATGAACTGCAGAAGGATGAGGTAAACAAAACAGAAAATAAAAATCCAGTCAACAGTACAACAGAAACTCTTTGGAATCACAGAGGCAATGATTCTCAAGAGGATGGCCTTGTGAAGTGTGCTGCAAAGCTTGATGTTGCAGTCAACGGTGGCAACTCCTGTGCTCAGCACTCCATACCCAACCCCAACACCAGCCCAGTGAAAGGAACCAGTGAAAAGGGAACCTCCAGCCAGTCAAAGGCTTCTCCAGCCAGCAACAGAGACTTTTACACCAAATCAAACAGGTCTGGACAAGAGCTTGACCTAGAGACAGGCAGTCAGAGTAAGGCAGCCAGCAATGTGCCTCACAGTATTCCAGACTCCCAGTCTGCAGGAGACAGCATCTTTCTCAAAGGAAACTCAATACTGGAAAGAGAAAACAATACCATAAGACTGCCAGATATTGATTACCCCCAAAATGGCAATCAAACTGGGAACTATCTTGAAAAGGACAGCTTTTCAGTCAACTGCACACATTCAGACAAAAACACTGGTGCTTCAGCAATACAGGACCAGGACCTTCGTGTAATCCCACCTTGGCCTGTGAAAGAGAGCAGTATTGAACCTTTTAAAACTGGCTCTGCAAGTTTGAGTGAGAGCCTTACTGCTGGTATCACTGCAGTGGCTGTCACACAGGCATCCACACACACCAACCATAAAGATGTCAATGGAGAAATCGAGGAGGAAGATGCAGAAGTTGCAGCAGCTCTGGCTGCACTGGAAGCTGCAACAGCAGGAGAAGACGTGGAAGATGATGACGAGTACTAGACGGTTTCTTTCTAATACACAGGGAACGATCCAGATGTCATTTCTGGGTCAATATGAACAGATATACAGCACACACGGAGAGCTGTTATGAGCAGCACATATAGAAGGAGCTGGGACTAAACCTTGGTCCCTTCAGCTGTTTTATACAGCCTTTTAATTTCTACTGCCTGAGGTACAGAAGACCTCCATTGCTGTGAGCCCAAACAGGAGGGCAAAGTATCATTTTTTCCACACAGAATATTCAGTTGTACACCCACCTCACCTGCACTCGTGCAAGTGTTTCCTTTTTATCTCATGAGGGTCTGTGCACACTGCATGTTCCAGGTTCACAAAACTCCCATTATTTAAAAGATGACTATTGAAGCCATAGAGTTAGAAACCACACATTTTCATCATTAGCAGAAAAAAACTACATAAATGAGCCAAATTTCTGTGACCTACTGAAACATGAAATAGGGAAGGCAGCTTGGATTGAACTTTACTGTGGCTATGGTTCTATTATGGATTAAGCCTAAATCTGTGCACGTGCACCTGGCATTGGAATGATAACATCATTTTTCCCCACACACCTCTCCCTTGACTGTGTTTGATACCCCAAGTGTTGCTGCTTCAGTTCCTTAAAACAGCAGAAGTCCAGCCAAATCCAAGAGAGTGAATAACTTTCTGTCAGTTTAATGTAAAAAGCAGCTCATATAAGAACTGCACACACACTCTGTCAGAGAGGCCAGAGAGATCAAGACTCATTCCCTACCAGTTTGGATAGATTAAAACTGTTGTAAAACAACAGCCTGAAACCTCTGAACTCCACTAAATTTTACAGGTGCATGTCACCTGTCTTAACAATACAGCTTGCAGATTGTGTCTGAAACATCTCCAGCAAGATGTGTTTTGTTTATATGAAAAGAGCAAGAGTCAATGTGGACTCCTCCTTAGCTCTGCCGTATTTATACCAGGAAAGGGACCAAGCTTCCAAACTGGATTAAGCATAATATCTAAAAATAGTTCCATTCTTGGAGGGCTGCATTTCTAATGGGAGAAAAAAAAAGGACGTAGAGACCAATTTGGTGCTGCCAATTCAGGAAAAGTATGGTTGAAATAGAAAGTGCTTAACATTTTATACTGAAATTTTGTGGTTTCCAAGTTTTTGTTATAAACTCCTAATAAATTTTTTAACCATATGAAAAATAATCGGGTAGCTTTTGTACTTTATGCATTTTCTGAATATAAAAGTTACATTTAAGACATTCAATAAGATATAGCCCTCATTAGATACATGAAAAACACCAACAATGTATTTGCCTACAGTACATGCTGATTTTGATTTCTCAAAACATTAATGGTACTCCTAGGAGCAATTAAAACAACCTAAAGTCTCAGCTTCTAGAGAACTATATCCAGCTACAGGCAAGAGTCACAACACTGTATCTGTAAAATAAAAAAGCTTTATATGGTTTTAAAGTATTGTAGTACTGTTGACTTCTCTACCACTTCACTATTTTAATAGGCCCTTCTAAGCCTTCTCCTAAGTGCATACAAGTTTTACACAACCATTTGTCTTTCAAAGACTGCTACAGTACTGAGAGTGGGTGGAAGTGCCAGCACATTGCCAATAATGAGTTATGCTGAGAGTGTCACCAGCCCTGACCGTCCCTGCCCAGCATCCCATTCACCCCCGGGGGCAGACCTGCCAGCCCAGCCACGGGCCCTGCCGGAGATGCCAGTGCTGGGGCTGTCCTGGTGCTGCTGGCTGCCCCACGCCCTGGCTGGGCAGCAGGACAGACTGGCTGTGGGATCCAGCCTGGCTATCCCCAGGGAACCCCTGCTGCTCCCCACATCCCAGCCCCAGGGAGCCAGCAGCCCCTTGCTGCACCATGACATGAACCATGGAAAACAATTCAAGTAAAAAAGATGTTACAGAAAGAAATGCAACAAACACCCCAGAAAACTTACCTGATTTTTTCAATATTCACTCAATTAGATTTTTCTAACCTGAGCTCCAGCTCAAACTTCAAGTGCAAATCACAGCAAGTTTCTCACCCTGCTCTCCAAGCATTAAAACATATTAGAGGAAAGCCCCTGGTCAGACACAGCCCAGACAACTCAAACCAATCAACTCTTCATGGGAGCTGCCTGCAACGATGGGCCACCCGCCTGAAACCCTCTGCATGAGAGCAGCTGAGCCACAGACACTGCAGGTCTTGCAGCCCAAGCTCCCATTGTCACAAATACAAAAGGCAAAATCCAGCATAAAGCAATTCTGGTCACTCCATTCTGGTCAGAGTTCTCCCACAGAAGAAAAAAAGAAAAAAAAAGGTCAGGCATCTGCATATCTCAAACCTACATCAAATGGAAAGCTTCCATAAACCTATGGTGTAACACCAACATTCAGACTTCTTTTAGCTGCTAAATTAAAAATCCCAGTGCAGTTTTTAAATTAAAAAAAAAAAAAAAAATTTGTATGCATTTTTTATTTACATACATACCTTCAACCCTACCATGACAAGATCAAGTGTCAGGATTCATATTACAGTACAATTTTCACAATAAATGTGAAAGAATCACTTATTTAATAAATAACTTTTGAATGCCACACACAATTTCCTCCACAAATAGATTTTAAATAACTATGTGAGAACCAGATCTTATTCAGTCCATCAGATGTTGATCCAAATAACGACAAACACTGCCAGCTTGAAGAATCCATTTTGCTCTGGCAATTGTGAGAGAAAAATTCAGTAACTTGTGAAAGCAGAAAATCACAGAGAAAAAATGCTACTGGAAGCAAAAGTAAACTGTATTTTAAGACTTCTGTCAAAAACTACATATTTTTTAAAGACACCCAGACACTGTAACTTCAACTACCAATCAGCTATGTTTCCTACATTCAGAGGGGTCACTTATGAAGTATCATTTAAGTCTTTCAGTTTTGCTTTGATACAAAAAAAAAATAATATGGGAGCTGGTTGGCCAATATCTATCATTATTAATGTTTCTGTACTTGATATAATCCTTTATAGGTAAATGTTAAGATACACGTAGCAATAAAGAACAGGTAACAGGATGGGAAACTATGATAGGAGTTGGTATTTCTATGAAAGCTTTTGCATCTTGGAAGCTCATGTTTTATTTATTATTCTTCAAAGTCAGTAACAATTTAAAGGGAATTTGCAGTCTTTCAAAAGCAAAGAGACATTGAGGAAGACAAAATTTAGCACCTTCACATCTGGCAGCAGGTCAACCCTGGATTATTTTAAAAATTCAGATGATTGCAGAGATTTCACATACAACTACAGGAGTGGAAAACAGCCCAGCCCATCCTCAAGGAAGTTATTTCCTACAGAAAATGCAGCAAGAGTAGAACCCAAAACTTGACACTGCAGAATTCTTCAACTCGGCAAACAAAGTTCAAACAAGTAAGCAGGAACCTGGAAATAGACAAATTCCACAAAGATGAAGGTGTTTCCACTCCTCCTAAAGAACAAAGGTAATTGTTTGGGCAAGTGTTGCTATGGAGACTTCCCATTAAAAATTGAAATTCAGAAACAGAAAATCTTATTTTCTAAAAGATATTCCAGATTTGACTGTTTAAGTAGAATATCACTTTAATCATCATTTGAAGGGTGAAACAAGAAACAATGACTCGGAAATAAAATTTAAAAACTTAATCTTGACCTTATGTTGCATTTGTAGTTTCAATTTCCTAAATGTGATTTAGTTTTCCAAAAGATTAATTCTTAGCAATGTATCTCATTTTGCTAAATGAGAATACAATATCTCAACATTTACTAAGGTCTGTATATATGGTATTCCACATACTTATTCAAATGCCTATATTATACATTTTAATTACATTGAAACAATGAATCTTAATAGATTATTTCTCTGGAATTTTGGTATCTCTCCCTGCATGTAGATGGAAATTGGAATCCACTAAATTGCACAAGAGCATCACTTCAAAATTAAATGTATTAAAACTTCTTTAACATGCTGAATACACTAAGAATTTAAATTATGAAAGTCATTCTACATTAACAACTAATTTATTTTTAAACAATTCTGTTAATAAAACTTTCTTTCCAGACATTGTGCCCTACAGTTTAGAACACAGATACAGCAAAATGTTTAATACTAATTGTTAGAAGCAGATTAAAATTTTTTCATTGGTCTTTTCAACATGAAATGCCCTTGGCAGAGACTTTTTTTCCTTACCACTGTGAAATCAAAACAGAAACTTCCCAGCTTATTCTCTTGGCCAAGCTTTTCAAATTTCATGCATTCACATGCACTGCTAGAGACATTAGTCTTAGGACTCCCTTCTCCATTACCAATTTTACTTAGCATCTCAGGGAGGTTTGTTTTTAAGTTTTCCTTCATCTTGAACCCTCACAATCCCAGACTTCAGCTCAGACAATCCTTGAACTGAACTTCTTGAGTAAACAGAAGGCAGGAAATACTGCCTGCCCCTAAAACGGTGCTACTGCTGATCACTTCTGCAAATTCTATCCCACCTCCTTTGGGACTTCTTCCATTTCAAACTATCAACTGTTGAAAGTTTTGAAGAATCTAAATGTGCATCCTGGACTCTGTAATAAAAATTGAAATAGATTATAGCAAATTAATGCCTTAACATAAGCAGCAATAACTTTTAAAGTGTTTTTTTGTTAAATGCCATTTTAACCTGTTTTAATCGTTTAGTCCAATTTCACAACAGAATTTATTACATGGAGCTACTCCCCCACTCCCTACCTATTTCTCCTTTAGTCAGAGAAAATAAATACTCCCTTGTACAAGTTAGTTTGGAAAACAAGATTCTCTCAAAGAAGCAGGAAAAACATCACCTCTCTTCATTTTGTTTCTAATCCCATTGTTGAAGTACACACACCTCACAATGATTGTGATCAAAGCTATCAAGGCATCATTACACCATACTCTGAATCTTGACTGGCATTATTATAAACAGGATTTAACAGGTTTTTGCTTTAATTCATGGCTCAATTACTATACACTAATAACTGTGAAACCCTTCATTCATTAACAAAACAAAAAACCTCAGAAGTCTTTCGGGAAATACAGCATCCCAATATTATGTCAGGTACAAGACAACTTAAGTACTCAACCAATGCCACAATAAAACACGAAGACAGGCGTTTAAGTCATTTATTTGCTCATTAAGCTCCCTTCTGTTTACTCCAAGCTAGAGATTAGCTTGAATGTTATGAGGTTGCAGAGGCAGAGAGGAGAAAGGCAACACCCTCAGCTATTTACCTTCACCTCAAGCATGGCCAGATTTTCAATAATCTGTGATCACATATCCTATCCCCTCCCTGCTCTTAATACCTGGAGCCAGTACCAAGTAATTCACCTAGACTTATGCAAAATGAAAGGAAGGTACGTGACAAAGGCAAGATAACTACAGAGCAAAATGAAAGAGATTAAAACTCTGTTTAGGTATCTGAGGACAAACCATAGGGATCTGGCCAAAAATTAATAACTTAGGTTGTTTCATCTCACATCTGTTTAGTTCTTATTTGAGATCATCTTCCAAAAATAATGCATTAAATAATTTAGGGGCATTCCTCAGATTAGCTTTTTCACAAAATCCTCAGGAAAAAAAAAAAGATCCATGCAAATATCCTTAATTTCAATTGTCCTGGTTTCAACTGGGATAGAGTTAATTTCTTCTCAGTAGCTGTTAGAGTGCTTGGATTCAGAATATAGTGGTTTGGATTCAGAATAAGAATGGCATTGACAATATATTGATGTTTTGTGTTTTTGGGAAATCGTGTTTATCCTAAGTCAAGGACTTTTTTTCTTGTCTCATGCTCTGCCACTTAGGAGGTGCACAAAAGAAACTGGGAGGGAGCAGAGCTGGGACAGGTGGTCTGAACCAACCAAAGGGAGATTGCACACCACAGGATATCATGCCCACTGGGGAGACATTTGGGGTGATGGTGTTTGCCTTCCCAAGTCACTGTTACACATGATGGGGCCCTGCCGTCCTGGGGAGGACAGCAGGGCCCCATCATTTGCTTGTGTGCACGGCTTCTGCTTTCCCTACTAAACTGTCTTTGTCTGTCCTCATCTCAACCCACAAGTTTTCCAGTGTTTACTCTTGCAATTCTCTCCCCAGTCCCATCAGTGCAGGAGTGAGCAAGTGGCTGCCTGGGGCTTGGCTGCTGCCTGGGGTTGAACCACGATGTCAATACAAGATGCACTACAGAAAGATATTTTGCTGTGGCCAGAAGCAGTAAAAGTTTCTCTGGAACAAGTCTCCAGAACAGGAAATATTACATATTTTTAATGGCACATTTCAGTTTGATAGATAAAAGTGACATGGGTTTATCTAACCAGCAAACATTATACTTTGCTAGAATAATGCCGGTCTGATTTTGGTTACCTTTTACTCATTAATCTGCTGCTTACGTAGACTTACATAAAAAACTCATCCAATTAGCATCTGCAAAAAAAAGCCATACTAGAGATCCAGCATTAATCAAAATCAAGACAAATTATCAAAAGCCTTACAAAGGAATATGCATACTCCACCCTGACTGGGAATTACTTTTCCAGATTCATGCATGAGTGTTAATTACCAGGCGATGCACGCTGCTATTGTTTTGACATACGACACACAGATCCTGTTCTTCCTCATTGCTTTGATTAAAAATTTGGCTTAGAGAGAGGTTTACATTGTTCCTTTTAATAACTGCAGCAGCTACTTCCACAGCACTGCAGGGCAGGAGAGGGGCTGAGTTGCTGGGTCCTGACTAGCCACAGCTCTGCCGCAGCCCCATGAAGCACCTCAGATCTCCCATTAAATCGGGACATTTTCAGATTTTTTGGTTTAATTCTTTTTTTACACTGACCCACTCCGACCTTTTTGAATTGTCAATAAAAGCTTCATAGCTCCCTCTGCTGCCAGCAAGTATGAAATTCAATTACTCTACACAAACTGCTTGCAGCTAACAGAAAAATTGCATTCCTGTCTCTCTAAGCATACATATGTGTAGAGTCCTTTGAAAACAAGATCTGAGAAATTTTATGGGTATTTTATTTTAAGGCTCTCCTAAGATTTCTGATTTTATTGGATAATTATTCTTACTGTAAATCAATATTGAAGAGGACTAAATACTAATTTAATATGGTAATTTCAAAATACTGTCTTATTCAATATGAAAATCAAACCATGTTACCACCTGAGTATTTAGCAGGATAGCTAATGACACCCACAAAACAAAAATTAATTATTCAGAACAGTTCAGAGACAAGAGTTCATCTCAGACTGCTTCTGCCCTATCACTACTATTTTTCAGTCCATCTTCCCAACTCTTTCACACTCCCATTGCTGCCTCTTCTCTGAACCTGCCCTCCCCAGCAGTGCCTCTCCAAACCTGCCCCTCTGCATCAGGTACCAGCTAGGTTTGTTAGTTGTCTTGCTGTTGCTGTTCTGCTCCATGCTGACAGCTATGAAAAGTGTCCAGAATCCAATGCCCTCTATTCGCCAGAACCATTTCAAGACCACCACAATGGTGGTGTAACAGCACAAGTGCCTCCTGTCTGCCTCTGCTGCACTTCTAACTACTCTGCAGCCCACAGGAGACAGGACTGGGATGACTGAATGAAAACAGACAAGGGAAGGGGGCATCAGAGTGTTTACACATCTGAAACTGAGGGGTTACACTGGTAGAAAAATGCATTTGCTAATATACCTTCCTTTGTGTTGTAGCTGCAGCTACACTCCACACCATTGCACCTCTACAGTGCCAGAGGCTGCCCAGATATCATTTAAGAGGTGTTTCAGTTTCAGCAGGTGTTCTGAGCTAAAGACTGACACAGACACACACAGAAACAGATGGCCAAGCACTACCCCCGTAACTGGATCTGCACTAAGTCCATGCCACAGGGGACTTGGCTTCACTTATATAAACTTAGTAGCAGAATACACCACCAACCCACTCTTTTCCTCCAGATAATTTGGGAGCCACAGATAATTTGGAAGCTGCTTACTGTAACAGCATAGAGCTTTCAGATCGTGACACTAATGTCTGTTTGAAGGCTTCTGTCACCTTCTTGCTTCCAGCACTACAAGCCTGGCATCTCTCCTACCTTTTCTTTGAAAGTTAAAGGAACAGGCGCTTACCTTCCCAAACTGTTCGGCTTCCTTTTCCTTATCCTGCTCCAGCCCTACATATCCTTTTATTAGTTTTGCCTCAGCAGGTGACCTTAACCTGCCAGGAAGGAAGCTCCAAGGCTGACAGGGTGCTTTCCAGCTCTGCGCAACGGTAGCTCCAGAATTAGCCAGCCCCCTCAGAGAGGCAAAAGGGAGCATCCAGGACAAGAGATAACATCCAATCATGGCTTGAGTACAGAAAACCAGCAGCGCCTTAGAGCAGGCTCCCTACTGCTGCAAAATATATTTAAAATTAAAAAAAGAAATCAACAAGTGGAAATTTCAGATGCCAGTACTTTGAGCCTAGTCTCCCTCAAACAAAATCTCAAAATGCAGGGTTTCACAAAACACTGAGAAAAAAATTAAATCTAAATCAATTTTTATTTGTCCAAGTCTTACATGCTGTTCATTAATATTAAATAGCCAAGACTTAACCACTCTTTCCTTGCCCATTAGCAGTAGCATTAGTCACTTAGCAGGGAATAAAAAAGGAAGTGCCCAGAAACCCTAAATTAATAGATACAAATTGATTCACACTTCATATTACAGGTCACAGGTGGGAATCCTCAACAACCACTAAACGGCCAGGAAACTTAATTGCTTAGGAGAGACAGTCTCACATTCCAATCCAGTAGGCACTTTCAGCATTACCAAGCCAGACCAAACCATATGTCCTCCTCTCCTTCAGGCAAAGCTAATCTCATAAAAAGGATCTTTTTTTTTTAGGATGATTTTTTTTATGAGTATAGGTAAGTACAAGCTCAATTCATTTGTAGGAGAAAAAAAACCAAAAAAGAAAACAACCAGACAACAAATCTATCTGGCATCCTTTTCTTCTGTAATTTCTCATCATGTTTTTAGTGCCTATGTCCTTCTTCTGTGTCTTTCAGTTCAGCTCTGCTCACTGAAAGTGGCAGCCCCATAATTCCAGCAGCCTCAAAAGGGCTCCCCACTTCAAGCTGTACACCCACCCTGTGCAGGAATACTGGAGTCTGCGGTCATTTCTAGATAGTGCATAGCTGCAACATCTGCAGACTTCAGTACAAAGGAAAGCACTTGTGCTTCAGCATTCCCCCAGAACGAGACCAGCTGGCTGCAATAACACTTTCACCAAGTGACACACAACACACGTGGGAGTTCAGGGACCATATAAGGTAATAAGGTACCAATTTTGTCAGAGTTTCTGTATGTGTGAATAACAGGGGTATAGTTCAGAAAGAATATGGCAATGAGAAACCAGGTACACTATGGCATGCTTTCAATTGAGACTTTTATGAAGAGATTCAGAACCAAAAGAAACACTTTAATCCTTATCATTTTACAAAAATACATTGCACATGGGCTCTGTGTTCTTTACTAGTAAAATCAGATTTTATTAAACAGAGAAGTAGCTCCCTGGACTACAGCATAAGGTAAGATCCTGAATTTTGGAATCATTCTTTACTAGTGCCTGCATTGTGGAAAAGTAACACAAGAATTAATCCATGTGAAGAAAAGAGAATCCATTTGGAAAAAAAGTCTTTGTTTTTCTTTTGAGGACTTGTCTATGTCAGTCCAGTTATAACAGAATTTCTCAAAATTTAATACAGCGATCCTCTTGTATTTCAATATATGTACATATTGTCTAATAAAAACTGTGTACTACACATACTACACAGAATTTTTACGTAGGAAAAAAAAAGACCAAAAAAGGAATTCCTCAAAATGAGACTCACATAGTGCACAGAATTTCCAGAAGCTTCAGCAGCAACAGCGTCTCAATTCTGTCTGAAGATTAAGACCTGGAAGGACTTTATTAATGTGGTTTTTTTAATTTTTTTTAACATTATCAATATAAAACACAGCTGTATATCAACCTCTGAAATTCAAAAACAGAGCTCAAAACAGACCCTACGTGATACTGCTAGGAACACTGAAATAATAAAGGACCCCAAACCTGTAAACAGGATCGTACACTGATAATCCCATCTCAGCTAGCCACAACTTGCTTCAAGGCTCCTTCACACTATTCATGCACCAAAACCCATTTTTAATGCCCTTTACAGATCACAGTCATCTGTGAGAACATAATGTAACAAACTAAGCATTGTAGTATCACAGACGGACACAGGCTGAGAGGAAACAACTGCAAAGAGCTTCCTGTCATTTGTGATTTTTCATTCCCTACCTTATGAGAAAATTAACAATAATGTTGAGTATTTTTAAAAGCTCTGTATCAAATATAATAAAAAGTTGAAAGTCTTGATATTTTAAATCTAAGATACCAGCTTGGGTTAAAGCACAGATTTCTGTCTTTTTCATTTAAATATGAAATTAAAGTAGTATTTGCAATTGTCCTTTCTGAAGAAAATAAAACTGCTCTGAAGTACATCACACTATAAACTAACTTTCTCACTATCTCCATAAACAAAAACTTAAGAGGCAAAAAGATTCCATTTTGCATTTAGATGGTGCAAAAATTAAATTTCACTCAACGGATGAAGGCTTGAGGAAGTCAGAAGCAAGCTTAAGAATCAGTATTTTTTATTTACTGCTTGATAGTATAAAAGTTGTATATAAACTATTTTGTTAAAAATACATTTGATAAGCAAATTTAAGAAAAGCAGACTAATATGGCAATATGCATACCCCTACAATAGCAGTGTAGTGTTAAAGGCAATGAAACAGGCACAGTTTCTAAATCCTCTCTTACTTAGGTAGCAATGCATAAATTCAATTCTTGCACATATCAGGTCTCATAATACCTTACACAATTACTTTATACAGGTAAACAATATTTTACATATCCAACATATTTCCATCCCTTTTATTCTATGTATTTTCAATAGAATCAAAATAGAAACTACTTTTAAAGTAAGTAAAAAAAATACATTTTACCGTTTAAACTTTCTTCCATCCTTTTGCCATTTATTCACCATACTAACCCATCATGTAACAAAATACAGTATCAAGACAAACTGCCCCGTTTTTTAGAAAAAGCTTTGGGGACAGTCTGTAACTTTGTATCTTCTTTCTGAAAATTATTTGAAAACTGCTGTTTTCTCCAATGCTTCCTTTTTCCAGTAACACTTTATACTCATAGCTATCAATCTCTTGGAAACTGAAAGCTTATTACTACAACCAATACTAATTAAATCTTCTAGAAATATTCTTCACACAAATAATCATGAGAAGCTTAATGTGTGCCTGTAAGATAAGGTTGGTATTTATGTTGTACTTAAATATTGAAGAGGTTTCACAAGCTGATTTTAAATTTATGGGAGCAGGGAACAGTGCTAAACACTGAAGTTAGAGTCCCAGCCAAACAGTTATTTTGAGTTCTCAAGGACAGACAATTACAAATGTCCATTTTGAAATGAACAATAATACATTAATTATTTTCAAAGTTTGGGTGGGTAGCGGTGGGTTTTTTGGCAAATATATCATCACTGAAAAGTACATATTGATAGGACCAGTCAGTATCTTGTGGATACACACAGAATGAAGACCATCAGCAGCACATAACTGCAGCAAGAGTGAAACTTGATGTTT
The DNA here is from genome assembly GCF_017590055.1 of Onychostruthus taczanowskii. Lineage (NCBI taxonomy): Eukaryota > Metazoa > Chordata > Aves > Passeriformes > Passeridae > Onychostruthus > Onychostruthus taczanowskii. Next base: position 8,428,906 of record NW_024499239.1, on the reverse strand, counting down.
CCTGACAAGACATGAGAGTAACTAATACACAAGCAAGAAGAGTAATTTTGTACACACTGATTGTTAACACTGCATACATAAATCAGTGAAGAAACACAATTCTCAGATATGAAGAAACACAATTTAGAGCTCTTGTTTAAAAAGATTGAAGGAATCAATTTAAAATAAATCCATTTCAAAAACGTACACTGATTTTCCTTGAGTTCATAAAGCAGATTAAGTTATAGTTCTCAGAATATAGTGAGTGCAATCTCTACTAAAAAGCTTTATATTCGAGCTTATATTCTTAGGCACTCGGAACACTGATATGATTTTCTGTTACATAGAAAAGCTTGCTGAAGTATTACAGAGATTCCTCTCCCCAGAACAAGTAACAGGACAAAGCTGAGATCATCAGTAGATACAAAAAATTAGTATCACAATACCATGGTAATTTTAGCATTAAGTCACATTTAAAATATGAAAGAAGTAACACTGGCTTAAGATTTTGTTGCCAATGAATACAACTATCCTCAGTCCAATAAAGCCACTCTGAAGCACTTAAGTATATATTCCATAAATTTTTTAAAGCCCAATATTCCATATCCTTATCTAAGGCTTGAAATATGTTGCCTTAACTTAATAAGGAACCTGTGGGTAAGAAAAGCAAAACTAAAAAAAAAGAAAAGCAAAACTATTAGGCCCTCTTCAAATATGAGTGAGCAGTTACAAGAAAACAGGAGAACACAAGCCCTTGAGGAAAGTAACCTCACGAAGAGCCCATCCAACTGCAGAGAGGGAGAGATACAGGTCTGGGGAGCAATGATTTAATTTAACATCTGCATATAGCTGAATCAGTCTCTCCTGTGAGGTACCCTGCACAGAGTTCGAGGGCTTATGTACTGAAGGCACACATGCAGATTTGTCTGACAATTAATTCCATGTATGTTTTACTTGGCTACAAGCAGTTGGATTAAAAGAATATTTTCATCTTTCAAAGGCTGGCTTTTATCTTCAGCAAACACTTGTCAATTTTGGAGTGGGCAGAACAGAAGAAAAATCCAGATGGATCACTGGGGTGAATGTAGTTTATCCACGAGGTAATTGTATTGCTCTTTATATTGAGCTCATAAATGCTTGTCTATGTACAAAAAAGTTTAAGACTTGATAAAGCTTTTACCTTTCCTGTTCAAAAACTTGTACATATTTTTTTCTTTCCAAGATGAAGCCATTCGTTATGATGTCCACACAGCTCAACAATATTTAAGAGTCTAAATCTCACTATTTTACTGGTCAAAAACCATTAAGTGTTTAACCTTGCAGGAATGACATCACAGAACTTGTGAAATGCTACATTGCCATAAATACATTTCTTTAAATAGTATGCATCTCTTGGGCATTTTAAGTTTTCTCCAAAGTGCTTGCAGACAATCTTCTTCTAAAAGTTCCACCTGTAAGAGAAGAAAACAATTCTAAAAATAAACCTAAATAGCACAATTAGTTTCAGGATGGACACACCAATTAAAAAGTTAGCAGGTGCTCTGAAATGGAAAAAAAAAGCCACAACTGCATGAAGTAGCTGCCGTGCATTCCAAGTTTAGCATGTGAAATCATAAAGAGGAACTAAAAATTGAGCTAGTATTCTTGAAATGCATGGACAAACTGACAAATCACACCACAGTGTTAAGCACTACAAATGGAAAATGTTACATCGCTTCAGTGTACCAGTTTCTGTTTACCCAGGAGCTTAAAATGGATGTCCAAGAGCTCAACTCAAAGTTTTGACTTCAATTATCAGGTGTGTATCTACCACTGTTTATGTGCCATTAAGCATATTTGAAATAAAATTAACTGATGAAATGGAGTCTGCTGAGAACATGGACTTTGAAGACATAGAGAAGACATGCTACGACTTTAAATGATACAGCCAGCAAGACACTAGATAAGCTGAAACACTGTAGAGGTAGCTTCAGAACACATCAGTTTAGGGGGAAAAAAAACCCTGGACTTGAGAGTAGCAGTGAATACAGGCAATCAGCAATGCTACTTCATTCAGGTACTGTCCAACTCAGGAATTCCACCTCATACAGGAACTCTCAGTAATGGTGGTTAAAGTCAGCCACAAATCTACTGCCTCTGAACAACAGAAAGGCCTGTTCTGGAAGCAGTAAAACACACATTTATGTCTGCCTTCTTCTGCATCTGAAGATCTGAGTCAAATTCCCCCGAAGTATAAGCCTTAATCAGAAATGTATTGACTAGAGGCACAAGTCTGAAATGCTGTTTATCTATTCAGTTTCAGTAAATTGGGCTACAATAATTTATTAGAAGTCTGAAGTAAGTAGCTGAAGTAAAGGTCTAACTACTACCTGTTTACATGCGAACAGCTTCTCATGACAGTAGAAAAAAACTGATCTAGAACCATGCCAGGGAACAGTATCACACGCTTTTTCAAGCAAGATCTGTTTATTTTTTGTAGTGCAAATCAAGCAGACCTGGCTAGTTTCCTATATGATTTACAAAATAGCTCTGTTGGACTAGAGAGGCCATTAAAATATTCTGCTGAACCATTTCTCTGCTATTAGAACATTTGTTTTCAGAAGGGGCAAAACTTTAATCCTAAAGGGAGGTTCTACAATAAAAACTGCCATAGATGGACAATTTTTTATAGCTTTACTATCATATCTCTCTAGAGAACAGCTTGTTTTTAAATTAAAGTAGTAATGGTTTAATTTTTTTATAGAGCTTTTTGGTAATTACAGGGAACAGCTTTCCTATTTAGGAGAGGAAAGAACAAATTAGAGAGAAAACTGGACTACAAAACATTTTGAGTGATTTTAAAATGAAGGGTTTTTTTTAATCAAAGTGCACTGGAATTTATTTTCATATATACCCTATTCTTTCTATTTCTCATGCTTAAAGGGAAGATAACTAGCTTGCCTTTAAGTAAGAAAAAAAATCGTGTTATGAACAATCTGATGAGATTTCTGTATCTCCCACCAGAGATACAGAAAAGAAATAAAAATAGTCACAGAACTAACAAAACCTGGGCATGGAATTGCCAATCTCCTATTGCATTTAGCTGATATTGATTTTTAAAAAGGGAAGAAATAGAAACCACATCAACATGGAAAAACCTTGAGCACAAGGACATTATTCTGAATCAGAAAATAAGAGCACTGTTTCCCTTTCCCTGACATCTGTAGATCCTTCACAGATTTCAGCGCAACACTGAAACAGCAGCCACTAGGCACCTGTGATTTGCCAAAATGTGCTACAGATCAAAAAGCGAAAGACTGGGATGGACAAGTCTGGTCTTATAAATGTCCAGCAATAAAGATGCATATTCCAACTTCTTAATTTTTGAAACCTGAGCTCCCCCTCCTTGCAATTTAGCCTATCACTGTCTTCTTATTTACTGTGGGGGAAAAAAAAAAAAAAAAAACCAAAAAACAAAAAACAACCTCATTATCCTCCATAACTTTTTTATTATTTGGAAGCATACCACATCTCCAAGTCTCTCTTCCTCTACAGCAATGTTTCCAAAACCTGGGTATAATTGAGTGATGAGGCATAGATGCCAGACAAATACATTCTGCTTAGTTCAACAGTCAAACCTGCGCTGCCAGTAAGGGCTGGGAGGAAGTGTCCCACTTCATACCAGCTCTCTACTTTAACCTCAGGATACCCAAGGACATTTGAATGTTGTTGCTTTTCTAAACAGACCAAATTTACTCTTGTGCATTTCCCTCATCCATTTGAAGTAGCCAATAGTTTGAGACAACATAATTTTATCCTCTCTTTCAGCATACAGAGAGTTTGGCACTGTGCACTTTGTTCACTTTTTTCAAGTCCAATACCTTTACTATGCCACCCCAGAACCTTTCTTCCTCAAGGGTCAAGTCTGAATTTTGAATCATATTTGTTTAAAATCACCTTTCCCCTTCATATTATCCATCAGCATATCATCAAATAGAGGCAAACCATATGAACTTCCAGGGTTTTTTTTCCCCCCAACATTCTGAACTGCGGAAAAAAACCACAACACAGTGAGGATTGCATTTCAAAACCATGCTGGGCATGTTTTTCACAGGCTCAATAGAGTAACTCAAGCAATTCACTGAAGTTTAATGACTCACAAGAAAACCCCAACCGCCAGGCTTAGTTAGATCCCTGTGAGATCAGCAGTTTCATGTGACTCCACTGCTATTAGTCAAAGCTCCACAGATCTATCAGAGAAGTATCTAGTAAGCAATCATCTTATACAAGCATGCAGTACAAAGCAGCAAGCATAAGGAAGCAGCTATAGTTATTGAATAACTGTAGTTATTCCAATGATACAACTGTCAGCAGCACTTGTTTTTTTTGGACAATAAGCACATTGCCCCTAAATCTGAGCCACTGCCAAAATTTGTTTATTGCCAAAAAATTAATATGCAGATATTTTATCTGTTGGACTAGTTATGCCACACCCACAAAAGTTATTTCAACACCTACTCTAATTACAAAGTCTGAATAAACAATTATATAAGAATTTGGTGGATAAAAAAGCCTTTCCTAACTTATCATTAACAGAGTATAATTTTTGCAGACTTGTGTAGAGAATTTTGAAATTGAAAGATGAGTTTTCACACAGAACTGACGCATTTTCAACTGTACCGACTGCCTTCACATATTTCCCAACATAACACTTTCGGTATGAGTTTGAAATGTTTGATACCTGCCTTCAGTCCGAGCTTCTCCTCTCCTGCATTTCCTGTTTCGCAGGCGTGGCGGGCGCTTCGCTCCCATCCTGTTTGGCAGGCATCTCCCCATTGACACTCTCCACGCCGGTAACGGACATCAAGCTCTTCCTCTCTTTGGAGTTTGATTTGTGGTCCACTTTTGTGACTCGAAATCTGAGGTGAGCAAAAGAAAGTGCACTTGTATTTCCCCACGGATGAGTTAGATATTCTCAGGAGCAACAGCAGAAACAAATTTCCAGGTCCCCAGAACAAGATGTCAGAGCAGACACCTACATGGACACTGCTTCACTTCAGAGCATCTTCCTTCCTATCACGTACAGGCCTTTTTAGTACTCACTGCTGCTGAATCACACTTTCTCAGTGAACTGTGTTTTGAAGCAGAATCCACAGATTGCATTCCACTTCTTAGAATAGTAATTTTCAAAGACAACTACAATATAAGGTAGAAATTAAAACTAACAAATAGAATGAAGTGGTTTCTATAGCCTCACACTTACTTGAGAAATACCAAATTCAGAAACAGGAATTTATTAGGGTGCAATTCTTGTGTCTTTTTAGCCTGTATCAAATGAGCAAGAGCCTTAAATTTACACCCACAGTAAATCTCCATCTTTTTAACGTTCTTTTTTAGTTCTTAAAAAAAAATCACATTTACTTCTTCCAGAAATGACTTCAGTCTAGTAATAACAGGGTTATTAAAAAAAAAAATCACTGATCTTATAAACAGAGCAGGATCAGTGGATATCTGATCCAACACTGGCCACTGTAACATTCTAAGAGAAGTATAGAACAAAATGACATAAGCCTTACCTTCCCACAGAAAGGACTGTAACTTCTCCAATACGACTTCTTCTGTTCTCTTTAGATTTTTGAGCTGGCTTTATAAGGTGCCATCGTTTGTGGCTACAGCGAGTACAAACATCCTTTTCCACCACTCCTCCAACAGTATGGAAGTGATGGGCTTTGCAGTTGTGTCTGAATGGAACAACACCTGGTGACAAAGGAGTCCCTGGACTCATTGGACTCTCAGGAGAGGTAGGAGATAATGGGCTGTAAGAAAAAGAAATAAAGAAAATATAATGTTTACTATAAAATACTATTTCTTAAAAAGGAAAAAGGATGAAATCCAGCCTTCAGTTTTGTCTAGTGAATAACCAATTTTTACAGGAAATATTTGTGAGGATGTCCAGCTTACGGCTCCCTCCAATTGTATTTTTGCAATTAGAATCACTTTCACAAACTAATTCAGCTGCAGTCATGTGGTTAAGGTAACTAATACAAAAGACAAGAAAATTAAGAGGGGGAAAAAAATCAGCCTAAATAGAAGAAAACAGGTTACATGACCTTATATTGATGAAAACATTTAATGAGCTGATTCCACTCACAAAAAAAACCACCTTGGAAAACTACAGAAAGTATTTCAGAATTGTTACAGGATCTCAAGGAACTCCGAGAAGAAGAGCACAGTCCCACAATATTGAAAGGAGGCAAAACTAAAATGTGTACCACAATGACAAGAGGAAACAATATCATTCAGTTTCAAGGGAAAAAAATACAATTTTAAGTACCTAGAAAGAAAAAGCAGTACAACCACCAAAAGGCATTTGAGATTAACTAATCAAATCAATCCGATTTTCCTCGAAAACAGAAAAAGAAACAGATAGCTTAGATAGAAACTAGTAGTACTGTTTTTGGACTTTAGCATCGATTTTAACACTGTCTTGTTACACAGCAGGCCAGAGCTCATGAAAGGTGAAATAACTGTAAAGTAAGGCAGCACACCTTGTAAAAAAAATTAAAAATACATACAGAAAGTAAATATATCTGTAGTTGCTGTGAAACTGCAAAGTCATACTAAATGTGGGGTTTTTTGGTCCTGATGATATTCAGTGCTTTAAATAGTACACTGGGTAACAGAATAGAAGAATAGCTAAAGTACCAATAGACTTTGGGTAACCCATAGCAACTGTAAAGGTCAAGATCAGAAATCAGAATGATGAGAAGAGAACACGTTTAGGAAAGACATTCACACACACACAAATCTTACTAAAAATACTGGATGTATTGCAAGGACAACACAAATTCTGTGTTTTAGCAGAAAGCCTTTACCCAAACCTAGACTAAAAAGCAACAAGACAGATGGGCATTCTTCAGAAAAGAGGATCACGAGCTGAACATGAATCATTAACAACACTCTTGCTTAAAAAAGGACAAAACAATAGAAATAACAGATATATAGCCTGTGAACCTAAATTTACATTATTCAGCATTAATCGTGCCAGATCTGATCCTACCATGCAGGTTTAGAAATGTTATTTCAAGAAATACAAACAAACTGCAGAGACTCCAAAGGGGAACAGAAAGAACAAATTAAAGAAGTAAAACATGCCAGAGAAGACTGGGAGTTACTTGGATGCTCATTTTCAAAATAAAAATATTGACAAGAAATATTTAATGGTCTCCAATTAAATAAGAAAATGCTATTAAGGAAAATAAAAGCAGTTCAATACTTGAAGCAAAGATAGAACTAATGGCTTCAAGTGAGAGAAGTGCAGATTTTACTCAGCCATAACTATTTCTATAATTAGGAAGTTTCATAGTGCACAGAACTTGCAAAGAAATACAGAGGATTTCTACTTGATTAGAAAAGCCTCAGGAGTATCTGCCAGATTCTGTAAGAACAATTATTTTCTCTCCTCCTTATTCTTCGTATTTTAATTCACCACTGAAACTACAGCCTAAATTGCCCAAGATAACATTACACATGCCCAAGCAAAAATTCCAATAAATATCTCTACAGAACCCAGACATTTAAAAATATCTATACTTGAGAAGAAATCCCTTTGGAAATTCAGGGTTTTTTTCCCAATAACAAAGCCTCTCACCATCAGAACAGGTGTTTAATGGTTCTATACTCAACTTTTTTTTTGCTGAAACTATATACTCCTACTTCTTTTATAGGTGACACAATACTACTTGAAATTCCATCTCCTCCACCTTGAATATGGGTTATATGTGAAGAGTATTGAGAGTAGTCTAGATATAGCTAGAAGTACTCATGTACAGATACAAGCACTTTTACACACATGATGCATCTAAAAGTTTTTTTATGCATACAATGCATCTAAGGGAGAGATGCTTTCTCTACACAATTATCTGAACAGATGTGCAGTGAAAAATCCTAAGAGGTAGGTCAACCAATGTTTATTGCTACAATTATAAAGAAAAAAGTAAACCAAAAGCAGACACAGAAAAAGATGTCTCTGGTAAGTTAGCACCTACACAAATGAAATGAGTGCTGCTCTGTTCTTTGAAGCCACAGTAGCTTTGGACTAAGAAACCTTGTACCTAACTTCACTCCAAAGTAAACCAGTATTTGCAGCATCTGTAAATTTTTAGACCAAAATACAGAAAAACTATATCATGCACCTAGAACCCATAACAAGAAGAGCCAGACACTAACCCATCCAGGGTATATGTTAAAATTTAAGGGCGCAAACACAATGGAAAATCAAAGTATTATCCTCTTAGCTGGTAACTCAAGCAAGCAATGTAGTCTTAGAAGAGTTCAGGAAACAAAGTCCTTTGAAAGCATATGCTTTTAGTTGCCTCAGGAAACATGCATTAAAATGAGGAGTAATTACCTTTCAGGTTCAAAGACACTGCTATCTGCTACCATGGCCTTTAACACATCAGCATTTGCTGCAATGAGAATAAACAGAACTCTTCAAAAGTGAACGGTTCTAACTTTAGAAAAAAAATAAAACCAAAATAAAAGTTTCTCAAAGAAATTCTATTTAAAGAAAGATGATTGCATTATGTATCTCCAAAAAAGCACAAATGAAAACTGCAGGAAAAAATGTTAATATAATTCTATGGGTAACCTTAACATGAGCTACTAAAATTGCAGTTCATATTGCACTCAAAGCTCCACCCCAATGCAAGCCATGAAACGCAGCCATCTACACAAATCTCTCGAACAAGATCTCTGAATCACCTCACACATTTATCCCAACTTCAGATTAAAAACATCAGTTTAAGTGAGTCCTACAAAACACAAATTCATTATCAGCCAAGAACCATCAATTTCTCACTTCCTATCAAAACACATGAATTACCTAATCCCAATCTCAAGGAAAAATACACAAACTCAAAGCACTAATAGTCTAAAAAAAACCCAAACAACAGAAAAAATGCCCAAACAACAAATCCAAAAAATTCCCAAGTGCAAACCCAAAAGCATCACTTTTCCGGAGGACTAGTCTTCATTCAGTAACTCAAAGGAAGTTCAGTGGTCAGAACTCTTATTTATACAAATGTAAAATCAAAAGGCTGACAGCTCTTGTCCTACAAAAACATCCAGTCTGCTAAACATTTCTTCCAATGGACAAATACATTCTGAACTAACCAAGCATTCCATGGGGTGCTTAACTATGATTTTGTTTTCTCAGTCACATCTTCCTCTTTATCCTTTACTCTGCACACACATGCAGATAGCACATACAGAATTCCACATTAGCGCTACATACCCAACTGTCTCAGTTATGCACAAGCCTCTCATCAGACAAGAGCTGCAAGAATCTCTTCAGGACAAGAAGTTAAATCTAGTCAAAACATAAGTTTCCACAGGCTTTAAACACTACCACTAAGAAAGCAACACTGAGCTTCTGCTTCACAAACAAAGCAAAAGGCTGAACCAAAAAAACCCCAAATACCTAAAGAGTTAAAGTATCTGGAAATGCATGACCTGAATTTACCATACAAAACAATTTTCAAGTAAGCAAGAAACTTCCCTTCTGTTCTTGAAGTTACTTCCTTGAAAGACCATTTCAAAGAGCTAAGAATAAATAAATTAGTTATTAAATGAAAGCATGTGAACATACCATACATCAGACTATCCAAAAAACCATATCTTTTATAGAACACCATCAGAAGGACTGCTAACTCCAATGGCACAATACTATACCTTCATTTTTCATGATGTAGTTAACAATTTGTCCCACAGTGTCACTATTCTCATGTATAGTTTCATTCATTTCTGTGCAAAGAAATAAATATGTTGTCAGTATCTTGGCCTTATGAATCAAGAATTGAACTATTTTAAAAATAAATAACGATAAACTCACAACCAAAATGGAACACACACCAAAAGAAACTACATTTTAAAAAAGAGGCAAGATCTTTTGTTACGAGGGAGGGAAAGCTTAGGTAAGACTTTATTGTCCTTATTCCGTAAAAACTATGAGCACAGGTTTATCATCTCTACATTAGCCCAAACAAATTGATCTGAGAACTAATTAAGCTCAGTATTTTCACAAACATACTTCAAAATTCCTTCTCTAGCTAGTAAGGAGACAAATAAAAGAGAGCAGCATTTCTAATCCTAACAGGGAGGGGAAAAACCAAAACAAAACAAAAGACTAAACTGTCTCAAACCACTATCTAAAACACGCACTAGCGGCTCTTATTATGAGGGGGATTCAATTTAAGATTTTCACCACATCTTCAAGGACATAACGACTAATTAAATAAAAAAAAACCTGCAAACTTTGGTAACACAATGCACCCCTTAACAATATTAAAAGCTCCCCTAGAATAATCTGCAAAGACTGAAGAAGATCAATTGGAGAACTAAAACAATGAAGAGGCAAAACTGTGCCCTTCCCTAATCATTGTTATAATGCTTTATTTTAAAAAATGGGGTTGAGGCAAGTTTGATAGGCTAGACTCTAAATTCTTCTGTTATGTAATAAATTAGGGGATTCCCCTACACTTAGTCTTAATACCTGCAACTTTGCAATGTAACTTAGAGGCAGCTGTTCCTGCCACCAAGAGGAAGGGGATGTCCCCGCTTCACCGCCACTCCCCCGTTCCACTGCGGGGAACGAACAGATCAGATCGTTCGCTCACTGCACAGCTGCCCCAGGCAGTTAATGCTTAACAACACGCTGGCACATCATTACTGCACCACACCGGGCTACCCTTACCACAGAGCCACTGTAATTTGCACTCATTATGAACCTACTGAAAGAAATTAATTGGGACAAAGGAAGAGGAGTGTTTACAAGTGACTTTTGCTCTTATTTACATTTTATAAATGCTATACCGTGTTACTATAGCCCTTCCCACCTGGTAATACCCTTTTTTTCCCCAAGTAAGAATAGACAGGAATAAGGAACAATAAAAAACAAGGGCACAAATGAACAAACGTCAGGATAAAAACAAAGGCTCTTCAAGTAAAAATTATAAGCAGCATGACATAAAACACAATAAGGATATTCAGTCCAAAGGCTTGGTTTTATAAAGAGAGGGGAGAAGAGAATGACAGCACAACAGGAACAAATTAAGATTGCGAAACATAAAACTAAGATTTTAGGCTTTAAATGGAAGTTTATTGCCACTTCTCAGCTAGCACTATTTACACCAATACTTTGTTGTTAACAGCATGTAGAATGCAGAAAAGTGATCTGATGACTCCATCTGAGGAGCTGCAAACAAATATAGGGACACTTTGATCCCTCTCTAAGCTCTTACTTAATGTTAGCAGACTCGCATGGGAAAAGCGGAACACGCCTGGATTTGACTGGCAGAGATCAAATCCCAAATGACATGTAATAACAAAAATATTATTCTTAATACTGCTTTGATGTCAAATATAGACACAGAAATGACAGAAGTCTCACAATAAATTATTTCATAGTAGTTGCAATGTACAGAAATAGGAATTTGTTTATTAGACTTGATTACCTATTTTTTCATCAATTTTTTCTTCTTCTAGTTCTTCAGCTTCTGTTGTACAACGGTATCCTTTTTTCTTAAGGATATGGCAGATAAGGATCCCCAAGAGACCCATGATGAAGAAAACAGGAACCAAAGCAAAGGCAATGTACTCTAGGTGCTCAGCCTTGCCATCATTGCCATCCGTTTTAGTTGTCAAAGTAGTTGTCTGTAAGCCATGGCTTGACAAAACCCACGGAACCTCTCCATCTATGTAAATCAATAAACAAATGTATCACTATACACTGTAAATCACTTGAAAGAATTCAGAAAATTACAAGCATGACCAAATCCCCACAGCACCTTCTGCAGTGATGAGGAGAACACATACTCTACTGGATGAGAACTTACACCAGAAACAGCATATATTCCCTCTTCACCAAACAATTACAAACATGTAACACCCAAAAAGCCTGTGTGATATTTCTTCAATGTAACAGTGAAGAACCAATCATATTGTAGCCTGACAGTCTTGTAATCTCAAATGGAGGGCTCACATATTTCACAGAAGAATAACACTAACATTGCTTCTTGTTCACATCAGTGAGGAGAATGCTATACGATTCCTCCAGTCTGAAGTTCTGCAATATTACAAATAAAATGTGGATCCTTCCCTAACAGGAGAGTAAATAGAGGATTTAATTGACCCTTGCACAGAAAAATTATCAGGTGTGAAAGAAATAGCCTTGATTTTTATTTTTCTTTTGACAGTGGGAATTTTCAAAAGAAAGAGCATTCACCCCCTATTCATCAGAATAAGATGGGCTCATTCTTCGTTTGTCTGAGATCTGGAAATCATTTTGTATTTAAGCTTGAAACAGGACATGAAAGAATTATTTTTGCTTGCAAAGAGTTTAAGTTGAAGCATTCTCACACACTATATCCACAATTAAGCACTTTTGTTTCACTTAAGTTCTGAATTTCACAGATGTAAACTCCATGGCACAAACTGGGATTCTGACCTATCAAAAGTATAGAATATTTACATTAGAATGTACACTTGAAGTTCATCAGTCCAAATGCTGCTAAAAGCAGCAATGATTAGATCAAGTTTTGCACATAAACTCCATCCAGATAATGAACATGCCACATTTCTGGACAATCTCTTCAACACTAACACACTTTTAGGTCCAACATACACAAAGACACTGAAAACACAGTACCTTCTCCCATATCAAAGTATAAAAAGCTCAACAGCTCAGATAAATCCAAAATTACATGTTGCATGCTCAAAAGCTTTGCAAACCCTTAAGAGTTTATACACATTCCCCACCCCATATAATAAAGACTTACACATTACTATCCTCAACATGCATTTCTACCTTCTATTCTTCTCCTCCACTCCAGCGGAAAACAATTTTTTTGGAGTAGGAAATAATGACAACCAGAAAGCGTTTGTTTTTTATCCATCTATTTCAAGGTATTTCCCATCTACTTGTATTGAAATGGACAAGGAAATTCACAATTGTTCCATTCATCAAACTCGCTGAAGAATCAAGAGTCAGCAGAAAACCATTTACATGACAGGCACACTTTCACAACACAAATGTCTAGAATAATAATCCTTTCCTTTCAAAAACAAAAAAAATTGAAGCCTCCACGAATTTGCGGAAAGAGCGTTATTCCACTAATGTCTCCTGCACTGGCTGCATAACTACGTTGCATTTGAGAAACATCAGCAATGAGAAGTTTGGTATTTACCCTAGTTTTCTTTATTCCTCTAGAAACGGTAAACCTTTTATTTTAAAATATTTCTGAATTTTTCAGAACAGTCTCGAACTGTCAGTTGGGTAGTATGCAACACACAAGACTTGCTCAAAGTGAAAACAATGGAAATTATTTTAAATAACAACTGATAAACTCCAATTAGCAACGAGAAAAAAAAAAGATGCAATTAAGCATTTTGCTAAAATAATTTTCTAGGAAATAGTAGAAATGCAGAAAAATGGAAAGAAGTACAAACAAATTACTGAACTGGCTTCAAAACTAAATGTTAAAGCAGAATCTCAGGATTTCTTTGGACAAAACCAAAAGAGAAAGCTATTCACTTTTAAGAGGCCAGCAATCCTACAGATGACTGTATGCAGAATTTACCAACACGTAACCTTCAGAAGCTCTACCTATGTCTGAGTAGGACATCTGAAAAGTATCTACAATTGAACACTTTAAGGTTGCAATTGTTTTATACTGCAAGGAAACAAAAGACAGGAAAGGGTAAGGATACGATCATGTAACTGTGAAGGCTGATCTTACATGCAGTTTACTTGCATTCTAAGAATTCACAATTCATGCTTTAATATATCAAAATATAATTTCTTCCTTTTTTTCCTAACTCATCAGGTAGCAATAGCCGCAAAGTACCCCAGTTAATCAACAAAAGCAGTTTCATTTACTTTCGAGGCAGGAGAAAAGCCATCACACCAGAGAAGTATTACTCTGATGACTACAACATCTCAGAATTGAAGAAATCCAACTGAAACAGTACACAACACAAGCTCTTAAGTGTATTAATAAATAAGCACCTTTTATGTTCAAATCTAAGACAACAACAGGCAGATACTTTGGATTTTGTTGCACTGTATTGATTTTAAGAATGAACAGGAAACACCTCCCTACCATCAACATCCACTTGCTACTCAAGCTCTTTTGTGGAAGGGTCACAAAATTTATCCAATTCAGCTTTTTGGGTTTTCTGCCTCTCTCTGTGGCAACGTGGTATGGACTGCCCCAACAAGTATCTATTTTCTCCATAACCATGGCAGGAAATTCCCACCAGAGAGAGCACAGGGGCTTTATAACATGGCTAGAAGTCCATGCCTCAGGCTTTTCATGTTGTGGTTCACTTCCCATTCAGCTCTCTGCTACCCCACTTGTGCTCCTGACAGACTGTAACCCTGAAAAAGTTTTTAACTGGATTACTGAGATAACCAGCTTTCAAGAAACAGGGCCACAAAAAGTCTTTCGTTTTTAAGCAGTCATTTTATTGAATCAGTATAGCTTGAGGTTTGGCAAACTCCTCTGTTAAGACAATCCACTGACTGAGAATGCTGAAGTGAGGAAATAATAATGAGAGGGATAGACAAGTACATCTAGAAGAAAGTTTCTCAGAGTAATTGTAGTAACATGGAGGCACAGTCTCAGAGTATGTTCAAACAAAAAAAAAAAAAGGGCATTAACATTAATTACATGCAGAAAAATTTGAACTGCGAGGGCAGTGTTCAAGTCCAGGTTGGATAAGGCCACGAGCAACCTGGTCTAGTGGGAGGTGGTTCAGGGAGGGTTGGGACTGAACGATCTTTAAGGTCCCCTACAACCCTCAGCATTCTATGAGTCTATTAAAAGAAAGCATAATGTCCAACATAATTGAAATCCCGACAGCTTGACACAGCCACTGAAAACACAGATACAATTTACACCATCACCACCCTCCAAAAGAGCAAAGTGTGCCTATACTTCCTCCAAAAGGAGGATTGTGCCTATACTAGCACTTTTTTTACTGACAGAAGAATGTTGAAAAATTGTAATTTATCAAGTGAATACTCTGTAACATAGATTAGTCTATTAACAGGGTTAAAGTTTACAGAGGTTTTGAACTCTGAAGGAAAACATACTTCGAAGTATTTTTTTCATTTAAAAATTCATTCAACTAACACGGATACTTTAACATACCAAATTATTTACATAGGCCTATGTGACTTTTCTTTGGTTTTAATCAGACACCTAAAAATTCAACGAGAAACAAACATTACTAGTAAAACATTGTATCGATAACATTTCTATAAAAACACGTTATTTACACAAAGTCCAGAAACTGCTTGGTGCCATTAATTTTTTGTTCAGACATAAAAATTCACCAAAAGTAAAACAAAAATATCCTACAAGAAATTAACCTAGCTGAATCAAGTACTTGGTGCTGTGTAACCTTACAAGCAGAGCAAAGCACTCAAGCTTTCATTATCAAACACCCTACACAGTCTGCCCTGAAAACCCTCAGCAATTATGTCATAATGCAAAGCCAAGCCTTGAGGACCTACAATGTATTTTATGTCCCAAGTCACAGCTCCATCATTCATTGTGCATTCCCTATTCCCCTTCCCCAGAGGCACATTATGCTTATATCAGACTGTTGACAGGTCACCTCAGTCTCATGATGCGTGCTGGTGCTTCTCAATGGCTTTAATCAGGCCACAGCAATCTTCCTTTACCTGAGTCAATTCATAAAGAACTGAATTGTTCCAGTGCTTTGCTGTCCTGACATTTTTATACACCAGCCATTGTATACCAGTCTACATATGAAACTTACTTGAAGATGTGATCTAAATGAAATTATTTAGAAGCGATATTCAGCACACTTAGTGATGCTTAAGCTGTAAATAATAAATTACACTCATGCTACTAATTCAGATCCCATGTACTTATTTGCTTAAAAAATAATATATGCCAAGTACTGAAATTGAATGTTGCCTGCCCTTACTTCATCCTTACCTAAGAAGTAAAATATAAAGATAGTCAACCACAGACAAGTCTTTTGGTTCTAATCACTGTTACTCAGATACAAAGCCAGATTACAGCACCTTCAGGAAACAGAATGTAAGAGGAAAAAAGCGGATAAGTGGAAAAATATTTCATGCTTCATTAAATTGCAATTTTTACAAGGCATAGACAAATTCTTTTATAAAACACATAAGAAATTGCAAGAAATATTTAATCTTAATCCTATCTTGCCTAAAGTACAACTCAGATTCCTGAAAAACAGATCATTTTAATAACCAAGATCAAAACAGTTTAGTTCTTATATTAGCAATACATAGCACTGTTTTTCTAATTCTCCTGTACTAAATCCAAGTAGAATCTACACCCATCTAATTACTTCAAGCACATTCCACTTGGTTTTGTATTGTTTAATTTAGAGAAAGTGGCCCATAAACAACAATGTAATCTTCTCTCTGCTCTAGTGGTAAAAAATCCTATTTAGTTACTATGGATTTTGCCCATTATCCCCATGCCATTTACCTTTTATGGCATGCCTTTTAGAAATGTTTGTTTACATGTTATGAATTTTGTTATTTGAGCAATCTACCTGCTAAAAATAAGTACACATATATTCACTATCTTCTTGTCCATGACGTTTAAGGAGTTACAGGATCATATTCCCTGCTTTTAGGCATGAAAACGAAACATAGGTATCAGTCTCACCGTATACAGAAACAAACTATTGTTGGCCTTAATGTTAATTTTTAGACAAACTAAATATGATCACATACAACCTATTTAAGTACAACACAAATGAAATATTATGGTATGGCACATGATCTGCTCAAACATGTCAGCTAAGCAAAGCTGGAAAACATGCCTCAGTAACAATATCAGCTTAGGTATTTCTCCTCCTCCTCACCATTAATGGGCCAGTCTACCCATCTGTAGAAAAAAGGGCCATCACTTAGGTTTCAAAATAATTAAAGAGAATATCGTTTGCATGGATGGATTTTGGTTCTTTCTGGGGCTTTTCTGGTGCTTTGTCTTTTCCTTTCTTTTCTACCCGGATCACCTGTGGATCAATTCATCCCACACAGTGCTGCTAAAGCTTTGCTGAAGCTTTCTGTGGCAATGCCACAAGGAGAAATGGTCAGGCAGCAGGGAACCCAGCTCCTCCTGCAAGGAGAAGACACCTGATGATGATACGTAGTCATCCTCTCCTGGCTCTAGAGGAAGTGTATTTTGAACTACATTAAACACTAACGACGCTTCCTACCTCCAGGACAGGTATCAAAGGTGGATAGGTTATAGAATGATTTGGATTGGAAAGGACTTTAAGGACTATGTAATTCCAACCCTGCCACCAATGGCTAGGACATCTTCACTAGATCAGATTGCTCCATCTGGATGTGCTCTTTCATTTACAGCATTCATTTTAAGTATCATTTAGCGTAAAACTTCTTTCGTGTTAAATTACATGCTTTTAAATTCAGGCATAAAAATAAAAACTCCTTGTTTATTAGCTCAATTTCCTAAATACACACTAAGTACCTTAATCTCAAGCATTTAAGAAACTTAGTTTTAAAAACTTGAGTTTTAGTGAAGTTAATTCAATGCCAACTTTTATCTCCTAGCATTTCAGATATTGTGATATTTCCTTAAAAGAAAAGAAGTTAAATATATAGCTAAATCAGTTGTATCCTTTCATCCAGTATCTTCAACTTACTCAGAGATACAGCATTCTGTCAGAGCTGCAGTAGAGGTTTCTATTATCAAGTCACATTTAATTTTTTTTAGATTCTTAATTCAGGTGTGTAGCAGGGAAATAATTTAGGTAAATCCCTTACTCTGATGGTAATCATGTATTCATTTAATACATGTCTTTAAGTATTTTACCAATAGTAAACTCAACAAGAACAGTTTGATGCAACTTCAAAATAAATATACTTTTTACAAGTTATCTGATTCAAACAGTACTTATTTATTCTGGATACTACAGTCAAATTGCTTTTGCAAAACTAAGCAGATGTAATTACCAGCAATTTCAATCACAAGACAAAATATATCACTGCCCAAAACACACACACACACAAAAACATAATGAGGAAACATGAGGGCTTCTCTGCGTTATTAGTCAGGTGGTTCAGTTACAGAAGAGTGCAGACAAACTAGAAAAGTCAGTAGAGAAGAGGTTAAAAAAAGTTTATCTTCTAGAGACAAAAAAACTCTCAAGTGAAGAAAACCTATTCCCTACCACTTGCTTTGTCTATTGTTTAAGGAAATTGTACTTCAGGGAATATGCTTAAAGTGAATAACAAAGGAAAGCCACCTATCATCGAAGAAGAACATTCAACACATTTGTGAATTCCGCTTAACTTCTAGCTTCCTTGTAGTAATCAGAACCTACAACCAGAAATGAAATAAGCAGGAAGTGAGATGACAAAAAGGAAGCCACATGATGAAGGAACATACTGACAACTACTAACACTGCCAACTGCCTTAGAGGTTAAGCAGGGCTGATTAAAAATTTCTGTTAAGAACAGACTTCAAAGCCTTCATCAGATTTGTCAAAAGCAATATCTCAAGAAAATGAGCAGAAGGATCAGCCAAGTTTCCTTAAAGCACATTCTAAATGCACCTACTTAGTGAACACCAACAGTAAGACCCAGGCAGCAAGTCTCAGGCATGACCTGAGACACCAAACAGCATCCAGGGTACCCAACGCTGTGTTCACAACCATAAAACACCAAGCTTTTCTGAGTAACTCAGGCCACAGCCTGATAAGAGTTCTTACATTAGAGACAAAATCTCTGACTCACCGAAGTCACTACAAAAATTCTGACTGTAGGCAAACTTTGCAGGAGGTCTGGAAAGAGCGCTCTACACTGAGAGGTTAGTCTCCACCCTGACAAGTTCTTTACTAACGCAAATTTCTTCTGAACTACACACCCCATCAACACATTCAGTGAGTTCTCTGCAGAAAGCTTTAGACTGGCTTCTCGGAAAGCCTGAGGGTAGGGTGGGGATTCACAAAGGAGGTACCTGCTATGTAAGGTAGGTCGTACTCACAGCAAAAAAAAATATATAGCTAAAAGTATTACTGTATAATGCATACAAGACTCAACGATTTTGGGTACTGAAATAATTGCAATAAGCATTGCAATTCCCTCACAGCCAGAGACAGCTTGTTAAGAACCAACAGGGAAAACCAAACCTAGTCAATCATCAGTCACCACACCATGAAGGCATCTGACATTATTTAGAACTCAATGAGAAAAAAAATTAACAGTATATAGAGCAGTTTTGTCCTGTTGAGAAAGGGAAAAACTTAAAGGGAAGTAAGATTTAGCCTGGTCTTTGTGCTACACAGTATGTGATTGATAATGCCGCATTAACACATACAGAGACAAAAAGCTTATGGTTCACTGTTTGCCAGCACTAAATTGCAGTGCTTATGGTGTAATTGCTTTGGTCACTACTTGAGCAGCATATAGCTCCTACAGCAAAAATACACAGAACTAGTGCTTTACATTTGCATTTCTGTTGGAAAATGGTTCCTCCAACTTCAGTTCTCAAATACAACACACTCTGCAAATAGCTACAGTACATTTAATAAAACACAATTCACCAGTATGGCCATTAAAAAGCAATGAAATAAAATCCTTCCTGGACACATCAGCTATTTAGTACTATTGCATGCCATTGGTTAAATTCACAAGTACAATCAGCATCTAGTGAGCAGCACTAAATCAATGCCATCAAGCACATTCTATCAATGAATTTATGCACACTAACAACAATCCTCACTAGTTTACATGAGTCAAAAATCAATTTTAACCCAAACCAAAGTATCTCTTATGTGAAGAGGCACAATGCGATCTTGAGATACAGCAGATACATTGACAGAAAGCATTTGTAAAACTCTGAGAAGAAAATTCTTTCATAGCTTTTGCATCACTTGCTAGACTTGCCAAATTTTAGCCTGAATAAGTACAATCCTATTCACCTAGACACACGACTAAACTGCTGCTGTAGTCATTAAATCCTACAAACGCACACAGCACACTAAGAGTTCTCCACCCACCTTCAAGTTCAATAAAGCAATCCTGAGTATAAACATTTGTAAAAAGTCAGTATAAACCTACATACACACATCCTTTCATTTAGTAAAACATCTGTTTACAGCCTCTTCAAGATACCACTAGTAGGTAAACTGTAATCACAGCATGTAAAAACATGCAGCAATTCCATTTAGTAACAGCCAAAGAGCAAATTGGTTTTTATCTGCTAAATATATGCACACATATGGTCATGATCAAGATGAGAAGAAAAATCCACAATTTCTCTCCTCCTCATAGTTTGCACAGAAAACCTCAGGTCCTCAGACAGCAGCTAGCAGGCAACATAAATCTGAAATTCAAGGTGCGTACTGATACTTATTTCTTTCCACTCTCTTGAAGCACTGGATGACAAGCCTTCCATTCCTTTTCCTTTCAGAAAATAAACAGCAGGTAATAGATACCTCAAACCCTTTTGACCAAGCTTCTCTGCACCAAGTAATATAGCGATATACAAAAGGAATGTCAGAAAGACAAGAAACACTTCTGAATTTATTCTTTGCTAAGAAGTATGGCCATCTTAACTGTTTCCACTAAACTGGAAGTTTACCCTCAAACAAGCTGGCACACTCTTACTTATGTCATACCACCCGAAGGTAATACAGCTGATCAAGCTGAAAATGGAAATGAGCATCAATTTTTAATAAAAGTGTTTGAGCATCACAGACAATGCACAAAAAAAAAGCACTTCAGACTACACCGGCAAAAAAAATCAGTTTCATTTTGAGATTATTAATAGCATAATAGTTGTGGTTAGACATAAACAAATAAAATGTCATTTTAAACTAACTTCCTCTGGTGATTGTATGTGTGCAAGGGCTCTTCAGAGTTCTCAAACGTTACAGTCAACTTTTCATTTCCAAAACCTAAACATTAAGCCAAGCTTAACCTCACAAGTGAGGATAAAATAGAAACAATTCTTTAATGAACTTCTATCTTAAGAGCCATCCGTTCTCAGTTAAAGTGAATCAACTACGGAGGAGGTGACAAACTCGAGTTCGCACAGCTCATTATAGTTTTTGGTTGGGTTTTTTTTTCCCTCGCCACTCCTGGCCATAACCTCCGACATCACCAGGGCGGGCTGTCGCGACAGTAAGCACCGGGCGATCGCTGAGGGCACCGCAGCCCGCCCGAGCGGGACCCGGCAGCGCCCGCCCCGAGCGCCCCCGCCGCGCTCCGCTGACGGGCGGGAGAAACTTCAGCCGCGGAGCCTCGAGCCAGCCCGCTGCCCTGGGCTGCCCGGGGCTAGGGCGGAGGGGGACGCGCCCCTGCCTTGCCGCTCTCCTCCCTCGTTCCCCGCAGGGACTCGAACGCCGGGGGCCCCGAGGAAACCGCGTCGGGCCCCGGCAGAAGCAGCGGGGTCAGCCTAGACATCCGAGCGGCGAGTGAGGCCGTACTGCCCAGCGAGGTCACAGCGCGCGGAGCGCTACAAGGGCGGCCGGCGGGGAACGAGGGGGTCGCGGATTGAAGCGTCCCACCGCGGC
This sequence comes from Onychostruthus taczanowskii, assembly GCF_017590055.1. NCBI lineage: Eukaryota > Metazoa > Chordata > Aves > Passeriformes > Passeridae > Onychostruthus > Onychostruthus taczanowskii. The sequence goes on along the minus strand of NW_024499239.1, from coordinate 8,407,327 downwards.
GAAAGACCGAGGCCGCAGCGACCCACCGAGAGCGGAGCTGTTGCCCAGCCCGTCAGCCATCAGGCCCAGCGATGGCGCAGTCGGCGGAATCCCGCCGGTCGCTGCCGGAGCCATTCTCGACGCCTCGCCCGCGCTGCGCGCGTTGGCAGCGGGGCCGCTGCCGCCCTGCCCGGCCCGGCCCAGCGGCGGCGGGGCGCGCCTTGCCCGGCGCCTGCGCGGGGCCGCCGGCCCGGGGCGGTGCTGCCCTGCAGCGCCCGCCCTGCCGGAGCCGCTGTGGGGGAGCGCCGAGGCGTGCTGCCTGCGCCCAGCCTTAATGGGGGGCGAAGGCGTTTGTTGTACCCTACTGTGAGGTTTACCCGAAGGCGCCCCGCACATAATTTTAGTATCACAGCTCCGAGGCGTGGTTTTCTGAGCCCGGCAACCGCAACGCTGGGGGGCAGCGAGGGGGCAAGATGGGCGCGGGGCATCGTGTCCTAAAGGGCCCGAGGTGACTCCTTGACCCGTTTGCACGGCGCTCCTCTTGTGCCACAATGGTTCCCGAGTGCCTGGGGTGCAGGGCCACCCTCATGGAATTGCCCACGGGGGAGCCTCTCACCCAGGCAGGTTTGGGTGTGCCTCTTTATGGGTTTCTGCTGTGGCCAGGCGAGGCTTCTCTGCCGCTGCTGCCTCAGGGGCTGTGCTCGCTGTGGGGCTGTGTCAGGAGCAATCTGCAGCAGCATGGAGCCTGTTATCAGAGCTGCATGGAGATGCTTACTGTAAGGGCAGGGCAGTGCACCTGCCCCGAGGAGCCATAGAGCCTTGTGGAAGTTGTTGGCGCCACGGCAGCGTTATGACCCAGTACACACAAGCATTCAGAAACCAAATGTGGCCCTGGATTTACATTCCCGTAGCATGTAAATCTACATGCTACGGGGCATTGCTTCCACTCACTTTTTCCCATGCACTAGGCATGAAATTCTTGCTGTATTCCTTAAATCTTCACTGCTAAACTTGAGCTTAGTTTTATACTCTGGTAAACTAACTTCCATGATTAGAGCTTGGCCCATTTTGTATTTCAGCAGCCACAGCTGGACTTTCCTACTGACATGGCATGAAACTAAAGACTTATTCTTGTACCAAGGCAGAGGCAACTATAGCTTCCCAGTACTTCCAGACAGAATACTCGAAATTATTCTAACCTAAATAATTTAATTAACTGCTATTACTGATTATGAATACCTAAGGTAAACTCCACTCATTTAAGATACAATATTGTAATAATATAAGGACAGAATTTTTAATGGGTTTTTTCATCTGGTACCAACATTGTGTGCAGAAATACCCTTATCAGCCCCTAACTTTACCCATCAGAATACCAGACTGTCAGCTTTCTATTTGGGACAATCACCCCAATTGATATCTCCTCCCCTCACTACCTCCCAGTCTCATTTTCCAGTAAAAAAAAATGCAGAAAATTATGTTCTCATAAAATAGTACATCAGTATCATTTCTGCAATAGACAAAAAAGTGTTCTAGGAATAACAAAAGTTTTAACCCTTTTCATCTATGCTTGACTGTCAGCTCTATTCATGGCACTAACTGTAGCCACTACTTTTATGCAATTATTTATTTTTTTTTAGTATCTGAGGTGTTTGTAGTTGGAAATACCTCTTCTCAGTCCAGTAGGTAACCAAGAACATGAAAACTCAGATGTTTTCTTTCTATTGGTGAGAGACTTATCTGTTTATTAACCAAGCTAATGAGGAACTAGCAGAGCTGTTCTTTTCAACACAATAGGCAGTCAAGCAGCAGGGCACAGGGTTCTTTTAAAAATTATTTCACAGGACACTTTAAAAAACAATTGTTTCTTCCTCTTGGGTTTTCTACAGAAAGTACTGCTGCTTAACTCAGTTGCCTCTGTTCTGTCTCATATTTTTATTTACTCTCTTTTTGAGGGTGTGGTTCTCTGTCAGCTGTTCTCAGTGTCACAAAAGTGACAGACTTGGAGAGAGATACAATCTTCCTTTTCTTCTGGGTAAGGTGCAGCACTGCAGATCCCAACTCAGAGGAAATGGAAAAATGCAGCAGGACTACTGAACCATGTCTGCCTACATGAAACAAGCTCTTCAGAGGTAGGCTTTAACTCAATCTCCCTCTGACTTCAGAAAGACTGTGCTTTTTTATCCTTTTAAGATTAGAGAACTAATCTGGGTTTACAAGCAGGGAATTGGCACAATTTCTGAGGCAGTAGCTTCCTGCCCTTCTTCATCCACTGAAACAAACACCCCTGGGCGTGGGGAAACTATCCAATTAGCTTTGCCACTAGAAGATTTGTGAAACCATCCATCAGCTTTTATGAAAAATAATAAATCTCACTCAAAATGTTACTAAGTTTCCTTAACAATCTCAAAACTAATTTTCAATGAGGTTTAACTGGCCCAATCTATGTCAGTTATTTCTAGAATGTATCTTCAGTTTGTTCCTATTACTAGAAAATGGAATCATTTGGGAAACATGCAAACAGTTTTTCTATTGCAAAGTAGTCAAGAAATTTTGTTTAAGTAGTATTTGGCTCTATCCACTACTAATTCTTGAAACTTCATCTCCAGACTAAATTCCTGTGTTGACTTTCTTTATTGGAAGACCTTTTTGGAATTTCATTTTTATTGGTAATAATGCCTGAACAAACCAGACAATTAATTGTCATCATTTGTAAAAGTTACAGAAAGAACCTTGGCAGAGGTAAGTAGAAGACAGGAACCATTGTTTGCATGTCTTAAGTAGTGTGGTCTTAAACATCAAAACAAAGAAAGTGACACTGGAAATCTCATGTGACCAAGCCCTTTTATGTGACTCAATGAGATACTTTATACTGAACTAGCTGGATGCTAATTTTACAATTAGTTATATATATATATGTAATTACATATTAAAATTCATCTATTTCAAGTATGCAAAAATACCTCAGTGTAAAACTAATCAATGCTAGTGCTAGTAAAACATGGATAATTGAAATTCCCTTTGAAAATTAAATTATACATATTCCCACATAACTTAATTGCAGTGTTTTATTACTAGAATCACAGTTAAGACTGTCTCTGTTTTCTAAGCATCCTTTCTACAAGCATTCTTTGTATGTATTATCTATATATTCAAGGCAAAAGTACTTCCAGAATGTTTTAAAGCTGCATCCGAATGCCAGTAGTATTTAAAACACTTATATACATCAAAGAAGCACTCTTTGGGAGTGGTAACTTACACTTTGCACCTTGTGTATTTGTTTTTGGAAAATTATATATCAAAAGTAAAAATTCCTAGATCCAGGCAATATAACTCACCTTGGTGTTCCATGCTTGGCTGTGTGGTGCTTAGCTGCCTAGTGGAATGAAACCCCAACACTTGGAAACACTTGGTATTTCTTACTCAAAGTAGCTATATTATCAAGCCATTAGTGAAGGAAAAGTGGTAAGGAACACTCCCATCAAAATATATAAAAGCTAGATTCCTAATTAGTTCTTTCCACTTTTCCCAGCAAGCAGCTGTTCCTGATGATGAAAGGTATTGCTAATGGGCAACCTGGTCTAGTGGAAGGTCTGTGTTCCCTGCCCGTGGCAGGGGCGTTGGAACTATTAAGGTCCCTCCCAGCCCAAGCCACTCTGTGATTCTATGATTCTTAAATGGAAAAATAAATCCCTAAACCTAACAAAGCTGTAAAGAAGATACAGTTCTTCATTATGATGCTGAACTTTATACTCGAAAAATTGCCCAGCTTTACAATATTTCAGCCTTCAGGTTGAGAAAATATCAGTAGAGGAACTAAGCTATAAGGGTAGTATATTTCTAGAAGAAATCTCTCTCTCCTGCTTACTCTCTTTATCTCCCTGTATTTTTCATTACACTTCTAATGCAGTAATCAGTTTTGTTACAGGACTTTGTAAGCAGAATTCGGTTTCAGTTTTAGCTGTACATGTGTAAGGTCAGGGGTCAGGTGGCTGACATCTTTCAGGGATGTTTTGTTACAGGACTTTGTAAGCAGAATTCGGTTTCAGTTTTAGCTGTACATGTGTAAGGTCAGGGGTCAGGTGGCTGACATCTTTCAGGGAAATAGTTTAAGCACTAGACTTTTGGTTTGGGAAGGACTCTGTCTTCCCTTTGTTTGTAAAATCTGTTTCTCTGGTCCAGAGAGAATAAAAAAAAAATTGGCCTTGGTTCTACTTGCCAGAGGAGAAAAGAGTAAGGTTATTGATGCCTTCCCAAGGACAGAGTCAATACTTTACCATCATTTGCATGTCGATTGAAAAAAACTGTTGGAAACCAGAATTGGAGCCTAGCACACCCCTTCACAATGCCAGCCCTTAACATTATGGCAGTTGTGGTAGGGTATAAAGAGGGAAGTGGGGCCATTAGCTTTAGTTCTTAAAGCTTAACCCATGCTTAACCATGCTTAGCTTAAACCATGTTGTGGTTGCCATTACGTCTCCTGAGACGCCAGTTCCTGATGGTACTCAATAGATGTATCCCCAGGAATGCCTGGTAGACAGAGCTTTCCTCAGGGACTGACGAAAAATGTTGATATTCTGGATGCTAACCAGGTTTAGGCATGATAGACCATTAACCCGGTTCTAGGCTTCAAACCAAACATGTCTTCAGTGCCTTGGGAGACTTTATGCTATGGCTTTTAGGACGCTCAGGTTCTTCCTAAATTAATCAGCAGCTTTGGACTTTAGTGAAATATAAGGAGTTACATGTTATTAGATCAGTTCTTTGGAGCATAGAGGAGAGAGGATCTTGAGCAGCTTCTGAGTTTGACAGGGGGATCACAAGAAAACAACAAGCCCATCCTAGGCTAAAAGGAGTTGTGAAAGAAGATTAGTGGTTTTGTGGAGAACCATATTATGAATACACAGTGTACACAGTGGCTTGCTTGGGGTGGGGTAGAGGCAGAAACTGAACACAAAGTAGATGGAGTCCCTACAGATGACAGCTTTTTCCTGGGTTCTATGCTGGCACATTTGTTAAGGAATTCATCACACAATAGTTAGCAAGTAAAAATTATCATGTAAATACTATATGAATATTTTATATTGTGATGCTAAGTACATTTAAAGTAAAGCAAAAGTCTACAATACTGAAACCAAAATCTACTGGTTCCTATTCCCCATTCATACATTATTATGAATTAATCTGATGGAGTTTGAATTTTTCATAGCTGGACACTCACTGAGGAATTCAGTGATAGTAGTGGGGCTGGAAAACTGAAGAAAGCTCAGTAGTATTGTGTGCAGTGACAAAGCATAAAGGGATTGGCTTCATTAGTGGCCTCATTACAAAGAGTCCATTCTGCATGCCTAAAGCATTAAGTGTACATACAAAAGGAAATCTGGAAGTATTTTATTAATATTTTGATTCAACTCTAATAATTTTGTCAACATTCATAAATGGAAGTAAGAAAGTAACTGAGGAAGATTGCTTTTGTATTTCAGCTAAGAGGGAAGCAGGAGGCATGCATGGAGACGTGTGGAAACCTGGAACCATTTCTTGGTTCTTCAGTGACTTTGTGTGGCTATGTAAAGCAGGGCAGAAAGTAATTCTCATTGGAGTCACTCCCCATATTCTGCCCAGGGCAGACTGGCAGTGTGTGTTGCATTACAGATGTTTTCCACTTCCCAGGGGTAGTAAAAAGATCAGTACAAATTAAAAATCTTGGATATTTTAATTAACCAATTTGATTTGTTGTTTTATCTAGCCAGTTTGAAGGTATTTATTTTCCTCCTCTTCTCCATCCCAGTTCCTAGTAAGGAAAACAGAATAATTGAAAGTTGTGTTTCATGTTAAATTATTTTTAATGCTCAAAACTTCAGACAAAATTTGAAGTAAATCTCCTTAGCTTCTGAAATTTGGTCATCAATAACAAACTGTCTATGCTGCAAGAAGATAGTAAATTTATTTGAAAAGGAGAGTAACAAAGTATTTTGTAAAATATTAATTAAGTTTCCATGTAGTAATTCTGGAGTGAGTCTATCCAAATGCAACAAAGATATTTGATCTTTGCTAAAAATGGACTGCTTGGCAGCCTTTTTGTCCTTTTTTATAGATCAAACCTTATAAAGAAGTATTTTGTCTCCAGCAGTCTCTAGCACCATATGAGAGATAGCATTTAAACCATTACAAGAAGTGATTAGTCATGGCAAATATGCTTACCCTGGACTCTTTAAAAATTAGCTTTTTACTGCTTTTGCTCTCATGATTTCATGAACTGTTTGTCTGGGAGGTGTTTTTTTAATGTATAAAATGCTAATGTTAAACCACTTGCATTTTGATTATTTTTCTATACTAGGTCTGACATAAAAGTGAAAAAGGTAGCCAAAGAGCAGTAAGTTGTGCAGATTATGCCACATCCAGCTTTATTAAATAACCTGCTGAAGACTGTATTCATAACAAAGATCAGGCTAGGAGAATGCAATGACAGTATACTAGCAAGGAGATATGGCATAAATACATCTGTTTGGCCTTCCCATCTCAAGATTTATGGTCCTAGTCTGTCAACAGCATTTACACTTAGCTTTACACTGGCTAGCCACTTTCTCAATCCTCATTTCAGAAGCTGCTTTCTAGTTCTTCATCACTCGTAAGTAATATTCTCCAGAAAATTTAGAATCTACTTCTAGGAAACTACTGAACTGGGGGAAAAAAAGGATGTAGACCTCCAAGAGACCTCTAGCAGAGGATTGAAGTGCTTCAGTTATTAGACTGGAGGCTTACTTAGTCATAACAACCCTTGCTTTAATTTGAGCATGCTGGCTATGCAGGTGGAATAGCACATTCCTTGAAAATAATACTGAGGCTGAAACTATTACAGTAAAATAAAACACTACTGCAGTAACAGTTCCTCATTCATTTGCAGAGAATGAAGGTCAGGAAGGTGATCTATTAACCTGATATGATTAAACTTCTCATGTTGGTTGACCGAACTCTTACCTACAAGGTTTAATATCCTTAAGCAAGAATACATAATACAGGTAAAAGCCCAGAGCCAAGTATGTAATCACTAACTTACAATTTAAAGTCTTAGTAAGGACAGCCTTTATTTTCTCCAAGATTTCAGAAGCACACTCTGCTTTAAGCAAATATGACTCACCAAATTTGCATGCAAAGAGTTTGGCTTAAAACTCAGTGAAGAACAGATCTATTGAGATAAATCTCAAATCTTGTTGGACCTGTTTATTTCCACTGCTTTGGATATGAAACTCTCCAGATAAGAAGCCACAAACTGACTGAAAAGCTGTAGAGAGAGGGAAAAGATTTAATTTGAATTCCAGTTTACTGTTTTCACAACAGTGTTTCTATTTATATATATAATCCCTGGTAGGTCAGTTCACCAATTGTTTAGAGACAGAGAATACGTAAAAGCAGTTGTACACAAATAAATGTAGAAAAATATAAAAGCTTGAATTCAGTAAGATATAAAGTGGGCATGGCTGTATGGATGCTTATTAAATGTAACATGCTAAGTACTATTTGGGGATTTGCTAAAATAATGTGAGTATTGGGTATTTCTGCTGCTTCTTGTCTTGCTTTCTCTGAGCCTAATGGTAAGTAATCTTCTTACCAAGGTAGCATCTTGCAGTAGCTCTTCTGCTCTGAAAGAAAATAGTTTATTGACAAGAACTGAAATAATGATTTCACTATCTGAAATTGTGCTGATTGCTCATGCACATTGGATAAACTACCTGAGAATGTGGATCTGAAGCACAGTTGATTCAGGAGTTGATTCCGCTTTGAAGCCTGAGAGGGAATCAAGGGAGTGGAGCAGAAGAGGCAGGTGGATGAGAGTTTAGGGAAAAGTCAATGGAAGGAGAATCTTCTTAAATCTGGTCAGGAAATAATATCCCCTGATTGTGAGAACTTACAAGATTTGGACAGATTTTTCTTTTTCATTTAAGGACAAAGACGAGATCTGAAGTATGATTAAATCAGAGTAATTTTTGCTTTAACAGTTCATTAACAGTCGGTGTTTGTGACAGCTTTAAAAAGGTAAAATATATCATTCTGAGAAGTCCCAGTTTTCCAAGGAATGTATTATCTATAGATTAATCTTCTATTTTGTTAACTTTAAATTGATTACAGTTTTCACTGAGGATAAAAAAGTCTATAATCAGGAAACAAGTAGTGCCAAAGGCCAGCAGGAATGATGAGAGTCATGCTGGGGAGAAGGATAAGGCTCCGCAAGCAAAATGGACTCTGGCACTGTGGTTTTTTTGAGGAGGATCTTCTGGCAATAAGAAAATATCCTGGTGTTTCTCACTGAACATCTCTCACAAATCTGGTTCTGCCCTAGTTAAATTAATACTATTTTAGAGATTGCCTGTCTCTAGTGCCATACTTTCAAAAACTGCAGTAGTTAGCTTTGATACAAACTGCACTTAAACAGTCATTTTGTTACCAGAAGGCATTGTGCTTTTTTTAAAAAAGAAACAAGCAGGTTATGTGTTCCTGGGAACAGGAGATAAAGGAGCTGCTGATTTTCCATGTTTTGGGTGGAGCATATGGTCTGGATAATTGTCCTGGTTACCCTGCTGTATCACCTACTCTTGCTGTAGGATTTGAGACAAATATCTTTTACAGGATTTTAATAGGTGTGTGTGATAATTTAATTAATATTAAAGTCATCTTGTAGATGAACAGATTTTTTTTGTTAAGATGTGCCCATACATTTCAAGTCTTAGCAAGTTAGGTTTTCTTGCCTAGGATGATGGGAGGGGAGGGCAAAATTATATAATAAATTAACTAAAATATATTATTTCAGATATTCCCAAACGGTATATTAAATGTAGTCAAACTTGTTGCAGTACAATAACAGAATAAACATTCTGCAGGAGGTGGGAACAGGCTCCCATGTTTGCAGAGGGAGGAGACAGGTTTTAATCAAAAAGCCCAGTGTTAGCCTTCTTTTCAGATGTTCACAAGTTGATTGATTTTGTTTTGGAACTAAAAGGACATAAATCCATACATTCCTGCTTTACTAAACAGAGTCTTAATTAAAGGGTTGTGAAAGATGAGCATTTCTGCTGTTTCTCAACTGTGGATCCTGTCCTGCTCTGTAAAACAAGACAAATCTTTAGAGCAGCAGAAACTATAGTCAGCACTAGCCTGTGTCCTAATCACAAGGAATTGAGCAATCATCATTTTTTTTTGCTGCTACCACAATGATTATTTGAAAATTTTCAATATTTCCAACAGTGTCTAAGTCTCAAAACATTACGTAGCTTGATGATTTAACACACTGCCAGAATGTATAGTTTCAGTATTCTGGGAGAACGTAGCAAATGCTGGACAACTGGGAAAGAAGGTAAAAAACTCCTTTGTAGTTTGTCATTCATTTTTCCTTACTAATAGTTTCAAATAAAATATTTAATTTTATGCTAAGTTAAATGTCTCCTATAAAATGTTTTTGCTTTATATCTTCAAGAAAAAACCCTACATATATATATATATATATATATATATATATATAGGATATAAACAAATCGGTTTCTTCCTGCCAGAGTATTTTCTGATCGAAACGGGGGCAGGAATGAAATGTGCAAACAGAATTGCATTATAACCAGCTTAGGTTTGCAAAACGTTATCTCAGCATAATGCAAATAATATTAATACATTAAGATGAGGACAGCCTTATGAAGGATATTTTTTGCATGAATCACTCTGTAAACCAAACACTAACCTGCAATAATTGTGACCTTAATAATCATTATTCCAGGAGCAGTGTGTAACCCAGGCTTCCTCAAGAGAGTCATTGCCTAAACTTACTTATATTAGAACCTAGATTGAGATAACACATCTCTCTATATTATCTGTATGATATATATGTCTCTATCACATGGATAATGTGTAATATAGAGAGATATTTTCAACTAGAATTATGTTAGGTAAAAAGATTATTCAATCTCTTCACAGGGACTATACAGGCAGTATACTGTACAAGAGATTTTATCCTAAGTATTCATTTGACCTTTATTGAGCCTCCCAAAGTAAACACCCTAAATTATTCCATAGCACCAATCCAGAGTGTTAAGTCAACAAAAGGCTTTGTATCTCCAAATATTTGTTTTTCGTATGATAGCACAGTACAAATAGGATTCCATAATCCCACCTGATGTTTATAAAATGTAACCTTGTCTCAGCTATTGAGGTCCTCTGATAAAGGTAAGATCTTGCTGAATATTTTCACATTGCTTGAGTTCAAAATATTTTGACTGAAAAAATGCAAAGGGTTTTTTTTTCCAGTGGTGTTTGTTCCTACACCGCTCTAACAACAGAGTGCAACGCAGATCAAAAAAGTGCTGCTGTATAAGGTCAGATCCTTCATTTAATCCTCCACTGCAATAAACTCTGTCAAGAGGATCTTCCTCCCCTTTAAAATACTCTTTTTCAAAACACAAATCCAACTCAAATGGTATTGAAAGTTCCACTGAGAGAAAAAACCATCACATACTAACAGTCTCTGCACTTAGTGTGGGGACTTCATGCTGCTCCCCTCTCAGCTGTTCCTTCTGCCTTTCTGACAGAATGGTTGTCAGAAGAATGCAGGAGGAGCAGCCCCTTGGACAGCCCAGAGTAACTGCTGTATCAGATGAGGAGATGTTAGTGGTTTGGCATTTGCCACAGACTCACATTTGTGGTTAAACACAGTGTAGGTTTTTACTCTGCCTTTCATGCAATTTATAATTGAAAAGCAGCAGAAGTCTAGCAGAATAAGCAGTCGTCTGAATAACAGTTTGCTCTTAGGAGACAAATTATACCAATAAATGTTACTGATCATGTGGGACCCATGATAGGGCTGGGAAAAAAACCAGAGATGTGATGAGAACATAGAGAATAGGAAGGGGAGCAAGTGCTGGTTAACTGGCACACAGTCAGTGTCATCATTGCCAAAGCTGGTGTGAGGACAACACTACAGTGTGTTTGAGGGGACCCATGAGAATAGATGAGAACAAAACTTGGGGGTGATTGACTGAAATCAGAGGGTTTCTGAAGCACAATATTCTGCTTCAGCAAAGGTGGGGACATGCTGATTGCATGCTCATCTCTTCATTAAATCCCTAACTGGTTTTGCTTTCTGACTTTTGAAAGTGTCAGCCAAAGACTTGATTCTTTTAAAGGACATCTAACTGATCTACTTTCTAGTCACAAAGTACACAGCTGCTTCTGGAGTTAGGCAGCACATAAATAAGGCTGGGTATCTAGATCAGGTCAGCTGAGCATTGCAGGGCAAGGAGCTCTGGACCTTAAAATAGGAACACTGATTTATTTTAACAGCTGCAAAGGTTATCAGCTCCAATATAGTCACTGTGGTTTAATCATCTGGGGAAACATTGGCATGTGATCCTTGCCTGTCACACAGATTGCTGCTTACAAGGCTTTCCAAGTAAGAGATAGTAGTATTTTCAGGTTAATTTAGGATTGTGGACATGGTGGGAAGAGGGGTTGCTTCTGCTCCTTTGTGCATTGCTGAGTTATCCCTCCCCTGTTTTACAGATAAATAAAGCTTATATTGCTGGTTGTTTCTGTCTTCTGAGGGCTGTAATATTTCCAGTGGATGCTTAACAATAAACCCATTTATAGTAAATCAGTGGAGAGCTGCCCTACTGACATCTGGGATTTTGTGACATTCAGTCCTCACTTTCTCCCAACCTCTTTTTCAATTTTCTGACTTTTGTAGGTTTATATCAGTCTGCCTGGTCAAATGTCTATAACTGGAAATGTTCCAAATATGGAATGGTATTGTGTTCTCAGTACTTCTTTTCATTTCTTCATACTGATACACTCTGGAAACAGGAATATTGAAGCGGGATAAGAAAGTGTGCAGATATTTTTTATTCACTGACATCCGTTTTCTATTGTCTAAAAAAAACACGGAGAGGAAGCTTCTGCCCCAGATTACAGGAATACTTAAACTACATTATCAAACAGTTATTATCTGGCAGAAACGTGGGGGATTTTTTGTAAGGCGGGACCCGCGGACGCAGCTCCAGCTCCACTTAGAGCCGCGCATGACCTCGGTAGCTATTCCTGCTGCGACCGCGAGAGGGCAGCCTGTGCCCATTAAATCATTGCATCAACTTGGCGTTTGGGGGGTTTTAATTATTCTGCTTCATTTTAATTAAAACTTTGTGGAGATTAAAAATGAAGCTGTTTAAAAAGCATACTGTAGTGCAATGTTCAAATTGTCTGAGGCCATTTTAAGACCTACTGTATAAATTTCTCAATATAGCCTTTCATTTAGTTCTTGTATGGTTTCAGTAGGATATGCTTATCTCCTCTGCCAAGAGTAAATAATCTACACTAATAAGATGCTACATCTTTGAAGTCAGTTCCTTAATTGCAGATATTTTTTTTTATTTATTCAGGAAAAACAAGGTAGGGAATTTAGTGCTGCCTTCTTAGAGCAGCTTTCTAATGGAAATGTGCCTCTACTAATTTCCAAATTTCAGATACTATTTCCTTCATCAATAGGACATCAGATAAATCTTTTGCATGTAGGCTCAGTTTTGCTGTATGTAAAACAAATATTTCTACTTTAGTGCTGTAAGTTGTGGAGTGTAGCTGTGTATTATAAAAGCATACTGTGCCAGTTTTTTTAAAGCAACCGCCTTTCCCCTTTGATACTGCCATCGTGCCTCTCAGCCATGCATTTACAAGCCTGAGCATTCAATGGGAACTGCTGCAGCTTCAGCACTTTCGAGAAACAGCTTACTTAGAAGTCTCAAGTTGGATTTAGAAGCTTAACATTTTTGGGAAACTTGCTATGTTTTCATAACAAGTTATGAAAATCCTCATAACTTGTTGTTAAGGAAAGTATCTCTCCAGTATATTTATGCTGTAACCAGTTTCGATTTTTTTACTTTTACTCTGGATAACTAATCCTGGTTAAGGAAAGCTTTCCTTTACTCAGGGTCAGAGAACTGTCAGAATCCCTCTCAACTCCATTCCTGTAACAGACAGCACAGTGTTATTCAAGTCAAGTTGTAGGTCTGGTAATTCTGTTAGATATCCAGAAAGTTCCCTAGGGAGGGAATAAAGTTTAATCACAATCAAACTGAAGAACATATATGAAAATAATGCATCCTACTCACTTCTTTCATAAAGGAATTGGGTCAAAATAAACTGTGCATATTACTCCTGAATTCCATGAAAATATAACATCAAATGTTTCTTTTTTGTCACAACATAATTTAAATCATTTGCACTAGGGGTGAGTTCAGGATCATGTGTTTATTAGTCAGACTAATTTTATTTTTCACTTCGGCTTGTATTTTTGGTCTTTACTAAAAGAGAAGATGTAAGAAAAGGGCAGCAGTCCAAAATATACTTGAAAAGAACTGGCATTAGCTCTGACTTTGTCCTATGTGTTGAACAAACATAAGTTAACTTATCGTTGAAACTGAATGCAGTCTAGAACAAGACAGAAAAAGCATGTTTTAGTAGTTCTGCTGCCACAGGATCCAAGATCTGCCTGACTAAGATCAGGACTGAGGACTGATCTGCCTGACTAATCTGCCTGACTGAGACCAGGAGTCTATGCCAATCAGTGGAAATTATAAAAGACTTTCAGTTGTGAACAAGAAACTTACAATAAACAATGGAGAAAAAATTTCAAAGAGGAAACATAAAATAATCTGACACATCCTTGGGTTAGCTGGTAGACAACAGAAGTGGAGAACAAATACTAAAATTCAAGCCATGAATACAATAACCACCATATCCTTCCTTTTCTTCCCCTGCTTCCCCCTCACCTCTCATCAGATTACAAGAGCAGTGCTTTATTTAAGACAACATCCTCTTCTGAGGGCTGTATGTACTTTTTAAAACGTGCAATGTGCACCACAGATTCCCAGTCAATCTGTGCTGTAGAATCAAAGCTTTTTTCTCTCCTGCCCCCTGCTAGTATTTCAAGCTAGTGATGAAAGTGAAAACTAATAAAATACCTTTAAATTTTCAGACTGCTTAAAGTAGTGAAGCTAAGACAAGTATGTAGTCTAAACTCTGAGAACCTAAAGCTAACTTTAACTTGGCATCAGTAATATTCTATAATCCTTAGTCCTTTTAGTTCTGTAGCTGACACAAATAGCAATTGTTATGCCCCAGCTGGCTGCAAATGGAGAATGATCATGTACTAAAAGCATACTGAAAATGGGGGAACTGGGCAGAAGTGTTTAAATGTAATATCTGTACATACAACAAGAAAATATCACTGGTTATGACATTCATTTTCTGTTAGCATTTCACAAATTTTCTCTACATCTGCATCACAATACTGCAGAAGTCAACAATGAAAAATTTAGGTTCCTTGCCAGAACTTACAACATCTCATGAATTACAGAATGTACCAATATCTCAGATTCACAGAATGGTTGAGGTTGGACAAGATCTCTGGAGGTCATTTGGTCAAATTTCCTTGCTCAAGACCCACCTGCCCAAAACCATGTCCAGATGGCTTTTATGTATTTCCAAGGATGAAGACTCCAAAACCTCCTTAAGAAAACTCTGTCAGTGCTCAGTCGCCATCACAGTGAAAAAGTATTTCCTAATGTTCACCTCAAACCTCCTCTGTTTCAGTTTGTGCCTCTTGTCCTGTCAGTGAGCACTACTGAAAAGGGCCTGGCTCTTTTTCTCCTTTGCATCCTCCCTTCAGGTATTTATATACGTTGGTAAAATCCCTCTGTACAACGTATAGTTGCAGATAACATAAAAATCAAAACTTGACTGAAGATCCTGATGAGCACCATTAATGCATTCATTGCTCTTCCTATCTGCAAGTTAAATAAAGCAATTTGGTGCTGTGGTGCTAAGGCTGAAGCCTAAGAGAGCTAACAGACAAATGCCATTTAGTTCATATTTGGTGTGAAAAGCCACACTGCAGCTGCAGCCACACTGAGCTCAAGTTATAGCATTCAGTATTCATTGAAACGTTTCACTTCAGAAAAGCGGAGGTATCCACTCAGAGAGGGATGCTTTAGGTACCCCACAAAGTACCCCACTCTGAAATTCTAGCATTAATGTGAATTTAGTAAGGATTACGCCTGTTCTGAAGAAGATCCAAATTAAAATTAGACACAGTATTTTAAGTTTCAAAAAAGAGTATAAAGTCAGCAAACTTACTTGGTTTCTTGAATGGATTTTTTAAGTTTTATTTTGTCAATTTCACCTGGGTTTGGTAACAGCTGGGGGGGAAAAAAAAAGGAAAAACTCTTGATCTTTTATGTCTCAGTTTTAGCTGATTTTTAACATGTAGTCAACCATTTTTTTGTCCAACTCAGTATCCAGGGCTTCGTATGAAATACTGTTGGGTTTTGAATTCTTTCTTGGAAATCACTTTTTGAAAGAATCACTAGGAAGGATCTTATTGTTAAGTTATGTACTATTTTCAAATAATTTACACTGTATCATTTTAATGAAAAACTGTGTTCATCACAGTTGGCTATTGTTTCATTTTCAGCCTCCTCTGGTGTCATTAGATCATGAAGTTTTCAGGACTGTGGCACTTTGCAACTTGCATGGTTCTGGCCACTCTGCTCAGAGCAGTCCCAAAAGGTATTAGACAAGAACTTCAAAAGTGTTTTTCTGTGACACAGCTGAGCCTATACTGTAATGGATCCTGATAACCATTTTGATCCATCCTGAAGAAAACTTGCTTGATTTATAGCCACCCTCAGGCATTCAAGGGAAAGAGGACATGTCCCATGAATCTGTCACCTCCTTCAGTTGAGTCAGTGGCAGTACTTTGTTATGGTGCTTTACAAAGTCAGTGTTTGTAGTGACTGTATCATTCTTAACATAAGCAAATCTTACTTTTTTTCCTGTGATTGCTTCTCTCCTGCCTTTGATCAGCATGTAGAAGTTCAGTGACATTTCCACAAGGCCAGCCCCTTCCTCATTTGTCCCATCCTCTAAACTTGGGGGAAAAGGGATGCTCCAATTACTCCCATTGAAGCACTGATGGAAAGCGCCTGGATCCCTTACAAGAGTTCAGATTCAGGACTTGGCACCCCTGGCAAATTAACCTGCTCCTCCTGTATAGCACCTTCACAGTGACCTCACATTTCTCAGCAGCCTCAGAACACCTGCAACACAGCTCTGCTTCTGCACCACTCTCAGGGATCTTCCCCTACCTTGGCCTGTGCTGCAGCATTACACAGAGAAATTCCAGTCACTCCCTGCAGATGTGCATCACCTGGTCTAGCCCAGCTTCACATAAAGGCTGATAAAATATAGGAAAAACCTCCAGAACACCTTGCCCTGTAGCTCCAGAGCACTGCTACTTCCCTTAGTACTTTAGGAAGTTGATGACAGAAATCTTGTTAGGCAAGAAAGACGGTTCAGTGCTCTCTGGACTGTATGCCCAAAAAATTGCAAGAAATCAACCAGGATAGAGGGGCTTATCATGGCATCTTCAAGGGATTTCAGTCAAAACACAAGCTTAGTTATAGGAACTGCTTAGACAGAGCAGCAGCTTGGCAGCTCAGGCTTCTCTCAAAACCTCCATGCTATAAGCTATAATAATTATTCAATCAAAGCCATATTAACCTGTTATTTAATTCCAGCAGAAGGAACACAATCCATTTTCCGAGTGAAATTCAGTTGCTTCGGGTTTTTTCTAATTTTGTAGCTGAGGTCAGATTTGTGTTCAGCCAGAGAGGTGCACAGGCCAGAGGAGCTGGGTTAAATGACCATTATCAAAACAATAGAGAAAACAGATGGTTAGAAAAGTGGCCAAACAACATATTTTTTTCTGATTTTCTTATTCTTTGGTTCCTCTGATGTTTCATCTGAACAGTTTTTCTGTAAGGGTATCATAACAATTATTTCACTGATCAGTAGTGAATATCAGAAGGATGTGCATTAACATTTTTGCAAGTGATGTAGCATTTCTCTTGTTCACATGCATTTTGGTAATGTACTAATCAACTTTAAAAGGTTTCCAAGTATCTGTACAAGTCATTATTTCTTTGAAAATTTTAGAATCATACCATGTTTTGGGTCAGAAAGGACCTTAAAGATCATCTACTTATAATCTTTATTCTAAATTAGAGGGCTCCTGAGTTCATTCCTCATTTACCTTGGCTATAAAAAAAAAAGGAATTTCAGTCGCCTTAGCCCATGGAATGTGACACTTCTAACAGCGTTATTTTCTTCCGTCAGCCATGCTGCGGAGGAGGCGGCTGTGTCCACCGCAGATTTCCCGCAGTTATTCGGGAACGCTCCTCCTCCTCCGTTCGGCGCAGTGCGAGGGCCGGGGCCAGGGGCCGCGCGGGGCTCCCCCGGCAGCCTTCGGCAGCCGCAGCCCCGCCTGACAACACTCAGCGCCCCGGGACAATAAATTATTAAACCCCCGCTCTAAGCGAGGGCCCTGAGCCAGCCGCGGCGGGTAGGACGCAGGCGGGGCCGCCCTGTCCGGCCGTGGCCTCAGCCCTGGCCCCGGCCCTGACCCCGGCCCGGGCAGGCGGGCGGGGCGGAGGTGGGACGGCCCGGGCGGGCCCGGCGGGCGGAGCGGGGCGGGCGCGCTCCGGAAGAGGGAAGGAGCGGAGCGGCGGCGGGTGGGGCGCAGCGGGATGGCAGCGCGGGGCTCCGCGGCGGACGGCGCGCTGCGCCGCGCGGCCGAGCAGTGGCTGCTCTGGGATAAGGTGAGGGGCGGCGGCTCCAGCCAGGCGCGGGCTGGGCTGGGGGCGATGGGGGCGCAGGGTCAGGAGGCGTGACGCCCGGCTGTTGCATTGTACCGGGTGGGGGTGCGGTAAAAGCACCTGTTTGCTCCTTCGGCTCTGCTTTCAGAGCTCTCTGACAAAGGGGCGCTCCCCCTCCACCCCTCCATCCATCCCCTCCCGGCCTGCGGCGGGGCTGGCGCAGGTGGGGTTGCGGGCCCCCCGGTGTTGCGGCTCCGTCACCTGCCGTTCAGAACCGCCCCGGCTGGTCTCTCAGTCTGGCGTTCAGCTGTACTGAACGTCGTTTTCAAAAGGGCCTGTATTGTTCCGAGCCTTCAGTCGCAGGGCAGTTGGTAGACTGAAATTATTAAAGACCAGCATACATTGCCGTGTTACCTGTCTCTCAGTGTTAAAAACCTCCTGGTACCTTCAAATTCTTGTTTACTAAAGTATTGATCCCAAAAGACATAGGGGCTCCTTTCAAAAACACTTGGAAATGCAGAAGCTGTCAGTCCTGTATTTTTCAGGTGTTATTTCCCTTTCTGTTGACACCTATCTTTGGTTTTGACAGCACTATATGCAGAAGTAAAATCATCTGTCTGTTTCTGTTTTCCACATACCTAAAGAAATATCTTTGCCATAGTAGCGTTCTGGAAATGGTCATGTAGTTGCTTGCTGCTGTAGGACCCACTGAGATGCCTCTATTGGCACATTTGGTTTGCATTTTTTATGTCCCTTTAAATATAATTTGTTCATTTGTCTGTATTGGAACACACTGGCCATTGCCCTCCTTCAGTCACTAATCGACTCCCCCCGAGCTGAGCACTCGGCAATGCTCTCTGGGTTTTGTGCAGCACACATACCTGTTTGGTGAGGCATCTTCTGCTAATTTCAAAAATAGCAGTGGAAGCATATTATAATTCTCTTTTTTAGTATTCTTTCCAGGTTCTAAAGGGTGTCATTAGAAGTACCTCGAGCTTCTTGTGATTCTTCATTAAAATCAGTAAACTGTTTAACCGACCAGTTACCCAGTTCTGGTTTTATTAGTGATAGAGCAATGCCAAACTAGTCCTCTTTTCAGAAATGCTAGTGCATCACGTCCAATGAGCTTTTGTGCCTTTTTTTCCTAGTTTAATTAAATTTGAGAAAACAGTTTGGTTTTAGAGCCTCTTATTTACATAGCTTCCCTGACCAGCGTTAGTTATATTCCTGTCTTCTGTGTAATAATTTGCTTTTTAACTGGTTATTCTGATTATTTTGTTAAACCCTCTGGAAATATAATGCAGTATCACTAATAGCATCTTTGCTCTTGGAAGTTTAGCCCTCTGTTAGAACTTCCATCTTTGACTCAGTAATGATTGACTGGTGTGCAATACCCATTGATGATTGCTCAAAAATGATGAGGTATTTTAATTTCTCACGGAGCTGTTGCGTGTTTCTATTGAGCAACAGAAGAATCAGGTGTAACCCTTGTCCATTTACTCTGATATAAAAAAAAGTTCCTTTTTGACATGCGGAGATGGGTTAATATTTAATGATGATAAGCGCCATGTTTCTTACAAAATAATCGTCTGCAAGGGCAAGCCCTTATGGCTGATGGCAGTCCTGCTGACCTAACTGGAAGTTTTACCTACATGACAATTACTGTGCTCATTACCAGGTTGTTTTCATCACTCTGTTCATTACAGGAATAACATATTTTTCATTCTTTCTATTATCAGTCATAGAATTATGAATGGAAGGTAGCTTCTGGTTTTAGTAAAAAAAAAATCTGTTTAGTCAGAAGTTTTTCCTCTCCTGTAAAACCTTGTGGGCGCTCCTCTACTGATGATAACTCTTTGGGCCTTCCTGTAGTGTAGATTAAAGTAAATAACTCGAGTGTTACCAGGTGATGTCCAAGCTAATTGCACTAGTGGTTATTATCTTGGTATTAAATCATCTGCCACTGTATTCACAGAAAATGGTACTCCCATATTCATATCTGGTTTAATTTGAGAGCAGAAAAAGCATAACCTGAGAGAATCAATTAGAAAGGAGAAAGCCAGCATTTCATCCTTCTGATACAATTTGGTCCTTCTTTGGTAGAGACGCTATGAAGAGTTTGTTTAAGCAGAAGAAAAAGCCAAAACCAAGATTAGTTTTTTACTTAGCTGTATACAATGGCATCATAATGTTCTCCACAAAAGAAAAAATAGGCAAGTTCCTAGGAGAAAATAGGCATAAACAATTATAACAGTAGTTCTGGAAAAATCCTTCTACCATATTGAACAGTCTTGGCTTGGCTTTTACCATTGTTTGGTATGGGGTGGAGGCAGGCAGTGGGGAACAACTCAATTAATGCAACCAAGTTTTCGTTAGTAAATTATATGGACTGAAACTCTTAAGACTTGAGCAGCCACCTGGACATGTACATTTAACCAGACTTGAAAAACTGGAGGATCCTTCTAGTTTCACAGTACATACCAGACCTGGGAAATTCCACTAACAACAAACAAAAAACTCCTTGGTTGTTAGAGCTGCAGGATGCTCCTGATGTCCTTCTGCATTGGCATTGCAGCTTCTGGTCTGTCAAACACCTGTAGAAATGTGTGTGGTATCTACCTAAAAACATGCTCTTTTCAGTACTAAGAGATGACTTGTGTGCACAAAGCTCACACAGAGAAATTAAAAGGTGATTAGGCAGTGTACAAAACTGGATGCAAATGGTGTCATCTGGGCTTTACTTTTGAGACACAGGCCTGATGTTACAGCAAAAACTTGAGGTCAACTTGTAAACAGCCTAAACTCAGTTATGCTGCCCTATATATTCTATAACAATATAGAATTATATTTATTCCTACAGAGTGTAATTACCCACTAATAATAGATAATTGTGTCAAGCTGCCTGCAAGGAAGTGTCAGTTACAACATTCTTGGACTGGTAAATTGGTAATTTTTGCACTGGAAATCAGTAATTCTGAGGTACCTAGTTGTTTATTGTGCTCAAGAAGCTGGATTATTTTTTTTAATTCTTTATTTTATTCTTCATTATGCAATATGCTCATTAGCACTAAAGGCTCTTTAGCTTTTTCAGTATGTAATTAAACTATGTTGTTTGTCCTGTGGCAGTGGGTGCACAGGTCAGTGGTTAGGACATCCTGATTCTGGTCATTGTTTGATGTGCAGAATGTTTATACCTTTGTATGCAAACTTACTCACATGCCTACTGCTCTGTGTCTTTGCAGCATTTTCTGAAGCTGCAGAAGATACATGGTTTTAAATTTAATTTTTTTACCTTTTTTGCCTAGAATGATATGCTTTCCCTTGCTGTAAGCATGCCTTGGTCATCCAGGAAATAGTAAAGTCTGTGACTATTATGAGTTCATTTAATTGCCTAGAAATCAAAGTTTGTGTCCCTTTGGAAATGAGAATCTTTGTACTCCAGAGTAAAGTATGTGTACTCATGCAGTGAGTAACCTGCTGCCTCTCAGATAATCTTGTTGTCAGGAATCTGCCACCTGCCATCTGTCCTCTTGTCTTTACGTTCTCAAGAAATCAAATACTGAACTTCGCAAGTGTCATGTTATAACGTTAAGAAGTTGAGGCATACAGGACTATGCTAATTCCCTAAGTCTGGAAACAAAAAGAGTAATTAACAATAGAGAATTTGTGGAAACAATATATCAAGAAAAGCAGTGAAAGTTAGAAACTCCTCACTGTTGTCAAGGTCTGACATGGCCTTTTTGTTGCCACTCTCAAGTAATTTTATTTAAGAATTTGGCTGTAGTTTCTAGGCTTTCATCCTGGGGTTATGTTTATTTTTACAAGCATTACCTGCAAACATGTTGGAAATTATCTTCTGCCCAGTCTGCCTGGTTTTGCTGCTACCTCTGGTGCTACCCAGTCTTGGGACAAGGTTATGATTTCATTTGTTTTAAACTCTACACATAGTGCTATAGAAATAAAAAAATATTACTTAATAATTAGCTTACCTTACTTTCTTCAATGTTTAGTTCTTCTGTTGTGATGAGGAAAAATTCTCTGAACTGTGAAAGTGCTGCTTTTTGTTTGTTTTGTTTTTAAAAATAGAAAACATTAAAATAGACATCTTGGAAGTCTTTTTAACATCCCAGTTTGTGAGAGATATATATACACAAACACACACTGCTGTCCAGGTAGCATGCTCTCTTAAGGAAATAAATCTAAAGCAAGTAATACTTGAGGTTGTACTGATTTAAAATTAAGAAGACAGCAGGAGTTCTGGTGTTCTTGAAGTTGTGTGCCATGTTTTGATACTGAAACCCAGAGATTGGGACAGAAAGTCACTTCTGTTAAAACGAACAAAACCTCATTTAGAATGTCTGAATTTTGTGTCAACAGAATCCAAAAACTTACGCAATCGTGAAACAATTGCTTGCGGAAGGAAATGCCGGAGAACTGCAGAAATACTTTGGCTCGAGGATGGAGTTTGGCACAGCAGGGCTCAGAGCTGCCATGGGAGCAGGGATTTCCCACATGAATGACTTGACTATTATCCAGACAACCCAGGTATTGTGTTCAGCACTTTATCTCACTTAACTGGTTGTGTAGATGAATGGAAGAGCCTGATTTATGGCAAGCAAATGAGTATTCTGTGGAAGTACAAGTTCTCTCCTATTCTTCCAGTTTTCAGAAGTAATTTAAATTATAATTATTAGCTGAGTGCTGGTCTCTGAAAACAAGCAGAGAGAAGCTGTTAAACCATTAAAAGAAGTTACTTTCCGTATTTGATTTGCAATTTGATTTATGCACAGCTGCTGTTAAGTTCAAGTGTAACAGTTAGCGCTGTTGTAACAGCTACAAAAAAACCCAAAAAGTAGCCAACATTTGATTAAGCTTTGTGTGTGCTAGACATGGTTTTACATGCAGTGAAAGTATGTATATATACGTGGATCCTAAAGTAGATCTTCTTGGGGAAAAACCCACAACCTTGAATAACTGCAGCCTGGAGTGGTGATGTATCATGTGATAGAGAGATGCCATTATTAAGAGTGAGATTTGAAAACTTGAAACACTGACCAGCTGTCCTCTTCCTCATGTGAGACCTATGACAGCTGAATAATTTCTCAAAATCTGCAATTCAGACTAATTGTGTTACCTTTTTGGAGTTCATTCTGATATTTTAAAAAGTACTTAAATGCTGCCCAGGTATGCAATATTGATTTGAAGGTTTTTGATATTTCTTGGTGTTTATTGGTCCTGGACTGAAGCTGAATCCCAGAGCAGTTCAGTGAGATGCTATGTGTGCTTAGCTTCCTAAGACATCAACATCTTAGCAATTATCTTAATGTGATGGTAAATTAAACATCAAGATTGGGTTAATGAGGTTGTTGTTTATGTGATGTTTGTTGTTGTCTTAAGGGATTTTGCAGATACCTTGAGAAGAATTTCAGTGACCTGAAAAAGAGAGGAGTTGTGATTGGGTTTGATGCTCGTGCTCATCTTTCCAGTGGAGGTAGTAGCAAAAGGTACTTCTTAGGTTTTGTGTTTAGTATTTTGTAGATACCTGGTGTGATCTATGATGGATTTATATCTACTTCAATTGTATTTTCTTTCTGTAAAGTGCATTAATGTGTGGGATTTACAGTATTCTTACATACTGGTAATGCCAGAGCAGTTCTTTGAGTTGTGCTTTGTCTATTGGGAATAATGAGGGAACACATTTAAATTGGGTCTGTACAATAATTGAGATATATTGGTAAGTGATGGTGTTTTTGCTGGGATTTTGTAATTGCGTTAGAGTAGGAGGGAAATCTGTGAATTCTAGGAAACTAATAGGCAAGAAAATTAATATATTCCCATGGTATCTTTTCTTCCTGTTTAGGTTTGCAAGACTTGCTGCCAATACCTTCATCAGTCAGGGAGTTCCAGTTTATCTATTCTCTGATATAATACCAACTCCTTTTGTGGTAGGTTTTTTATTATATCTTTTTATCTGCTTGAAATGTACACAAATTCCATAAGATACCTTGCATTACGTAAATTAAAGATAACTACACAAACCAGTTCTTACTTTTTAAGCTCTTCCTGCAGGGAGTCTTGTATTTATTTAGCTATTTATAGTTTACAACATCCATAGGAAAAGAAGAGAGACTGTGGAATGTCAGCAGATTGCTGTGGAGTCTGAAGTCTGAAACATACATTTGGCTGGATTTATTTTTTTTTTTTTAGGGGATGAGGGGCAAGGGCAGGCATTGAATCCAAAATAGCAAGTTGTTGGAGTGCAGTGATGTTTTGCCAGAAGGGTTGTCGGATTGTGTCCACGATGCCCCCATCAGAACACCAGGTGTCTCCAGAACAACACAGAAAAGCCCTGCTCTAGGCCCTTGTCCTAAAAGCAATCATTTCTCCATGTGCCAGTTGCTCCAGTGAGCATTGCAAACAGAACACAGTAGTATAAAGACTTGCTACATACCATTCTTATACCGATACAATTTTTTTTAGATTTAGGGTTAAATTCTTCATAGTGCAGCTTAAAGTGGTGTTGCAAGAACTGCAGTTGATTGCATTTCACTATTAAATAAAGACCCAGGAGTAAACACAAATTGGACCTGTATTCATGAATAATGCTTCATTTTTTAATTCACTCCGTCTGTTTTGAGCTAATTTATAAGAGCTCTCTCCAAAACAATTATCTTCTGAACCCTGATGGAATAGCTGCTCCCCAGGCTGCTCCCAAAAGACAGTGTGGATGAGACTGCTTGAGCTGCAAATTCTCTGCCCTGACTCTCTGTGCTGACTTGTGTCATTACCCCAACAGACTTGGCACCCTCTAAGGCCTCAGGTACCTCAAGTCATTCCACAGTAAGGAACACATGCATCTGGCTTCCTTCTAGAAAGGCACTAGAGATTCACAAAGTGAATCTGGAACAACATTAATAGCTTATAAATGGAAAAATGCACAAGAAAAAACAAGGGCTGAAGTTGTGCCACATGAAGTCTGGTGGAACAAGTACTGTTTAGCTTCTGCTTTAGGGAGTCCGTGTGTAGGAATCACATCTTGACTTTCTTTTCATACTGTGAAGTATTATATATGCATGAGAAGAAGTAATACACGATATGTGACACATTCTACTTCAAGTAACTTTCTCTTGTTACAGCCATACACAGTAACTCATCTGAAGCTTTGTGCTGGAATTATGGTTACTGCTTCCCATAATCCAAAACAAGACAATGGTTACAAGGTATTCTAATGTGATCTATTTTCTGGCTCTTTTTTCCATGTGGAGAAACTAAATGCAATTGATATAGTTCCTATCATGGTGTAGACTAAATTAATTGCAAGTCTCTCTATCTCTACTGCGTATTTAAAGCTAGTATCATGTTAAACTAATAATATAATTAGAATCTTCACTCTAGAAAGCAGGATGTCATTGTAATCTGCTATCCACTGAAAAAAACCACAGCAGACTTGCCTGTGCACCACTCATTCAGTAGCTTGGCAGTCATGTACAGACTGTTTCTAAAATACAAAAATTGAATTTTTCTCAGTAAGTGATTGGGCATTGTTTTGTGTTTCATTATGGATCCTGATATCTTTTGATAAGATTAAACTGGAGTTTTTAATAGAATAAAAATGGAATGTGAGAAGAAATGCTGAGAAGATGAACAGAATACTTTCGATATACCTAAGCCTAATTTACTGTACTACTCTAGTTAATTTACTGCACCTTAACCAACAAAAAATGTAACAAAACTGTCCTACAAGATTAATGGTCAAATACTCACTTATCTGTTTTTTATTTAGGTTTACTGGGAAAATGGTGCTCAGATCATTTCCCCTCATGATAAAGGAATTTCTCAGGCTATTGAGGAGAACCAAGAACCATGGCCTCAGGCTTGGGATGACAAACTGATTGACAGCAGCCCACTGCTTCATGATCCATATGCCATGGTCAATAAGGAGTATTTCAAAGACATACAGAAGCAGTGCTTTTACAGGTGACTAATGTTAATTCCTTTAAGAATAAGGATATTCCATCTAGTATGTTAGCAGGGCGGCTTAAACTGATGGAAGTGAGCGTGGCCACAATCCTGCCATGACCCAGTTCTGCCTGTGCCTTTTTGTCATCTTTTGGGGTTGCGCTGGCAGCTGTGTGGTGGTGTCATGATCCAGTTCATAAAACTGGCAGAAGTCTAACCCAGCAAAGTGAGCAAATTTCTGATGATAGCTCCCTGTATTTTCATGGTCATGCATCGGCCAAGTGTCACAGCAAGACTGGGGCTGCTGTGAGGTGAGCTGGCATGGACAGCCCACTAACCAACCTCAAAACAAGATTCTCAGAGACAGTGAGGCAGGTTGTTAAGCCAGTTCTGGACAAGAAGGCCTTGGCTCTGTCATTCCAGCCTTGCTTTTGCTCCTTGTAGCCTTGAGTGCCTTACAACAGCCTACTCCTATCACATGCTCAGTAAAATCTTTACTCAGCAAAATGAAGTGGATGTTTCTCTTGGTGAACAGTTAGAATTGATTTATGTAGTATATGAGTATCAACCTTTTAGAGCTGCTTATTTTGTGTAGAAATTTTGACCACCAGTAACCATCTTCTGCCTCTTGCTAAAAACAGTCAGGAGTTGCTAGAAAGCTGGGGCTATTACACTGCTTTTTCAGAGCTGGAATTAAATGTCTCCCTAGGAGTTTGCATGATTTTAGGTATGCCCAACGCTTTTTACTTCCTTAAAATGAGTGTGCTCAAATTGGGCAGGCTGAGTTCTCAGGTTTAAATGCTAGAGTTGGGGATGAAGAGTCTCTTTAGTCAGTTGTGTTTGTTTTTCGCTTGACTTCTTTGGGCTGTGTAGACTGTACTGTCTTTATTACTCCAGTGATTTGCACATACTAGGATATTGGATGCCAAGAATGACTCATATTGTTGAAAAATTAGGCTAAGCCAATTTTCAAGCCATTGCTTTTAAAATCTGATCTCCTTTAATTCATTATTTTAACAGTGACATAAAATACTGTTTCCAAACATAGTCTGGTCTTCTGTGTCCAAGTTTACTGTTAACCTGTTTTATTTCAGGAATATAAACAAGGAAACAAACCTGAAATTTGTTCATACTTCTGTGCATGGCGTAGGACATAAATTTGTGCAGTTGGCATTCAAGGCATTTGACCTTAGCCCTCCTTTTGCTGTTCCGGAGCAGAAAGATCCTGATCCAGACTTTCCCACAGTGAAGTATCCAAATCCTGAAGAAGGCAAAGGTGTTCTGGTAAATAGGCTTAATTTTTTTTAATAGTTGTGATGTCTTTCAGTGTTTTCCTTTTTGTCGGAAGTCACACCTGTAGTTATTGGTGGAATGTCAATTTTTAATCTGTTTCATAGCCTTACATTTAGTGAAGAGTTAGCTGGTATCCTTTCATTGACATAACCCTCTTTGAGGGTAGTCAGGTAGTAATTAGCTATAACTAGTCAGGTAGTAATTAGCTATAACTTTCAGCTGCTTTGTTCTGTGCTCTAACAGAATGGGCAGGATCTGCTGATGGGACAAAGTGATAGTTAATTTTAAAAAATAAAATAACAATAAAAAATCTTCTCATTTGTTTTTGGGAGGAATCTTCTCATTTTGTTTTCGAAGGAACTCTTTTGTTCTGACAGCACACCAGGAGGGAACAGGAGAAGTCCTGATAGGTGGTTAGAGTTTCTGCTACTATTTCTGTTACACTTCGTTATTGAAGGATCCTGTTAAATCTAGGTAGCTTTTAATTTGGGCTACAGAAGTGGAATTATGTAGGTAAAGTTAAATGTCCTGACTATGTTCTTCTGCTACCAGGCTAGAAGTTTTCGGGTTTTTTGAGATACACATAATGATTTCAGGTGTTTGAGATTCAAAAAATTGGGAAAAGTACTTAAAACCTATAAAGAAAGTGAAAATATTATTTGGGAATATTAACACTCATCTGGTCCTGCTTGCCGCATTTCCAGACATTGTCTTTTGCTTTGGCTGAAAAAGATGGGGCAAGAATCATTTTAGCAAATGATCCTGATGCTGATCGACTGGCAGTGGCAGAGAAACAAGAGAGGTATGGTAATAAAGTAATGCAAACCATTGACATTTTTTACTCCCAAGGTTAGGCTCATTTGGAGAATTCTTGCTACTTGTGTTGCAGAAGAAGAATAGTCACAGTAATTATTTTTTTTTATTGTAAACATACAGAAATGTGAGAAGACTGTATGAAGCAGACCACAGTAGAGGCAGGATATGAAATAATGATCAATATTAGACAGTGTACAGAACCGTGAATAAATAGTTATTTGCTGTAGTTCAGGCATGCACAGAAGCATGTGAATTGTTATTGTGCTATACTTTTTCAAAGGTAGGTGTTCAGTTAGATTTTTTCGCGTACAACTGATAAACATTTTTTTCATTCTAGATTTATTAAAAAGTAACTTGGATTCAGGAGAATATGTATAGCTCCCTGATAGTCTCTTGCTCTGTAGTATGGGTATCTTCTTTCTCAAATCCTGTTAAACCAAACATTTTGCTAATCATTAGATGATTTGTGCTTCTCTTGCTCAGTTTCCCACTTCTTTACATAGTGTTATGTATTTACATTTCACCATAAAGTTTTTCCGTTTGGTACATCTTGGTGTAGTCATTTGTACTCTCCCCTTCAAGAACCACCTACATGTGCATTATTTATCTTTGCATACCCAGTCAACAAGGGGATCACAACAGGCAGACTTGCTCAGTCAAGGGCTTACCATAAATTGTTCATATTTGTGAAATGTAACTTATAGTTCTGACTCAATATAGCTGTCCCCTGATTTCATGCCCTCTGATATCCTGTACTTCTACAATTGTTTGCATTTCTGTATTGTGGTTTTATCTGATCAATAAAAGAAAGCTGAAGTTCAAGCACTTGGTATCGTATCTACAAATACTGGTGTTTCTCCTTTATCTACCTTGATAAAGCAGAAACTAATCTGAGCAGTTATAAACTATAAATCCTCAGTAAAAATAAGCTTCAAGGTTTTCAGCTTAGAGAGGAGCAGAAAAAAAATCTGCTGCTGGGCCAGCATATATGAATTCCCTGTGCATGAGAGCCAGAAGAGGGATGTAAAATGATGGCAACAGTTTTGGTACCCAAGGGATGCTATGGGCATCTGCTAGATGTCCTCAGTGGTTGTGGATGAATTAAATAGTTGAATCTGTATCAGTTAGACAAATTTCAAAAGTCCAGTTAAAGGAGATAGTGCAAATACCCATTTTGCTCAACAGATAACCAAAAAAGTTAGCTTTAAAAGTGGCAGTGTTTTCTTTGGGGTTTTGGGGTGCTTTTAAATTCATTAGCCTCACAGCATGAACTAAGGAGGTTTCTCTGCCTTTGGAAGAAGATTGGTTTTTTGTGGACACTGCTGTATCTTGGAGAGTGTTAGTTGGAAGGTTCTTATTTCAGTGGTTTTGGTCTGTGTCTGCCTCAGTTGGCAATTCAGCATTTACAAAAAGCTATCAAGAGTTTCAGATTATGCTAGTTATGATGGGTTAAAACAAGAATGCAAAATCACTCATGCTTTTTGTCTGAAAACTTTGAGCTACCAGAAACTTGAAGAGGGGTGTTAGTTTACTGCATCCATTACCAGTGAGAGTGTGGTGCTCTCATTCTGCTGCCTCTATGCTCGTTGTTTAGCCAGTCTTAGTTGTCTCCTAACTTCCAGTCCTGTGTCTTCTCAGACTTCTGCTGTAGCTTTTCATACACTAATCAAGTATTAATATAGGCTTCTACAGTATCTGTACTTCTTCTTTGACAGAACCTCCTGTAGAGCACACTCTCTCAGCACTCTTACACTAAGTTGCTGCTGTGCATTGCTTTGTGCCTGTTGGCATCAATAAATGCAGGAGACTGAGTCTGCTTCTCTTTCACAACAGGTACTGTTTCTGTAGGTCTTGGTTTTGTCAGTCTGGAAGTGTCTCTGTCCCCTTTTGTGACTGGGAATTTTTTTGGCAATTTTGACATCTGTCTTTCTTTTTTTTCTTCATTTTTTTCCTGTTCTAGCAACACATCAATATTAGTATTTTATACCCATTTAAGATTTTTTCCAGTCTTCCCAATGATTAATTGATGTATTTGTGATTAAATTAAAAGTATTTGTCACTAGGTCAACTAAAAATACTGATCACTTGAGAACTGGTTTTTGTGTCTCTGTGCTTGTCTCAGTCACTGAGTTTATAATTTGTATGCTGAACATTTTTGTTCTTAAAATATGTTTCATCTTTGGATAACTGCAAAAGCTTATGTGTATGATGGAGAAGAAAGGTAACAGTTTCAGATTACTTTGGGGGAGGAATTTTTTTGTTTGTTCATCATGAACATGTGATACCTTGTTACTGTTACATGGAATTCCAAGCAGTGGTCTATTTGTTAAAATTCATTTATAGAAGAGCCAATAGATTCTTTTTTAGCCCAGTATTATCCTTTGATTTCATGTACTTTCTAATCTATTTTTTGCCTGTAGTGGTGAATGGAAAGTGTTTTCTGGAAATGAACTAGGAGCTCTTTTAGGCTGGTGGATCTTCACTTGCTGGAAGAATAACAGTAGGGATACTCGTGCCATTAAAGATGTCTACATGTTATCCAGTACTGTTTCTTCCAAAATCCTGAGAGCAATTGCACTAAAGGAAGGTTTTCACTTTGAGGTAAGCAACATGTTGCACATTATTCCATGTGCTTTTAGTATCTTTCCTACAAAGTGTCATATGTTCATAAAACATTGCTTTTCTTTTTAATGCCTTTGATTTCTCCTTACTGCTCTAGGAAACTCTGACAGGTTTCAAGTGGATGGGCAACCGTGCCAAACAGCTCATGGACCAGGGGAAAGCTGTTCTTTTTGCATTTGAGGAGGCTATAGGTAAGAGAAGAATGTTATGTTTTCATATCTTGCAAAATAATGAAAATAGAGCTACTGCAATAAGTGACAGAATTGCAGAGAGTCACAGAATGGGTGAGATTCTGTGAAGGGACTGTTGGAGGTCATTTTGTACAGTCTTCCTGCTCAAGCAGGGTGTCCTAGTGCATGTTACACAGGATTGGACCCAGATGGTTCTTTAATGTCTCCAGGGAAGGATATTCTACAATTTCTCAGGGCAGCCTTTGCCAGTGCTCTGTTAGTGTCCCAGTAATGAAGTAAAATGTAAAAAAAGTAAAAATGGCAACAAAAGGGTGTCCTCAATACCATGGGTGTAGTTCCAGTGAGTAACAGATAATTCAGATAAACAGATAATCTGTTTGGCTAATTGATACTAGTTTTTAAAACCTTTGTATTTCTGCTTAGCACAAAGTTTGTGAGCTAGGAGTATATATCTGCAGCATGGCTGTAGCATGGCAATGCAGATTTAGACTCCAAATTCTGCATAAAGTTCTTTTAAAAAAAAGAAACAAACGCCTTTTTTCAGACATGAACTTGAGCTTTTTTGCCTGACAGATTTAAGTTCAGTGTAAAAGAGAATAAAATAAAGTAAAAACTACCCCAAATTACATTTGTGAACAGAAAAGCCATGGTTGAAAGCCACAAATGAAAGTTATGAATTCATGAGGAGGGTTATGAATTCATGAGTAAAGCTCTAATGCTCTTTGAGTGTCTCAATACCTGAAAAACAGAGAAAATGTGGATAATTTCACACATAGTTATCTGTGTTACCTTACACCACCGAATAAGGTAATCACATTTGAGACAATGCTATACTTGCGTTGTTCCTGCAGTGTGGCATTTCTTTTTCTAGAAAGCTCCTTAAGAACCTGCAAGCATGTGACACTGATGATGCTGATGATATGATAAAACTCTGTCATGAAATTCCATTGGATACCTTGCTTATTAAAATTAACACTGATTAGAAGATATATTTTTTTCTGCTTTTGGTTTGACTAAAATGTCTGTACTGTGGTAGTGTGCATTTCTCCTTTCAAAGATGTTTGGCTGACCTTCCCTCCTCTTCCTATTTCCTGTTAAAATGTGTCTAATTATAACTAATGTTCCTTGTTTAGGGTATATGTGCTGTCCTGCTGTTCTGGATAAAGATGGTGTCAGTGCTGCTGTTATAACTGCAGAGATGGCCAGCTTTTTGGCAACCAGGAATTTATCTTTGTCTCAGCAGCTGAAAGCTGTCTATGATGAGTGAGTTCAATTTTAATTTTTTATTTTTCAGATTTTCTCAATTTCACATACTGGGGTTAATAGGGACTTAATGGCAACCTATAGTTTATAAAGAAATAAAATGTGAATTATTGTACTATTAAGATAATTCTGTAATAGTAATCTTCAGAAAATGTTCCTGCCTTGTGGACATCAATATATTTATGACTTTGTTTTGTGTTGTTTTAAGGTATTTTAAATATAATAATCACTACCTTACTAATTCTCTATTAGTAATGAGATATTTGTGGTGTTTTTCTTCACTTGCCTGAAATTTTTTTTTATTTTGGGAAGTTCTGTACTTGGGTCCTTTTACAGAAGCTTGGCCAGCTGTATTGCTAAGGTGTAGAGATTATAGTGCTTCTTGCTGCTTAAATGAGCCAGACACTCAAAAATGTTAATGGCTGAATGGGTTTAAGTAGCTCTGGCTTATTTATGCTATACATAGAAGCCAGCTTCTGTCCTTGCAGGGCTACCTATGATTAAATTCATTCTAGTTGGCTCTAAAGTTAGGCTTTTTATTGTATTATTCTGTCTTTTTTTTTTTTTAATAGATTATTGTTGTTGAGTTTTGGTTCTCCTTTTCTCTTTCTGCTCCTGATTAATGAGATTTGAGCTGATTATGCAGAAGGGCTGTGACTGGCCATTACTCTTGGCTGTATACAGCTGGGTATCCCTCTGAGGCACTACTTTTCTTTTGTTCTTTTTTAATGGATTCAAAGAAATCAATAGCAAAGAAGAATATTGGATTTCATGAGGCAGGGAGTGATTTTTGTGGAGGTTTTGGGTTGTTTGTTTTAGAGGAGGGAGCAGCACAGGCTGTTTGATACTCTCCAGCTCTTCATGTCTCGTATGCACTAACGAGGGAGTGCGGAACCTGCAAAGAGACTCTTGGAAAACTCCAGCCTTTGTGCTGCTTGTTTTGCTAGTCCTGAGTTCTTATTTGTGTGCAGCACTAGCCATGCTTGTTTCATTGTCTCTTTAGGAAGGAGTCAAGTGCCAAAGACTTGCTTACACTGCATAGATAAATTGCGTGATATAAAAGCATGAAAGAAGAATTCATACCTAGAGCAGCAAATGCAGCATCTGATGTGAGAATTCCCTTAAATGCTACTAGCTGGAAGTGCATGTTCAATAACTGACTATTCAGGCTCCGGTTTGAGCTTTTTTTATTATTTTTTAAATACTAATACTACAGTAAACACCTGCTTCAGGTTGACCTCAATATTTGACTGAGTGGAATTGAGCTGTGCCACAGTGCTGCTGTGTACATAGGCACTGAGGAGGACTCAGAGCTGCTTCAGCATAACAGCAGTCTGTAAGATGTCACTGCACATAGTCACTCTTCGTGGCAAAGCTACAGATAGAGGGAGGGATACAAATCTGCCCTATTAAACTGTTGTTTGATAATGAGCTGGAAGGACGGTTCTTGTTTTGTTTTGGGAGGTTGTTTTGTATGTGTTTGATTTTTGTTTGTGGCTGATACAGAGTTGCAGTTTTCTACTTCTTACTACTTTACTTTTTTGTTAGATTTTTGTGAGTTAATGTTGAAGCAGAAGAAACTCTTATTTTGTGCTTTGGAAATGTAGAAGGGGAATCTGTCTCGAAGTAAATGCAGATCAGAAAAAGGACATGGTCCTAACAGGCTTATCACTTCTTTCAGATACAGGATAGGTTTTGTTAATTCCCTTACTAAATTCTTAAGACTAATTTAACTACTATTAACTTTCAAGATATCCATTTAGATATAAACATGACCCTATTTAAGAGTCAGATTTCTAGCGTGAACATCCTAGTACTAATGAAGTTTCTGCCCCTCAGATTTTCACTGCCGTCAGGGATATTTATCAAGTCTTGATCTGTAGCAAGAGCTCACTGGAACAACCAGCCCAGGCTTGTATGTTTCTCAACAACATGATATTTTGAAAAGTCAGTGTTACCGGGTCATTTGTCTTTGCATCACATTACCTGGCAGCAAACAGGTAGAGAGACAATGTTCAGAACAGTTTCGTTTAGTAAAAACACTTTAATGGGAGAGTAGAAACACTTCAGTGAAGTGTGATTGGAAAAACCAGTCTAGAATTTGTTTTACTTAGAAAATGTCAGCTGGAATCCACTCAAAGAAGTTATTACATGTAATCTCTTCCCTTCCTTTGGTGGTTAGAGTACTTCAAGGCAATAATGGTGTACTTTTTTCTTCTGGTATTGCTGTAAACTTTCTCAGTTTTCATCATTAAAAATAAAAGACATCTGCAGAGAAGTTTATTTGAAGTATGTAAAATGGATAATTAAGCTGTTTGGACCTTTTTAAAATTTTAAGGGCAAGAACTGATGCTTCAGTTGAGTGAGCATGAGTACAGTGTTGCTTTTTGGAAGGTTGTACAACTCTTAGGACATTGCTTCCTGGATTCACTAATATTGCATCTTCACAGATACGGCTTCCATATTACCAAAGCTTCGTATTTCATCTGCCATGATCCTAAAGTTATTCAACAGCTTTTTGACAACCTTAGAAATTTTGATGGAAAAAACACATACCCAAAATCTTGTGGTAGATTTAAAGTTTCTGGAATAAGGGATCTAACTACTGGGTATGACAGCAGCCAGCCAGATCAAAAGGCTGTAAGTATCTTTCTAAATTGCATGTAAATCATATGTGATGTATGTAGACATTCATAAGACATTCTGTGGAGAAACACTAAACATATTTACATGCTGAGTCATAAAATAACTTAGATTGGTGACGATTGTTATGCCTTGGTGAGAGGAAGTGAAGCCACGGGGGTGTTGGGTTTTTTGTTAGGTTTTGTGGTGTGTTTTTCTCTCCAAGATGACAGTTTGTGAAGGGCAGTAGGAGGATCTTGCTGCCTTGCTACAGCAATCTGCATTGTTTTCTTGTGAGTGCAAGTTATACTGTCTGTTAAGATGTGGCTTTGGATTCTGTTTCGCCACAATCTCCATTTCCTTTCCTCCTGGGAAATGCCATGACAGCTCAACTTCTATTAGCAGTAAAAAATTGTCTAGATTTGAAATGAGCTACCTAGCAGTGATGCAGTTCTGCCAGATTCCAGGCTGAGGGCAAGGCTGTCCTTGTGGTCTTAAGACCATAATGTTGAAGAAAACAGAACTAAACTATAATTTTAGCTGATGCTTTTTTCATACTATCTAACATCAAATCATTTATTTGTGATTGTGATTTATTTGGATTTATATATAGCCTCTTTCCAAGTGTTTTTTTAAATAATATTCTTAATATTTCTAGATACTTCCTACTAGTAAAAGCAGCCAAATGATAACATTCACTTTTGCTAATGGAGGAGTGGCTACAATGAGAACCAGTGGGACAGAACCAAAGATCAAATACTATTCTGAACTTTGTGCACCCCCTGGAAACAGGTATTGTCACTTACAGCAGTACAGTTGGTGTAACAGGGTCTGTGTGGCTTTTTGGTGTTGTTTTAGAGAAATAAGAGCTGTCCATGGTCAATAATATTACTAAAGTCATTTTAGAGAATGTATTTGTATAAAGCTTCTGCAAAATTTCTTGACACATTCATGTCACTGAAATTTCTTTGAACTCGGTTTTACATTCAGTGAAAACAGTATCAGGAAAAGCATTCTGCCTTAAATAAATGCAAATATTTTCACCCCTTTTTTACATACAAAGTTGCTTTAAAAATATTTAATCAAATATAAAGTGTTCTAATATATTTCAGACCCTTTTGTGTTTAGCAATTATATCCTTAACCAGTAGCCTTGGAAATCATACAATTAACTTATATAATGAAAGTAATATTTTTTCACAGATGAAAAGTCACCTAAGAATACTGCTACAGGTATAAAAATTACACTTCTAGTCACTCACATTTAGTAATAGAGGATCTTCTGAACTCAAATTGGCCATACTACTTTAGATTATATTGTGGAGTTATGTTTCTTCATAGTCTTCATGCATATCAGTTGAAAGTGAACATCAGTGCATTGCCATAAGAAATCAAATGTAGACTTCTAGCATTAATAGAAAATGTTTGTCTAAAGCAATGCAACAGATCTAAAAATTCCTCACACTAAAATTATACATTTTAGCTTTTCCATTGTTTCACTGTTTTCTTTGTTTCTGTGATTTTTGTTTTCCAGTGATGTTGAACAGCTGAAGAAGGAACTAGATGAATTGGTCAATGCTCTTGAAAAACACTTCTTTCAACCAGAGAAAAACAAACTTCAACGAAAGACTGAGTAAAATAGCAAAATTACTACCTTGATTGCCTTTTGCAGAATTAGAAGTGCATTATTTAAGAAGTTAAGGATTTTTAGGACCAAACATATGAGAACTTTGACTCTAAAGACTTCTGCTTTTAAGAGTTATTTTGGGTACTCTTGGCTCTAGTATCTTATTTTGGAAGGAAAGTAGTACCTTTACTCTTAATGGACCAAAAAAACCCAATAAGTTGAAGTAAAAGCTTTATGAACTAAAAGTTGACTGCAAATGTATTTCAATCAAAACTTGTTTTAATTAAATATAAGTAATATTCTGATATCTAAAACAGCCTGTTTTGTCGTGACTTATTTGTTTTGTGTGCATATCATCTGATAACACTATGCAGCTTTGTCTAGGTTTAGATTTGCAAAGGAAGTTCTTCTGTTAACAGGAAGTATTTAAAGCCTGTGGTGAGACTTTGACAAATTTGGGGCAGATGAATCAGAAGTAGTGATCTTTCTTAGGGATTTTGGCCCAAAGAAACAAGAAGCTCACAGCAAAATTTGTTCAATTTCTATTTGTTATGAGACTCTGTATAATATTCCAGGCAAGGGATACAAAGTGTACTAAACTGTCTTTGAATACCATGAACCCATTAAGATAGTATATCGACATACAGCACCTTTTTTTTGCCTCACTGAACTAAGCATAATTAGTTCAATGCATAGCCTAGTTTTGGAGCCTCTCACACTGTGCTGCCATGACTTGGTGCATGTCTAATTTAGAGCAGAAGTTTCAATTTCATTGCATGCTCTTGTCTGTGCTTGCAAAGCCTGAGAGGGTTTTTTGGAGGTTGCCAGTTGACTTTAATGTGGGGCTTTTCTGCATTTTCAGTATTTGCTTTGGATATTAGTGTAGCAATAATGGTCACAACCATAGCTACATACTTCTTATAAATGCAAAACTCCTAAGCTTGATTATCCTCCCAGAATTCAAGTCTTCTGTACTTGTTATTTTCAGTGCAACTGAAGATTGCAGCAATTGTGCAGCTGCATACGGGGAGGCAGCCCTAGGGGAAGTGGAAGGAGAGGAAGTTTTACAGTCTGATGTACTACTGCAGATCATGTGCAGGCCTGTGAGAGGCCTCAGAAATGAGTCTGGGGGTGCTTCAGGGATCTTTGGTGGTTTATGACACCTTCTAAGACATGACAGCGGCCTCTCAAGTCAACCGAGTTGAGTAAATTATGCCCCATCAGAAGGAATTAATACCTTCAAGCCTCCATGTGTGTGTCCCAGTACTTTTCTGCAGGGGAGTTTTCATGCCTGAGCCAGTTATGTAAGGGGGGACATTAGCAGGATAAAAAGCACTATCCTACCACAAAGGATCTGCTTCTTACTGGCTTTCTCCTTGCTCGAAATCACAGACTCAGGAATGGCACTTCAGGAGGCAGGCTGGGGCAGTGCCTTCAGTTTGGGCATTGATGAGCTACATCCTCAGGGCTGGAGAAGCTTTGTGGGTCTGCACAAGCCTGCAGCCTTGTGCTCCAACAGGGGAGGCGATTCTCTCCCTCCACTGTGCTCTTGTGAAACCCCTCTTGGAATACTGCATCCCAGCACAAGAACGATGTGAAGCTGTTAGAGCAGGTGCAGAGGAAGGTCATGAAAACAGTCAGAGGGTTAGAATACCTGTGCTGGGAAAAAAGGCTGCGAGGGCTGGGGTTGCTCATCCTGTACAAGAGGCTGTGAGATCTTTCAATATATAAGTGGGCTTATAAGAAACACATGTTTTATCAGGGTCTGTAGTGACAGGACAAGGGGAAACAGTTTTAAAGTGAAAGAGGATGGATTTAATTGGATACAAGGAAAGATTTTTTTGTACTGAGGAGGGTGAGACATGGGAACAAATTGCCCAGCAAAGCTGTTGGATGCCTGAAAGTGTTCAAGGCCATGCTGGATGCAGCTTTGAGCAATCTGATCTAGTGGAAGGTGTCCCTGCTTCATGTAGGGAAGTTGAACTAGGTGATTTTTAAAGGGGACCATCACACCAAAACCATTCCGTAATTCTTTTTACTTTCATTTTTACTGGGAGGGCTCACATTTCTTTTGGTGCAGAATATGATAAAGGATGCTTTACTGAATTCATGGGGAAGGCCTGAAGGTGGAGGATTACAGGTCCTGAATCTTTTAATGTATTTATCTTAACATCTCCACAGGTTAGCGAGGCATATTTTACATGTGCTTTTATATGCCAAACCTGGATTTGGATTTTGCTAATGTTAGAAGTTTGGAAGTGAGACCTGAAATGCGCTCATATATACTGAAACATCCTCAGAAGCAGTACAGACATAAGATAATGACCTAATCTTTATCATTTTGTCTTCCCAAGGTCAAGGAATTTACTTGCTCCATTCCTTTCTCTATCCCAGACAGAAGTTCACAACTTCAGGGGGGCGGGACATGACAAAAAAAAATAGCCAAACTCACAGCGGTTTGTCAAACTGCTTGAGCAATTACAACAAACTGCAAAATTACAAGACAAAACTTGTTATTGCTAAAGTCTTTACTAACTTTGTCTTGCATCAGAGAAAGAGGATCTAGAGCTGAAATAAAGAATCAAAACAAAGGCAGCAAGAGTATAGCAAGAGAGAAGTTAATATTGCAGGTCAGAACGGGTGTTAAGCTACAGTTTCTTCAGAGCTGGTCTAATTCTTTCACTGAAGTGTTGTGTAAGATAATGAAGCCTACTTAGACATTCTTAGTCCCAAGACAGATACTAAAACATAGCCAAATGTAATTTGTTAAAAAGAAGCCTTGAACTGGGAGCAGGTGCACTAGTATTGTATCCAGAAATGGGAATTGCCATGACTGGAATAAAGAGTGCTTGCAGCCCAGATTGAACTTGGGTGTAAGGGAATTCTTGGCTGTTTCTAGAGAAAGACACATCCCTACATTACCAAAAACATGTAAAATTAGTCTGATTTTTATAACAGAAGGGAACACAATTCCAGTGACAGTTATAAATATTGATCCTATAGGCGATCAGGCCTATGGGGCTAGAGGGAGAGACTGAGAAGAATGAGCATAGTACTCAAAACTCTGCCAAAAGAAACCCCAAAACCAGTAATGCTTTAAGGATAGACCAATGGACTTCACTTGAAGGTTATTCATTTTTTTACAAGTCACAGTATAATAAAATTTACTGAATAAATTAAAATTCAGGGATGGATTGGAACAGTTTGGCTGGAAGGAAGTAAATACATTTCATCTAAGTGCTATGAACTTAGTCCACAGCTTATTATATAAAAGTATTGTTATGATAGTCAAGTACTGAGCTGCAGAAGGATTTATTTAACGATTTTGCTATATTCAACAAATCATTCAGGATAACTGGAATTAATTCTAAGAAGCTTTATTATATAAACAATTTCAATTTTGTACAATGTATGCTTAAATATGTAACTGATTCACCTACAAAGTTTCTGTAAATAAAGATTTTCTCCTTGCTAATTCTTTTAAAAATACCAGTGGTCATGGGTTTTATTTTCACACACCACCAACAAGCAAATCTTATGTCCTTGATTAACAATCACTGTGAATAGCAACGTTAAAATGATATTAAATTAACAGTTGTTAACCACCAACATAAGTATTAACAAGTTTGGGGATTTTTAGGATTCCGATGCTGAAGGCATCTGGATGCCATATGTATATCTAATTAATTTTAAATAAAAATGATCATCAGTAAAACAGTTTCCTGTCTCTAAGTACAAAACGAATCAAAAGTAATTGAGCTGATTTTTTTTCCTCCCCAGGGCATTTTTGCACTATACATTCATCATGGTATTAGTATTTCTGATCAACTTCCAAGTAGAAAACAACATCACTCTGTTGTATAGCAATTGCCAGGTGACTGAAATGAGGTCATGCACCCTCAGAACATTGTGAATAATGGGATCACACTATTAAACTCTCCAATTATATCCTAACACCCACCTAAATAAACTGTAATATAGATGATTGCATAGAAACAGCAGCTTCCAAACAAAAAGGAGAAGCTTAAAATACTCACATAAACACTGGTAAGTAATTTTCAAAAGTATTTATGGGAATGAAAGAGAGAGGATTAACCATGACATCTGAAATGCTCAAAAATACAGAGACAGCAGCAGGCAGGATCTGTAACAGCAGCTCAACTCCTTCTTGACTACTCATCAGTGATAATAGAAAGCCTCTTGTCTACAAAGGTAATCACTAATTAATGTCACTGGCATGTATTCCTACAGCACATGCAGTAGGTAAATGTGCTATAATAACAGTTATGCAAATTTTGTTTATGAATTGAGGTTATATATAAA
This sequence comes from Onychostruthus taczanowskii, assembly GCF_017590055.1. Lineage (NCBI taxonomy): Eukaryota > Metazoa > Chordata > Aves > Passeriformes > Passeridae > Onychostruthus > Onychostruthus taczanowskii. Next base: position 8,366,952 of record NW_024499239.1, on the reverse strand, counting down.
TAGCATCTGGAGATACAGTGTCACTGGATAAGAATGTAGTACTTCATCCAGAACTCCTTAAGTCAGACCACTGCAGACCAGTTAGCAACATCCCTTAATAATGTACTAAACAAATTTACATGACAGAAGTCACAAAAAAGACTGTTTTACATAATAACCATAGAAAAAAATCTTTATGGGTAACATAGAAAAGTAGAGAAGCTTACAAGGCAACTGAAACACAATATAGGTGCCTGCATTCAAATTCACAATCCAAAAGCACGGCTGCTCAGCTGCTGCCCAGCTATGGAGCAACTTGAACTCTGAAAGCATCTTGGGTGGAAACTTCCTGTTTGCCTTGTGGCACTTCAAAGGGTACAGCACCAAGCTCTGCCCTGACTCATGGCCTGGCACATTCAGCCTAAATTTATATTGCTCTACAATCCTACCCCAGCTGGGACCAAGAAAGTAGATATCTCTGGTCCTTAACCTACAAAAGAAGTTCATTACCCCATGTTCTCACAGAGTGCTTTATGCAAGACTGTATATTCAGGTTCTGTACAAAAGGCAGTGGTGGGGTTTTCCTTGCATTTTTTTTAGAACGTGACTGGACAAAGAGAGAATGGTTAAACTGGTGTTATTTTTACATCATGTTTGCAGGATGTGGAAAGCACAGCTTGATTTTCCTCCTCAGTCTGAGGAAGTTAATGTGGTGGTATATGCTTCAGTTAACAGGCTACTGTGAAGAAAATCTAACCTGTGAAGGAAAAAAGAACAGAGATCTACTTTTTCAGAAAACAGAAAATTATTAGAAAGTCTGGTGCTCATAGCTTTCACATGAATACTGGGATCCCAGTCCCTGCAACACATAAAAGTGCTTAATTTTGAGGGCTTGGAACATAAAACCCTCATTGTGGTTCTTTTTTATTGCCCCTATTTAAGTAACAGTTTCATCAGGAAGCAGAGAAGGAATGCTGTCCAAAGTAGTCTGAAAGGCGATGATTAGGTAACATTCATTGCAGGCAGGCTGAACATTCTGGGGCTGATTTCTTTCCCAGTATCAAAGAGGAGAAAGAAGAAAGTATTTTTAATTGTGATGCTCTAGTATTGGCTTCTGTTGTTCAAGGATTTTCCAAAAAGTGAGAATTAGTCTTTCTCTGTTTCATTAAATTTTTATCATTAAATTTTCATTACATTTTTTTGAAAGGCAACAGTGAAACAGTAAAAAAAGTCTTCCTAAGATCATTGGCTGATTATGTGGGAATGCATGAGCCTCGGCTGAAGTGCTGGAGCTGTCTGGGTGGGAATTGCAGTTCACCTTCTGCTAGAGCATGGTTACCAGAGGCATACAATGCTCAGACGGGCTTAAAATGAGCAAAAAGGCGTTCTTGACTCAGTACTGATATTTGGTAATAACTGGAGTAAGAGCATTGTCCTTAGCTGTGATGTTTTAAAAATGAAGACAGGCACTGACTGCAAGGAAATGGCATTCCTCTTTCCAAGGACCGTAAAGGTGACATGGAAAATGAAGAGGCACTCATACCTATTCCCATGTCTGAAGTGGAAGCAGCCAACCATGACCTGAGCACAGACTGGGAACAAGATCTTTGGGTGAACTGCTACTTACACACCTCAATTCACTTACCAGTGAAGTGGTAATTTACTGTGCCAGGAAGTACACCCAGATGCCAAAGGTCTTGGAGACACAATGGATTTTGTATCTCCGTGTGTATCTACACTTAGCAAGTAGGGGATGTGCTTGAATACCAAAATCTGTTTTATTTTTCATAATCTGGGGCAACACTGTGCTTGCATTTAACTGCTTGACTGTTTCCCTCACACCAACAGAGCAGATTTCCTGTAGAAAGCTCTGATTCTACAAATGTGCACAGGATTAAAAGTAAGAAAGTCAGTGGTCTTACTGCCAAGAAGTAGCAGCTGAAATTGATAATTAACTGAGTACAGAAGTGATTTGCACAACGGGAATGTAGGATGCCTTAATCTTCTCCACTTGCAGAGAAGTATAATAAGTCTCTGGATCCATTAATGCATTATCATTTCTGGCAACTGGAAGACCAACTAATACCTACCCTTACAATGATTTTATGCATATGCAAGTGTGGTTTCTCTGCGGAAGCCGTCGAGGTGACTCAGGTAAGCTCCCAAAAGGCTGCTCTGCGGCCAGGGCTGGGCCCACAGCCGAGTGGGGACTTGACCGCTTCAGGGCTCTCGAGCCGGGCTGGCTCCAGTTTTGCGAGCAAGCTTCGCTCGCCACTTCGGCTGACCCCGCCATCCGCCCCGGCTCACTGCCGCAAGGCGACAACGACACGTTTCCCGCGGGAGATCAGAGGCTGTGCCAGACACACGGGGCAGCGTCGCCGAAATGCTCTTCGAGAGGAACTTCACGGGCGAGGGGAGGAGGCTTCAGCTGCCCGCTGTCGCGACATGGGTGGCTGCCCGCCGTCTCTGCCGGGCGCCCGTGCCGTCCGCCCCCCCCGGCCGGGACCCACCGCCTGTTGCTATTTTCGCCCGCGCTGGCGAGCGGCCCGGCCGGGTGTGCGGCTCGGCTCCCTCCTCGTCCCGGCCCGCCGGCAGGTAGGGGCGGGCCGGGCAGCGGGCAGGGCAGGAGGCGGCGGGCGGGAGGGCGCGTCCCTGCGGCGAGCACATCCTGCGGCGGTAAGCGGCGCCCGGGCAGCCCCGGCCCCAGGCCGGGTAGGGGGCGGCGGTGAGGCCCGCCGTGCCCCCACTGTGGGCCGGCCCGGGGCAGCGGCGCCGGCGGGGCCGAGCAGCGTTTTGGGAGGGTGGGGGAAGGAGGAAGAGCAGCTCTCGGCGCAGAGGAAGTGAAGAGTTGTGGCGAGGAGTGCGGCACCCGCCGCGGGCGGCCCGTGCCGGCACCGCGCTGCGAGGGAGGAGCAGCCTCCGGAGCCGGGCGGGTCCGGCCGGGGCCCCGCTCCGTGCCCGCGGCGGGAAGGGCGGGCTGCGCGCTCCCGGCGGGTCCCGCCGTCGCTCCGAGCGGGGCTCCCGGCGAAGCAGCTCTGGCTGAGGGAACAACGTTGCTGCGGGACGGGGCGGCCGGGCGGGAGCGCAGCGGGGACGGGGGCGCCGGTGCCGCTGTTCTGGCAGTGTTGGCTCCTCATCAGAATAACCAAAAGACCGGCTTGAATTTAATCTGTCAGTGACCTGAGGTGCCTTTAGTTCCTTTTCTTTCTTGTGTGCTGTTTCCTCGCCCATCTATGCAAAATAGGTGGGTATAACTCCTCCCAGACCCCGCTCCGTCTCGGAGCAGCCGAGCGGCTGTTCCCGGGGTAAGCGGAGCTTTCCTGCCGGGCACGGCCCAGTGTAACTTTGAGTCTGCCCACGGCGGCGCAGTGTTCTTGTGGCCCTTTAAATTCGCCAGCTAAGCCACCGGGGAATGATCTCTTGAAACTGCGTTCACGAGAGGTATGAAACGAATGTGGTTATTTATAGCGCAGTTCGAAAAGATAGAGGCCTTTGTGTGCTGTGTTTTATTTGGGAGAGAGGCTAACATGGCAGATCTGCCGTAGGAGCCTTTAGTAGTGCAGATGGTGGGATTTGTGTCCGCGTTAAGCCCAGAGATTGAATGGAACATTGTGGGTCAAAATTAATAAATCATACATTTTCTGAATAGCGAATACCTCTGAGCTGATGCATATGACTATACTTTCAACACTTGTAAGTGCTCAAATAGAAATTTGTCGCGGGTTATTGTATAGGAATGCTGAAAATCATGGATAATACACAAAAGTAGAAATGTTTGCAGGTGAGAAAAACGACAGGATGGAAGGAAAGTGAAACACATTCAGTGATATGTGGATGACTTGACACTTTTTCACTTTAATTTAGTTAGTTGCAAAGTTGAATGCAGGCATTTTGGCTATGGATATGCAATTGAATAAAAGTGAACGGTATTCATAATGTAATTTACCTAGCAAGCTTTATTTTACAAAGATTTTTTTTTCTTTTTTTTTAGTGCATTACATTCATAGAACAGCTCAATATATTCTTCAGGTCTGTATGAGGCTGAGTCAGGAGACTTCAATCATCAGCATATTAGTTTCAGTGGACTTGACTAAGGAAATGGCAACAGGTGTTAAGGGCAGGAACAGTCAGCTATTTTCTTCATTTTATAGTTGATTATAAATGTGTATATTTGTAATCAAGAACATGCTACCATTTTGTTGCATTTTTTTATTAATAGCCTATTTATAAAACATACTTGAGGAGTGATATAAATGCTGGCTGTACTGCTAAATATTTTAGGCGTGTTTATTACTGGAACTAGTACCAGGGTATATGGTTATGTTATTCAGCACCCAGTCTGGAGTTGCTAACAACATTTAAGCATTAAGTCTTTTAAAAGTCAGCATTTAATGAAAAAATAACGGAAATTAAAACTAATTTCTGAGGCAAATTGGTTTCTGGACTTGTGCATGCTTTTGGCCACAGCAAACCGTAGCTTCAGAGGGAAACAGCAGATAATAAGTAGCTATGAGATAAAAAGAATATCCTTGCAACAAGAGGGGTGTGTCATTCTTCCAAGTGCCCACTTGAATTAAATAAAAAAACTTTTTGAACACTGTTCTCAGCAGTGACCATATCATGACATACTTTATATATATTCTCATTTGTGTTTTTCTATATATCCTGCCAGGTGGATAGAGAAATCTGTCAGCTTGAGCAAAGACAATGTAAATTTCAGTTAGGGATCAGAAAGAGAGGGAGACAAGTGGTATTTAGTTCTGGCTAGTGTTCCAGAATTCTGGCTGCAGGCCAGGGCTCCTCATAATCCTTAAGTAGTATGATATTTCTGCTAAAATAATCAGTGGTGAAGTGCAGTCAGTACCAGTGCCTCTGGTTCCATTTGTCAACAGGGTTCAGTGCTAATGCCATGCAGAGAAGAGCTGAACAAATTTGTGCTATTTAAGACCAGCTGTTTTTCTTAAGAACTTGCTGTATGGTTGCATTTTTTGCTTAGCTTCTTGAAGGGGAGGAAAACTGACTTACAGAAACTTACAGAAACTAAAGCTGCTGTCATGTCCTGAGCCTGATGTGGAGTAACTGCGCAGTTGTGTCTCAGAAGAACTGCAAAGGTCAAGGATGATGGCATCTTTCTGTTCAGCTCCCAGGTCAAACCCCTCATTTATTCATTGCTGTGTGAAAGCCCTGACTGCTTCGTTGCATGACACATCTTCCAAGCTCGTGAGTTCTGCTGTGAGTCCCAGCACTCCAACTGCTACCAAAGCAGGGAAGGAACTGGAGGAGGGTGAAGTCTGCAGTTACCAATGTTCTGAACAACAGTTTAAAACTTTTGGCTGCGTGTCTGTATTGAACTTAGTCCAGTTGAAAAGAAAGGACAAAAGAAGGATAACACTTCACCACTGTCAAAGTTTCTGCTCGTTGTTGTTGTTGTTGTGATGGGGTGGTGTTCTTTTGGTTTAGAACATTCTATTTCCACTCTTTTTTCTGTATTAATCTGAGTCTATTCCAGATCTGCCTGGTGTTCCCCCAGGTGCACAAACCTGATTTTTCAGTGCCTGACTTTCCCAGGTTACTAACACAATAACCTCACAAGATTCTCCTTCCTAAACTCAAAGCTTACCTGACTCCATCTAACCGACTGGCACCTGGAGCCAGTACCTTGCCCTTGCGATACAGTCTTTGATCTCTTGAGAGAGGGTGAGTTTTGAGGAATGCTGTCCTGTCCTGCCTGATGCAATGCTGCTTAGACATGTACCTTCACATGGGGTCCAGAATAGCAGAAATAATAATTTGTGTAGCTCTTCCTTTCATGCTGTCTTGCCATCACCCTCACTTCTATCTGAAGGGGTCCATTTTAGCTTGGTGGCATAACACGGTGAGAATGTAACTTGATTTTGGAGAGCAAGAGACTAACTTTTTTTTTTTTTAATTAGGTTAGAGTTTTAAAAAACCACAATATCGTATTTTGCTGGAAAAGGGCCATCAGTGTTGTGTTGCATGCTTTTTAAGCCTCCCCCCTTGTGAGAAGTGGCTGGGTTGATGAGAGCAAAAGAGAAGCTGAGGACAAAGGGCACACGTGTGTTCCCATGTGCATCTTCCACATTAATGGGTCAGTCTGGTGTTCCCTAGTACGGAAGGCAGGAATAGATATATTAATGTGGTTTATGTAAATATCTTATGTGTTACAGTTTGACTGGCTGTTCTTGTGCTGATGGAGCAAATACAGCTGAATCAAAGCAGGCTAAACAGTAGGAACAAAAACATTCATATTCTCTATATCTCTATAAACTGTGTCTTAGCAGCAAAGCTGTCAGCTGAGGAGTGCCACTCAAGCTGTTCTCAGTTTTGAGTGCAAGGGCAAGCAACACCTTTCAAAAGATGCTAGTGGAGAGGAGAAAGAGGAACTGTCCCAGTTATGTCTGTGAGCACTGGGAGAACAACTGGAGACATCCAGTGTGCTAAGCATAGCCCAGAGTAATAAAGCTGAATGGTGCTTAGAGCTGCCAAAGGAACATCAAAGCTGAGGTAGAATGAAACCAGTGGACAGCTGTATTTTTATATCTTTTCTATTCCCTCTTGGATTAGAAGTGAAATAAAGTGAAATAAGCATGAGTTAATCAGACACTTGGGAGGAAGAGGAAACTTGTTTGAGCCTACTGTACTAATGTGTATGGTAAACTCTTATGGCACCTGCAGAGCCAAATTTCAGAGGGGATGAACTGAAAGGTGGCAACCAGAGATGGGTAAAGGTGCTAAAATTCCAAGCAGTAGAGTCAGGGCAGACATGGATGGGCTGAGAGCATGGCTACTCTTTGGCTGTAATATGTGCTTAACTTTATGGCTGGGAATAGGTCTGATGAGAAGAACAAAACTATTTTTAGGTCTAAATTAAGCATGTACATAAATACTCCATGGTCTTGAAGTAAAACCTAGTCCTCGGGGAAACTTCAAGGACATTAACACCAGCAGCTTGAAATTGGCATCATTTCTGGTGGGATTTGTTTACAGTAAGTGACAGGAGAGGAAAACAAAGAATGTCTGGGAAAGGGAGATGGAACATGCAAAACAGTAATATGCAGAATGATGTGGGTTAGATAAGGAGACTTTCTGATGCTGCTAAATTTGTGCTCTGAGAAACTGCACTTTCAGCCTCTCCTAAACATTAGGGAAAAAACCTAGCATTTTAACTTCTGCTTAACTGGTTTGATTTAGTAGTAAGTGTTTTTCTTTGGAAATAACAAATGCAGACATTGGAGTATTTACGCTGTTGACTTTGCAAGGTATTTATTTTTGTTAAAAAGAGATGAATCCTGAGAAGCTTCACATTTATATTAAATACATTCCAGCAGTACAATGTTTGTTTAAGTATGACAGAGTATCAACCTTGGGTTTTTATATTCTGTTCAGTCCTTAGAGTTAGTATGCAAAATAATGTATTATATTGTGATATTAATTTCTCTTTGAGGCTGCATTAGATCTAGGGTAAAAGAGCAAAAAGAAACATGAAAAGTTGCTAGAAACAAGGGTGACTTTGTTGTATTTCTACATGCCTTTAACGACATTTTTTTTAAGAAGTGTTTTCAGAAAACACAAATAAAAAATTTGCCATAAAAAGTATGTGGCTAATACATCATTGTCTGTGTGGTAGCTCAGTTCTCTTGTTTTCAACTAAGAATGAAGTTTTCTAAGGCTTTCTTATCCTGAGATTATTATCTATGCCACTAAGTGACAAGAGCACTAGAAGCTAAAACCTGGATTTTTATGTAGTTTTGACTACACATCATGGTGGTTATGAATTAATCCAATCATCTTCCCTGCAGTTGCTGAACTATTTTTCATTGTTGAAGTTAAGGAGAAAAAGTTTGTAACAGTTTGTGAAAGAAGAGACCATTTTGATTCTTGGCTGAAGGAAAACTATAATGGTAACTGTGTTTAGGAGTCTGTGTTGATGAGGTGTAAAAGTGCTTCCTGCAGCTGCTATCCCGTTCAGAACCACAGAATCGTTGATGTTGGAAAAGATCTCCAAGATCATCATGTCCAGCATTTGACTGAACAGCACCATGTGGATTAGATCGTAGCACCAAGTACCACATCCAGTTTCTTGAACACTTCCAGGAACAGTGACTCCACCTCATCCCTGGACAGCCTCTCCCAATCCTTACCACCCTTTCACCCTTTCCTTTACCACCTTGAAGAAATTCTTCCTGATATCCAACCTGAATCACCCCTGCCACAGCTTAATGCCATTTAATTTAGGATGTAAAGCATTTATATGAATCTAAAAGATGCTTATTTTCTTGCTCATTCGTGAAATAAACAAAAAAACCCCCTCCCAGTTGTAGTATACTTAACAAGATGCTTATTTTCTTGCTCATTCGTGAAATAAACAAAAAAACCCCTCCCAATTGTAGTATATTTAAAATGAGGTGTACAAATGCTTGATTTTCATGGCCCTTTTTCCCATACCTCCCATGCCCAGATACACACACAGAGATTTATGGAAGACTTTAAAAAATTTGATCTACACATCAAGAATGCTATTTATTATTAATTTATTGAATAGTATCTTGAAAACTTGCACTCTTCCTAAGTTTGCTATTCTTGGAACTGATAATGCTGCCGCAGTGTTCATTTGTCAAAAGATGAAAAAGTTTCAAAAAGTAAATGTACTCAAAGATGATTTCTGCAGCTCTCTTGTTTTTACAGTTTGCCAATTATTGCAGAAACATTTTTCCACAGTGGGATATCTACAGATTGTTTTCATTTTAAACAACTCAACATTAATTTCAATCTTGAAATTTTTGGAGCTCTTTTAATCCTGAAATTTCCTTTCATTTTCAAAAAGGTGAAAGACTGTTAGAAACTCAGTCTGAAAATGTTATTACAAGAGCAAAAGAAGGACAAAAAAGTTCAATGGAAACTCATGAGAAAAATAGTGCTGGTTTTGATCATATTTGTAGATGAACAAAGACAAGAAATACTGTTACCACAGTAAATAGATGGCACTTACTCAAAACTTGTTCAAAAGTAATTAAAATGTTATTTAAGGATATCTTGGTACTATTTATGTTGTTTTTAATAAGTCTTATCATGGGAAACTATTGAAAGACTGATGGTAAACTAGTGTCCTGGTATTTAAACACAGGCAATTACAGGCCTGTCAGCCTTGCATCAGTCTCACACAATATAATGTAACCGCTGGAACTAGGGGCAATTAAAGAGGAGTTTAAACAGTATATAACAAATGCCAATCTTTGTGTTTTCATGGACTGCATGAAATGGAAATTGTGAAATGGAATTTATAAAGAAATGCAATTATTGGATTTCATTACTAAAAGCACTAATACAGCAATAACAGTAGTGGTACTAGTTGCTGGGTATAACAGGGTTACAACAGGGTTGTGTGTAACTTGGTATATTCCATTTGATATTTTAAGAAATGAAAATGATACAATGTCAGTCAGGCTAACATTTAAGTGTTCCTGTCTGGCTGACCAGTGTTAAAATGCAACCATGAATTGCGATCATCATCTGGTTCTTCCCAGAATGCTGTAGGGATTGTTCCTTCTGACAGGTTTTTCAGCAATCACTCTGTTGACTGCTGCTTGCATTTTTACATGACAGTGATTTCTAGGGTGTTATTTATTGAAAAAAATCTGTTTGGTTGCAACCAATAATCACTGGGCAAACTATACCTAAGGGAACAGCTCCATGTTAGTAGCCAAATTCAAAGTCATCCACTGATGGACAAGAAAGTTGTCAAGGTGACTTTTTTTTTTCCTCACATGTAAAGGTGTCTTAGCAGGCAGTGACTTCAACTGTCATGAAGGTCAGAATAACTCAGCTGAGTTCTTCCTGTGATAACAGGATTGAAATAGGCCCATGTGATCTACATGTGGCTGCCCATGAAACAGACACAGGCTAGAAAGAACATTCATTGTAATTTAGTTACTCATTAGATAGTTGAGCTAAGGTCATAAACCAAATTTTAAATCAGCACTGTCTCTTGTCCAAGCAGTGTATTTGTTACAATTATGTTTGCTGGACCTTAAATAGTAAGGCCCAGTGTAAAGAGGGGGAACTTGCTAGATAGACCATGGTAGCTCTCTTTGGATGTGAAGCTATTAATTATTTGTGTTATTGAGAGTTGGTTTTGCCTAGAGTTCCAGCACCTACATAACTCTTTCTTTTCCTTTCAGAACTCTTCTGTTCCTTAATCAAAGGAGCCATCCAACATCCAGATAATGTCATTCCATGGAACTGAAATATTGGTGAATTAGTCCACGTTCCCTAAAGGACTGTAAAATGGAGCCAATAACTTTCAAAGTTAAAAAGTGTCAAACACCTAGTGATTTCTCAGCAAGTTTCAGTCTGCAACTCGTGGGTTCTCTCCCGGTGCATTCCCTAACCACTATGTCAATGCTGCCTTGGATTGTGGCCGAGATCCAGTTGCTCAGTGCAAAGTCTTCCAAAGAAGAACCCAGCGTCAGCCAAATTCGACTTTGTGTTTCACCAGCCAGTTTGCGTTGTGAGCCAGACACAGGGGAAACCCAGCAGTGGGATCCTTTAATTTGTTCAAGTTTATTTGAATACAAGCCACAGCAGGTCCACAAACTGATTCACAACAGCCACGATCCAAGCTACTTTGCTTGTCTGATAAAGGATGAAGCAGCAAATCAGCGAAGTATCTGCTATGTATTTAAGGCTGATGATCAGACAAAAGTAAGTAAAAAGAGCCAAAGCAAGCATCCCTAGAGTTGCTTTTGTACTGTTTGAATCCTTTCGCTACACTGTAAAATCTTAAGGTGGTACTTAGAATTAGAGACAAGCTCTCATTAAAACTTACTCACTTACTTTATTTGATGTTAATTGCTCAGTGAAATTTAAGCTGCTCAATATGTGAAATGAAAGGTGTGTACTCCTACAGGATCAGGGCCTGAATTTCATCAGCTTAAAAAACACTTTAGTTTGAGATATGGGCTGAAATCTTGACCCTCAAGTCAGTGAGAGCTTTTCTGTTGATGTCACTAGGGCTAATATTTCACTCTCGAGTCACTGTGAACTTTATCTAATCCTGCACTCAGACCTCTCAAATTTCTGTTTTCCTGAGCTGAGACCTATGTGACTGGGAAACAGAGATACCTCCTTTCTCAGAAAGAGGAGAGGGTAGTGTGGAACCTCCATATGTATCATATCTCTAACAACAGGACTCTGTGGAAACCTTTTCCTAGCTCTATATTTCTCAAAGCCTGACAGGCAGGTTTAGAGTAGGAGAAAGGCACAGTCTTTGCCCCTCTGTGACATGCAGGCTTGCTGCTGTGTGATGTGAGACAGGAATTGGGTACGCATGTCTGGCAGTGGGTGAGATTTGGCTTAGCCTGCATTTCCTAACCAGTTCCTAACCAGTTGTGTCTTTGCTGAAAAAGTGGAAGCGTTAAAATTGTTGATCTCTTCTGTTTGAGAGTAATGTGAGACACTGACTCTGATGAATGAATAAAATGAGTAAGATTTAACACAAAGTTATTGTGAACTGCTGAGGACAAAATGGTGACATATCCTTCACCTCTTGAAAGCCGACTCTGGTCTCCATTATGTTGGAAAACAGCATGCTCACTTGACTCATAGGAAGTGTCCTGCTGAAGAACCCTGGAGGTAATATGTGAATATACACCACACATAGGATTTATGCCAACCTGCCCAATAGCAAAACATTGTACAGTTCCAAATCCGTGGTCTCAAGCTTACAGCTCAAAACATATGGAAACAGCTTTAGTTAAATCCCCCCAGATAAAACTGCAGTTCCAGTAAATTAAAAGGCAAATACGTTGTAAATCGTAAGCATTCAAGTGAAAAATCCTGTCAAGTTAAATGTAGAATACCAAGTTAATGTATGTAAGAGCAGAAATAAGGAATAGTTATTTCAAAACTTGGCATTGGATAGCAGCTGGTAAATGCATTTTTCAGTTTGCTTCTGCATTTACTCGTGCTTGTGATTTTCCAGGACTATGGTGAGAACACAGCACTGATCACCTGCAGTACATTTTCTTAGGCATTTTCTTGTGCAACAAAAGATTCAAGTACTTTTTCTTCATGTTTGGTCAAATTTCTGGACATGTTTGAAATGATGAAGAACAAACTAAGTCTCTAGTTAAATTTCCAGCTGTCTCTACATGTTTTTGGAAACAACATCCACAATTTTTGTATGCCTGTTTTAACTACTTAGCTCTAGATTCACACAGATATCCATCCTTTCAAAAACTGCCTTCCACCTGGTCTCTTGCCTTGTGTGCAAGAGTTGTTACTCTTGACTTCTTTGCAGTCTGGGTGGACATCTGATCAGCATTTGTGGACCTATGTTTTAACAAAAGGGTAATGGAAATGCCAGATGTTCTTACCATCTAAAGTGAAGCCCTGCCTCTTTTACTTAAATTTTGTGCAATTTCCACATTTAAAGTAAGTTCTTTGTGCTTTGTAGGGTGTTATTACTTTGCCCTGAATATGGTCATATAATGCCTTTTAGCTAATTGATATTTCTGTATTTATCAGGAGTGAACTGATGTTACCTGTTTTGCAGATGCCCAACTTGAAAGGGAGTGCACACATGCTTTTGTTACAAACTGAAGGAGCTGTTTGTTAAAAGCCACTGAGTTGGGATAAAGAATTTAGGATTGTTAGCGCAATTTATGTTCCATTTCAGAGGAAATAAATTTTAGAAATTGGACTTTTGCAGTCTGTGCAACTCAGCAGATTTGTGTGCTGGCACTCGTGTTTGTAAGAACTCTTTTTTTCCTATTTGCTTCAGGTCTGTAAAAGAACCACAGCGGTCCAGATAAGTTTAGTCACAGAATTTACATGTTCATAACAATCTTTAGCCAACAATCTTGGACATCCAGACTTTTGTGATAATTACTAATTACAATAATATTGTAAACTGTGAGAGCCACAATTCTTTGTGCCTGCATATATAAATCTGTAGTAGGGTTATATTTGATGAAGAGTTCTTGGATTAAGTCATGTCTGACTGAGGATTGGAAGTAGAAGGTACTTTGTGGCTTTGCAAATAAGTTCTGTGTATATCCTCACCTTAAGATAAGTAGAATAAAAGGGGATAGAAGTATGTCTGTGAGAGAAGTACAGTAGATTAGAATGTTAAGACAAAGGCAGTTGAGTAGAAGACTAAACAATTAAAGCCTTTAAGAGGAGGACAAGAAACTTGAAAGTCATGCAGACAGAGGCATACCACTGGAGGTGGCAGAAAGTACAGAACTCCTGGAACGGTCAGGCTTTTTGCATCAGCATTGCAGATCAACTGCAGTCCATTAACTGTTGTTTTACTCCTTTGTAAATACAAATTGACCAAAAACATACATCTGATTAGATTAATCTGAGGGATTATTTTACTCTTTAATATGAGAGCTAGTGTTGCTGGGTCATCTTTAGCTCAGCTCTAGAGTTGATGGAGGTGCATTCGATGCCATGCAATGTTTTTCCTGAATACAAGGCTCTTGGGTTCCTTGTTGCTGCATTTCTAATATAGCCACTTTAGAGAAAAAATCTGTAGACAGGTAATTAACACTAAGTAATGTCAGGATTGTTTGTGATGAATTCTTTGTTATGCTGCTCTGTAGCAGTGAAAGAAAAGGTAGTGCCCCATTGTGGTCTTTGTCTTTCCTCTGTAGGATCTGCTGTAATTGTTTCCATTGTACCATCATGGCAATGTGTGGCTCACTTTCCCTGCTGGATAGCAGGAAGTAGGGAAGGATGAGATGGCATTACTTGAAAAGAAGCAAGTGAATATGGAGATGATTTCACTCTACTTTGTACTTAAAGGATGGGTTACTTTGCCTAGAGAGAGCTTCTCTTATGGATTAGAGTCTTCTGTCCAAATTGATTTGTCAGACATGGGATCTGGAGTGTTCATCCTTCATATAGAACTTCAGTAAATTTCCGCTAGTTACACATAGCGGAGTTTCTTATCCTTACCCCCTCATTCTGCCGAGGTTCTGATGTGTCCTCATGACTGAGTAATTTCTGCCTGAGGGTGGGGCTGAAGCATTAATGCATACTCTTTGTAGGTGCTCAGGAATGGAGCTGGATTCAATTATATTGCTTGCAGGGAGCTTATGGAGGCTACTTATAGGTCAGGTGAGTAATGGTGGGTGAAGGTGGGGAAAAATTAAATCTCCCCTAAATCTGTTAGCAGAGTAGTCCCTTCAGGATAAGAACACAGCCTTGCTGAACACCTTGGTGAGAGTGCTTGGCTACTGTAAGAGTGCAATGGAAATGAAACCATACATGCTCTACCCTTTGTGTCTCCCCAGTGGCCTCTGGACTGACGTTTGCTTATGTACTACAGAAGTGTGATGCTATTGATATCACTGTTGTTGTTGAAAACTATGTACTTTAAAAAATATTGGCATTTTAGTCCTACATTTGAGATATGCTAGTTCTAAACTGTTTGGAACTGCAGGTGAGGTGTGTCATTTCCTTCCTGAGCTCATTCTCCCCAGCTTTCCTTCTGTATGATGCCCTGCTTTATCACATCATTCCCTCCAAGAAGTGAAAGAGATAACGTGAGGCTAAGGGCATACTGTAGCAGGGATTCCCCCTCCAGCAGATGTGAAGTAGCCAAAACATTATGGAGGATGAGTAATTTCTGTTCTTATTTTCAGCTTGGAAAAGTAATTCCAAATGTCATTATGTTGATCCTTCTTTGGTGTATTGAATGATTTGTTTTACTTAGGTATGTTTAATCTTACTTGATAGATGTTTGGGTTGGCAAATGGAACACAGGTCAATAGTTTATCTGACTCATGCCCTGAGCTAGTTTAGATTTAAGGCAAATAAGGTTATGCTGTCCTTTATTATACTTTTATATTTATTGTAAATGAAGATTAAGAGTTCTAAATTTAATGGTTTCACAGAGGTCTGAGTCAAAGAGGACATTTAGTATCTCGGCCTTTTTCCATGTCCTGTGCTCCATTCAGCAGCAGGCTCTATTTTCCCAAGCCTGTCTTCTGTCACCCACATAGCTATAAAGACTTCTTGTTGCCTTTGCTAGATTCACCTCCAGGTGGACTATGGCGTTCCTAATCATGCCTGCGTCTTGGGTTGGCAAATTCTTATCAAGGCTCTCTAGAAACTGGCTGGATTGCCTATGCTCTGCTGTGGTTTTCCTGCAGCAGATATTTGAGTGGTTGAATTTCCCCATCAGGATAGGGTATGCTAATGTGAGGCTACTCTGAGCTGTCTGTAGAGTGTGTGATCCACTTGTTCTTTCTGATCACAGGGTAAAATAAATTCCTGTATGTGGAGCAGAAATTGGCAGACAGCACTGTCATTTCTTAGTTTATTTTTTTTTTTTTTTAGTGAGGCAGATGCTCAGAATGCATGAAAGTTTCTCCTTTTTTATTCTGTGATATGAACTGGAGGTTTAGAGAATTTGAGGGAAAGCCTAGAAATTTGAACCTGATGTCTTGCAAGAAAAATATGTCTGTGACATTACCAATGGAGAACTGGAGTATGAAGAAAGGTTGAAAAAGTTCAGTCAGATTTTTAAAGGGTTACATTTTGTACTGGTGTTTTTGTTTGTGTGGGTTAGGGCTTTTTTTGTCCCCAAGAGTCTGGATACAAGTTGTCATAACAGCGTGTAATATATGCTTGTGTTTTCCAGAGCAGTTAATGCTATGATGGCAAAATACTAGGTAGAACTTCTCTGCTTAATAGAAAAATATTGCCTGTAATTTAAACAGGATCACAGCTGCACAAGACATGCACAAGTCTGCGTGGTGCTTCTGAATCTTCTCTCTGTAGTGCCACCAGTCAGGGACAGCTTTTGGCCCAGGCAGGGGAGGAGGGTTACCATGGGAGTTGCAGTGTCTGTATGGTTGCAGCAGACTGGGACACCTGCTCGAAACCTGAGCCTGCTGATTGACTTCACCTGTGCCAAATCTGCCCCAAGGCAAGCACAGATAGAACACATCTCCTTTCACTGAGGCACTTCTTGAAATGCAGCACTCGCCTGTTGTGGGGCTTTTTGATTACAACTGTGGTGTCTTCTGTTGTCTGAGGCCTTTGGGCTTTTGTCCACCCATTGCTTTAACAGTTATTTTGCTTTTAAACAACCTTCACCTACTTTCATGAGTTAAAATAGCTTATGCACTTAAGTAGATCATGCTGTCTTACCTGGAATGCAGCACTCTGTTACATGTTGTTTATGATCTGATTAAGTGCTGAAGAAGCTGGTTTCAGATCATCAACACTTAGCTCTCTGTGAGGCTGCACAGAGCTGAACTTCACATTATTCATCTATAAAAGGAATGGCAGGGGCCCAGTGAACTCCTAAGCAGTTGTTGTGAGGCTTGGCTTCATGACTGTCGATTCTTACACAACTTATTTTTACTTTAGACTCTAAGGTATAGCCTCACTAAGTATTTCATTTTTAATAGCACCATTTCCTGTTCTTAAATGAATTCAGGGAAGATAATTTGAAAGATAGAGGTTATCTTTTTCTTCTGTATTTTACTGTGTGATGAATCCAGGGAGATTCTTGTTTTGCAAAAACCATAAAACACTGAAACAAAATTAAGTAACTGGACTAGTGCCAGTGCAAGTGAGAGCTTAATTTGGCTGTTTTCTGCCTCCTTATGCATCTTTAGGGTTTTTGATTGAATCTGTGTAATTGCAAACTCCTAGCACTGCTTTTTGGTTTAGGACATCTCTTCTGTATCCCAAATAGTAACTGAAGAAAATGTAAAATACAGAAGGAAAAAACATGCAGCAGAACAAATGAAAAATCAAATACATATTTATGATGTGCACATACACAGTCCAGTTTATAAAATAGGTCAAAGTTTAGCTGTGTAAATCCTAGCAGAATATCCTGTATAATGCAAACAAACAGCTGTGCTTTCAGTACTCTCACAATTAATCAAGCTTTACAGGCTTCTTGAGTGTGAGTGTGATGACACCAGTTCTATCCTGGGATCTGTTCAAACAATCCATGTATGTGAGCTCTTCTGGCAGGGAACTTTAGTGGCCAGTCACCCTGTCCCTAGCAGCATTATTCCAAGCCTTCATGGGGCTCTTGTCAAATCTTTGAGTGACTTTGTGACATGCTGCATCAGCTAAATGCTCGTGTGTTTGCTCTCATTTTATAAAAAAATATTGTGGGATTTCTCTAAATGTTGTGTGATTGCCACATGGAGGAATAATTTGTGCAATATCAGTGCTGCTGACTTGCAGCCAGAAATAATGTCTGATCAAGGAAGATGAAATTAATCAAAAGGTTTGTAAAAAGAATTGCCTATTCCCACTCTTATGGCTGCAGCAACATAAAAATTATATATTCTTGTGATTTCTTATCTTAGTGTAATAGTTAACTGTATAGTAAACTGCATCAGATGGCATTGTTCATGTATTTTTCAACTTAAATAATACTGAAGGTAACTGTGTTTTACTTATGATGTTACATGCACTTGATTTTAGGGTCAGAGTTCATGCCAAGGCTATTTATTGTTCAAGGCTATTAAGGAACAAGGAGCAGTTGTTCCTTCACTTTTCCTGTTGGGGATTGTAGCGGAAATACAAAAGAGTAGAACTGAGGCAAAAGCATAATAAGTGGATTTGTGATGGCCTCTCGTCTGATTACTAACCACTCTTTTTTCTTATTGTGGCTTGTGATGTCCAGCACAGGTAACTGGAGCCAAGAGTATCTAAGCAATCTCCAGCTCTGTAGAAGAGTTTTTTTTTAAAAAGCTCATGTTCACACAGAGAAGAGCTTCCATACATATCTCCAAGGAGAAGCTCACTCTTAACATCTTAACCAAGTTAGAGGTCAGTTTTCCATGGTCTTCTAATTCCTTTGTTTGCTGATTTGCACATTCCCACCTTTCCCCCTATTCTTTATACTGTAGTATCACTCAGTGATGTGTTTCAGAGCATTTGGAATATTCCAAAGGAAAAGTGATAACATTTCAATGAAATCAGCATCCTAACATGATCACAGAACAGTTTCATGTGCACCTTTGTGAGAGTCAGGATATCACCACCTAGAGCCTGGCCTCAGATCTCCAATTCATTCAGTCTTAAACTGCTGTGGGGTTTTAGTTCAAGTGTAATCTATGATGGTACACTGAGAAGATTTTATAGCTGTCCTCTGTCAAAAGAGGCAATTCTGTTATTATTTTCTGAACCATCCCTTGATGTACTTCCTTGGTGTTTTCCCTTGTGCTGACGCTTATGTTTGTCCAGCTTTGTGTTGATCTGCTTTAGGGGATAAGGTAAAAGACATGAATTTCATTCTGCTCCAAAACCCATTTGGTGCACCATGCTAGATCACCATAGATGTTTTTTGTCAAATTTCAAGTTGACAGAAATTTGGCAACTAAAGTGAGTATACAATATTTTGGGATAAGGCTTTCAGAAGCGGGTGGGGGAAATAGAGTGCCACACCAGGAGCACTCCAAAGGGATTGGGCCGTGAAGCAGGAAACGTGTTGTTCTTTCTTTGTAGGATGACAGATCTTAAAAGTAAGACTGTGAGCATGGAGGTGCACAGGGACACTTGCAGGCTTCTTTGGCCTCTGCACACAGAGCCACCTTGTTTGGAGTATGGTGCTCGTAACAGCAAGGTTGTGGGTTCAATCCCCATATGGGCCATTCACTGAATAGTTGGACCTGGTGATCCTTGTGGGTCCCTCCTAACTCAGAATATCCTCTGAAAGTGTCACTGACACTGAAATCTGTCCTGCTAGTAATGTGTGAGAGGAAATCACTGCATGCTTGCCCAGTGATTAAGTAGCCTTGCTCTAAAAAGACGAACATCACAAGGTGGGTGGTCTTCAGTTGGAAAGCTGTCTATCCGCATATATCCAAACACTAATAATTTTGAAAGTCCTCAGCTTCACAATTTGTAACAATAACAAAATATGTAGCAACAAAGTTATCCAGCTCACCTTACTGTGGTGTAGTAAAGTCTGATTTCTGCAAAGGTGCTGGATTCAAGGCACAAACGAAATGAATGGGTCTGCTCATTGCCTTGCAGCCTCATCAGTCCTACAGCTTCAAACAAATGTGCAGCAAGCAGACTGTGCTGGGAAAATAAAAAACCTAAACCCAACTGAGAGACTTGTGCCCATGGAAAAGTTCTGAGTGAGAAATATGAGTGTGGAAATAAAAATTGTGTATACAGAATTAAGAGTTCAGAAAATACTGTTTTATTTATAGCAATATTGAATATAAACTGCATGCACACTACTATATAAAGAAATACTTAATGATGAAGGAGCTCCAGTGTATTTTCTCAGTTATCCACTGCTGAGGCTTGCTGAAGTTGATTTAAGACTAGAAGAAGTTTGGAAGTTTGAATGCTGTTTTGTTCATCACTGAACTCAAGTCAGAAAGTCTAATCTAGACTCACTAGATGGTTTTTATTTTTTGTTTAATTACTTAACACTCTTAAGTAATATGAAACATGCACAGTTGTGAAGTTCTTAAATTAATTTTGTGGATACTTGGTGCAATGATAGTTGTATGCAATTTAAAGCCACAAAGTAGCTGTATTAGAGAGGGGGGGAAACTGCTTTGAAAATAACAGTTTTCATTTAAAAATCAGTCTGTCTTACCTTAAACAATATTAGTTTTTGTGGTGCACACATACACAACAATACAATAGCATATTGAGGACAGTGTGATTTAGTTAACAAAAGTGAGAAGATAAGTTTTGTCAAATACATGAATAAACAAAGACTGTATTTGTCATGTGGGCTAGTACAGACAGACTCAGGAGTGGTTCTTGCTCATATCTGGTTGATATCAGTTATCTTTCCTCAAGACTAATAAGACCAAAATCTCCTATTTTCTGTGCTTTGCAAGTTTCATTAGGAAGCTTGGGCTTTAGCTCACTTGGAGCTACTTAAACATGGACATTCATCTTCAGGCAGTTGCATTTTCTTCTTTTCAGATTTTAAAATGGCCCTAAAAGACAAATGCAAGCCATCCACATTCAAATATGAAGATGCCAAGTCATAAATTATGATATTGAGTAAATCATCTTCCTGAAATAGCTCCTTATATTTCCATGCAGTTGGCTTGTTTAGAGTTTTTCCTTTCCTGGGCTGACATTTATGCTGTGCCCCCAAGGTCATCAGATGGGGGCTCTTTGGCTGTAGTGGAGCAGAAAACCAAAGCAGAGGAGGCATATATAACTGCTGTATTTACTTTAGCGGCACAATCTCCCATCCTGTTATATGTCAAAGTGAATAATGGTAAGAAATCATTGTCGTAAAATCAGTTCTTTCCCTTGCCTGGTGTAGACACAGTTGTTCTCTATTTCTGTTTTTTTTACCCTCTCTGTGGACGTCAAGTTATGGGAAGGGCTGTGGGAAATATTTTCCTAAAGAATGATTTGTGTGACTGGACAAATACAGGCTTAAATGGATATGTGTGTTTGCCCTAAAGGTTGATCATCGAGGATCTGAAACAAGGATTGAGTGGATAATGCCAGCTTATACTTGGTTTGTCCTTTGTATGAAACTGCTGGTCGATGTGGACTTCCCCTTTCTTTCCCACCCTCCCCCCAACTTTTCCCAGAGTGACAGTAATTGAGGTTTATTGCTAGTCATAAAAACAGCTTCACTGATCATGATTCCTCTTGCATTGGATTAAGTTTGGTCCTTCTGCATAACTGATTGAACACTTTTCAAGCTTCTTGTGTCAGCCTTTAAAAGACCCCCACAAAACTAGCTTCACACAGGCAGAATGTGCTTCAAAATTGTATTTTTAGTAATCATTATGTGGTTTGTTGTGTTCATTTGTTGCTTATATGCTATGCTTCTGCTTACAATGTGAAAAACTTGCATAGGAAGAGGGAATAAAAGCTAGGAGTTATAACTCCTCATTTGAGATTTTTGGAAGGTACATTCAGTACAAAGGTGTAAAGTAGAGCTTGCAATGAATGTCTGGTGGTGTATTTGCATCTGAACCTGTGGCTAACTGAAATGGAGGTTTTTTTTAAGAGTCAGAAAGCAAATTGTACATAAATCTTACTTCTGAGTCTTTGAGGCTGAGATCTGTATGCATTTTAACTTCAGGCTAGTTCCTTTGAAGACAACAGACATACTTGCAGCAATGACATTGAACATGCTTGTAGACACTTGCTTGGTTAGCACCTATAATATGTAATATATTATTCAGCTTGGTTTTAGCCTTAGATTTTTTTTTTAATGGCGGTTGTGTTGTTCACATAGAAAAAAAAAGGTTTCCATACCTATAATTAATTAATTTAGAAAGATTTTTAATGGAACAGAAGTACCTTCAAAACCAGACGAGAAAAATTATAATTCAAATACAAGAATATATTGAGTGTTATTAACATGGTTGATTCAACACCATTATTACAAAAATTAGGTTTCTTTCTTTATTTAATATTCCAAATAGACATATGCCATATGTCTGTGAAGCAATAATTTACTGAAGTCTTAAGAAGAGCAAAGCCCCGTTCATCACTTTTAATTCTCTGCAGACTATGAAAACCATGTTCTAATGTGCATCTTCCAGTACAAATAGTGTTGGTACCTTCAGAGGTCTCTCACTGAAGCTGAATTCAGAGGTATTTCCAGAAGTTGTGTTATCATGTTAGAAGTGCCTTTGTTGGATCAGCTGTCCAGCAGCAATGAGGCACTTCAGTTTTCCCGTCTTAAGTGCAGATTTCAAAGCGACACAGTAGTGGGTAATGACACATTGGAACGGGGCACGAGACACCCAAATCAGAGCTGGGATTTAGGAGAGAAAGCAGTTGCTTCTGCGGAGCTCTCTGCAGTATCTGTGCTGCTGTGGAGCGCTGTGCAGTGTTCCTGACAGTAGGATTCGTAGCCAGGCCGTTAGGAAGCTTTTCTAATTACAGGAAAAGAACTTCTTTGTTATTGAAAGGGATTATTCCCCAGAGTGCATACTCCTTTTGTCCCTGCAATCCCTTTGCAAGTTCGCAGCTTCATCAGGGTTTAAGATGAGGTGTTCAAGTGCCACTTAGTGGCTGTCCAGAGCAAATGTAAGATACTGCGATTGCTGTGTTTTCACCTCTTCTGCTTTCCACCAGCAGGAGAATTGCTCACCTTACCGTGGAGATACTGAAGGCTTAATTTAAAACTGGTAGAAATCAGTTGAAAGATGCTGGTGGGTTTTCAGTTAGAAAGTTTCAGTAGTATAATTTGCATTTTACTTTGTTTCCCAAATTGTCCTGCTGAAGTTCTGTTTGGGTTCTCCTAGTGGGTTCTTTTGTTTTTTTCTTTTTTGTTGGGGTGTTCTTTCAAAATTTTTGCAATGCCTCTAAAAGTATTGGAATGAGTTTGTATTGTACTATGTAACAAGAAGCAGCACTATGTAAAGTCTGTAGAACAGAAATACTGCTGTTTCTGGAGTTCATTCTTGTGTGTTAAATTTCACAAAACAAGATGTGCTTAACATTGGTTAGTGTTTGACATCAGCCACTGTTCTGGGGTGTTTCAGCTCCCCTCAGCAGAATACCTGATAGATGTGAAACCATTAGCTCTCAGTCATGTTAGGAGCTTGCTATAATAAGTTTTTATGTGTGCGAGTATAAAAATGTATCTTCTAGAAACTTGCAGGACTTCTGGATAGTCTTTACGTGTATGTTAACTGCATACTGAACCAGATACATCCTTAAGACACATATAGTAGCAACTTGATTTAAGTGGGGGCAATTCTGAAATGAATAGCTTTTACATCTCAGAGTGCATGCATTGCCTGTATGCAGGCTTCCTCTTACTGGGAGGAGGTTTTTCAGTGGGGTTTCTGCAGAGAGTTCATGTACTGCAGAAGACATGCTTCAAGTTTTTCTTTACAATGGAGTTGTCTCTTTTTTTCCTTCTCTTTCAGTTTTTGTGTTTAATAGACTATCCATATGCATGCTAGATTTGGAAGAATCAGAAGAGTTCCCAGGAACCTCAAATAAACAAAACACAGATTTCTGATTACATTTCTTGTTAAAGTTACAGAACAGAAACTGTCAAGGTCTCAAGATAAACCCTTTTGCACATGTTGAGACAATGTGCATCCAACAAGCCATATAAAACCTAGATATGTGACAAATTTTCCTTAGCCAGATAACCCTCAGTGACCTGACTTTAAGTACACACGTTTGCACAGGCATGTCAGCCTGTTCTGGAAATCTTGATGCCAGCTTGAAACATCAGCTGAGTTAGACTTAGGAGTTTTTGTCTTTTGTGTGGGGATGACATTGTGGATCTCAGTGACAGAAAGTGATACATTAAGTTCTTGTTGTTTGACTGTATATTACAGCATTTTGCATGCTAAGAGAAAAAGCTGGGAAGATTGATTAAAACTGATCTTCATTCTACTCATTTAATTGAAAGCAGTGAGACGCTTGAGAATTTAATATACCCTGGGTGAAATGTCCTGTTTAATATCTTTATCAATGATCTGGACAAGGGGATTGAGGGCACCCTCAGTAAATTCACAGATCGCACCAAAGTAAGTGGGAATGTTGATCTGCTGAAGGGCACAGAGGTTCTGCAGTGGGATCTGGACAGGCTCGATAAATAGGGCAGGACCAGTTGCAAGAGGTTCAACATGGCAAAGTGCTGGATTTTACACTTGGGTCACAAGGACCCCAGGCAGTGCTACGGACTGGGGGCAGAGTGGCTGGAATGTGGCCACAGCTGCTGAACATGAGCCAGGGTGTGCCCATGTGGCCAAGAAGGCCAGTGGCATCCTGGCCTGTGTCAGAAATAGTGCGGCCAGCAGGAGCAGGACTCGGCACTGGTGAGGCACACCTTGAGTGCTGTGTCCAGTTCGGGGCCCCTCACAACTGGAAAGACATTGAAGGGCCAGAGAAAGGCAACAGAGCTGGTGAAAGGTCTGGAGCACAAAGCTTTTGAGGAGCAGCTGAGGGAGATGGGATTGTTTGGCCTGGAGAAGGCTCAGGGGAGTCCGGATCACTCTTTGCAATGATCTGAAAGGTGTTATAGTGAGGTGGGATTGGCCGCTTTTCCCAGGTAACAAGAGACAGCATGAGAGGAAGTGGCTTCAGTTGCACCAGGGAAGGTTTAAATTGGATATTAGGGAAAAAAAACTACTCAATAATTTGGTTTCAGGTATTAGATCAGGCTGCTCAGCGAAGTGGTAAAATCACCATCCCTGGAAGCATTAAAATATGTGTGCATGTGACATTTGAGGACATGGTTTAATGGTGAATATGGCAGTGCTAGGTTAGTGCTTGGACTTGATGATCTTCCAGGTCTTTTCCAACCTGAATTGATTCTATGATTGTAAAATATCTGCTCAGATGACTTCTGAGGTTCTCTTATCCATTTGGGTCTTTGCACCTGTGAACACATTCAAATATGTGTGTTAAGACTTGCAAGTTATTCAAATATGTGAGCTCAGACTTGCAAGTTGAAGTGATGTCTGAACTTAGCAGATCACTTCAGTGAAGAATTCACTGTCTAACCCATCCATCCAGCTTTTTGCAGGTTTCTCCTGGAATGCCAGAGTTCCTTTCCTATTGGTACTAGGAATACCTAGAAAGGAGGAAATGGCAAAACTGACCTGCAATTAGTTATGTATTTATTTATGTATTTCAACAGCGTACTGCATGTCAACTAATATTTTAGATTTTATTCCAGAAAATATGTACACATTTCCAAATTTGATGAGTCTTTCATGAAATGATGCCGCTCTCTCCCCTTCTTGGTGACAAGATGGTTAACAGAGCCTGTGGTGAGGGGCTGCATTGGGGCTGCGTGGATCCTGCCTGGTTTTTGGATGGCTGACTCAGCACACAGAGGCTCCCATTGTTCTGGCAGAGGGGAGGAAGCGCAGTCAGCACATGTGGGTGAAATGTGCAGCGGTGACTTACAGTAGTATATCCTGAGCCTTTTGAAGCAATGCAGCTTTATCAAAACCGCAAAAGAGCCATAAGGACAAATCCTGCTGCTGTATTTTAAAAGCCTCTCTATTGTGTGTTATATTTCATAAATGTTTCCCAGTGTGTTTTTTAGGAGTTAAAATGGAATTGTCTTAAAGTAACTAAATGTGGAGTGTTGTTTGTAATGAAACCTGGAACTGTAAATTTCTGAATGGAAAGCCAACTGAATCATGGGGAAAGTGATTTTTCAGATAGGTTAAGACAGTGTTTGAATCTTGGTTTGAAAGGTGGTTTATTGTCATTTTGTGGCTTTCACTGTAATTGAAATACAGTATGATTTAGCCAAAAATACAAAAGCAAATGAGTCCATATCACTGGCAAAGATACACTCAAAGGGTTAATAAGTCTGCAGAAGAGGTTAAGGGGAGAGATTAGCAGCAGTAAGTTAAAAGTGTGTGCATTTTGGGAACATTGCTGATAAAGACAAGAGGACAGCTGAGGAGGAATATAATCAACAGCACAACATAGCAAAAATCACAGATATTTTAATATAAAGGCAGATTTACGTGCTCCATGCAAAATTACTGTACATGCAAATTATTATGTTAGTAGGTTCCAGTGGTATTCTCAATTTCACATTACACTGCAAATATCTAGGGGAAGACTGTGCTGCAGCTTTTAATCAAGTGGAAGGCTGGTGCTCAGAAGTGATGTAGAGCAAGGGTTGTGCAGGCCGCTGAGTGCGCTTGATCAACTGCAAGGGCCTGCAGTAGCTCTCAGCTGGCTGCTACAGTTCTTCCACCAGGGTTTTGTCCAAGAGCACCCAAGCAGGGAGGCTTACAGTATGAGGGCAACCTTACAGATATTAAAATTTCTTCAGCTTGATTCTGGAAAAGAACAGGACAATATGGTATTTTTCCCCTCTTTTTGTTATCTCTGCTTAAGATGTATAAGGATATTTTAACTACTTAGTCTGTGATTTTAGTGGGGGTAATTCTCAAATAAATAGCTTTCACACTCAGCTGCTCATCATATGTGAACTGCAATATAGCTCCATTGACTGTAAGTTCTGGACCCTACACCTACTGAGAGATAAACCTGAACTGATAGTTCTTATTGTTAAGCAGTTCCCAGGAAAACTAAGAAATATTTTTGTTTGGAGGTAGAATAGTTAACACTTAAAGTTTTATTTTAACTGTTGGAGTTTTTTCAATTTACTGAACTGGGGATTGCTTTAGAGTATGTGAACTGCAATATAAGCCCATTCCAATCTGTGTACTGTCTATGGGGATTGTGGCTGAATTAAATAATGAGAAATCAATGCTGTTAGAAATAAATTTATTGAGTTATAAAGTAAATTGTGGAGAACTGCTAAGACTGGCTTCTTTCCATGGCTCTCTGTACTATGGAGCTCAATATACTTCCCTAGTCTCCTACTGCTGCAACTGAGATATACAAAATAATATGCCTAGGACAGTGGGACTATTTTTGTATCTATAATTAATGATGCGAACAAAGAGCTAGGCTATAATTCTGTAAAATGATGCATACATTATTCCTTATTTTATATTACTCATTACTAGAGTGTTCTAGTGAGCCACAGTAAATATGGACTAACTAAACTAACATGAAGTCCCATGTAATGGAAATAGACATTCATAATTATATGTCTCCCATAGCATATAGGGAATTGATAAAATTATAATTATGTTTTGATTTTAACCAGTAAAATGAGAGGTGTCATGTTCTGTTTATAGGTTTTCCTCGATACTTTCTAGACATTTTTTACTCTGTAACTTACCTGTTATTGGAAGTAGAAGTGCTTAGTAATTTGGAGGATTTTTTCGACTGTGAGGTATGATTCTTTACAAAGGAAATGAGGTCTATCTTCAAATGAATTGTCTTTTTTCCCGTGTGACTTGAGTTAATCATATAAGCTTCAAGTTCAACAAGCACTTAAGTATAACTTTTAACTAATTGCATTTTGAAAAATTTTTTTTTTTAAACTTTAAGAGGTTTTTTTAATTCTCTTGAGATCTGTGGCGCTTGTCACAAGGAAGCAGCAGGAAGCTGATGGAAAAGGGTGCAAAGTCCTTTCAGGGCCATGTGTCTAGTGCCAGGGGACATTAATGGCAATTTAATTTTCACATGTTTTGTATCCCAGTGCTGGAAGATTTTTAAAATAAGCAGTCTTGCATAATTAATATTTCATTGTTTATCCAGTTGTGTCGGGGTGTGTGTGCAGGTGTGTGTCATCCTTGTGGCTGGCATCTGCTGCTCTCTCTCCAGAGCTACCTCAGCATTCTGGAGAGCTCAGTTAAGTTATCCCTCAGCTTGGTGACACTGAGAAGACCAAAAGCTACTGCCCTACAAGGAGGAAAAACAGGAGGTTTCTGGCTGTTCCAGCTACAGTCAAGACTTAGCCGATGATCTCAAAGGCTTGATGTGTCTGTTTGTCATTGCACACTGGGAGCAACCCCGTTTATTTTGAGCTCTGTGATTTGGTTCTGCAGTTTCCTAGTTTGCTCTACCTGTTTTCTGGTCTTCCTGCTCATTTCACAGCTTCCAGAAAACCTCATTACTAAACAGAATAAATGTATGGAACCTCTGATGTCTCTTTGTGGCAATTCCCTGCTGTGCTCTGAGTTTCCCCTGTTGCTCATTTGCCACATCGTCCTTGTGGGTTTTCTGCATCCAACTATTCAGATCAAAGTGATGTCCTCACAAGATATCTTCATAAATCTTGCTTGGACTTACCTGTAGATTCAGGCTGTGTTTTTTCACTCGTTTATAGAGATCTGATAATTTGATGACAATTAAATCACTCAGCAGTGTACATTTCATCTTGGTCAAATGCAGACATATGATTATGCTTGAGTGGAATTAGTCTGAACTTCCTGACAGCTTTAAGCTTTATTTTGTTGTCTATGGGAAGACAAAAAATGTGCAATCCAGCATAAAGCTTGCCAATCCAAAGTTTGCTCATCAGTGTTTTTGGAAGCGTTTGAAGTGGCACAATGATTTTAGTCCAGATGTACTCTTTGTATCAGATGACCCTAAATGTTTATGAATGGGCACCAATGGACCCTAAAGCTAGATTGTGTTACCATTAAGCTGATTATGTATAGCTGTGGTTACCCTTACAGGGTGATGGATTCCACATGCTGTGAGTAGTATTTTCTCCAGTCCCTTGTTTGTCTAAGTATTTCATCGAAACCCTTCCACTCTGAACTGTCTGGGACAAATACAAAGAAATTATCCATTCCATTCAAGATAACTGATTGATCATCCCAGCATCTGCTATCACCCACAACTGCCTTCTAACAGGGCATAAGAAAAGCACAAGCTATTTTCTCTAGATACAGCTTTTCAAATGAGAAAAAGAATGCCTAAATACTTTCTGGTCCAAAACAGACCCATGGGAAAGAATCTGAAGCTAATGATAGCCAATCAGGAAAGCTGCTTAAACCTTATGAGGTGTTTTATTGTCTGATGACTCTCATGACATCACTCTAGTTGATGTAACCCTGCCTGTAGGATATGACTTGCCCAAGGAAGACTTCAATTCCACTGTCTGCTGAGTGAGCAACATGGCCTGTGTGCTCTTACACTTCTCTCCTACAGGTGTAGGATCACCTTTCCCTTCACAGATCTTGCTTTCCCTCAATCCTCTTGCTGAGGTGCAATTGAGCCTCAGCACATGATAACCCTCATGCTCTGACACTGTTGGAGAGAGAAGGGATAGTGGTGGTAGGGAAGAGTACAGGATGGCCCATCACCAACAGGAATTTTCTTTCCTGAGTAATCAGGAATGAAATGAAAATGAATCCAAGTATCATGTGAATTGAAGCATTTTAGCAATTACAAATTTTGTGATGGAAAAGACAATTATATGTAAGCTAAACCTACAGGAGAGGGTGGAAAGGACTCTGCTGCTGAATCAGTGCCCAGCAGTCTGGTGAGGAACTGCTGTTCTCTTCTGTCTTCCACACAGGGAGTGAATTGCAAGTTATCTCTGGGCACCGGCCCAATGTCAGCATTTTTCATGTTTGCTACTGGTTAGCAAATAGCCAGAAAATTTCACTCACGGTACTAAGAAGATTGTCCAGATCTGTGTAATTTCTCTTTCCCCTGAGTGTCTAGAAACCACCAAGAAAGTCATCCCAGGTGCTTTGGTGAAAGCTGGATTTCATCTTTAGCATGGGCGGTGGGCTCCTATGCACTTTAATTCAAAGGGACAGCCACTACTAGCCTGTGGTTAGGTGTTGGCTCTTGCTGTTGTCTTTCATCGGGGGGCTGGTGCAGATCTGGTTTGAAGTAATTGGTTTTATGATTAATATTTCATTTTGTATTGAGAAAAAAGTTTGCTTATAATTTAGCCAAAAGAAGTAAGAAAGCTTACTCTTTTCTTCACCACAGTATCTATTCAGAAGCCACTGAGTTAGGCTTGATTCATTACTCTTTTCTATTGATGGATTCAGATAAACAATTTTTTTGCATCTTGCATTGTGCGAAGGTGTCATAGAAGTCTGGTGTTTCCTTAGACATCTTTGTTTTGGTATGATTTATTACAGCTTCATCTAAGAACCAAAACATTATTACATTTTGAATTCACATCACAAACAGTACTCTCACAGTAGTTATTTTCTTTTTCTCTTTTTTCTCTGATAAAGTAGAAACTTTCACACCTGGAACTTTCGGGAAAGGATAAGACAGTTCTCAGGGAAATCTTAAAGAACGGTGAGAAATAAGTGATAAAGGATAAAAATTGTGGGTGTTTTTAAACAAATACTAAATATTGGAATGTGATAATTAATGGCAGGCGCTTTTTTTATTTTTTGTATTTTTTCCGCCTGAATTTATCAAGACCTTCTTGTATACAGGAAGGAAGGAGATAAGTGAAGTTGCAAGTGAATGTGGACAGAGGGGATAATTCATAAGAAGAATAACTGCCAATGTTTAAGTACCATTCAGAAGAAAAAACTTTAAATGGGAATGGGATCTGCTTTAAAACCTCCACTAGTGGTAACACAAGAGCAACAGGAGAGGCCAGTTCTCAGGTACCACAGTTGTGGCTATACCCTTAAGGCAAGTTCTTACGAGACATTCAGTGATGACACACTGTGAAGAGTCACAAAAATATTGTCATTAAACACAGAGAAACTGAAATCAGAGGACAATTAGGCAGGAATACTCCTCTTTTGAGTTGAAAGGTCAACTGCACCTTCCTTTCTTCTTAATATTTCCATATGTCTTCTTTCTCTTTTTATATCTCTTTCATTCTCCAAATGGCTTCTTTAAATGGAGAAAACTTTGTTGGAGAAAAAATCATGGGGGTATTTGTATAAATTTATGTAGGACATCTGTAGAACAGAAAGATCACCTTTCTGGCGATGTAAGCTCTAAGTTGTGTCTTTGAAGTATTTTAATTGTTGCTATTTTAAAAACAGCCACAAATATCTTGCTAATACTTTCCATGATAACATGAAACAGCTTATAGGACTGAGGGTTTGTTTTGATTTTTAAGAGATCACAGACTTGGATAAGATGGTGTCAAGTGCTACTTACTATTTATGCAATGCAGATGTTATTCCCTGACCCCGAATTTTTCCATTTCCCCAAAATGGGTATGTAGTATTTTTGGAGAGACAGTTGTCTAACAAGCCAAACTTAATATACTAAAATACAGAAGTTGTCTTTTTAGAAATTTGAACATTCTGAAAAAT
Source organism: Onychostruthus taczanowskii (assembly GCF_017590055.1). Lineage (NCBI taxonomy): Eukaryota > Metazoa > Chordata > Aves > Passeriformes > Passeridae > Onychostruthus > Onychostruthus taczanowskii. The sequence continues at coordinate 8,336,341 of NW_024499239.1, read as the reverse complement.
GAATCCAGTTATTGTCCCCACTACATTACTAAATGCATGCTTTTTGGAAGGTAAGCAACACAGTGGCCTTTTAATTTACACTGAAGAATTTCATGCATTACTAAATGTTTTTATAGCTGAACACTTAAGCCTCACTTACAGCTGTTTCCCAAATGCCAAAGTGTGCCCACTTCTCCTTCCTTCAAGGCCAACATCTATCATCTTTTTTTTAACAGGTGGACTAGAGCAGAGAGAGCAGTTATGTAGCATGCCAGATAGTCATGTTAACAGCAGAAGCCAGAATTCATTCATTGTTACTTTATCTCCTAATTCAGTATCTTCACCACAAGACCGCTCTTCTACCCAATCCTATAGAAGCATGTAGAAGTTTTCAGAGTGCATTTAAAATACAAATGTCACTATAACAACTACATGCAACAGGTTTCAAAGTTAACACACTAGAGATGGCTGTTTGAGCCGATTGCAGACAGGGTGGGAAGCCAGATATCCTGGCTGACATCAGTGTTTAATGTGGGCTTGGGGGCAGGTGAGTGTATTGTTAGTTGTTCATTGAGAAGTGCATAGCAAACTCCTATGCTTTTCTGTTATGATTGTGCAAATCTAGTTTTTCATGTTGTTTCTGAGGTGGTGGAAAATAAAGGGCTTTTTGTTTTGAGCCTAGTGGATTATTTCCTGTGAACTCCAAGCCTTTTTCCCTTCCCTGGTTCTGTGCCCTTCCTCCAAACTCAGGAAAATTAGTTGTCTCAGGCAGCCCTACAGCCGCCGAGTAGGGGAGGAGGGAGTTCTCAGCCAGCTCAGCCGGAGCAACGACAGGAATGAGCATTCCTGGCTGAGTGGCAAGTAACATCCCTGGACCTGCGGGAAACATGTATACTACTGCCTGGCCTTCCAGGACAGTCTGATTTCTGGAAGTTGAGCTGCTAGCGTGTGATGTCAAATACCATTAGCTAACACGAATGGCAAGACAGACTGGAAGTGTAACATTTCACAGTGGTTTCAAACAGATGCTTTTTCGCTCGATCCTTTAATGCCGGGATGTTCCCAGAAAGTTTTAGTTGAGAATCCGCGGTCAGCGCTGCTTTTCGGGGCCGGGCAGCGCGAGGCGGCGGCCGGCGGTTGCCTGCGTTGCCGGGCGCGCTGCCGGAGGGCGAGCGCGCTCCCCTCCCGAGCCCGCTCCGTTCCCGCCCGCCGGGATCGGGCGGCCGCAGCCCGGGCGCGGGGAGCCCCGCCGGAGGCGGAGCGCGGCGGGGGCGGGACGCGGCCGCGGCCCTTCCTTTCCCTTCCCGCGGCTGCAGCCGGCGCCGCCACGGGCAGTGTCCCCGGCGCGCAGAGCTCGCGGTGCCGCCGGCCGGCGCTCGGCGGCGGGGACACCTCGGGAGTCCGCGCGGGCCCGTCCCTCCCGGCGCATGAGGCGGTGGGAGCGGCGGGCGGCAGAGGCGGAGAGGAGCGGCCGGAGCCCCTAAGATGTCACCATTGTTCAGCTGGGTGGCCAAGGTAGGCGGCGCGGCGCCCTCCGCGCTCGGGAAGTAAAGTCCAGCCTTAGGGCTTGCAGATGTTCGCGTGTAGTTTCCAGGCAAGTCAGTCACCCCTGGGAAGGGAGCGGAGCCCTGCTGCATTGTTCAGGCAGGGAAAAGGAGGAGCACTCAAAGTGACCACGAAAGTCAACCTGCTGTCAGACGTGGCGTGGGTTTAGGGGCTAAAAGCGAAGCTGTAGGTCTGGTCGACCCGTTCTACGTTGCTGCGGATTTGCAGAAGGGGAGAGCTGAAATTAAAACTGCTCAGAAGGCCCTACCTCAGTGCCTTTTGAAGTCTAATGCTACTTTTACACTCTGGGGAATGTGTAACAGCGCTCCCACTGTTTGTTTTGGAGTCCTTTTTTTCCATATTTTTTGTCATGCTCTGAATTTATGAAGAACAATGAGTTGGATTTTAGTGGGACACTTACAGGTTTTATTATGACAATGCATGCGTCGCCTTCTTCGTCTGTGTCTAGGGCTTCAGTAGGATTTTCTACTGTAATTGAAATTACATAAGTAAAGATGGTTAAAGATCTCTAGAATACAGTTTTGAGCTGATGTTTAAAAAAAATTCTAAGGTAACCGTCATTATGAATTTAAAATGAGCTGCAAATGATATTCTATCTCAAGGCACAGTTCAACCTGTAGAAGAGGACAAGTCTGTGAAACAGCTGTACAGCAGTCAAGAATTGTAGTTTCCTTTAATAAATTAGCTGGGGAAAAAAAACGTGTATCCTGAAATTCAACAGATAGGTAGATTGCTAGGCAGACAACATAAAACCTGATCCTCCCTTCTCTCTTGTCAGGTGTAAATGGTCAGTTGCTTAATTACTTCTGCATTCCTGTTCCTGAATATTTAACAAGTAAAATACCTACCCTCAGAAGATGTTAAGAGGGAAGTGCTTGATCTGTGACTGTTGCCTTTGTTCAGATTCTCAGATAGAAGGATTTACTCTATTCTGTTTTGAAAAGAGGCTGCTTTAGACACACCCTGAAAAATGGAAATGTATCCTTCTGTCTTTCCACTTGCCTTTTTTTCCTCTGGTGAAGACCTGTTGGGTGGAGCACGTGTAGTGACCTCTCCCGTCACTCCTCAGCCTGTCTCATGCATAACCTAAGGCCCGGTTCGCCGTGCACTCTGCAGGAAAGATTCCGGTTGATGCCCGTCCCGACCCTTAGGAATGTGCCGGTCTCCTGTACAGGTGGCTGCTCTCAAGGATGAGTGATGCCGCTGAGTACATACTTCAAGGATGCCCCCAAGGCATGGCTCATTTCCCTCTCTCATTGTTCACTTGCCAGCTGGGCAAGGCAGCTGGTCCGAGAGGAGCTGGTGTCGGAACTTGTAGCACACGGAGCTCACTGTTTTTAGAGAAACAAGCTCTTGCACAAACGCACTTCTGACTGCTTTTAGGAGTGCTTTCTTTCTGGGCTTTCAAAACTCATTATTTCAATGCTTATTCCTCACAGCTACTTAGTTTTATTCTTTTGATGGCCATTAATTGTCAGCACTAATTTGGGAGGGAAAGCAAGCCAGTGTACTTAGAAATATAAAATGAAGCTCGTTAGTAGACAAAACTTTCCTGCCTGCCAAAATTTGATCAATTAAAATGTAGGAGCTATTGCTGTGGGCTTTCAACACAAATGCAAGCCTTTCCAGTATGTATAAGATGGTGGCCCATTCCAGAACAGGGAGGGATTGTAGTAGGAGGAAACTGTCCCCCTCGAAGGAAAGCTGTCCCCTTGCATCCCTTACTTACGCACTTAGGTAAGTGTTTAGTCTCACCAGGCAGGTCACCAGGCCTGCAGATAGTTACATGTGAAGCAATTTACTGCCATGTACTATAAAATTTATTTCCCTGGTGTTTGTATAAACATTACCTTTTAATGTATCTTGTTTACACATTTTTAGCTGCAGTTTCACCCAGCTTGTCTCTTACCTACACACAGGCTCCTCAGGGCTGAGTTTTGCAGTACTGCCCGGCTCAGCCAAGGGACCCATTCTGGGCTGGAGGATAAACCCCTCTTGAGTCATATGTGGATTGATGTTGCCCCCGTTGGCCTTATGGATGCTGGCTGAACCCCTGTATGATGGCTCTGTGGATAATGAATTCTAAACTACTGACTTGTTTTACTCTCATAAAATTATTTAAATAAAAAAGAATAGTTATACCTGTTTTTCCTGCATGGTTTGATACAAAGTTAAGACAACTGACTTAAAGGAAATCTTTGACTAAGCACCTGAAAGCACAGTCTCTTGGAAATGTAAAGTATGTTTGCACTGTTCTGAGTAGAAAATACAGTTTTGTGCTTTGGTAGATACACAGAGACTATTCATATTCAGTTTAGATCACTGAAGTAACTGTTACTAAAAGTAATCATTGTGGGCTTGAAAATGTCGCAAAAAAGACATGCAGGGTTTTAGTGGTAAACTGACACATTATTAATTCATTAGTAGGAGGTAATAATACAGTGACAAGTGTTATAAATAATTTTATTTCTGTTCCTATAATATTTAATACAGCTTTAGGAAAAAAAAAAAAAGATTTGTCATAGTTCTTTACAAATTGCTTAATTTTATAATGCAAATTTCTATTCAGAAGCAGCTTTACAGCAACCAGAATCAGAGAACTGATTGCTGAAGAAATTGAAACAATTCTTAGTGCAAGAAATTGTAGAAATAATTTTGAGTAAATGTGTCCTCAGATTCTCAGCTAGCTATGAAATTTATACAGTTTGTCTTTCTAGTTACAAAAAAAGGCACTGTATATAATTTAATAGCTGTGTTCAACTTATTTTGTCTGAATGATTATAAACCAACAAGGAACCAGTAAAGAGAATAACTAAGATGAAATGCAAAGCAAAGTTACACAACTTAATTAGAAGTTTCTTCTATAATTATTAAGAGATGCTCCCTCCTGAGGGGAGCTGCAAGTGATAGAGTGTGGTGCTGAAGCTTGAGGAACCTCCGCTTATGTGCCACCAGCACCGGAAGAACAGGGTGGGTTTACAGTGCAGCTGTCCCCAGCTGGGTTGGCTAATCTTGGACCTTGACTTGAGAAAGCCAATTGTTTGGATTCCTTCTCCTATGAAAATCAGATTTTAGAGTGTATTCACAATAGATGCTCTGAAATTCCCAACAGCAAAACAATAAGTAAGTTTTAGTTTGGTTTGGGTTTTTTTTCAAGGATTTCTGAGTCAGAAGGGCCTATGAGCTTTCCACAGTTTGGGAAGTTCTCAAGCCATCAACAAGTTGCTGTCCTATTCAGTGCAGCAAGATGTGGTTACTTGGCTTGTGCCATGAAAGATTACTGAAGAAGTAATCATAATAATATTGGAAATGCCATTTATATTTATTGTAATCCTAATGTAGTTTTTTATTCTGTGTTAGAATTGATCTTGCTGCTGTTTTGCCATCATTCATACTATTCTATATATAATAGAGAGTGCCAATATAATGGTAGACCTCTGGAGAGGCATGCATGGGAGTAACAATATACTTCTTAGTTAAGGTCAGAAGCTATAAATGAAATTAATTTGCCTTCTGCAAAGGAATGAAGAGGAATGAGAGACTGAAAATCATGATGGCCAAGAAATCCCCTCCTTCTTTTTTTTTTTTTTTTTTTTTTTTTTTTTTTTTTTGGTACTTTTTAATGGTGTTCTGTAAGGATGATTTTTGCTTTTTTGCCGGTCTGTTCTAGGGTATGTCACACTCATTTATGAGGATGTTTTGCTCCAGTTTAACTGATATGCCTCTTTCTTTTATTCTCCACAGCTTCTAGCAAAGTTGAGCACCTTTGTACATCTTTAATCCCCGAGTGAATGATTTACATTTTAGCCAAACAAATCAAGTTTTGGTCTCTTCAGGAGCCCCCATAACCAGCCATTTTAAAACTGTCTAGAGCCAAAAAACTTACACATTTCTTAAACCTGTCTTACTTTTAAGCTCATTTTATGATAAATTATTTGGGTAGGTAAGTGGTGGTGGTGTTCTATGGGGTGCAACTCTTGGTTTTGCTAGTGCATTTATCCCTGATAACCCTAATTGTAAAGGAATTTGAATACTTGCATACCGTATCAAGAATCAAGTAGTTAATAGAGAGCTAGTGCCAGGGAAGAATTGGGAATCACTGAGGAGGGAAGGCTCAAAAGCCACAATTTTGCTTGTGGAAGAATCTCCTTGAAGCCATTGACGCTGTGGGTAGGGCTGAAAGGACAGACCCTCGCTTGTCTCCCAGGCTGGATGCCAGCAGTGTAGCAAAGAGAAAGTGCAGATTTCTGCCAGAGCTGTGTTTTGGTACCCAAGCTTACACAATGCCCTTGTCAGAGAACGCTACATTTCTGCTCAGTGTGATTCTTCAGGTCAGTTTATGTTGGGGTAAAATGTTGTTGCCAGTTGACATCTTTCAGATAAATGCTGATGATCACAAAATACTGAGCAGTTCAAATGCACTGTTTTCTGTATGCCAGTCACTCCCCGCCTTCCCCTGCTGGGGCCCGGGCGATGACTGAGGAATATGCGCTCAGCATTTGAAATTAAGTCAGTCCTGTGGTGAAACCCTTCAGTTACTCAGCACTTAAGTCCCCTTTGGAACTATTTGCCTTTTTTTCTTCATCCTTCCATTTCTTTTTGTGCATGGCAGGCTGGAATTGCACCTGCTCTGCTTAGGTGTTCCCCATTTGATGGGAGAGGGCTGGAATGTAGTCGCTCACATGGCTTTTGTGTGGCTGCGCAGTGTCCTCTGCATTTGTCAGCTACATTGGGGTGCTTAGTAAGGAGCAGAGCTTTCACAGAGAAGTTCCTGGCCATGTAGATTGCAGTTTAGCAAGGTTTTTCTCTTGAATAATTTATGCCTTTCTGAATTAATTTCTCATGAGTGTCTTCTTTGAGGTTCATGTTGACCTTCAGATTTAACAAGCCAAGCCTGACAAGGTAGCTGAGCTTGCTCTTTTGTACAGGTTCTGTCCTCTGCAATTCAAAACAGAACTTTTAGCCTCTAGTCAAACACCATTTGCTTTTCTTTGCTGAGGGGCACCCTGGAAGTTGGTGCTAGCTGTCTTCATGTGGTTAACATGTTCTGAGCCGACCACTAGCAAAACTACTAGTAAATCCTGCAGGATTAGGGAAAACCCCAGGTCATATCAAAGATAGATGATAAAACTAAGGGTTTGTTTGGATTTTTTTCCATATGTACATATGTCTGCAGCTCTGCAGTTTAACTTTATTTGCCTTACATTTGATGATTTAAAATACTGTTTCACATCATAGCCTTTTTTTTTTGAAAGGCTGCTGTAATGAAGCAGTCTTTTATGTGTACTAGAGGTGTTCAGGAGAACACCAAAGCAGCAGTTCCATTCTGAGTCCCATAAATAGAAATATCCTTAGGGAAAAGTCAGGTAAAGAACCTCTTTACAGTTTGTAGCTTCCCATTGTCCTGCATGTAGAAGCTGCAGCATTTCTGAGAAACTTCTCTTTTAAGGGGTTGTTGGAATTTTTTTACTGAGCCGTCTAATAAAAGCTTTAAATACTTTTAAGAAGTCTTCTGAACCATTTTATTTTAAATTTGAAGGAGCTGAGGTTGTGTATGGTGTACAGAGGTTGACTAATGACTTAACAAGTAAATCCTCAATGGACTTACTGAATTATTATTCAATTAATAGAATTACAACTTGTCTTTTTTTTTTTTTTAATTAGAAGCCTTTACAGCTCTACTGTTCAAGCTGGAATACTTATGGATGGCAATGACTCAGAGGAAAAACATTCTCAGTCTCTGTTTTGGTAGTATTTTACATATCAGTTAAGATACACAAAATATGTCAAGAGATGCTTACTAATTTGTATGGGGAGGTGAGGCAGCAGAGCTGGGAAAAGCAGCCAGAACTCAAAGAGCAGAAGGTGAGACAGGGGAATGACTTTACCTACTGTGTATTGGTTTTATCACTGAGTTAGCTTTACTGAATTGTATTTGAATTGTTTTCAGTTATTCTTGCTTTTTAAATCAAGTTACAATAACAAATCATGAGATGCATTAATACATAAATATAGAATTTTAATAGGAGTATTTTCACAGAATTGCTGAATAAGCTGAGTTGGAAGGGACCCACTAGGATGAAGTCCAGCTTCCTGGCCCTGCACAAGACACCCCCAAGAATCACACCACATGCATCATCCAAACGCTTCTTGAACGAACTCTGTGAGGCTTGGTGCTGTGACCACTTCCCTGAAGAGCCTGTTCCAGTGCCCAACCACCACCCTCTGGGCAAAGAACCTTTTTTAATATCCAGCCTAAACTTCCCTGACACGACTTCAGGCCATTCCTTCACATCGTGTCACTGGTCACCATAAAGAAGAGATCAGTATTTGCCCATCCTCTTCCCCTCATGAGGAAGTTGTATACTGCGATGAGGTCTCCCCTCAGTCTCCTTGAGGCTCAATCTTGAGGCCCTCAGCCACTCCTCATACGGCTTCCCCTCAAGGCCCTTCACCGTCCTCACCGCTCTCCTTTGGGCACATTCTAACAGCTTTATATTCTTATTGTTCTGTGACACCCAAAACTGCCCCCAGCACTCGAGGTGAGGCTGCCCCAGCACAGAGCAGAACAGGACAATCCCCTCCCTTGCTGTTCCTGATGCCCCCAGGACAGGGCTGGCCCTCCTGGCTGCCAGGGCACTGCTGAGTCACATTTAACTTTCTGTTGACCAGGACCCTCGGGCCCCTTTCCATGGCACTGCTTTCCAGCATCTCATTCCCCAGTTTGTCTGTACATCCAGGTTTGCCCCATTCCACATGCAGAATCTGGAACTTTCCCTTTTTAAACTTCTATATTTGCTGATTGCCCAGTCTGCTAGTTTATCGAGGTTGCTCTGCAGGGCCTCCCCACCTTTGAGAGAGTCACAGCTCCTCCCAATTTTCTATCATCTGCAAACTTGCTTAGTGTCCATTTTCTAAAGTAAAATCTTTCTGAAAAGCATAATTTTCTTGCTGAGAAGCAAGAGGGAGGTTCAGGCACTTTTTCAGTGGACCTGTTTCAGAGGACTAGCGCATAACAACAGAGTTTCTGCTGCCTCTTTTCCATTGTGCTTTCAAGTTCCCAAAAGACCAGGCCACTATTCCTGGATCAGCTGGCCAGGTGCACAAAAGCTGCTGTTCTTAGCCTGGATGAAATCCCATGTAGGTTGCATCTATGTTAGCGAGTGCCATATAGCAATATGTTGTTCAAAGGGGGCTGCTGGTGCTGAGGATCTTCACTCTGTGAAGTGACTTTTGCTTTAAATTGGCCCTCATTTGGTGCTCTGAACCAAGTGCCTGTTTGCGGCAAAATATATCACAAAATGAAGGTTTAGTTCTGTTTAAATGGGTGACAGTTCTGATGTTTTGATATATCCCCATAATGTAGTCTGTCACATAAGAAGTGGAATGGGAGAATCCACTCTTTCAAACACAATCCTGGTTCAAAACAAAATAGTGAAGGCATCACACCAGATTATACTTGAGAGTCCAGTTAGAGAAGCTGGACAAACAGCATACACATGGCTTTGGCTGTGTGGACACATTGTGGCACAGTGGATGGCCCTGATGGAGGGAGTAGGGGCCCATCAGGGAATTTTTGTTTCATTGGGATGTTGACCTTTTGGCTAGTGCTTAGTGAAAATATCAGGCCTGAAGAGGTTATGTGGAATTTCTGTGCCCTTGACTTCTGTCTGTTACTAACTGAAGAGCTGTGAACAGAGTATAAAAACATTTGTAGCCTTCCATTTTCAGGGCACTGTGTATGTAAGCGCACATGTTAATGGTCACATTTTAAAACCAAACATTATTCTGGAGTATCTGGAAGCTTCTTTCCAACTCAAAAAGTTGCTAGCTTTGGACATGTGAATGTTTCTCTTTATACTTTTGCAGCACCATCACTGTAATCAAAAGCATGTTTTTTTTTCCAGGGGAAACCTTTGATATGCAGCTACTAAACAGGATTTTCAGGTACAGATATCCTGTGAAATTGCAGGTTTGGGGAAAACAAGGTGCTTATGCATCGTTGCACAGGCACACTCCCTGCTACTGAAAATGGCAAAGCTGAGCTAAACTAAACAGCTCCTTTCTTTTTCACTGAACCATTTTGGGGAATTTGTGTTTATTTCAAGGAGCTATATAGCCAAATATCTTACTTTTACCAGATCTTAACAGTTGCCTCACTATATTTACTGAACTATTGGTCTGCTGCTGTAGTACCAATGAGATGAACTCACTGAAGCCGTTGTCATGGAAATTTGGATGGTTGGCACTAAACGTTTCATGCTGGTTTTGTTTCTGTGGAGCTTTTTATAGCTTCTAATCTCCTCAAATGCAAGTCATGGAAAAGAAAATTTGTAGCAGTGCTTTGGGGTTTTAGGTAATTAAGTGCAAGGGGCCTGTCATTAAAACTGTTGTAACTTACCCAGAACCTTAACCAGTAATGTCTTTTGGAATTTCAGATTTGGGTATGTCCCATTGGGATGTAACCTACAGAGTTTATCATTCTGTGAAAGCAACATTTCTATTTGACATACAGTCATTGAGGGCTGACCATTTTAGACCAAAGCATATTTTTTGTATGCAAACAGTTCATGCAGCTGATGTGGTTTTGTTTATGAAATGTGGAATAATATAAAAATTATTTATTGTAGTTTGTTATAGTGCCATTAGCAATTTTTTCTTCTGTTTTTTTTTTGTTTTTTTTCCTGTGTCAGCAGAGAAGGAAAACTGGTGAACTAACTGCTCTTTTAAGTGAAAGTCAGAGTAGTTTTCATGGGATGTTTAGTCATTACTTTCCGTCCTGCTCTCCTGGGAGTTGACCTGAGGCAGCTGAAATCTGTTGCTATATGGCAAAGCAGCAAATGCGCTCATCCACAAGCAAATCAGAATTTTGTACTAATCAGGCAGAATGCTGGAAAAAGCTGATCAGCTTCTTCGCTCCAGTTCCCCTGGGGCCTTTGTAAGTTTAACGTTCAAGTAAGATTGTTCCAATTAAAAACATCATCTGTCCCTGTGCCGCCCACCAGCAGCCCTAGGAAGAAGGGCTGTGTGGCTGGCTGTTTCCGTTGGAAATCTGTCAACTCTGTTGTCAGAGTAAGAGATGGTGTTTTACTCTGCTGCAGATAAAACTTACACATCATGTCAACCAAAAGCATTCACGGGTTGACTTCCCCCATTGCCTTCCTTTGTGAAAACATCAAAATAAATTTTGAGGGGAGGGAGATTTTGACACACATTTGGGTCAGCTGTCAAAAAGGTTGTATCAGAAATAACCTTAGTTGTAGTGAAGATACACATGGAGTTTTCTTCCTTTCTTGATTTGAGTTGGATATTAATGAGAAGGAGAGAAGAATTTCAGGGTTTTTTTTAATTTGTAAAGAAATTATATTCACTTCTGTCTGTTTTGCTAACCCCTATTTTGCCAGTTGTACCAGTTTTGATAACTGGTAGCCCAGGAGGAAAGGATACCAGGAGAGAGCCTGTATGCTATTGTACAAATGAAATTTAATCTGATTAATAATTTATTTTAAAAAAAGTTACTACCTAATTTTCTGTTTCCTGACATTGCCTTTCAGTCAGATATTGCCAAAAAGACAAATTCTCCGCCCTGCCTCAAAAAAAATCAAAACAGAAAAGAACTCTTGTCCTGAAAGCTTTGAAATGCCATTGCTGTCTTTTTCCATTTATAGCTATTTAAGAATAGGCTTCCTTCTGTTTCCTATCCCATGGCCTCCAGCAAAGTCACAAACCTGTCTCAACCCTGTGAAGGGAGGTGCTTGCAGTTCCATCTTGCACCTCTCCCAAAAAAAAAGGATTTCATCTCTGTTGATAATGAATGAATGAATGAGCACAGATATTTCTAGGTATTGCTTTACAACAGGTATTGCCTCATTGTTCAGTACTCACCTTGTAAAATGTGAGCCAGGAACCCTGTAGGTATGACCAGCAACTAGAGAAATGATGTTTTCATTTATGAAATTGTGTGAAAAGAAACATTTGAAACAAAATATGGAGAAAATACATCTAAAGGTGTTAATGCCTTATTTGAAATATCTTTTAATTTATTCCACGGTTGTTCCATTTTATTTATGGTACTGAATGGAGGAGCAGATAAAGCTGTGCAGGATGAAAATAAATGGGTTTTATTGTAAGGACAGAAAGGACTGGGCAAATATGAATTAGTGAACACTATGTAATAAGCACACCAGGTATATGGCAGAGTATACCTGTATTCTTCCCAAAAGCACAATTTATAGGAATAGCCCCTCCAGAACCAGTCAAGTGCTGTTGCATTTGGAGGTATTCTAAACACACACTGGGACTTTGCCAAGTGCAGTTTGCTTTTGAGTCATGCATTTTCGTGAGGAAGGATCCGAAAGTAAGAAGCAATCTAGGACATGGAGGTTTTTTTTTTATGGAGAGTAGCCAGCTTTTTTTGTATTTCAGGATTCAAATAAGGTATGTCTTAAAAGCATGTGTAAGAAACCCTTTAAGTGTATCAGCAACATGATGTGTCTCTCTTGGGGAGAAAGCACCATCACAAAACAGAGCAGTCCAACTTCATTAGAGTATTGAGTACACTTAAGTTCTATTTCTGAGCTTGTTTACAATACTGCATGAACAGATTCTGCAAATACGGGTTTGGGTTTGTTTTGTTTTTTGGTGGTTTTTTTTTTCCAGAAGGAAAGAGAACCTTTTTGTGCCTATTTAAATTACATGGAGTGCTCTCAAACTCACGTGATGTTGCAAGAAGTGTACTCTTTTCTGTCTGGCTGAGGAATCATGAGGAATGTTCTCGAGCTGAGATTTGCCTGTAATATGAAAAGGAATGCAATACTGTGAATGTGGCATACAGTACTGATGACATCAATCTGCAGTACTTTAACAACCTTCTGAAGCTAGCACTTGATGTGTTTGGAAAGTCCAGTCCCCTTTACAGCTCTTCATGATAATGTGTAAACTGTAAAGAGTATGTGTTGGCTACATGGAGCTCTACTCTTCAGCTTACTGAGCTTACTGTGTCAGTCATCTCAGACGATGCTAATGGCATTCATCCACTCATCCAGGTCAAAAATAACTAGATTTAAACAGAGAATTCTCTTCTGCCCCACACAGAATATCCTTTGAATTTTAGTGCAGATTCATCAGCTTTTTTAAGCATCCCTGCAAAATTTGAGTCTTAGCCTTATCACTCTCACTTATCCCTTTCTCTGTATAATGCCCATTCAAACCTTACTAAGGAAACCATGCCCACAAGTAAACATGTACAACTGTTCTTCCTTTCATGGGCCCATGGTGATATTCAGCTGTTGAGCTCTCCCTTATTAAGGCTGAAACAGCACCTCTGTCTTGCTTTTGTAGGTTTCACAGCCCTTCCTAAGCAGCCTACCTGCACTGTGGTTAGTCCTGCTGGCTGTTACCCTGGCTACCCCTCCCAGCCCTCTGGTTGTGCTCCAACTTGTTCTCCTTTTCAAAGGACATTGATGAGTTCCCTGGTTAAGTGAGACACCCAGTGCATCTTATGTGCCATAGAGAGAAATGTTCTAGACCAACTGGTGAAGCTGCTCAGAGTGGCACAGTTTATAGCTGTCTTATGAGCAGTGAGGATACAGCAGCAAAATTTTGGTTTGTATGTGTTGAGAAGTGAAGTCATGGAGTGAGGGTGACTTGTCTCTCTGTGCACCTGCAAATCTGAAATACTTAGGGAGCTGTTGGTAAGAATGTCTCTTTAGTTCTACCCCTGGTGCATTTGCTATGCACAGAAAAACTGACAGGAGCTTGCAAGGACAGTCATCAGCCAGGGACTGGAAGAGCTGTGAACTTTATTGTTCCCTGAATTAAATCTGGGTTTGAAAGTGATTTTGTGGGAAGAATAAAAATCAAATAAAAACTGTTTATTAAGAGTCAATGGGTAAAAATGTTTTACAAGAAGAATTGAAGTTAATGACTGGAAAAAGTCAGGGAGGTGTAGGAGACTATAGACCAGTCTCTAAACAAGATAACAGTAGAAGCAAAAGCTCTGTGAAGACACCAGATAAGACCTGAATATAAAAAGTCGTTCACTGAAACAGAGATGAACTGCAAAGTTCATAGCTCTTTTCTACCATGAATTTCTGCTAATGTCAGGGAGGAAGATAATTTTGTCTTGCTATTCCTATGTGGAACTTAGCTGTATGTGACTCCCAGCATCTCATCAAAGTTTGAAGTTCTATCTAACTTGGAAGTTTGTCTTGCTTAATGTGGGAGACTGCGCCATCAGAGGTCACTTCCAAATTAAGTCATTCTATGAATTTGGAAGGAGAAATCATGCAGTATCTCAATTTAAAAGAAGAATATCTGTAAACTATATTAATTAAAATGCTTTTGGTTTAAAAATGCCAAACTTTAAATCCTATGAGTGGAGAAAAGTGTTTGAGAAGTCCGTTGACCACTACTGTGGCTTAAAGAGTGGTAAGGACAGGAAGTGCTGATCTGCATTGATTTCTGGACAGCTATTTTGCCACCAGTGTACTGAAAACAGACCAGCTGTTTTTTATTACATATCAAACTACTGAAATAAAAACTTTCATGCAGTCTTTTAAAAAATGCAAGTAAATACTGTGCTGTATTACCTTTGATCTGTGTTGCATATGTTTAAAAATTATTTTAATTTCTTCATTCTACTACTTTTACAAATATTCCATGATCATAAATAACTTACAGGTGACAAAAATTTTGCTATAATTGTCCTGATACAACTAGATAGCTTCTCCCACGGTTAAATAGCTGTGTACCCTATCTTTTCTGTAGCAGTACTCTCTCGTAAAATCTAGAAGGAAAGATGCTAACAGCAAACAGTATTAGATTTCTTGACATATTTTATTGAGCCTGTTCTATTGATCAGGGAAAAAAAAGCAAGTAAAAGCACTTAAAAATAATTCCGATGTTCTCTCTTGCTTGAGTAAGCTAGCAAAATTCAAGCAAAACATCTGCTTGTTTCAAGAGTTTTGTGAAAGATTTTCAAAGCTTGTTCTAGCTGGGGTGGTGTGAGACCTCCTGAGGTTCAGCTTAAGAATCTGACCCTAATGTTTTTCAGTCTCCAGCAATTTCAGGACTCTGTTGCATAAGATCAGTTCCTGACAGCACAGGTCTGGCTTAGGTTAAACAAAACCTCTTATGTTCTTGAAATCATTAAGCTGGTGCTTGAGCCTTATGCAGAGACTGCTAGGTGTAAACAGGTGGATTTGTGCTGCAGGTATAAACATTGCATAGCATCTAGAATAATAGATTATCCCACTTTTTTCTTTTTTCACCTAGTTCTCCCAGCTGATGCGTTAGCAGTTCTTTTTCTGTGGCACATTTTGCTTTTTTAGCTACTATGTATAAAAGAAACTAATCTTTTTTTTTTTTTTTTTTTTTTTTTTTAGTCTGGTCTTACTTTCCAAAAGTCAGCTGTTGCATTCAGCTGTTACTGGGCTCTTTTCATTAAAATAGTTTCTAACTCTTTCTTACATCTACTGACAGGATAAAGACCTTGACCTCTTACCTGCTTGTATGTAAACTTTCTGGTTGACTGCTAGTTTCAAGGGGTAAAAATGCAATTGCAATTTATGTGAGGGGAAAGAACTGTTCTTTGTTCTTCAGATGCAGCAAACCCATGCATGCTTAACAATTACTGCCTTTTGTCATTATTTGTTGCATGGCATAGAAGCTGTAGCTATTTGTTTTGTAATTGAGTAGCATTCACTAGGAAGTCCTAGGTGTTGGTTTGTAATTTGCTTGAATACCCGCAAGCCACGTCACAAGAATACTCAGCATTTCAGTTCCCTGCTTTGTCTTTGCAAAGTAAACATTCTCATTATAGCAGAAATAATGTGGTCCACTTTAAAAAACCCCACAAGTCCAGTGGTTTTTTTAATGGTTATATATACATGATCTTTTTCTGTATCTAATTCAGACATTCTAAACACAAAACATTTTCCCTAGTACTTTTCATTTGCGTCTTCTGTTCAGCAGGCTTATTTGGCCTGAAGTGATAAGAAGGTAATGCTCTGTGTTTGGTAAAAGTTCATTGTTGTTTACACAGATGTTATGTACCTAGTTTTGTGGGTTTTTGTAGGGAAATAATTTTAGGTCAGCAGCAGTGGTTTTTCTGATTGCAGAAATAATCTTTATCCACTAATTCTATATTTGTATTAAGAAACAAGTCAGAAAATACTTAAGAATAGAAGTATGCTAGAAAAGAGGATTTGCATGGCAGGAAGAAATCCTGTGCGCAACAGTCTTTCCCCACTGTCTTAGCAAGTTCAGATTAGAAGGCACAGTTACCAATAGGTATGTATAAAAGCAGTTGGTATCTAAATCCCCAGGGTGACATAGGGTGGCCCCTCAGGAGGACATCTAGTTCAGCCCCCTGCTCAAAGCAGGGTCACCTAGAGCAGGCTGCTCAGCTCATGTCCAGTCAGAGTTTGCATATCCACAAGGATGGAGACTCTGCAATCTCTCTGGGCAACCTATGCCAGCTTGTAATTAAATTACCTTTGTAATTGAACAAAAAAGATAAATATCTTGTGTATATATATCTTGTGTATATATATTATATCTTGTGTAAACATATTGTGTATCTAATTCTTGTGTTCAGAAAGAGCCCACAATCTTTAAAAGACTCCAAGCAACATTAACTTAATTCAGAAGCAACTTCATCCTTGCTGCTTTTTGATACAAATTGAAGAGCCATAAAACCTGATTATGTTTACATCTTAATTAATTTTTGGAGGTTTGCAAGAGATGTGGTTACTGATCACCCAGTGGCATGCTGCTTAATCTGGAAATGTTCCAGCTGTGGTTAATAAACATTTGGCAAGATAGAGCCTACATCTTTATTCTAATAACCTGAAATAATTATAATATACTTATTTTTAACTACTGTTTACTTCATGTTTGTTTACTAAGCATCCTGGTTTGTTTACTTGGAGAGGCAATGTCAGAGGATACAGAGGGCAAGTGGATTGTTCATTTTCCGTACTTGCATAAAAAGTCTGGAGTGGTACAGGTAGATAAAAAGAGCACAAATCTTGATCAGGCAAAGATCAGTTCCAGGGAAAAAAGTATTTGGTTTTTTTGTTTGTCATTCATCATGGATCTTGTCTTTACTAATGAAAATAGATAAATGTGTATAAATAGATAAATGTACATAAATATCGCAGGAAAGTGAGGTGATGATCTGCTGTTTCTGCTGCTGCTGCATCAATTGCCTAATCATAAGTAATAAAATTTTATTAGCAGGCTGGAAATTTTTTTAGGTCTGTAAGTGAGAACAGAAGAGTCTGTGTTTTTTAGTAAGTGTAGCACGGAAGCCAGCTGTTACTTATCAATGACATGATTCAAGCCCTAGCATGTGTGAAAATAAATAAATAAATACTCCCCTTGATTTTTCATCAACAGGCCTGCTTGGTCTCCTCAGACACAAAGTTTATTAACTACTGCAAAGTCCTTCTGTGTGATATAGAGTCTTTCTCTAAGCACTGTCTGTATATAAAGTATAGCCATAGTTGAATAGCTATTTTGTCGATGTCCAAGGTATTTGTTAAGAAAAAACATTGAAGAAATTAAATTCGGTAAGTGCATAGATGTGCTGGATCCCTAATGCCTTGTCAGGGCTTTAGCTCAGCCGTAACCCTTGCAGCACCTGCACTGCTGGAAACTGTCCTTATAGTCACTGATGTGTGTGTAGCTTACACATCAGGGAGAGCTTAACTCTGGTTGAGGTAGTGGTCCTCTTTTGAGAGCTGATGTTGGCTTTACCAAAGTAAGCAGAGTCCAGAAAATGCCTCAGTCCTTTGCTGCTGCCTCTGCAGCCTCAGCAAAAGTGGAGGTGGGATTGCTGGTCTCTGCATGTATCCTGGGCAGCTCAGTAGTAAAATTGCCTATGGCTGATGAGTCCAGGCACTCCCACAAGAGTAAAACG
Organism: Onychostruthus taczanowskii; assembly: GCF_017590055.1. NCBI lineage: Eukaryota > Metazoa > Chordata > Aves > Passeriformes > Passeridae > Onychostruthus > Onychostruthus taczanowskii. Next base: position 8,318,871 of record NW_024499239.1, on the reverse strand, counting down.
TGTTTATTAAAAATTGCTAAAACAGTTGCACCTTCAAATGTGGGTAGAATGAAGCTTTATGTTTTATTGTAAGTCTGATATGTTATGCCACTCAGAATTGTTTCTTTGAAGGAGTGTTGAGTAAATAAAACTGAGGTGGACCTTAAACTCACTGTAGAGCAAATGCATATTGTTTGAGGTACTAAAGATTTGTTATACCCTTGATGTTCTTGTTGCATATTATAAAGAAGTTCGGCACAAAGCTGCCTGAGCCCAAGGCTTTCTGACTGGTTTGTGACATATCAGAGAATGGACTTAAAAATTCCTGACCCTGCTTTTCTTACCCCATTCTTCCCTGTTATCTTTGCTGAATGATTAGCTGATGACTCATGCCTTGTGCTGAAGGGTGAAGTAATGCTTCCTGAGTTCCTATTTTTAATGTGTTACTTACTGTTTTAAATCCTCTATCTACCTACCCACCTACCTACCTACCTACCTCCCTACCTATCTATCTATCCATATCTTTATCTTTATTTCCTTGTCTATGAAAGGAATCCTATTGAGGTCTTTATGAGCATCCAGAATATTCATTCAATTTTCACGGTTCGGATTTTTTTTCCCTCAGAGTCCTTTGCTGTTTCCTCAGTTGCTTTATGCACATTACTGTATTATGATTAAGCAATACAGAGCTGTAAAAATGTCTGAAAAAAACCCAGAGGCCAGGTCTCAAAAATATTCTCTAGGTTTAGGGATGCCTTTTCTCATAGGAGAGGTTGTTCTTCTAGGCTGCTGGTCCCAGGCTTCTTTCTGTACTATCTGCAAGCAAATACTTGTAAGTAAAGTGAGTTCCAGTTGATGTTTGACAGGGGAAATCCATTTTGTCAGGAAATTAGCACTCTTTGCATGGATTTTTCTCAAATTAAGTTTGGTGAATAAAACTGGCAGAATTAGCAGTTGTAATCATAGATGGTGGCCTCGCATTTTTCATTACCACAGCAGCAGCACAGACTGCAGAGGAACCTTAATCTCCTAGGTCAGTTAAAGCAATGTGATGTAACCAAGCATTGGCCTCACAGCAGCTTAGCAGAGAGCATATGCCTATCACTACCATCTAACCATATCAGCAACTGAGACCGTTTACTGTCCCTCAGAATGTGTCACATGGCAGTTTGGGTTCTCATTACAACATCTGTGATCTGTAGCAGACTGCTGTCTCATACAGATGCCCTGCACATAACACTGTATATGAGGTAATATTATTTAACAGTGTCATCTAGGATAGTAGAATAAAAATGAACACGTAAAATAATGAATATAGTTATTAAAAAATACAGCTACTTACTTTTTTTTTTTAAAAACCACCAAACTGCCATAACAATGTAATATGCTATTATGAAGGGAAAAGCAAATTTGTGAGACTCATTAACCTACATGACATGATTGTTTGAGTAAGAGAGGGGAGTGAAAAATAACAGATTAAGTAACTTTACCAATTAATTAGTCCATGTCTTCTTGTGTGCTTTTTGAAGTACTTCTATCTCATTTTGATTTGGAATTTGTCAGGTTATAAAGGTTGATTCAGTGGCAAAAGTTTTACTGAAGATGAAGAGCATTACAAGGGACAAAGTTCTTTTGACAAAGTGTTGATGATGGTGAACTCCTGGCAAGGAGACAAATGAGAAATTCCTTCTCAGTGTTTAACTGCTATAATGTATCTCTTGAATGAATGCAAGATCACTTCAACTGGTCTTTTACTTTTGAAACTAAATCAAAGTATCCTTCCAGGAAAATCACAATAGGGAGCCTCTTAATTTTGCAATTTGTTTGTCATAAACTACCAGAATGCTAATGTGTATTTTTCCCCCCTCTTGTAGGTGCCTGAGATTATAAGCTCTATTCGACAAGCTGGAAAAATTGCCCGTCAAGAAGAGTTTCAGAATAATCTCTCAGATGTTGAAGACCCTTTTGCCAAAAAGTTTGAGGTGCTCTTCTGTGGACGGGTAACAGTAGCACATAAAAATGCACCTCCAGCACTCATAGATGAATGCATTGAGAAATTCAATCGTGCAAGCTGTACGAAAAATTCAGATTTCAGCTCATCATCCCAACAAAATGAAACTGCTAATAACTTTGGAGGTTTCTCTTTCAGCAGCAAATTACGGTCTGTGTTCCAGCCCTTGGTCAATGAAGAGGAGGAAAAAAGGCCAATTAGGAAATCTTTTTCTCAACCTGGACTTCGTTCCTTTGCTTTTAAGAAGGATTTCCAAGAGGGAAGCCTTAGGAGTAACAGCTTTGTCAGGTCTTTTGAAGAAGATGCAATTTCACTGAACCTAAAAAGTCAACTCATCTATGGACACAGTGTTGTGCAGCCAACTGACATTGCAGAAAACCGGACTATGTTGTTTACGGTAAAGCAAGATTTGCAGCTTCTGGTAGCGTTTTCACATCTTGGAGTTTGGAGTGGCAGACACCAAAGCAGGTGTTCTGACAGATGGCAGTTACTTCTTTGATAACTTAATTGCAATTACCAAAGCTGAACTTAAACTTGCCTGTTAGTGCAAATTGGTTTACATATTCTAAATAAGTTTATATTAAATAGTTTAAAACAGTACTGCCTGAAACCTTGGGCTTCTAAAGAAAGCTTTTAGAAAGTTACTGCAAGTTAGTAGGTGGTTGTGCAATTGCAGAATGGTATGTACACTTATATTAGCTAGTAATAGCAGAAATAAATTTCCAGGGGAACAAATTATCTGTAACTAGAGCAGAAGGACCAAACCATGACTGAGAGCTAGTAGACTTTGTCCCGTGATAAGCAGTTGAATTGATGAAGATGCTCCTGCTGCCAGCACGTTTGTGTAATGGTGTGGTAGTAGTGTAATAGCTTCCTACACTACTCCACACATGCTTCCACTCCTGCCCTGCTTTGATGTGTCTAGCAATGCCCTTGCCTTGATGGGTGAGCAGCAAAACTATTTTCTAAGAACTGAGAAGCAAGCAGGGAGTGTGGTATTTGCTCCTCTTACAAGCCTCATGATAGATAAGCTATGTAACATATTTTACTCAGCTTGTATCTTCTGAGCATGATACAAACCTGGAGCTGATACTGCAATGACTGACTCTCCTAAGGTCATCTTGGATCCATCAGCTGCTGTTGGAGCTGGGCATTCTTAAGGCCAGTAATGGAGTGGAGTGTGTGCAATCATAGCAGGTTTTTTAAAGCAGGGAAGGAAAATCCTTAAGGAGGATTTCCACTGTATTATATCCGTAAAAAGTAGCATGCAGAAAGTGTTGTAATCAGCTATACCTGAATTAAAGCTTCTGTTTGGTTGTGACAGGCTGACATCAAACAGTGAGTGCAAAAAGGTGGAGAGATGTTTCTTCCCTAGTAAAAAGAAAGCCATGTTCACCTTCTTCCCCTGAGCATGTATTTCACATAAAGAATATAGGTACCCTTTGTAATAATAATGACTAATTTTAAATAAATCATTACTCTGTTATTGATTCATGGCACATATTTTAGAAATAGAGAGATTATAGTTGGGCTGGGTAGGTCCAAATCCCCTTACTCCAGTGAGTGCATTTTTAATTTATATTGAATATATGCAAATGTATTAAAATATATTTATATTAAATATATGCAATATATGAGTTGTCTCAAAGACACCTGCAACTTCAGTCTGAATATAATGTCGGTCACCTGCTGGCAGCCACATTTCCGAATTGTGAGGCTTTGCTGATCTGGCTTTGTGTCTTGGGTTGCTTTCTGCCTGGAAAAATATTGTTTAGTATGCACAGCTGTATTCTTTTCCTATTCAGCCAGTCTAAATTCAGCTGAATGTAAGGAAGTGAAGTAACTCTAGTTTGTGCCTTCAGTATCCACAGGCAGCAGCTGATGGCAGAGCTGAGTTTGTTGGTTACCTTTCCCCAGTGTTCAGCTGGTTCTGAGTTAGGGAATGCAGGCAGCATGCTTGAGTCTCATCCGTGTGTGTGGCTACATATGAAACACTTAAAAGTAGCTTAGCATCCAGAGGGGAAAAAAAAATGGCTGTTATATTCTCAGTTACTTACATTTTGCCCAGGACTGAGGAAAAGGTTGGTTGATGCATGACGTGTGAAAAATATTCAGATTAATTATTTGGCAGCTCTCCTCACTTGGTTCAAAGAGTCCTGATCTTCATATCTTCTTCCTGAAGAACCACTTTCCTAGCCCAGTTTCTTAGGATTTGGAGGTGGGGAGGAGGGGGTATTTTGAGGTTTTTCTCCTGGCTGTATATTGGAGGATGAGGGGGAAGAGGTTCATTGGTTTGAGTTTTTTCCCCTTGTTCAGTTGACTTCAAATGATCACTACTGCCCAGGGGCCAAATGTGAAAGAATTATGTGGGACTGAGCAATAAGAAGGAGGCTCTTGCTGCAGAGAGGGGAAGACAGCAGTAATCAGGAGTAGGTGTTGGAAGGAATAGCCCCATGAACAAAGGCAAGATCAGCCCCAGGGACAATACAAGGAAACCAGCAGGCATCTGGGGAGAACCATTGTGAGTGGTTGACGTGAAAGAAGAGGTGGAAGGTGAATGCACAGGACCATTTTTAGATATACAGATGTGGCACATCTGACTTGATCTCTTCCCACATGAGATTTGTCCCTTCCCACTCTCTTAAGAAAGTACAGTTATATTGGTGCTGCTGATGTTTTTTTGTGCATCTTTTGGTATTGGGTACTGATTGAAGCAGGTTTCTCCAAGTCATGCTCATGAGTGGATCTAAATTCCATCTGCCTTCCTAAAATCTGATATGAGATTTGTTTTTAGCAGTCTCTGACATGCTAGAAAATATGAGGAATTTAAATTTTTCTGTTACTATCTCACAAAGATGTTACCAGAATCTGAAAAAATGAAAACAATAGTTTCACCATAAAAAATATACTTTGCCCATCAATACTTAACATCAGCTTTTGACTGTACAAATGGCCTACAGATTAAATTACGTTAGAAAATATAATCCAATAAATTAATTTGTTTTTGAGTTAAGTGCTTTAAATTAAATGTTATATGTGCCATAAATAAATAAAGTTCACAAAAATTATTAAGTAGATTACAGGAAGAAGCACACGCTTGGATTTAAATTTTAAAGCAGCCTTATTGAGTAGCTTCTGTGGCTGTAGTACATTCCAAGACTGCAGAAAATAGGAAGAGGGAGTGTGAGTGTATTTCTCTCAGTGCAAAGTAGGTTACTTGTGATACAATATTGCTCTCATCTGTTTAAACAGTATTTTCTTGTCTCGTTAAACCTCAGTGCCATAATGTGCAGAGCTCTCAATGCCAGATCAGTGTTGTTTCAGTATTCTTTCTGGTAGTAATATGCTAATTGATATAAATATACAGGTAGAAAAAAAAAGAGATCTGTATTTAGGAAACATTTGTATAGTGGGACAAAAGAAAGTGTAATGTTACTTTTTAGCATCTTGCAATTTATTTTGCTCTTTTTAGATTGGCCAGTCTGAAGTTTACCTTATCAGTCCTGACACAAAAAAAGTCGCAATTGAGAAAAGCTTTAAAGAAATATCCTTTTGTTCTCAGGTAAGATTGTAGTGTATTCTTTTTATCTTTTTTTGTTGTTTAAATATTCTCTGCTTGTGAATGCTCATGTAATCCTTGCACTCCACATGGATTCTCTCAACAGCAATTTCAGTGATTGCTATTGAAAAGCTGCTAATTAATCAGTAATTTTATAAAACCATCATTCTTCTTTCATGCTTTGCATTGTGATTTCTGAAATGAAGACTCACTCCTGTGTGCAGTGGATGAATAATATTAGCTAGAAGGAGCACACTGGTCAGGAACAAACTCTTGTTTGAGTCTGCAGTGAGCATGATTCACGGTTGTGTAGATCTTGGGATCTCTGAGCCATATTTTTCAAGAAGTGAGAATGAAAGGAGAAAAATTATATGGAAGAGTTATCTGGAAAATACTTAAAAAATATATTCTTTACAAGAATATAGGTTGCATGTGTTTAAATGAGGACAGTCCTCTGCCATGCAGAGGTAATATATGTGATGCACTGTGGGCGGGGTGTGTCAGAGACTCTTCATTCACTATTAATCCCTTTTTCTTGTGCCACAGAGTGTGCTTCTCTGTCCTTCTGCCTGAGTTTTTTTTGTTTTGCAGGTTTGTTGTATTTTCCATAAATTACTCTATTTTTTAATTTGATGATAATAGCTTTCATCACTGAACATATAGGCACATATTCTGAAAATTTCAGAGTAAAATACATTTTTAATAGGATTTATTAATCTCTGAGTTTGCTGTATGGGTCTTTTGTACTTCATCCATTAAAAACAAAATGAAAAACAAAACAATGTCTGACTTAATTGAAATTAAGGATTCATGAAGTATTAGGTTCTCTAACAGGACAGAATTTTAATGGCCAGATGTCTTTAATGTAGCTCTAACAGGGAAAAGTGACCTACATGTAATGCTATTTTGTTCTTTTCTTCCTGAAAGAAATACAGGTACAAAACATTGAGAGTAGGTATGACTGTTTCACTGCTGTTGTTTCTTTGCTAGGGAATTAGACATGTGGATCACTTTGGGTTCATCTGCAGAGAGTCTTCAGAAAATGGAGGCTTCCACTTTGTTTGCTATGTATTTCAGTGTACAGATGAAGCACTGGTAAGTGAAAGACAAGAATATCCAAATAGAATATTAGGCCCTAAATGTCCTCTATTGCTGTATGCTCTGTATTTTGCTGAATGTCCTCAAATCCTACTCCACTCAGAAATACAAGTATTTCAGAAATGTAACTAATATAGCAGTCTGCAAGATACCTTTCCATTTGTTTTGAGGGCAGAAGTTAAAATCCTCTTTAAAATCCACTAAATCTTCATTTCACAAACTAAGTCAGACCTTATGCCTCTTTCTGGGGAGTGTTTTCTCTTAGGGCACCTGTTCTGAAAATCAGGACTACACTCCTGTGCTCTAAGTAAGACCATAAGACCAGTGCATCACAACTGCAGTAAGCTTTTTGATCATAGACAAGAAAGGGCTTTGAGATAGCGGGTTTTATCATTCATTGGACCACAGTTATAAAATTGGGTGGCCTGGAGGAGACATGAGTTCATGATGAGTTTTATTGTGCTTGTGTGTTTGTGCACAGAGCCGACATAGCAACCAACAGCTTGGGTTTTCAATCATAAGCACATTTCCATGCAAGGGGCAGTATCATTCTAAAAAACTGTTGTGTTTGTGTTAAGGAAAACAGTGGAAGAGTTAAATTCTTTTCTTCTGCATGCTGTTCTTTTCAGGTTGATGAAATCATGATGACATTGAAACAGGCTTTTACTGTGGCTGCTGTACAACAAACTTCCAAGGCACAGCCCCAGCTCTGTGAAGGGTGTCCTATGCAAAGTTTGCATAAACTCTGTGAAAAGATAGAAGGTGAAGTTAAAAGAATTTTCTGGTTGAATATTTTTTCTGGCAGTTTCATTGGTGGACAGTATGTAAAATCCTAAGGAAATTACTGCTTAAAAAGAGCTTGGGACTTGGGGGGAAAGTTGAGAGCCAGGTACTTTTATTTAGAGGACTGTAGTGTCAGGTTTTCTGTAAAGTAATAGGAATTTTCTAACAAGAGGTAAGCTCCTGTATGTGTTTTAGTTGAACTTTTGAAAACTGTTTCCAAGTGTAAACATTACCAAGTTGCAGCTTGTTTGGCTCTTTTAGCCCTATAAATGCAGAAGACTGTAGATAAGGAACCTCTGAAGGACAGATGCTGCAATAGCTAAGACCTGCTCCTATTGAATCCACTTAGAAACTGGCATTATGCTATCACTAAGCAGGAACTGAACAGAATGCTTTTAATATGTGTGTTTGTGGTGTTGATCTCTGCTCCTTCATGGAAACACAGGAATTAGAATTGTAGTTGCTGCCCAGGAACAGACGTTCAAGTCATAAAAATCCTCTTTACATTTCAGCAAATTTCAGTGTTAGATTTTGTTCACTTAAGTTTGGGGTGAATAAAGGGCAACAGCAGCTTGTCAGATCACGTGGCAGTGGCTTGTTGGACTAAAACCTGCCTAGTGTTAATTTGATGAAACTGGAGAACTTCCAAAAGTACTTTCACTCTATTTTGGCTTTCAGCTAGCTGTGATTTTTGGAAAGTTTCTTAAAGGCAAATGTTCCTTAATACCTTCAATCAAGCCATGTTGTTAATCATATTGTCTGCTTCTGAAGGCGATATTCCATGATCAGAAACTGAACTGCACAATATTGTTGATGGCTTGCTGTTTTTCCACAGAAAACAGGAAAGGAATTTAATCTAGGATGAGAACAGAAAAAATAATCTGAATGAAAGGGTAGTCTGCTTTAGACTGTCAATAAATGTTTTCATCAAAAGGCAAAGTAAGATTTTCACTAACAAGCAATAAATTTACTCATTTTCAGAAGGGCCCAGAGCATAGAAATTGGAGAAAATGAAAGGGAATTCTGTTTATACCATAAGCAATATCCAAGCAGCACTGCACAAAACACCAACAAAACAAGTCTGCTAAAATGCAGTAGATTGTGGGTTTGTCTTGTGTGATAATGGAGTCCTCAGCTAAGAGTATAATCCTGGTCTGTGCTCAGTAAATCTCCTCATTGCAGAGTTCATGTCCCTCATTTTAAATACATGAATTTAGTAGTAAATTAACCTAGAGTTCTTTCTAATGCCCTCTTATGAAATCATGGAATGGGCCAGCTCAAATAATTGACAAGCTTTGGCTTAGATTGTCAGCATATTTATGTGATTGATTAATTCTGAAAAATTTGACCCTTTAATTTGTTCATTTTTGTTCCTCTTGGTAGGGTTGCACCCTTCTAAGACTAAACTGGAACTACAAAAGCATCTAACCACACTAAATAACCAGGAACAGGCCTCTGTTTTTGAAGAGGTTCAGGTAAGCTTTGTTTCCTACAAGATTTTAAAGCAGCTGGTGTTTTTTGCTAACATCTGTGTAAAACACAGAAGTAATTTTCATTTTTTGTGAATAATTCATTTTTTGTCCTTAATAGACTGCTAGCCAGCTTGTGCTTTTATTTAATTTGTTTTTCTAGAGCTGTTAAAAACTTATCTTTTGATGAAAATGACTGTTATACTAATTTTTCTTCCCCTAATACTCCTTGCTTTCCATGGAGATGTTGCCTTCTCATTAGGTAAAACTGAACACATTTTTTATGGATGAAGGCAATAACTTGTACTGTGAGGACATTCAAACTGTTACTTGGACCAAAACAAATTTCTGTAATATTCCCCGATGAGAAAATTTCTTGCCTAAAATTTATCCCATATCTTAATTTTTGTCAAATTAACTAAAGAAGTTAAACTTTCAATCTTCTTAATTAAATCTATTTTAGGAAGAGGAAAGCATAGCTGGATTTACAACAGATGATGTGCATTGTAGGAAATGTCACTGGGATTGAATACTGTTGAAGATTAAGAAATGTCAGAATTTTTAAAAAGTAATGTTTCCTTCCTCTTTTGAGTCATTTCAGTCTCTTTGTGTGTTTCCACGTGGCAATTTATTACTCAATACCAAATTTGGAAGTTACCTTGTGGAACCAATTCCATGAGCTGAGTAATGTCTTAGCATAGGACAGCTAGCAGCACTGTTGCCTTTTAGTGTTCTGCACACAGAACACTAAAAGCTTCTTTCTAGTAGTCACAGGAAACTGTTAATTGCTTCTGGTCTGCAAACCATTAACTTGGTAAAACTAAGAGTAAAGTACAAATCTCCTGCCCATCTTTCTCAGCTAACTTTTTCAGTTGGACAGCCTGGAATGTTGCATTCTTGCAGATCCATGTGTTCTTACCATCATTTGCTTTTTTGGGTGGTACTTCTATTACTCTAATGTGCTACCTTGGCATTAATTCATACTGTATCCTCTGCATTATATCAACAGGCTTATGGCAGCATATGTTTTTCAAAAGTTCAGTTTCTGGAATTAAATTACTTAATAAATTGTTTTAAAATCTTCTCTTGAAATAATTGAGATCGAAATAAAATGCAGCATAGATAAATAAGTTCACCTTGTGCACTAATTTATAAAAAACCTATGTAATTTCCCAAAAACTAAATGTCCAGTGTGAAGGATTTCTAGAAGTGTTGTGAATCCTGTCTCTAGAACAGTACGTCATGTGTGCTACCAGCTCAGAACTACAGTGGTTCAGTTTTCTTTATATCAAAAGAAAATTGGCCAAAATATTTTTAAAGCCTTTATTTGCTTGTGGCAGTTTGATATCTGTACAATTGTCCCCTGTCTTAGGCGTAAATTCTGTCCTGTATGAAGTGAGGTCAAGTGCTTTTGTCGCTGTGTTGGTGCTCTGTCTGGGACACTGGTGTCCTCTGGTGGACTGGAGTAGTAGCATTAACAGACTAAACTTGTTCCTAGATTGATGATTTATTACAGTGACAAATGAAAAGTGTAAACATTTGCAAACTGTTGCACAAATGTATAATTACTGTGCTTGTGGTGTTTTCAATTACAGAAATTAAGACCACGAAATGAACAAAAAGAGAATGAGCTGGTTATCTCTCTTTTGAGAAACATGTATGAAGAAAAACAGAAGGACCATGTTCATGTTGGAGAAGCAAAACAGGTAAGTAAACATTCAATTTTAGTTGATGTAAGGAGAAGCCAGGAAAAAATTTTCTATTCCATTTTTATATCTTTCCAAAGGCAAATTTGCATCACTTGTAATTTGAAACTTCAGTGTGTAAGCAGTGGTGAATACTGGGTTTGCTTATGGTTCATAAACTGTTGTCATGTGCCAAAACAGATGTCTCTGATTTTGAGGTCCCTGGTACAGTCTGATTTCAGGCCTAGGAGACAGGCGTGCAAACAAGGCAAACTACTAAATCATTTATTTGTTCTCACTGCAATGAAAATTCAATATATGTGAGAGAATGTATAGTGAATTTGTGATTGCTCTCAGCTGATCTGTGGCATTTGCCATCTCGCTGTCAGTGTTGAGTCAGTAATGACAACACATTGGATTTGGTCATTGATAAAGCTATTATATTTACTCAGGACTGAAAGTTATTTCTTGTGTGCAAACAACCATTTGAAGTGGCCTTAAGATGAGGAGGATTGCTGCAGAAACAGCAGCAGATACTCTCATCCATGTCCAAAGAGATGAGCTACCTTTTATTCTCTATCAGGTTCCATCAGTGTTGTTAAACTATTTATACAGCACAGGTAACATTAGGGATTAGTGGTTTTGGATGCCTTGGTTTGTGAGTAGCTACCTTGAGACAACTCAAGGAGGTTAGTATTTTAAAAAGGATTCCATCCGTTCACTGAAAACTTTCAGTTCCAATTATTTAGACCCTTTTAAAAGTCTTGACTGTCCCTCTACTGTTGGTTGATAATTCCACTGTGATGATTGCTGTCAGCCATTTGTGACATGAACTAGGAAATAAATATATGGAGAGTAATTAGACCTGTGAATAAATTAGGAAAGTAGCAGCAAATCTTCCTTTACTATATTTTCACTTTTGTTAATCTCTTCTCCTTTTATGGCTTACTAGCTAATTATTGACCTTCCTGAGTAAACAGAAGGAAAATTGCCTATTTCACTCTCTGATTTATTGTCTTGGGCATCTCACCAGAAATATGCTTTTAAGATAAAAGCATTTCGGTTGTGGAATAAGAGGAAGAAACATTGCCTGAGGTCCTCTGTCGTCATACCTAAAATATTTTTGTTTGGTGTAATGCTAGCTAGATGGTCAGTCACAAACAGCTTGGAAATAGGGATATACAAAGCAAGACAAAATCTTTAGGTATGAAGTATTGAAATATATCTTCAATGATTTGAAAATTTATAAGGCCTGCTGCAATCTGTTTGCTAAGTTCCTGAAACCAAATTGGTGAATACAACACTTGCAAAGATGCCAGCGTTCTAAGAGAAGAACTGACTTCCCCATAATCTATCATTTGTCTCAGCATAACATTTTATATTGACTCTGATAATTTATCTCCAGGCCTGTGTAATACTAGATACCTTTGAACACATACTGTTATTTGTCTCAGCAATCATTAACCCATGACACCCTGATGTTCCTGTTCCCTTCTGTTCTGTGTATTCACTTTCATGCTTTTCATTGCCTTTTAAAAAAAAAATATTTAAATCAGGGGAGAAAAAAGATGAAATGTTATACTAGTACATGGATGATGTTTAACAAAAACACTTTAAAATAAGTGTTTTTTCATAAGAATGTAATAGCAAGCAGCATCTGATTTACCCTTGGAGAATAAAATGAGGGAAGGTGTCATAGTTTAGGAATGGTGCTCTCCATTCAGTGCCCCCACCAAGACTCTCCAACCCAGGCTCCTACAGTGGTGGGATGGAGAGTACAGTTGGAGGCACAAAAGGCAAAGATCACAGGCTGAGATAAGAACAATTTACTGGAAACAGCAATGAGGTAAGAAAATGACCAGTAATATCAGCAATACTAGTCACAGAGTGTACAAGAAAAGAAATTATTCACGCAGAATCGACCCCCCAATGATAGACAGTGCTGCAGTGCTCCCTCCTGACACATTTTTTTGACTGGAAGGAGCCCCTTTTCTCTGAAGAGAGACCCCTACCTCCAGCAATGGCAGATGATGTAAAATATCCTTCAGTTCCTGGCCATGCCCCCTCCTGGCTACTACAAAAATTAACCTTGGCCTGGCATAACCAGAACAGAAGTTAAAAAGAAAATACAGGAGCCTATAAAGTTGTCATACTGGAAAGAGAATGTTTTAAAATTACATCTGGGCTTGACAGTTTGGTGATGGTTAATAACATATCATTCACCTGCCCAGTAGCAATTGCACAAATCAAGCATTCAGATCTCTGAATTTAGGGACTAGTAGAGAGGGCTGTGGTGCCTGTCAGCTTCAAGATGAACCTCCCAAAACAGCCTTGAAAACTGAGCTCTGGTTTCTACTGCAGGTATTGGGTTTGGATGGTAATATTTGTATCATAATATTGGTTTTTTGTTTGCTACGTTAGTATTCACCAGCACTAAAAATGGACTGAAATATTTATTTTAGAAGCAAAACTCTCAAATGGCTGTTAGCTTTAAGGTGAAAATGTTTCTACTGGTGAAATATATAGGAGATAGATTGTTACTCATCTTCCTGGCATAACGGAGAAAGTTGAGAGTTTCTGTTAATGATGAGAATTTGATTCATTTCTTCATTGAAGAAAAGGGAATCCATAAGAAATCTCTAATCTGTTACACTTAAACGTTTAGAATTTGTACAATTCTACATTGGTATAAATGAAAATTTATCAATAGAAGTGTAAATCCATATTAAAGTGGCACTTCTTCTGAAGCATGTTAGTTCACTCAACACATTTCCTAAGAGATTTCCTGTCCTTATTTTTGGATAGTTTGTTAAACTTCAGTAAAAGTATCACTAGTGAAAAATTCATGACAACCTGAGGACACCAGGAAAAACTATTGGTACAGGTTATAGAAGTCTTCAAACAGTTCACTGAGATTTTCTCCGTGCTGTTAAGTATTTTGCATTTCTGTTTTTAAACACTTGCAGGCTTCACAACCTCCTGCTGAGAATGCTGTAAATGAAGTGTCCAGCAGTGCTTCGAGATTCAGATTAGACATGTTAAAGAACAAAGCAAAAAGGTCTCTTACAGAATCTTTTGAAAGTATTTTATCACGTGTAAGTATCTTCATGTTTATTGTCTTTGAATAGAATGTTATTGCATTGTTTATTTGATAGAAAAGTCTTATTTGTTAGCATTCCAGGCCTTGGCCCAAAGGTTATTAAAGTCACAGTGACAAAAATATTTGAGTGTACATTTTAGAAGACAGAAAAAGCAAGGCTTTGGAAGAGAGAATACCAAGCCCTGGATAAAGTGAACTAATTACAAGATGAGAAGGTGTGAATATAGGCATTTTAAAAAATTAATATGAAGATTAATATGATTACTTATAAAAAGAAACAATTGGTTTATTTCTCTTTTGGATTTAAAAAATTAAACCAGTAATTATAATTGTTCACTTCTCTTTATGTGGAAGGAAACTACTAAGGAGCTGACTAAGCATTCCTTATGAGATGTGTTTATTAGTGACACCGAACTGATTAATAGTGGGATATCTGAACTTTTTAATTCTGTAGATTATTTAAAGGTGAGAAATGTAAAGAATGGCATTAAGAACATGAAGGCATCTATGCAATATTACATCTGGTAAAATTCTCTGTAGGCAGTGTCTGGAAGTACTAATTAGTGGAAAAAACTTCAGCTTCTATGTGATAGTGATTCCTTTCCAACCTAGTTAATTCTGTGATTCTGTGAAAATATTTATCATGAACAGATCACTGAAATTAGCTACTGAAGTAAACAGCAACAGTTTGAAATTAAATCAGATGTCAAGTTTAATAATGATTTAAATCTATGGAGTGTCTTCTCATTCAAATAGCCTTCATTCTGCACCTCATGAGAAAAGTCTGAGGAAAACAGAGGAAAAAAGTAGGAGGCTTGGAAGGACTTCTGCTTGACAAAGGATTAAAAAAAATCAGACCTTCTCCCTTAAAACAAAAGAGTTGTGACAGAATGCCAAATAACAAATAGGAACAGAAATTGGATGGTTACATTGAAGCAATATCTAGTACAATTTATTAGTTCACAGACGAGCAACTCGTAGTGACAAAACTAGGTTTTCAAAGCTTGCTTCAGGCATCATATCTAACCTCTTCTCTTAAGACAAATGATAACAAAAGAAAGGTTTTCCTGTTACAATTGTACATATAGAGATGCTTTTGAGTTTTGTATCTCCTCTTGTTACTTCCCAGACGGCATTTCTAAAATTCACCTCTATAAAATCCTACTGCAGCTGTGCTCAGGATATGAAATATGTTAGTGTTGTTATATTAGCTGTAGTATTGTTCTAATTTTTTTCAGTTTGTTCTGACTGGTATAAGCTGCCTTCATGTAAGCATAGCTGTGCACTGGTTGCATTTTCACTGGCATTGCTGTTTTGATGGAAACTCTTGATTTTTATCAGATCTGGAGCCAGAAGTTTTGGCTGAACTAGAGAGATAGTCATTGTTGTGAATAATGACAACATTTTATATTTTACCTGGAATAAAACTTGAAAGAGAAGATGAGGTTTAACTTCAGAACATTAAAAAATTATATGATTTAAGGTTAGGAAGATACGAGTTCCATAATTGTGTTAGCACATCAGAATTCTTCCGATATTTTTTTCTTGGTTACACAAAAAACATTATTCAAACAAATGATATAAAAATATTGTTCACAGATTCTACAGAAATATTTATGCTTTCTGATTTGTACTTAATGGTAATACCAGAAATTATGTTGTCCTGTGTATTAAATTTATATGGCTTTAGTCCTTTGTAAAAGGCATCCTTTTCATTTTTCTCTATCTTTGTAAGTACCTAATACAGCAAGTACTTTAACAGTAGTTCTAATACTCATGAAGTATGTGGTTATGTACATATCATGGAAAGCACATCATTGCCCATGAGAATTCCTTAATTCCACAGGATCCTTCAAGTTTACAGAGCCTATCCTGAATGAGGCTTCTGTTTCCCATAGGGAAAAAGGGTATTTTTAGGCATTTCAGGAAATTAAATTTGATACTGTCTGTGAAAATTGCAGATCCCAACTGTGCTATCCAAATCTCTTTGGTGTGCCCTATAAATGACAAACTTAACTACTGATGTGCTTTATTTCAACAGGGCAGTAAAGCCAGAGGTCCACTGGACAGGTCTGGTTCTGTGGATTTGGACAGCTCTATGTCCAGTACCTTAAGCAGCACAAGTAAAGTAAGTAAAGCCTGGGATAATTGTACATATTTAGACACTTCAAAAAATATTCCCTGAAACAACTAAGCAAGTATGAAATATGGTCAGATGTGAAATGTTTCAAGTTGCTTTTAGGCTTTTCATTCTATTCCCTGTGTTATAAACCAGAGAAGTGTTACTGAATTAGAAATGCCTTGTACTATATGTAACATATATTTTGTATGAATATGTGAAATAAAATATTATATAAAATCATCTGAATTTTACAACAGTGTGCAGCAAAACAAGTGCTATAATGACCATGCTCCTGATCCTAGTCTGACTGATTTTAGCCCTGAAAGTTCATACCATGAATGCAGGACTGTATTAAAAGAAACATAAAACTAAAGCAGGAAGTAATTTCCCTGTTTGTGTGGTTAGAAAACTTTTAGTCTGTATAAAACAATACAAACCAAAAGCATGGAAGAAGCCAGTCTTCTTCCCTGGAGGCGGCATAGCACTCTGCAGGCTTAGATATACAGCTATTGATTCTGCTGTAATTCCTGCTCACCTGCAGACTCCTGACGCCATGTAAACAAGAGTCTGCTCTTTCTGCTTTTGTTTTTGAAAGATTGGCTGATTCTGCAGGAAACCCACAAGGTGAGGAATAAAGAAAATGCATGGCTTGGGATTGAAACAGGCATTTAGTCATAGGCTTAAATTCTTTGTAATCTACAGGTAGACAAGAGGAATATTATATGGTTAGATTGAGTTGCTAAAGATACAGCATTCTGCAATGCCACCCTTTTCACTGTTAGCCTAACATCACCATTTTGTTCTGACCCTATTTCTTTTGAGTTGTAGTCAACATACTATAAAATACAATTACTCTCAAAATTACTCAAAATTTTCTCTGCAAAATAAAGACTCTGCTTTGTTGGCCTAAGTGATGAATAACAAGGACATAAAGCATCAAACATATTTCTTTGACCTAGCTTGATAAAAATGCGTGTGTTTGAAGCAGTTATCTGTGGGATGTGAATAATGACATGGTACTGCAATCTCAGAGATGGATTCTAAGCCCATATATTGATAACCTTATTTCTTGCACTGCTAGGAGCCACCATTGTGTGAAAAGGAAAAAGACAGACTTCCTACGCTTCCTGCAGAAAATGCTGTCAAGACCAGTGGATCGCTGGATGATCTCTGCAGCAACACAGAAGATTTCTCTCTGGAGCAGTCTGTTACAGTGCCCCAGCAGAGCTTTCGGAGGCGAGCAAACACACTGAGCCATTTACCGAGTGAGAGCCGGGAATCTCTGGGGCCTGCCGAAACATCGCCATCTGTTCCTCAGAGGAAACTTATGAGGTATCACTCAGTGAGCACAGAGACTCCTCACCAAAGAAAGTAAGCCTTATTAAAAGCAGGCTATGATTTTGTTTGTTAAGGGCATATTTGGGGATGATAATTGCATACCAGGTATGTCCTCTTAATGGATAAGAGATGCAGTGTGTCACTCCGTGGAGGTTTGTAGGTATTCTTTTTGAAAACACCTTTAGCGCTGGGTGCTTCCCAGGAGAAAGAAGACATGAGGTGTGTAGTTCCACAGTATATGTCACAAACTACTTGATACAGTTATATTTGTCCAAACAATCATTTTTGTTGTTTTGATATGTGAGTATAAATAAATGCTACTTCTTGTTTTCTATTTACAGAGAAAAATCCAGTAGCCTCTGTGATCCTGAAAACCTTACTAGTTGGTGATTTCATATGTAGCTTTGAAATAGCACACCAAAGTGACTTAAAGTGCCTAGTTATTGGTAGAGATGAGGCTCCTGTCTAGCTTTTCAGTGAGCCTGTCTAGATTTTACTCACAAAAACAAACCATTACTTGCTTTAATATGAATACTCTTCAAGCTGTCCTCCTTCAAAGGCCTGCCTCTGCATCGCTAGTCCCCTCTTAACTTTATGGCAGTTTTCTCCCTCCCTTCTATCTGGCTTTTTCCAATTATTGTTGAAATACTTGTGTATTTCACTTTTCATTATTGGAACTCTTGATCATATGCCTGACTTTCTGATCGAAATCATGGGGAAGCACGTATAAGGAAAAAGAAATGGGGGTGTTAGTGCCATTTTTTGGTGAGTTATAATTGGTCATATTCTGAAATGCCTTGCTGAAGCCTGTAAATGTGAATTTGGAGCTTTGCTGACTGAGTTAAAAAAAAGTTAGTGTTCTTATAGTTACTGCATTAACTGTGAAAAACATAGGAAATGTCTCATTTACATATGCCAGCTCCCTTTCAAAGATTAGAGAAGGGATTTCATTTTTTTTTCCCTCCTTTCCTTTCTTTCTGTGTTGTTCTCTGTGCTACCTCAACTCCATCGCTCTGGTTGGAATCCGCACTATATGGTGTGAACGAATCTGTCGGCAAATCTAAAAGTTCTTCTGGTCAACTTGCACGTTCTCCTACTCTAGCTCGTCTTAATCCCTCGGCCTCTTCACCCAACTTCCTAAAATATCTAAGGCATAATTCAAGTGGAGAAACAAGTGGGCATTTTGCACAAAAAAGGTGAGCTAGTAGCTGCAAATAGTTTGGGCTAGTGTTTGTTTTCCTATGTCGTAAATATGAAACTCTATAGCACAAATAATTGAAACAATTTAGTATAGACCAAAGGTGGTAGATTTTTGTGGGAGAGGAAGTTCGTTGACTGCTCCACCACTGAATGTAGAGCTGGTACTTACATAATTTACTGTTTTAATCAATCAAATTCTTTCAGACACTGGCTCTTTCTTTAGAGCCAGTTGTTCCAAACCAGTTTGTTGTTATGCAGCAGACAGCAGCACTCCTTAAATTGTGTGAGGGATAAGTTGCCAAGAACCTGAGAGCTCACTCTGTTTGTCCTTCCTGAAGCATTTGGTTCTGTCCTTTGTTAATGGCAACACAAAAACATACTACTTTTCTTTTGTGCCTGATATTAAAGGCAAGTAGTTACATGGGGCAAGAAGCACCAGGAATATGGAGAGCTGATAGGAAAAAAACTCTCCACATACAACCCCACCACCATCCCCACTCCTCACAAAACAAAGCCCCAAGAACAAACAAACAAAAACCCCAAACCATCAACCCATCATTTGTCTTGATTACTTGCAGCAGTATCAAATTATACTTTTCAAATTATACTTTTTGCCTTCTTTCTTAGAATTAAAATACCTAGAGAGAGCATTGAAGAAAAGGACATTAACATTTGTTTCTCTGAGAACCTGAAACTGAGTGGCTCCCTAAAAATTATAAAGTGTGTAACTCTTTCTTAACCCCTTGAGCTAAAACTGCTTATTTCAGCTCAAAAGGCTAATGAGACCAAATGTCCTCAGAAGCACTGTCAACAGTCACTGGCCATTGGCAAGCAATTTTTATTGCTGTTGCTGTTTATTTTTTGGGTTTTTTCTCGTATGTGAAAGTTTCCTGTTTCTCCAAGGTGCTGATTTTTCTAAACCTAAGAAAATACTCAGCTGAGGATGCTGCTTCACCACTTTCTTCAGTTGTACTTGCTGAGTGCTAACTAGAATCTCTTAATTCAGCTTTATCTCAGAAGTATGACACAGCTCAAGGCAGGAAATCCAAGTCTGCAGAATCACTCTTCAATTTAGTAAGACTTACTTGAATCCTGAAGGTTAAATTCTCAGAGCAATTTTTTCCAAGTGATTTGGTAATGATTCTGTACACACAGCTGCAACTTCTCCTTTCCTTTCCCTGTCTCTTAAGGGTATGCCATATTGAACATCTAAGCAGCAACACTGAAAATGGAAATTGATAGGGGTGTCAAATGGGTTAATGAGTTTAAATCAATACAGTCGTGCTTCCCAATTCTGTAAGTGAAATTACCATGTAATTGTAATGGATTTACACTGTAATTGTACGTGAGCCCTGTTTGCATGGCACACCATGCTACAGCCTTATCTTCTTTATCTCAATACCAGCTACTAAAGAACCTTCTTCACTTCATGCTAGTGATCATCCCAGAATATTCTGTGCTCCCCACTCCCTTCCATCCACATCTTCAGGAAACAGTGCTAAATGCCAGCCAGATAGAATTGTTTCTGATAAACCATAATGTTCTTTCTTAAACTTTCTTTTTCAGGAATAAATTCTCCTACTCATGTGATTTTTGTGTACTTGTCTCAAAAAAGGTTGTCTAGTATTGTCAGCCAAGTCACTCTATGCAAAAACTTTTCATTATCTGAGTTGTTCTTACTTCATTTTATTTGACCTTCTTCTGAGTATGTTTCAGACTTGTTATTTTAAAAGACAATTAAATAATTATTTTTAACGAAAATAATTTATGTTAAAACAATTATGTTGGCCAGAAGACTGTTGATGAAATTTGATTAGTGCTCCTGTCTGCTGCATAAATAGAGCCACAGTCCTGAATGATCAGTCAGAAGGCTTAGCTTTTACCTTTAAAGTTCCAAGTTTGTGTGAATAAAACCCTGTTAATGCTTTACAAAATAGTTTTTGCCAAAGTCTTATTTTTAATTTGCCAGCACAGAGATTATCAGTGTCAACTTTTCCTAACCTTTTCCCCCAAACTTAGTCAGCATTGAAACTCATATTTAAGAAAATGTCATAAAGTTGGCATTGGTTCTTATTAGATTAAAGGAATTTATTTGAAACATGCACTAAAAATCTTGCAATATAGCAAAGAACAATAACTTTACTGGAAGTACATTTATATACATTGGAACATTTTAGTTTGCCCAAACAAATATGTATCTCAAAGTAGGGCTTTGTTAGCAGTTTTAGTTTTGACTTTGGTTTCCTTGATATTGAGATCTTCAGGATTTAGCTGCCTTTTGTTTGAAACTTAGGAATGTGTATTATTTTTATTCTGTGGATTTATACTTCTTTGTTCTAAACTATACTTTTCCCAACTGCACTCTCAGCATCTCCTACCGTACTGCCTTAAGGAAAAAGCTTCATTCTTCCTCTTCTGTGCCAAATTTCTTAAAATTTCTGGCTCCTGTAGATGAAAATAACACCTCTGACTTTAGGAGCACAACAAGGTAGGGTTCTCTCTTAAAGCCTGGAGGTAAAACTGTATTTTCAAAGACTTCTTTGTCTGAAATATTTCAAATGCTTCTTGCACTTGCAAAACCTGATTTGTGCAAATGTTTACCTGCATGTATTCTGCATGTAACTGCTGTCAAAAGAATTAAGCTATCCCAGACAACTCTGCCATTAGGATTACAGATTTTAGTAATTTTTTGTGTTGCAATGGTCATGCAACTTCCATCTATGTATTTCTGTGATTATTCCTGACATGGAAGAGTTTTCACTTAAGAGAATATATGGTTCATCCTAAGCAATGTCAGTGTCCTCATGTTGGAAGGAGAGGATGATCTGTAAAATGCTCCTTCCTAGATGCTATCTGGATTTCATTTATCCCTTTCAGCTTCTACAAAGACTCATGTAAAATTTAGCTAATAGCTGAAATAAAGCAATGAGTAGTTTAGAGTTCTAACAGATGTGAGTTATTAGTGGGATTTTTAATAGGAAAACAGCATTGTTCCTCACTATTTTGTTTTATATTCTGAATAAAAACCTCTGTTTGGCATGTACATCAAAGGAGTACTATCCAAGGTTCTTGGATTTTGTTCCCAAGTTTGTTGCATATTTCAGAGGTGGACTTGCTAACAGAAAGATTTAAAGTTTTTCTCCCAGTCTGTGTTGGGACAGGATATATTGCATATCCAGTGCACAGAACGTTGGAAGTTCAGTTGGTGTTTATAAAGCTCCTTGATGAGTACGGATAAAAGGCATCAGCAAGCCTTTGTGTCTCCTATGAATAATTGCTAAGTTTTGTGGATGGCAATGTAAATAGTGTGATGGTAAAGCTACATTATTGTGTATGTATCTTTAATACATCTGATTAATATACTGCTGCAAAGAAAACTGAAAATTAATTAGAACTGGAAAGAGTAGACTGTAAAGAGCTGCCAGTTCCTGTTTGTGAGCCTCAGTGCTGTTTGCAGCCATGCGTAAGCCTCTGCCACAAAGCAAATTTCACCTTCCGAGCACTGCGAGCTTGGCCCGGCATGTGCACAGCACGCTGCGCTCCCAAGGCAGTGCCCACGTGTTCCCGAGGGCTGTGTGGCTTTCCTGGCACACCCAGGTGACCTCCCCACAAACCGTTCTGTGTTCTGCCCTTTCAGCGACTACGAGTCCAAGCACGGCCAGCCGGCCCTGGATGCCGACAGCCCCGTGAGGACTCGAAGGCATTCGTGGAGGCAGCAGATATTCCTGCGAGTGGCCACCCCTCAGAAAGCCTGTGATTCTCCCAGCAGATACGATGGTAAAGCCTGGGTTTGTTTGCTTCTGTGAGTTTATATGTGTATGTAGTGTGTGAGGTGTGAATCATTGTGTCCACCAAGGGGGATCTGTTTGCCTGGTGTTCTGATTGTACTGTCACTGCAGTTTGCCACCTGCTTTTTTGGTAATACTCAGCTCGTTAGCTGTTGAGTTTTTACATTTCAGCTTTACATCATGTTAACTAGCCAGAGAAGAAATTATTTTTATGTGTACTATTTTAATGAGTTCTGGGAAAAAATGCATCGCCAAGTATTGTGCGGAAGAAAAGAGGATGCTTCTATTTCATCTTTCTGTGTTGGAGTATAGAACTATTTCATTATCTCATTTGAGTTCTGTAGCGCATGCTTTGTCCTCATGTATGCTGCTCTAGTCTGCGACATTTGCCACTTGAGTCATAGTTATCCACTGTTCCCATAATTATTTTGTGAAATTTTGTGGAGCTGAAGAACCACAGACTAGAAGAAAACCGCTGCACATAACCATGCATGTGCATCATTTTGTGCATTCGTTTTATGTAAGCCAGATAGTACAGGATAGTACAGGACATGCTGGGGCCAAGAATCCTTGAGAAAATCTTCTGACTTACCTCTAAGGCCGTTGTATGAAAAATAAGAAGAAGTGTAAGGAAACAGAAAGGAGCAGTGTCTTATAGTAAATGTAGTAAAAAGTAACCATGTTAGTGTCACTGAGATGTTTTTCTTGCATCTTAAAGTGAGATCTCAATTAACTGCAGTAGGCATGTAACAGAAGTGTTTCTATCATTAATGCACTGCTTGCAACGCAGTTTGAGTGACAGTGAGGTAAGCTGCATATATGGGCACAGATGCCTCTCAAATTTAGTGTACTTCAATGTGAAGTGGTCTCAGGAGTGTGTTGTGCGAACATAGATGTGAAATGCTCTGTTGTACATAAAGGCATGTTATATGAAGAGCTGTTATTGAAATTTCTATTTTTACAAGTGTGATGTCTTTCTTTGTGACTGGAAATAGTCTGACTTGTTTTTGAAAGCCAGGTAACCTTCCCATATTAAATAGGAAAACAAAAT
Organism: Onychostruthus taczanowskii; assembly: GCF_017590055.1. Taxonomy (NCBI): domain Eukaryota; kingdom Metazoa; phylum Chordata; class Aves; order Passeriformes; family Passeridae; genus Onychostruthus; species Onychostruthus taczanowskii. The sequence goes on along the minus strand of NW_024499239.1, from coordinate 8,295,688 downwards.
CCACATAGATTGCCTACCCAAGCATTTCCTCTGAGACATAATAGCTGCAAGATACAATTTTAACAACCTACAGCTGGGTAAGCAGAATAGTTTGGGAAACAAGTGCGGCCAAAATGGAAAACAGGATGTGCTATTAATAGGAGCAGAAATTTAAAATATTTGGCTTTCTTTCTTCATTAATTTTCTTTTTTCTTTCACTGTACATAGTTTATGAACAGAAGAAAACTCAGAGTCAGGAGATTTTTTTAATTATTTAAAGCAAATACAGGGTTTTTCTATTTGGACTTCTATGCATCTCCTGCATTTCTGGCAGTGAAGGATGCTCACTTGTTATCCAGTCTCTGTAGCCTTAAAGAGAGCTGCTGTACAGCTGGTCTTACACTGGACTCACCACCACAGTTAACTAAGAAACCCCTCTAGTTCCAAAATAAATGTAACTACCTGTCATTCATCGTCTTGTTTTTCTTTCATATTGTCTTTTTTTAAGTCTTTCTCAGTCTTTTTAGACCGATTTTCTTTAATTTGTACAAACAGCTGATGTATCACCAAAAGATCAATTTCAGCCAAATTGGACAGAGGGCAAAGAAGGTTTTAAAGATAACATGCTTTGTCATGTTCTGCAAAAGTAAGCATGAAGGGAGGGAAATAAGGGAACATGTGTGATTTATGAGTTCCCCTTCATAGACGCAGACTCCACTGACCACTTTCTCCCTTGAGCTGCCATGGTCAACACCCTGCTACAGAGTAATCTGCTGGAGGGGAGTAAGGCAAGAAGCTGGGAAGGGGTGTGTTTAAAAGCTACTAAGTCCCTCAGCCAAGAGACCCAGACCTCTGTGACTCAGAGATGAAACTCACAGTTTTTCAAGCTTAACCTAGGCTGCTTTACTAAACTTTGTGTTAAAGGTAAAATCCACCAGGGTGCCTGAACTGTGCATTGCTTTGACCACATGTGGGCAGGCATTGTCAACAAAATGAAACTGCTCTGTGGCTGTAATTCCTCTGGGTTGTAATGAGTAAATTGCACATAAGAATGTGTAAGTTGTCACAAGAACTAGAGACAGCTTTAAGCTTTATATTCACAGAAAAACCTAGGCTCTGACACTTGTGGTTTTGTTTGTATAGGCAGGTGGTGAGCTGAGTCTCAAAGTGCATCATGTTCATTGCTGTTCTCTGTGTGGTTAACACAGCAGGATATGAAGGTGTATTTACTAAAAGTTAAAAAAAAAAAGAAACCCCAGACAACTAGTACATAGCTTTTGCTGAAATTTTGATCTTACATTTCGGGGTACTGAACTTGATAAAAGTCTGATATTTCCTGAATTTCCACTTGTAGCTTGAACAGCTTAAACAGCACTTAGTCCCACTGTCTTGCACTTCTGATTACTTTAATTCTTTAGGAAGTGCTCATAAATAGTTTGAGCTAAAACTTCATTTTCTGTAGCTCAGGTGGGACAAAATGGTTGCTGGCTGTGCTTTGGGGGTTGCATCATGAATTACCAGGCAGAGAGCACAGTTTGTTTTGCAGACACCATTATTTAAAAGGAAGGATTTAGTATACATGAAGGAGGGTGTTCTGTCCTAAGTCAGTAGAAGAAAACTACTGCAGATATGCTAGAAAGCCTTTTTTTTCTTGCCGTTTGAGATTCCTGCCTAGCCTGATGATTGGACTAAAGTAGCCATGCTCAGCAAGGCAAGCACTCTGAGATAACACAAAGCCTTGTAGAGAAACCATTACTTTTGGTTGTTGTGGGAGCAAAGCCCCACATACACACCCTTTTCCAGCCACTTCCTGCTTGTTGGTGTTGCCACTTTCCCCTTCCCCTAGTATTTTTCCCTGCTTCTGTACATAACTTTACAATTAAGCACATCAGAGAACTATTACACAATTTGCTGCCTGACAGGAGAGCCAGGTGATCCCTGGTGAGCCTGAAGATGAGGCTGATGTCCAGTTTGAAGACGTAGAAAGGATTTTCTACATGGGTGAAATGATCTGTAGGACTTCTAACACTTTACAGCTGGTAGCTGGAGGATGCAGTGCTGATTGATGCTAGTTCCCCTGTAGCAAGCTGCAGTTCAGATTCTCCAGCCTCAGCTCCTGCTGTTAGTGGCTTCTCCTGAGCTGCTGGGATCCTTCGAGTGGTGTGCAGCACCAGGGGGCAGCGTTCCTCTCACTGGCACCTTCAGGCACGGTGTCTCATCCTCGGAATTCTGTTTTTGTTTTTTATGTGTGGGAGTGTAATGAGTATTGAATCCTGCAAAGTCAAGAGATGGAAAAAGGGAAGCAGAGTCTTCTTACAAAGTGGATCACACTTTGATCTGTTTCAATACTACATTTATTTTGAAAGAAGGTTTTTATTATTGTTTTTCTGAAGCTCTCTCCCATACTCTCTGTCTTAAACATTCTAAGTAATAAATGTGTTTCCTCAATTATTTGGTATTTACCTTTATATCTCCTCAGCCTGCTTGGAGGCAGATGCTCCTACTTCTGTAGCATCACTCAAGAGCCACATTTTTTGGCTATGGAAGTGGCCTAGGACTCTTTAATTCACTGCTAAAAAGGTGAAGAGAATAACATCTCAGTGATCACTTTAAACCAGATGAAGTACGGACACACTCAAAGGCCCTGATTTTCAGTTGGGTCATTTTCTGGTCCTATTCACAGTATTACACAAGCAGTAGAGCAGGCAGGGCCAGGGGTCTGGAAGGTGAGGGTGGATGCCCTTACTCTCCTCAGGAGCAGGACATCCTTAAATCTGTGTAGACTGATAATGAAACTTCACCTTGCACTGCAGTGCAGCAAGATATTCACTTACATGTATTCAGCATCTACAAATCTCTGTGCAGTGGACAGTTTTAACTACACTTTTCACATATTGACTGTTCAGAATTGGTCATAGTAAGAGAACTGTTTAGCAGATTGTCAGAAGCTCCCAGCACAGTCAAGTCAGTTGCTGGATTTAAGGGGGATGTGATTAGTTTTTGAAGGAAATGGTGGGAAACTACTTGTGCTTGTTGCAGCTTTCTTGGTGAAGGAGGAGTGTTAGAAGTAGACAACAAGACTTTTGTAACAGTTATGTCAGCTTTAGGTTGGAGAATGGGTGATTTGTTTTAATGTGGGCAATATGTAATGAAGTTACCTGTTGAATAGTGAAAGAAGTTGAAATCCAGAGCAATGAGATTCTTGTATCTCTTAGCAGTACTCAGCAAATAAATTCAGATAAAAAATGAACTACATTTTATTTTAGACCTTGAGATGCAGAAAAAAAATGGTACAGAAAACACAAGTATCTCTGTACAGGAAAATGAACTTGATTCATTAATTAAAATTAATTTGGTTTCAGCCTCTGTCAGATAGAAGTGTCAAACTGTTAAATCCTATGTGCTGAAGAAAAGTTTGTATTTGAAGAACTGTTATTCTTTAAATTGTTATTCTAAAAGCTGTAGTTAACACCTACCTATCTTTTATGTGCTTTGTGGTGTGGGCTATATCTCTTCATTATTTAAGCAAAATTTTTTTTTAATAATTTTGTAGTAGCACTGCAAATACTATAAGCTGTTGCTTTAGCATTCTGTGCTTAAGAGTATTTATGGGGTGTAAACTATTTGTAATGTGTTTGCCAATACTGTTTTAGCAGCACAGTTGTTATTAATTAAAAGCAGTTGGTCATAATTGATTACTCAGTTCTGCTCCTTTCAGAGCAAATATGTGCTCAATCTTGATTTGCAGCATAGAAGTTTGGCTATGGCCAGTAAGTACACAATTAACGTTTGATGTCTTCTGTGCCCACTGAAATATCAGGGCATTCCTTTCTCAGGGATTGATAATATTAGCAAATGAGATTAATTTGTAAGTAGTGAGTAGTTTTTTAAAAGTCTTGGCTTTAAAACAAAAGCAAAGTCCAAAGCATCCTTCAGAGCTGATTTTAATCAACAGTGTTGAAATGCACAGTTTTTCAATAATTCCTCATTCAGCCATTGCTTTAAGTTGTATGTCAGATTAGAAGAACTTGTTGCTTCTTGTAATTCTGTATCTGAAGCTTTCTGATTACAGAAGGCTCCTGGTCATTTTACCACATCTGATTATGAAGTTAAATATTCCTGGCAGCTGTGTAAAATAATAGGACTATTATATCTTCGGTTATAGAAGGTTGCATTTCTCTTTATTTCTGTACCATGTGTGAAAGGTGTTGTACTACCTGAATGGAAAATCTGAAGAGAACTAAGGATGTTGTTGATGTCTTTTCTTTTGGCAATTGAATCTTAAATGATTATGAAATTCTCTTGTTTGTTTGCCAAGCTGAATTTTGTAAAGTTTGAAATGCAACAAAGAAAAATAACATAATGTAGTAAATAAAAGGCTTAATGGATTCTTCTGTCCAGATTCTTACCATATCTTCTCTGACTTTTTAACCCCAGAGAGTGGATGTGACTGGTAAACACTGCATGTAGAAAGCCATGTGTAAACAATTCTGTAGTGAGGTTGATGATAATGCATTATTATTGAGCCTCCTCCCTATCAGCCCTTCCTTTCTACTTGAAGTGTTGGAGTTTCTAGTCAAAGATGATCTTGTTGTCTTGGTTTTGACAGTTGAGCTTGGTTAGACTAAGTGATCCTGAAAGAATGTTTTTTAAATTTAGACTTTTAGGTTGGTTTGTCACTTAAACCTTGTTTAATACTAAGGTGGATTGATTAGGAAAATATTTGATAAACTAATTTTTTCTTAGTGATTTACAAATGAAATATCCCTGTTCATATAATTTCTGATCAGATATTTTCTGTTTTAATTACTACTGAGGTCATTCACCATCTTTCCATGTACAGAATTTCTTTAATGTGGGCCCTGGTAGAAATATATCATGATACTTCCTTCTTAATCTTTTGTACTTTGTTTTTGTGTTGTCTTTCCATTTGAGAGTTTTGTGTCATGCATTTGTTGATCCTTTTGGAGTGTAGGGATACTCTTCACCTTAGGGTTGAAGCATTGCCATGTGAAGCCAAGAGCTGAGTATAAATGAATAGATGAGCTGTACAAATTCCATCGCGGTCCATTGTGCCTACTGGCCTTCTCCTTTGTTAGGTGTTATAAGTAGTGAAAGCGTAAGAGGAATGCTTTTGAAGTATGTATGGATGTGCTAGAATATTTGAGCAACATTTCCATCTGGTTCGTGAGAAGTGTCATCTGAAATTCAGTACCTTGAAGAAGTTCTCACAAGCCTAGGAAAGATGGTGGTTTTCCCAGTGAAGTGCAGTTTCTCAAGGAATCCTTGGGTTTGACCCACAGACTTGTAAAATTCCATTGTGCAGAAGAATAGCTCTGAAGTGTAGTCCAAATATGAACCTCAAATGGAAAATTACCATTAAATTACCATTGATCAAATATACTAATAGTTATTGAGTCACCTTGCCAAATCCTGAACCTTAGAGAACAAAAGTGCTATAGGCTTGTAGGAGTCGCATGTATGGAGGTAGAATGTTATGTGGAAGCAAAGGAAGCAATATATTTAAAAGGAGTTAGGGTCAGGTCAAATGTGGAATAGGAGTCAACAAAAGCTGACTAAGTTGGCAGATGAACAGGGAAGCAGTCTTTCAGTGTGTGCTGAAGCCTTCAGATCCTGCTCAAGTGCACCTACTAATCTCATAAAAGTTCTGAAGGGTACACATTGCTTGGATGTTAACACATGGCAGTTTGGTTCAGTGGAATGTGAGTTCCCAGTTAGATGCAGTTGAGTTGCTCTACTGTTTACCTTTGCTTTCTCTGCTATTCTCCAGATTCCCAGTGTGTAACAATGCAATACTCAGGCCCTTGTCACGGTATTTCTGCTCTTGTCTGTTCTGCATCTGGAAGCTGGGTGATATGTCTCTCTATCACCTTGTATGTTCATGGGCATGGGTTAGTGCTGATTTACAAATGTCTGAGTTTTTTATTTTGCTTTGAGGGATTACCTTCCTGTTCCACCTTCCTCCCTCCTTTACTAGCCAAACAGCTGATGCAACTCTGCAGACTTCTGACAGGCCATCTGAGCAGTTAAACAGGTTCATTTTGCTTTCTGTAAATCTTGCCAGCATGCAGACAGGAAGGAAGGCAGCTTTTGAATGTCTTGCACTTTATCAGAGTAGACTTTAGACTTTTTGTTAAATGTCCACAAGTGATAAGAAGCAAAAGAAAAAATAGAAAAGGAGCTGCTTTTTGGAAGGCAAAATCAATCCTAGGACTCTTCACAGAAGCATTAGAGGTAGGGTAGATAATCATAATTGTTCAGCTTATAGAATTTTGTAACCTTTTGGTTTTCTTTTATAGCCTTAAGTATTATTTCTTTTAATAAATACTGATTTTATGAGATTAGTCAGCAACAGATGGGAAATTTCCAGCCTAAATGGAAGCAGGACTGTGGTCTTCAGTAATTAATGCTTTGCAGCAGTTCAGGTGTTGCCACAGTTTGACCACTGGAGAACGACAAGTGAGTAATGTCTCGGATAAACTTGTGAATTTGGTACTTGAAGACCAATCCCTGAAATTTGTCCTGAGGAAGTGGGATGTGTACTTTAAAGACAGGAAGATTCTAGATGTTGAATGTGTTCATTCTTGCTTTAGGAATGCAACGTGTTTAATCAGTTTCCTTGCATGTGTTTTGCCAGCCTGGGTTTTTTGGGTTTAGGGCTTTTTTTAGCAAGTAGGTACCCATAAACTGTATCTGGACATAGTCTATTGTTTTCTAACATGTTAGTGCATGTATGCAAACATAAAATCAGGATACACATCTGACGCTGAGATACATAAATCACTGGGAGGATGTGCAGAAGAGACTTGCTTCCCCCAGGATGTGCCTGTGTTCCATATAGGATGCTTTGAGAATGGAATGTGAATGTAAAATGTGAATAGACCACACTGTACAGTAGATAAGGGGTTTTCTATCTAGATCACTTTTACTTTTTTGCATTGGTTTATGGTGAGAACTTCTGTTCATTCCTCTTTCTTATGGTCATTATTGTATGCAGCCTTAGCGGAAATTAACAACTTCCTTTGAAGATTGTCTTTTTATTTCTTTATTATTTTATTCCAAAAAAAGAAAGTGAATTCTACCAGCATTATCGTTAAGAGCATTGCCCTTTAAATATTTCTTAATATGCACTAAGGAAAATTGAGATCAAAGCTACTATATTTAGAAATTCTACACAGTATAGCATATGCATCAAAACCTACGATTGCATCAAAACCAGCAATCAAATAAAAATAATTTTCCTTTCATGGTCAATACAAGTTGAAAGTTATCGAGTGTGTGTATCTTCTCTGTGTGCTGACATTTGCCTGTAGCTCTTTCATCATTGCAGATCTTAGCCCACTGAAGTCTTTCCATTTACCTGTAAAGAAAAAAAAGATTAATGTTTCCCTATTTCTTTTAATGAATATAGTAGTCTTTTCATTGTATTGATACTTTTCATAACCAGCTGTATTTCTGAGTGCACCTGTCAGTTTTCCTATTTTCTTTGCAGAAATGGTGATTGCCATTAAAGTGTCAAATATTTGACCTTTGCTTAATTCTCATTCCCATGGTGTTCATTGTCCTTTGAAATGCTGTAGACACCATAGGTGTGGGTATCCACGTCTATAGCCAGAGTGCAAGGTTGTAAAGGTTTAAATTGTTTTGCTAGCTGAAAATGTTGCACTCTTTTTTGTATGTGTATTTTAGCCCTAGACTTTGTGGTGGCAAGCAAATAAATGGTGTATAAGGAAATGGGTGGTATTTGGAGCCACTCTAGTTCTCTCTGACTCTTTGAGAGGAGAAGATTGAGTGGCAAGACTTAGAAAAGCAGAAGTGAACAGCTGTGAACATTTCCATTCTTCGTCATTTGAGCTCAGTTGTGTGAGTGCCTCGAACAAACAAGGAAAGAATAGCTGTATATGAGCTGCATGAGTCAAAGCAGAGTGACAGTCTGGGCAGAAATTACAGCGGGGAAAACCTTCCTATATTGTTAGTTTTGAAGAGATGAAATGATGTGTGTGTTTAATTCAAAATCTTTACCACCATGCTCGGCAATGATAAAGATGTGGAGCACTGAGCTGCCATCAGAACAATTGCTTCAGGAATGCTTCTTCTACAGGACCTGTTTGAAATAGCACACACAGATGTGTGTCCTTGGCTGGTGAATCTGTGAATGGATTTTGTTGCACTAACTTTAAAGCACTGTCTTGCATGTATAGCTCTGGGAGCCGTTTCATAGCCATTCTGGTTGGGTGAAGAAGTGCTGTTGCTATGGCCTTCTGTTTGAGATTTGGTAGGAAGAGATTGGTTGTTTTGACCATTCATTTTAAAGTTGTTGAGTTGCGTAATTTTTCTTCTAGATACAGGTTGTGTCAAAGACTACTGAGCCTCCAGAGAAGCTGTATAAAACTATAAAATTAAGTGATACTACAGCAGGTATTAAGAAAACAAAGTATAACAGCCTGTGCTTCTTACATTGATTACTTATGTAAAACAATGTTATATACCCTTTTTTTCTAAAAATAAATTATTTTTCAATTTGCCTGAGATTTATTTAATGTTCACTTTCTTTTGTAACGTTTTCAGTCTTAGAATTGCTTTGCATGCTTGACAAAATGATAAAATTTTTGACAAAATTTTGTGGTAGGCCATCTGAAGCCAAAAGAAAAAATGAAGAAAGTTATGATATGGTTAAAAATGAGAAGTAAAAACAAGCATGTCTTAAGTGCCTGTCTCTCTTTCCACCTATTTACTTTAAGAGCTGGTAATCATCCCATTGTATGGCCTTAGGTGGTGGTGTGTTTGTGCAGCTAAGGGCGTGTGTTTTCTTTGTTAAACATGCTTTAGAGATTATTCTTCAAATTATGTGGGTGTTGTATTTGATTTTATCTGCTATTTGAGTCATGCCACGTTTCAGCTGTAGGTTATGTTTTTGTAATTTCTCAAACTTGCCTTTTCTGTTCAGTTCTCTGGGGTAAAGTTGTAATTAGCAAGATGTGCTCTTGGTCTGTGGTACAATGTTTTTACCAGGTTATAGAAAATAATATTCTAGGCTTTAGTCTGTATGATTCTTATTCTGAAGCAGCTTTTAAGTCTCTTTGAAACTGTCATTTGAGAAACCTTGCTTGGTATTGCTACCTCTTACCTATCTATCTATCTAGATATAGATGGATACATGAGATAGTGTGTATATATATAGATGTGTGTATCTATACATGTGCAAACTGTTCTTTCTTTCACATGTTTGTGACATCCAATTAGTTGACAGCAGCTTCTCTTTTTCAAAGATTACTGTGAATTGGGAGATCTCCCACCCAGATCCCCATTGGAGCCAGTGTGTGAAGATGGCCCCTTTGGGCCAGTGAAAGAAGAAAGGAAACGGACACCCCATGAGCTTCGAGAGCTGTGGAAGAAAGCCATTATTCAGCAGATACTGCTCCTCAGAATGGAGAAAGAAAACCAGAAGTTACAAGGTTGGTGAAGTTCTTGAGTACTATACCCTACTGCAATACAAACTCACCTTTCAGTTTTCTCTGTGGCCTTGGTAGTGGACTGCACCAAGCCTTAATGAAACATTCTAGGAACCCACAGGTAAATCAGATTAGCAATATCTCCCTCAGCACTCATTAGTGTAGGTGACAATGTATGATAATTTTTTTATTACTTCACCTTATTATTTGTTTACTTGATCTGAAAGACCCTGTCTTTACCATGGCTGGTGTCTAGAAGCTCTCACAAGGAATTCAGCATGATCAGTATCATGAACTCAGTTCTTTTCTACATTCACATCCACAGGTCCTTGTCTAAGTATTGGTCATTGCAACGTTGTGTTTAGCCAGTCTTGAGGCTCAAAGGAAGTTCTTAAAGAGGTTCATGTGGACGTGAAACTATGGGTTCCTGCAGTAGCACCCGCATTGTGCAAGCAAGGTTTCTGCAGGGTGGTAATGACTTAGATCAGTCCAAAGGGACTTGAGAAACTTTAATTTTTAGTTGTTCTTAGCCACAATTTTTCTGTGAATGACTTGGCTGCAACAAATCCATTTTGGTGGCAATTTTTACACATGAAGAACAGGTGTATGCAGAATCACAAGTGATTGCCTTGGAGAGCTCTCCTTTGAAGATATGAATGATGAGGACAGAAATTTTTATCGTGGTGATTTTAGGTGTTCAGGAAGGGAGTAGGCACCTAAACCCTCAAAAGGGGAGGTACCTGGCATGAAAATGGCAATATTTCTTTTTCTTGTCTCTACTCGAGGAAGGATTGACTTCCAAGAAGTGTGTAGAGAGAGGGCCCAGCTGTATGAAAAGTTCAGTACACCAAACATGAAATCCTTTAAACTCAGGCTAAGACACATGACTGGAAAGACAGAGCACCTCTTGGATATTGGATATGGCCTGCCAAAGCACTTGGCCCACTTGTAGGCTGTTTGCTCCCTGCAGTGTAGCTCTCCTATTTCAGCCCTGTCTGAAGAACACCTGACACCCGCGTTTCCTAAGAACCCCACAGGTGACAAGCATGTTCCCAGCAATGTACTAGCTAATCCAGTAAAATAAAATATCACGGTGGATACCAGATATACAGTGTCCTTGGCCAGAGGCTGAGGCCATCTGGAGAAGAGGTGCTAAGAGAAATTATTTATACAAACTCTTCAAGCTTAGAACAGTGCTGTTGTAAATGAGCTTCTGTAACTTTATTATGGCATTTGGAATTAAATTTTCTCTGGTTTGTGTATTTATGCTCCTGATTTTTTTTACATTTCTCAAATGTATTCAAATATTCAAATCTTCTCTGAACCCACAGCCTGCAGTCAGATTTTTGGCAAGTGCTGGTCATTAATATCCATACACATTTTAGCAAGTTTAACCAAATGCTCCAATTTTGTCTGCCCAGAAGAAAAAATTGCAAAACCATCACACATACGTTAAGCTGAGCATGTCTAAAAAGCTAGTTAGTGAATGAATGAGGTGGGTGTTGGCAGAACTGAAGGCCCAGCTGTGCTGTATGCCCTGTGGGGTGAGGAAGTTGTCCTAGGTAGCTGCTGCATGAAGAGCTCAGATGGTGAGACAATACTTGAAAACAACAGATGACTGTGCTGCAGTGAGCACAGCATCTTTACTACTAGTGCATATGTGTGGTAGTGGGAATTGGGTAGTGTCAGTATCTAAATAAGCTTGTTGCTAAAGGCGTATTCTCACCTCAGTCCTCACAAGTCACATTTTTGCACATAGCATGAGAAGACTGAATAAAGCAGAAAAGCCTGAAAAGTTGCCAAGCACCAAAAAACATTAGTTTGCAGAAGATGAAACATTGAAAGATTTCGCCAAGTTTGTTTTCCTGTAACCTGAAATTTAAATGCCCCTTTTTAAGTTATGTTCATACAATAACATCTGTGTTTTAAGGTTTTTAATATTCTGATTTATAAATGTGTTGGTTTTGACCTGACAAAAACATGAAGAACTTGACAAATAGTTTAGATAGACTGAATTACTTTCAGCATGAACACACAGCTGTAATAAAACTATGAGTGGATGTATTTCATGTATCTGTAGTTAATTACTGAATTAAAAATTAAATATTCTGAGGTCCAAATCTTGCAAACACTTAGATAACCTCACAACTCACTTGAATAACCTCACTGAATAAAGTCATTCACATGTGAAAGCAACTACAAGATGAGGAGGTACACTTTCCAGATATAAACAGTTCTTTTCTTTTTAATTTTTCAAAATCTAGATGCTTGTGTAATCAGTGGGAGTACAGGACAAGATAACCCTTTGTGACTCTTAGAATTCAATAATATAAAAAACTTGAATTGCAGATACAGATCTCAGAACAAGTTGAGTTTAGTGTCTTGATAGTGTCATTATGGAATGTTAATGTCAGGCAATCTTTAACTGTTTATTAAATTTGTATAAAGGAGTTGAAAATAAAAATAATGGAGAGTTAAATTATTCAAAGATAATATAATAACATTTTAACATAGATTATCTCAAGACTGAAATGGAGAGGAGTGATTCTATGAGTTCATACTGTGAAATCCTCAAAAGTAGCAGCAGACTTATGATATATGGCAGAATATCCTCAAAATAAGAGTATCTTGTTACCATTACAGTAATGCATCATCACAACAAAGAAGTACTGTAAACACATCAGGGCAAATTAATAAAAAAACCTGGTCATTTCTTGATATACTATTTCATAAACATCATTTCAAATCATGTTATTTGTAAGATAATTACCTTTTAATTTTTAATACTATAGAGCCTTTCCAGACTTTTATGTGTTTTGAACTTTTGCTCTGCTTCATTTTTTGCAAGTAGAGAGCTGCTCTTGTCCTGGAACTAGGTGAATTGAGTACTCAGCCACGTTTCAGCCTAGTTAAAAATTTGAAAGCTATTTTGTTAATTTCTCTATAAATTCCCCACAGTTTGTCTCTCCTTAGTGCTGTCTTTGTAGCTGCATCTTGGTTTCCTTATAGCATTTTCTTTCATCATTTCATCCTTTTAGGAATAGACAACTGACATATATATCTCATAAGAACTGCACCTCTTTTTCTCCTCTTCTATTTTTTCAGTCTTATTACCTTCACAGATCTATCCACTGTCACAAAACATGCTTAATTATTTAGTTTACATGTTTAACATTAATAAATCCTGTTTTCCAGGACATTATAGTACTAAAATGCCCCCACAGAAAAAAAACTTATAAGCTATACCAAGACACCCTTTTAAATTCTCACTCTGCTTCTAAACTTTGGAATTACACTCAGTGACAGAATCATTTTCATTTCTGCCATGATTTTTTGATGCTTTCCCAACTATTGTTTTTACTTATTATTATTACAGGGCTGTATGCATAACAAATAGATTACTAAATTGGGTTTGTGTTTTCATCTGCTGAAAGTCTTCTGCACTGAAGAGCTGGGAAAATGAAAATTCTTGTTATGAAAATCATACGTTTGTTTCATTAGTCATCATGTCTCATGTTTCTTCATATTTAGGAGTTGATTAGGAATAGGGAATTCAATTTAACTGGCCAAACACAATTAATATCTTTAGAAAACCAAACAAACCCATCCAACCCCAGAATCATGAAATTTTAGACACGAAATATTTCAGGTGAATAGCATGAGAAAGTTGTAAGTTAAATTAATCCATTTTTAAAATAGTAAACAATATTAACTGCTACATTCATTATATCACTTTTTAGCATCTGAAAACAATTTGCAGAACAGACGCCTGAAACTTGACTATGAGGAAATCACACCATGCTTAAAAGATGTAACTTTGATTTGGGAAAAAATGTTGAGTACACCTGGAAGATCAAAGATTAAATTTGATGTGGAAAAAATACACTCTGCTGTTGGACAAGGTAAACAGTTTGTTTTTTGAATTGTTGAAATGCATGTAAATTGTGTCTGAAAAGGAATAGTGTGGCCACTTAACCACTCCTAATAACCATGTTCTCTCTAGTGCTGTTCCTCAGGCTGCTGACAAAACAGGTAACAGCTTTTGGTACCATCATGGTTATGCAAATGCAAGTACCAGTCCCTTTCAGTGGTTGCTGCAGTTGTATCACTGGAGCTACATCATGCATTTTTGAATAACATCTGCCCTTACCAGGAGAGTTGTATGCTACTTCAACGTATTACAGTTTTTGCAATCTGATTTTATAAATTAAAAGTTACAATTAAATTTAAAAACCCACCTGGATAATGCTAATAAATGACTGTGTGAATAACTGAAGAAGCCCTCTGCACTGTTTTCTGGAAATTCTCTGTTCCAGGCTGTGTCTGTGCCCAAGCAGTAGACATGGGTATCTCTGCAGAACTGCCTTTTCTCTGAGTTCAGGAACTTTGTCCCTGCAAACACCACTTGGAGTCTTCCTCACAACTACAGGGCTGACCAACCACCCCTGTCTCCACTGCAGCAAAAATAATACAACCTAAGGATGTTTTTTAAATATTCTAAGAAATTGGGCTATTACTCAGTGTTGCATTTGCCATGGTTGGACCCAAAGGCCTTAGGCTGAGTGCTATATGGACTAATGATGGCTACTCTAAGGAGCTTTTTGTAGTTCTTTACAAAGCTTTCCAGCATGTAAAGGAAGTATCAAGACTTAACCACTGTCAGAAGTTTAATATTTTAAATATTGCACCTGACTATGTGCAATTATACAAGCAAGTTAAACCAAATTGCCCATTTAAAATAACTGGGTAAGCCTATATTTTTAACAATATCAAATCTTAACGTGTTTTGTTATCTTTCCATATAACTTGGATGCTTGAGTAAGTCTTGATTTCTCTTATTGTTATTGTCCTCCATATGTCATATATATACCAAAAGAAAAAAACTGTCCTAAAAACTTCAGGCTGTAAGTTACTTCAAACTGTAATATCTGACAGAACACTTCCTCAAGTGAAAGTGCATTGATTTCTTGTGTAGCTGATTTAATAGTGAGTGATAGTCTTGTGCTGAATTAATTTTACTCTCAGAGCTTCGCATACAGTTTAAAAATGAAGGCTGTCATTACCTATGTGAAATATTTAAGTAACATCTGCCGTTTTTAAAGAGAAATAAATTCAAACTTTAAAACATTTTTATGTGCACCAGTCATTAAGCAAGCCAATAGCAAAACTAGAAATCCAATATTTGCTATCTGATTATGTGCCTTGTGTTGTAGTCTCTAGATCACGTCTCATTTGTCCCTATTTATATTTTTGGTATGTGTGCACCCCACCTTCCTAAAACATACTCATAACATCAGAGTCCATGCTATATTAGTGAAAAGTGTGAATTAGTTCTATTGCAGTGCTTTATTGTGTACTTTGCACAGAAAAATTTGAGATAAGCATATTCAGAGACAAGTATTGCAATTCTTGATGCCTCTTCTAGTGCTTCTCAGACTGGATGTAAGCATTAACCTTAGGCAGTTCATAGTATTTCTTTCTGCTTTAAATCACTCCTGTTAAGGGGCTGATGTCTTCTATTGGTTGAGAAAGTGAAAGCACTGTAGTTTCATCTACTTCTGTGGTCCACTGGAGGTTGCCAAGAGGGATATGCCTGACTTTATAGCAAATAGGCATCTTAATTTTCTCAATCCTGTTACCTAGAGCAGAACCCTT
The DNA here is from genome assembly GCF_017590055.1 of Onychostruthus taczanowskii. Lineage (NCBI taxonomy): Eukaryota > Metazoa > Chordata > Aves > Passeriformes > Passeridae > Onychostruthus > Onychostruthus taczanowskii. The sequence continues at coordinate 8,280,581 of NW_024499239.1, read as the reverse complement.
AGTAGGAGTGCAAATTACTGGTTTAATTACTTTCTCTGCTCAGGAGTGCCACGTCACCACCGTGGGGAGATCTGGAAGTTTCTAGCTGAGCAATACCATCTTAAACATCAGTTTCCAAGTAAACAACAACCAAAGGACACACCTTATAAAGAACTCCTAAAGCAACTAACTTCCCAACAGCATGCAATTCTTATTGATCTAGGTAAGTACAGTAGTAGTCTGAAATTTAAAAAAAGGGTTTGTGGTCTCTGTAAGACACTTAAACGCAACACACAAAATGCCTTTCACTATTTAATAATAGGTTGTTGGTAAGAACTGCTTTTAATCTGGTGTGAGAAATCAAGAGCTGATATTTTTCCAAGAGGATCACAGCTCATGTGTGGGATGCTCCCACATTGAACTCAGTATTCATTATGCTCTTCCCTAATAAAAGCAAAAAATCAATGTCTTCCAGAACATAGCGCTGACACTTTGGTCCTGAGGGTCTGTGTGGGTCAGTTTAAGAAATCCATTATCATTGCATTTGAGTAAATGAATTTACAATGAAAAACTCCCATCAAAGGAAATTATGCACTGCAAGTAACCAAATGTCATGATAAAAATTTATGGGAAAAGTTGTACTTGGACTAATCTGAGTGATTAATGCCCATTGCATTATTTTCTCTTACATCTTTTCTGTAAAGCAATAGTACAAAATTGTCCCATCATAATTCTGCTCTTTATAACTACTCAAACAGTATTTAAGCATTTTTCACTGCAAGTGGATCTACCCCCTTTCTTGCCTGATGAGAAAGGATTACCTTTACCCAGAGCTGTCTGGGAGCCCCCATTTATTATTTTATTAAAAACTCGGTGTGCTGACTGTCTTCAGTGGGTACTAAACTGTGAGAAAATTTGTCAAGTTTAAATGGTGACCTAAGCTTTAGATAATAAAGAGGCTATTTTTTACTTTTTTGCAACACTTGGTAAAGTCAAAAAACCAAAGCAGTGCATAGAAAATACACAGGAATGTGAAAGAACAGGTGTGTTTCTGCAGGAAGTGGTGTGACCAGGGGTGGGAGAGGGTGGTGGTGGCTGTCACCTTCACTTTCCCCTACTTGGCAGACCTGCCTGGTTTTGACTTGGCACTGGGAAAGTAACAGTCCAAGGAGCTTTAATGCCAGCCGGGAATGGACTGTGTGTAAACTGCCTCCCTTCAGACTTTGCACATCTAGGCATTCCCCAGTTCCAGACAACTATCTTTTGTGTTTGAGAGAAATACGTACATGCAGCCAGAGATCATTGACTAGCAAATGCCTATTGGTCCAGCATACCTGGAACTGTTGATAGCCCTGCCAGTGAACGGTGGGACACTCAAGTGGTTGAGTGAGAGGTGAACAGTTTTGTGCTGGGTAAATTGAGTGAACACCTTAGCAGAGGTATAAGTGCTGGGACAACTCCTGGACAGTAGGGAGCACAGTCAGTCTGAGCTTGCTTATCTCAAATAGCAGTCTGGGGCTTACTGGCTCAGCAAGCTGTTCATATTTTCTACCTGGTTCTGCGCACAAACACTTCTCATCTTAGCCATGTGCTCTTCTTGTAGAAACAAATGACTGCCTGTGTTGGCAAATTGGTAACTTCATGGTGGTTTTCATGCAAGGTGTTGTTTCTGCCAGGGTGCTATTTGCCAGCCCACTAGCTGAAACAGGGATTGGGCCCTGTCATAACCATAAGGTGAATTAGGAAGCTGAAGACTTCCTAGTAATTCACATTGAAATAGTGCTGTGCTGCACAGTAACAGACAGCAAAACTGGACAGGCAGCTAGAAGGGATTTACATGTTCTGACTTGTGTGCCTTCAGGCCATCAGAAGCATTTTCTCTTAAGTCTTTAAGAATCCTTCTGAGAGCATGGACTTACACCTTGAAAGTAAGGTATTTCTCACTATATAGTGGTTGTAATACTTGACAACCTCTCTCAAATTACGCTAAATAGGTCTTGTTAAGACAGCGTGAGCCAAGGCTGTAATAGTATTGCTCACACTTAGTTGAATTGATGCATCCTCAGATGTAAGTGGTGCTTCCTGAGGTCAAGAGTGTGCAGATGGATGCAGAGCTAAGGTGTAGCTGCTGTTTTGCTGGCCCAATTTACATGTCACGGTGCTATCAGTGTAGGAAACCATCCATCACTAGGTGTTTGATGAACACGGTAGAAAATTAGGTTTTGTGTTATTACATTTTTAAAAATAAAGTAATAGGTACTTCCTTTCGCATGCTGGGGCTCTAGCGGTATCACAGTTATTTAGTCTCTTTTGGGCAGGGCCAGAGATGTTTGCTCCAAAATAAAGGCTAAAATTCTTAGTTAAGCCAACATCAGGGCTCTCAGAAGCACATCAGCTTGTGAGTTCAGCAGTTCTTCTCCTCCTCCATTTACTGGATTTTAGAACTTCATAGCATTTTTATTCTTGCTGAGCTTGTAACTCTTTTTCATGACTTAGCAAGAAATGAGCTTTGCTGCCTGAGTGAGGCAGTGCAGGCTTGCCTTTAGACTCTGCTGTAGTAACTTGTCCTTCAAGCAAAGGAATGCAAGCTCCTTCTCATTTGAAAGCTAGGAATACTTATTCTGTAACATTCAACTCTGACACTCTGGCCAGGGAAACCTACTCAGAACCGAATGCCTTGTCCCATGTGACAGGCTAGAGCAGCTACCACATGGCAGAAGGACTCTGCCCCGGGCTTTGTCTTGAAACAGGAGTTCTGATATTATCTGGTAGCAGAGCAGCATTCCAGGAGCTAAAGGGTGGGGTGGTATTTAACAAGTGGGCAATCAGAAAACAAGCTCAACTTAATACTAGAACAAAAGAGGTATTCAGATTTCTCCTCTGTCGAGGTATTTCACAGAGGAAGTTTGATAGGAGGAGGTTTTTCCTAAAAGTGAAAAATTTGCCTTTGGAAGTTTTTTTTAAAAATCTGCAAAGGTTAAGTCTTTAATGTCTTTGTTCACAGAATCACAGAGTGGTTGAGATTGGAAAGGAGCTCTTGAGATCATCTAGTCCAAATCCCCCTTGCTCAAAGCAAGGTCTGCCCAGGCTGCCTAGGATCATGTTTGCTCAGACTTTGTCCATAGATGGAGACTTCACAACCTCTTTTGGCAGCCTGTGTCAGTGTCTATCCACCCTTAAAATTTAAAAAAAGGGTGGAATTTCCTGTTTTTCAGTGTGTGCCCATTGCCTCTTGTTTTGTCAGTGAGCACTACTGGGAAAAGCCTGGTTCCTTCTTCTTCATTCCCTTCCACTGGGTATTTGTGCCCACTGGTAACATCCTCCTGAGCCTTTTCTTCTCTGGGCTGAACAGTCCCAGTTTTCTCAACCTCTCTTCTTAGAAGAGATGCTCCAGTCCCTCTGTTATCCTAGTGGCCCTTTGCTGGACTCTCTCCAGCATGGCTGTATCTCTTTTGTAGTGGGAACAGAGAACTGGGCACAGCACTCCAGATGTGGCCTCACCAGCGCTGAGTAGAGGGGAAGGATCAGCTGCCTCCAGCTGCTGGCAGCACTTTTAGTGCTTCCCAGGATACCATTAGCCTTCTTTCCTGGCTCAACTTTGACCTGGTGACCACCAAAACCCTCAGGTCCTTTTCTGCAAAGCTGCTTTCCAGATGGGTGGCAAATACTGGTGCACGGGTTTGTTCCCTGCAAGTGCAGGAATTTTGCACTTAACTTTGTTGAACTTTATCAAGCTCCTGGCAGCTCATTTGGATAGCCTGTTGAGGTCCCTCTGAATGGTAACAGGTGAATCTGTCACTCCTCCCGGTTTTGTATTACCTTCAAGCTTGCTGAAGGTGTGCTCTGCCCCATTGCCTAGGTCCTCCCTTATATAAGGGATCAGCTGGAACAAAGCCTCCAGGCACCCTGTCATCAAGGGCAACTGACAAGGGTTGGTTAGCATCAGCCTTACCAGCCAGCAGCAGTACCCTCACACTTCCAGCAGTCCCCTGCTGATCCTGGACATAGTCTCTGTATGCTCAAAGCTCAAGGAATCGAAGCCCAGAAATGGCTGCACAAAATGCTGTGTCTGTTGGCTGCCTCGATTAGCTGTGCTCTCACATAATATGTATATAGCATATATCGTTGCTTATATACAGGTACTCAATTCTTGGTACAGGCTGCAGGGAACAAAAAGGCAAATGGAGACTGTGAGGGACCAAGGCAAGGAGGGTTGTGATGGGAGACACATTTACATGAAAAACACAAAAAGAAAAAGTAAAGGGAAGGGGCCTCAGCCCACTTAGATGTTCTAAGTCTGTGCCTCAATCCTAATAGTTGTCCTTATTAGAACAACTTATAATAGTCCTTATAATAGTTTATTATCCTTTGATAAAATGTTCAGGAGTCAGTCTTAAAAATCAGCTGTTCCAAAGAACAGGTTTTCCCTACCCCCTGACAGTTTCTAAATTAACATTGCAATAACTGTAACAAAACAGTGGTAGAGTATACAAGTCAATTGTTCTGTATTGTTAACTTTCTTATGGTCTTCCTGTGGGTTGACTCAAAATCTACTTCTCAAAAGAACCTACATTTTTGAAAAACTTTAATTTGACAATATGATATAGTTTTGGGGGTTTTGTTGTTTATTTTTTAGTTTAAGTCAGTAACTTCAGCTCTTTTCGCAGGGCGCACATTTCCAACACATCCGTACTTCTCAGCACAGCTGGGAGCTGGGCAGCTGTCACTCTACAACATTTTGAAGGCCTATTCACTTCTGGACCAGGAAGTAGGATATTGCCAGGGCCTTAGTTTTGTAGCAGGAGTTTTACTACTTCATATGAGTGAGGAAGATGCTTTTAAAATGCTGAAGTTTCTTATGTTTGACATGGGCCTGAGAAAACAATATCGTCCTGACATGACAATTTTGCAGGTATGATTTCATTTTTTTTAAGTAAAAGATGCTATTGTTAAATAATAGTAATAATGCAATACAGCTAGCATTGTCAAAACCTGAACTTCAATTGAATTCTTAAAAATAGGGAAGGATAATCCAGGAAAAGAATACATCATCCTAAATTCATGATTTTCAAATCAAAATACTTCTGGGGAAACTATGGAAACCATAAATAAGAAGACTCCTGTTGTGTTCAAATGAGGTTCAAATGACCCTGCAAATGAGCCTGTTGTAGGCTCACAGGTGACCCATCCTGTGTCTTTTAGGTGGCTTCCAGGTATTTCTTGTTTCCACACAATTTCATCCAAACATCAATTGACAAATACCTTTCTCTGTTTCTGATGAGTATGAAGCATGAACTTTGGTATTATGATAAAACATGTTGATCTTTAGTCTCTTGTTCTTATTTCATGCAGATCCAGATGTACCAATTGTCTCGACTTCTTCATGATTACCATCGAGATCTCTACAACCACCTAGAGGCACATGAGATTGGCCCCAGCCTCTATGCTGCTCCCTGGTTTCTCACCATGTTTGCCTCCCAGTTTCCCCTTGGATTCGTATCCAGAGTATTTGGTAATTCCTCATAAAACTTCTCTCTGTTCTTTCTGAAGTCTTAAATGTGGAATCTGGGTATTAGGAGCAGCATTATGTCCAAGCAGTTTCAGACACTCAGGAGAAATACTTTGCTTACTGTGAACAGAACAACAGAGGTCATCCTATGGAGTATGCAGTATATCAGTAAAAGTGGAAGAGAGAAGGAAAGTAAACTACAGTCCGTAATGTCTTTTCATCCTCATTGTTACCTTTTCCCACCTTGTCACCACTTTTAGAGAGGATGTAAAATTTGGTGCCATGAAGGCAGCCATTGTATTATGACAATGACACTTCAACACCAACAACTAGTTATTTTCAAGCTGAAAAGAAATGTAATAAAGACATCATCTGAGAAGTACATCCATTTACTCCATCCGTCATTTCCAACAGTGTCAGCAGAAAATTAGCTTGAGCGTTATGTTTTAAAACACACACAGAGATGGCCCTTGCAGTGTAATTGTGGATTTACTCTGCAGAAATACAAGGCATTTAAGCTAGTGTTTCTTGTCTTGGTTACTGACAGTTTTAGTTCCAAAAATGTTTGGAATCATCTGGGGTTTAGTTTTTAAAGTCACTTCTGTTGCCTGTTTTTAATATCTACATAATCTTTCTTTTTTAATTAAATTCCAGTTAAGAATTTACCTTGATGCTCTCTTCTGGATATATATTTCATAGATTGTTTGGTGTCTAAGAAGATGCTTTGTTTCATTTTCACTTGTTTGTTTTTCCTCTTCATTATATGGTACTGGATTGTCCATAATGAGTGGGGTGTATTGGAGCTTTCTCCCCAGTTCTCCTCTAGTGAGAAACCAGTTTAATTTTCTTTAGTCATTTAAGAGAAGCAACGAAGAAAATTGGAGCTTTCTCCCCAGTTCTCCTCTAGTGAGAAACCAGTTTAATTTTCTTTTAAGAGAAAGCAACGAAGAAGTTGTTCATTAGCAGATTAATATTGACACTTTCTTGACTTAAAAACAATAAGTTTTACCTACCACAAATAGGAATATAGAGCTCAGGAAGAACCAACAAGAATCCTGTCTAGTTTCTGTTTAAGGGCATGCTAAAAGTAATGCTAGAAAAATTTACAGTGAAAAGGATGGTGTATTGAGTAAAACTATATGTCCCATGACTATCATCCAAACTCCAGGGAAAACAGCATGTTTTTTTCCTGGAAGAGTGCAAAGCAGGTTAATGTGCATCAAGAAGTGTATAGCTGACAGTAATAATCTGTAGGAATCAAATTAAGTGCTGTATGCAAGTGTCAAATACCGAGTTTATAATCAACTCATCTTTTTGTTAATCTTTCATTGTATTGTACATGGTAAGAAGTGTTTGGGGCAATTGACCTACAGTGAGGTTATAAAAGTGCCTTCTGTATTCAGTATATCTGGATGTCTGCCTTAATACACAGATTAGCATTTTCTCATCATTGAAGGACTGTAGGGTTTTAGAAAACCAAGACTTTGCATTACAATAGAAGACACTGATACATTATCTTCACACATCTGATTTTAGGTCAAGAAGAGAAAAGCATATGTGGCAGAAACTGTTGCCTCTTCAAAACCTCTGATGTTTTTTAGAGAGAAAGTTCAATGTGACCAACACCTGCAGCTTTGTATTTAGTATTTTCATTAAACTCAGCATTTCCTTTGTATTTAGTAACTTCCTGTCACAATACAACATGAAATGAATGACACTCACACGCTGAGATGTTCAAGGCAAAAAAGGTGCATTTATTTCTGGACTTTGATATTTAGAGAATTCTAAAAGTGACCATGGATTGGAGGATGAAACTGCTACCTCTCCAACCACACTGGTCAAACCAATAGTGTATCAATTTTCTCTTTCTCCAGAAAGGAATGCAAAACAATCATTATTTACATGAAAAGTGCGTGAGAAACTATTACAAAAATGTAAACATCAGAAGACTTAGAAGAACTTTAGAAGAACAGAGTGACAACTTTCTTAAAACAGTGTTTACTGAGCTGTTGGTTAGGAACATTGGACATACTCTTACATTAGAAAGTAAAGTCTTATCCTCATCCATACTAAAGACACTGAAGCACAACTTTAAACAAAAAAGGTTAGAGCTGTCACTCTGCCAGTGGCTGTCAGTAGCAACATGGCAAGTTAAAATCCAATCATTTTTGACCTATGTCTTCGCACACTTTTGCAGAACATACAAATATAGATTTTCATTGCTCACTTATTAGAACCCTTGGGAGGAGAGAATGTTGATGCTGAAGTAACTGATTTATAGGTTATTAACAGTCTGAGATTGCACTGCCATTTTCTAACATGGTAGCTCTGAACCCCTGGTATTTGAAGCTAGACCACTCATATTTAATTATATAATTGTTACAGACCATTCCTTTGGATTTCCATACAGCGTGCTTTTTGCAGGCATCTAACAGGTAATATGTAAATGTGTGTTAGACTGTTTTATGAATCAAACAGCAAAACTCCTTTTAAGTTTTCATTTACCTGTCCAAATTTTCAACACTTCTCCTGAGCAGGAGCTGATGAAAGTACAGTGTTACAAAAGATGCATCCTTTAGTACCTCTGCTTACTTATTAATAGAGGAGATTTGATAGAATAGTGTTTATTTTGTTTCAAGATTGTATATAAAACTTGCTTTTTTTTAATGCTGTAGGCTGGCAGTCATGCTGACATTAATTTGGGTGTCTTGACTGTGTTGTTGTTGGCTGGGAGCCCACTTAATATGAAGCATGGGGAGTGGATAACAAACAGGTCTTTGTTAAGTACTTGCTGTTTTAAATGAGAGAGGGATTTTGGCTGTGTATTACCAGCTCAGTCATACAGACATTCATTAACAACTTTCAGGTCACCTTGAGTTAATCTGCATGTCGTTATGGGACAGGTGCTGAATCATAAAAACACATTCTTTTTAGCTCTGCTTTTTTTCACTTTGTGTTTCTAGCTGTTCTTCAGCATTTCCTGTCCTAATATAGAGCTTTCCCTATGAATCATTTTCCCATACTTTTGAGTTTCAATAGAGAATTGAGGCAGATGTGTGCTCTGTTACCACTTTTTAATCATTTCTGCCACTGGAGTTCACATTCAGCTCAACACAGAGCTGAAAAATGTTCCACCCCTTTTAGGACGAATGGCAAGAAAGTGTGAGATTTGTGCTTAGTTTCTTGTGCTTTTCTTTCTTGGAGAGAGAGAGAGTGAAATGAGTTACGGCTTCAACATGGCAAGCTAAAGAGTGTAAGAGGGGAATTTCATTATGATATAAATTTGGAAATAGAGTTTGGTTTTCCTAAGAAAGGCTGTTAGCCAGTGCTTTCATAGGTTTTTCACTGTATCAGAGATAACTGTAGTTTTGCTAGTAGCTGTTTCCCTTACAGCATGGTGGGTTTTTTCTATCTCTTTGCTTTACTTTTTTTTTTTTCTTTTTTTTTTAGTGTTGGGACATAATTTTTTTTTCTTTTTAATTTTTGGTTTTTGATGGTTTTGTGATTGGTTGTGGCTGCATTCACAACTTCAAATACAAAGCAGGGAAAGAACAAGAGAGAAGCCCTTTCAAAGTAAATTTATATTTAGGAAATATAAAAACCCCACAGTATCTTCTATTTCTCTATCACCTCCATCTGTATTGTTTAATTTGTTAGGTGCTTCTGTCTGTAGCAAGGTGAGCCCTTCAATGAAACCAGGAGCAGATTCTGACAGTAGTTAGCAGGAAAGTCAAGTGCAGGGCAATGCTGTTTGTACAGACTGAGTTTCTTGTCTGATGTCGTTATTGCAGACTTCTATTTCTTTACTCTATAAATACATAGGCACTTTGTAAAAGAAAAGAAAGGAAAAGACATTGAAAGGTCACTGTATATTGTGGTTTCAGTGTGCTTGGTATGCCAGGTGCTGTCATTGCAGGGCCACCTGCAATATTTACACTTCAGCTGTATGACTAAGATTTCAGGGTATTTATTAATGTAGCTATTAGCATATTAACAGAAGTGGTTGAGACACATACTAAAAATAAACACATGCACCTGAAACTTGAGGCTACTGGAAAGTGTGCATTTAGCCTCATGTGCTAAATGTTGTTTTGTAGTTTTGTGGCTTTTTCCACCACATGAGAGAAAAACCAAATTTCAGATCTTCAGATGCGCCTTCAGGTATTGGTTTTTTCTCCGTTGTATTATGATTTTTAAAGGGCACTTGGATTAGATTCTTATTCAAATTTATATTCCTACAAACATGAAAACAGCCCACTAAACTATTACATGCACAAAAAGTGGCAACATTGATAAACTTGACTACCTAGTTTATTGTAGACTTAGCTTAAACTTGAACTGCTTTTTTTGGGTTTTTTTTGTGAAAACTCACTAAACAAATTAGTAAGTGATTGTGTTAGTTAAGTGTGCTATTCACAGTAATAATCTTGATCCTATAAAACTTCTAAAACTGTAGCCAAAAGTATGTGTCCAGCACAGTGTATCTAACCTCCAGGTCACTTCTATCAGAAGTTGTTGTCCTTTGACAATTTACTGTTTTGATATTCTTGTCAAAAGATGTGTTTGCTTGATATAATCTGGTTTTTCCTTCTTTTCACAGATATGCTCTTTCTTCAAGGATCAGAGGCTATATTTAAAGTGGCTTTAAGCCTTTTGGGAAGCCACAAGCCCTTGATTCTGCAGCATGAGAATCTAGAAACTATTGTTGATTTTATTAAAAGCACTCTCCCCAACTTGGGTTTGGTACAGATGGAAAAGACCATTAGTCAGGTATGAAATAAACTGAACACATGAGAGGTATGCAAAGGAATGCTCTTGTTAAGTTCCCGACAGAAAAGGCAGAGCAGCTACTACTTCAAGCTGAGAACTCTCTTGTAGTTTGGAAGATGTTGAAAACTTTTGGAAGCAGATGACTTGTAAACTAAGACAACTTAGTGGCTTTATATGGTATTGTAACCATTCGTTATTGTAACTTTATGAAGCCTTTAGGGAAAATTAATTTTTTTTTTACCAAAGAAGCTTGCCTTCCAAGTCTCATATCAGAAGCAAAAATTGACTTACAAGAGCCTCACAAATATTAACCTTGCTTAATGAAATTAGAAGCCTTCCCACATCCACTCTTTCTCTAGTAGCTTTCATGGTACTGGCCCAGTATGTAACAACAGCACCTTTGTAGTTCTGTCAGGAGTACATGAGGCAGTGCAGACTGTTGCAGTGAGTAGTGACTCTAGACAGCAAAACTTGGAATCCTTGATGCAATTCTTTTAAACAGCAGACAAGGAAAATGATGCAATATTGCTAAATTAGCAGAATACTCCAGATGATACTTATGGATTATGAAAAAAACAGAAATTATTTCAATTAAGGCTTGCCTGTTTGAAAACCCTAAGTGTTTTCTACACTTGACATATATACTGCAGCAGGCAAATAGAAGATGGGCTTTAGCCAGTTTTTCTGAAGGCCTTTTGTGGTCCAGCATAGGGGCTGTACTGTGCAGAACTGCAGATGCTGACAAACCCCCCAGGGGCTGCTGGAGATCAAAGCTCATGGGTTGATCAGAAAGCAGCAGCGCAGGGTTCTGCAGAGGGCTAGTGAGGGCCTCCCTCTGAGCCCTGGCAGCAAAGCTTCTGGGGGACACAGCCCACATTAGGGCCAGAAAAAAGGCTCCTAGTGCTTAGTGTCAAAGGAAAGAGATGAGAGCTAGAAAGTCTGTGCAAGAGGAAGGAAAGCAAGGAATTTCCAAGGGGTGAAGGGAATTGTGTGTTACCTGCCAGGCTGAAAGACTTGCAGTGCTTGGGTGACCTGCAGAAAACCGTGTGCTTTGAGCTGAAGGAGGGAGGGATGCTCTGTTCAGGCAGCCCTGACTGCTCTAAATTGGAAGTGGGTAGGTAGAAGTGAGTAGAAGGAAGAGCAGTTCCCTGCTTTGATCAGGGCTGACTCTGAAGAGAGCAGCTGTTTGACCAGCCCACAGTCCATACACAGCTCCTGGGTTAATCCCCATGCTCCTCATCCTTCTGCAGCATGGCCTTTGGTTCCGTGCCTTAACGTGCCTTCACTTAGCTAGGTTTCATTTCAAAACTTTTTATTGCCTCATGTTTCCCTTCTTTCAGATTTGATACTCTGATTATGACAGCAGGGACTTCCCTCCCTCCTCAGGAGCACAGAGGTTAGAAGTGGCAGAGGTGATGAGAGGAAGTAACATTCTGCCCTGCTGAATTGCACTGATTGTTTTATTGAAATTTCAACAGGGTGTCTTCTCCAGAAATGCTCAGATTCACAGAAAATGAAAATTCCCTATGTGTAATCAAACTCGAGTTAAAATTCTATTTCAGCCTGTGCTTAGATGCTCAGTACATACATTTCTGCTGCTATTTAACTACGAAGTAACCTTTTATTTTACATGTGACAGAAACATTAAATAAACTGATGTTTTCTTTAACCAACAGTTAAAGTTCTGTAGACAGAGCAGATAAATAAAATTGGCAAATATTCCTGTTATTTTTAACATGTATTTAAGATGGGATTTGACTAATTTTCAATATTTATAAAGTACAAGAGATTTAAAAATAAAGAATGACCCTGGAACTTCCCTTCTTGGGCTATTTTTCAAATACATTTTAAAATCAACTTTTATTTCTTCTATGTTCTGTGATTGGCACACTTGTCCTTTTCATTTACTACCTTCTTCACTGCTTGTAGTGGAAATTGGAGTCATAGTTATGAATAATTTGAAGGCAGATGCTTGCCAAAACCTAAAAAAAGGAAAAGAAAATAGTAGGTTTTTTCTCTTGGGTCACTTTGCATCTCAATGTATTTATCTGCTTTTAAAATAAAAGTTTTTCTTAATGTTCATGGATAAGACTGAGCATTCGTTTCAGTGATCTGTAGTTAACAATAATAGAGATCTATTTTGATGTTATATAATGTTTTTGTTAGGTATGTTAGTGTAAGGAGAGAAAATTTCAGTTTCTTTCAGTCTGTAAAAATACTATAGAGTCATAAATAAAGATAGCAAAGTCTACTGTTTTTCATTTAAGGCTTTTATTTTACTTAGCCTTACACTTGTACATGTGGCAGGTGAGTTTGGACCACACTTTTTCTGAACTGACAACTAATTCTGGGTATGACTAGAAGGGTTTATGCCAAAACTGAGATGTATTAAATTTGAAAAGGGAAATACTCTGCAAGTCCATGCCCTTGAAGCCTTTATTGTAAGTAGTTTTGCTGAAGTCAGGCAGCAAATCAATAGCAAAGTTTTTAAGTAGATCCAATGCCAATGTATTGCACTCCACTGTCTCAGGCTTGCCATTTCCACAATAGGAAATGTGAATGCCAAAAAATAAGTCCTTTATTGTATGCATTGATTAAATATCTGAGTCTAGACCTAGATCAATAGATTTTAAAGCCTTGAAAGAGCAATGTTTTAATCTGCACAGCACTGAATAATATTTTTATGTACAACAGGTATTTGAAATGGATATTGCCAAACAGTTGCAAGCTTATGAAGTTGAATATCATGTGCTTCAGGATGAGCTTATAGATTCATCTTTAAATGACAATCAGAGACTGGATAAATTAGAAAAGGCAAACAGCAGCTTGCGCAAACAAAACTTTGATCTCCTGGAAGAACTGCAGGTACAATTTATATCTCATATATGATTAACATTCTAATTTTCTAATTTATGCACCTTTTCAGAAGAGGCTGCCCTATACCACATCACAGGAGGGATTGGTGTTTGGTCTAGTGAATTTAGAAGGTAGCCACTTTAAAGTTTTATTTAATTTAGCCCTCAAAGTTTACATGCAGAAGGAATTGTGAGAGTGGGGTGGTTAGAGCATATATTTGTAGTTAGTGAAAAGTTGATTCAACACACTGCCTCTTCTCTTGTAATTAAAATCATATCTGTAGAAGATAACTAAAAATAAAGTGCTGTTTCAACTTCAAACTAAAAATAAAGTGCTTTTTCAACTTCATTTATATATTTTCTGTCACTGCTTTATTACAGCAGGGATACTACTCTGTCAAAAATTGGTAAACTAATTACAAAGTCACAATTTAGGGATACTTTAGAGAAAGGATACATTGTCTATAAAGACATACTTTCTATTACAATTTTTTTAGCTGTTATCCAGATTTTTTAAACATTATGTGAAATAATAATTTCTAATATATATAGTCTGCAGCTTTTTCAGAGGCAGTGCACCTGTTCTTTGTAAGGGGTAATTCTTTGCTTATGTGAGCAAGAAGTCAGTTTTCTGGCTGCTTTATAACAGGATGTTTGTTGTAAAACTTTTGACTGTGCATTTAATTTGATGGAGAAAGGGACTTCAAGGGTAAGAAGCAGACATTTCAAACCACTTGATTATTGTTAGACATAAACTTTGTAAGATAATCGGTGAAGGAAGTTTAGGTTTCTCAGACATTGGTTCTTTTTCCTGACTAAGACTAGTCAATCACCCGGATTTAGATTGCCTAACAAAAATTTGCTTCAGCTGTACATTCTGATCCTGTGAGATCTGATCCTGTTTTAGGTTCTAGGTTGAGCCTTAGAGAAGTCAGAAGGAGAGGCACTCTTCTGCAAGATATAATCATAAAGCTTTGGGCAACATGGACAAGGAAATTGTTGAATATAGTAAGGGGAATATGGATTTCTGGGATGATATTTAAGATGTGATGCCCTGTAAATACCTGTATCAAGGATCTTCAGCTTGGGAAGCATGGGCTAGACAGTGTACTGTGTGGTGGATTGAAAACTGGCTGAATGACAGGTCTCAAAGGCTTGTGATCAGTGGCACAGAGTCCAGTTGGAGGCCTGTGACTAGCAGTGTTGCACAGGGTTCAATATTGGGCCCAGTATTATTTATCTTATCCGTCAAGGACTTGGATGAAGGGGCAGATGCCTCCTCAGTGAGTTCACTGATGGCACAAAGCTGGGAGGAGCAGCCAATACCCCAGAGTGCTGTGCAGCCCTTCAGAAGGGCCTCGGCAGAGAGAGAGACGGGCACAGAAAAACCTTCTGAAATTTAACAAGGGCAAGTGCAGGGTCCTGCAGCTGGGGAGGAATAGCCCCAGGCACCAGCACAGGCTGGGGGACAGCCTGCTGGGGAGCAGCTCTGTGAAGAAGGGCCTGGGTGTCCTGCTGTCCATTAACCTTGTTGCCAAGAAGGCCAATGGTGTCCTGGGTGTATTAAGAAGAACATTGCCAGCAGGTGGAGGCAGGTGGTCCTGCCCCTCTACTCAGTCCTGGTGAGGCATATCAGGAGCTGTGTCCAGTTCTGGGCTCCTCAGTTCAAGAGAGACATGGAGCTCCTGGAGCAGGTCATCAGCATATGAAGAGAAGGTGTGAAGTGGATGGAGCCAGGCTCTACTCGGAGGTGTGGAGCAGAAGGAAAAGAGGGAATGGGCAGAAACTAATGGATAGGAAGTTCCACCTGAACATGAGAACTTCACAATGTGCTTGACCGAGCACTGGCACAGGTGGCCCAGAGAGGTTGTGGAGTCTCCCTCACTGGAAATAATCAAAAGCAGTCAGGACACAGTCCTGAATTACATGCTCTAGGGAACCATGGTTGAGCAGGGAGGTTGCAACTAGATGGCCTCCAGTGATCCGTTCCAACCCTATCCACTCTGTGATTCTGTGATCTTCCACCCACTCCTGTCCCTATAGACTTGACAGCCTGAAGCACTTTATTATGAAGCTTGTCTCCACTTGAGTGCTGGCAAGTCAGGGGGAACTTAACTAACACTGTAGTGTTGGAGCAGTCCCTTTGTCTTGGAGGTGGGCTGCATCAGACTTTGTTTCATAGGGTGGCAGGTGGTGCATTGCTGATAGGAGGAAAATGCATCACAAGATAATGTCAATGGGTCAATATAATTTGTCAATATTTTGTCCCCAAAGGCTGAAGTTTGTAACCTATCATAATTACATGATGGCTAGTGGGCTCATCAGAAAGGGAAATACTTTCCTGAAAGCAAAGACCACACTGTACTCGTCCTGTCTCCAAATACTACCAAGTGCTGAAACTTCCAAACAGATATCTGACATTGTCAAAGTACCTACAGGTCTCACACGAGGACTTTGAACCATCTAATACTTTGTTTCACCATGAAGTAGAATGCCAGTATGTGCAGCATTTTGAGGAAGAATTTTTGAATTTTTTCACAATGTGTTTTCCATTTGCATAGTGCTCTAAATCCTCTACTCATTTGCCTTCAAACCTGATATTCATTGGACTCCATGTTGAGATGAAATGAGGATGCAGCTAATATGTTGAGTTGTCTTTGTTTTGCAAAGCAACAACTGTGGCTGGCCAAAAATATCTCCCAACTGACCCATACAGAAGCTTATCTTAACCTGCAGTTCTTTGGTATAAAATTTGCAGATTTGGTAACTTTCTAAGTTCATTACTTTACATTATATTCTGAGTTTAATTTTTCATAATTTCTTTAGTATTTTATATATAGTCATGTATCTCAAAAAATAAAGATGGTTTCAGTCATTAATGAATTTACCTTTTTTTCCCCTCCTATCTTTTTACTGTGATAGGTGGCTAATGGAAAAATCCAAAACCTTGAAGCTACAGTAGAGCTTTTATTGACCAATGAAGGCAAACTGAAGCAGTCCATTCTTGCTCTTGAGCAGGAGCGAGCAGCTCTGCTGAAAGCTGTGGAAGAGATGCAAAAAAAGATGGGTGATACAGATGGGAAGCCTCTTCTTAGTAGACAAGAACTGGATGCTGACTGACCTGCACAGTTGTAAGGAAGCAGAGAAGCTGAGCAAGAAACAAAGGGAAGAACTGAGTCATTTTGTCATGATCCATGGGGATTTGACGTTGTCGTGTTTGTTGTACACACCTTACTGTGGCAAAGCAAGATATGGGCATGGTGGCTTTCCATATCAGAGAAGCTGGTTTCCTGGGGAAAGACTCTTCTCTTCTTAGTATGTAGAAATACTGTGAAGAGTAAGATGCCACATAAGAAATAGTAAACAGGAGAAACTTACTAGTGTGTGCAGTCATGCGCAATACACTGTAAATATGGTATGGATTCTTCAATAAGTGCTTCTAAACCTAAGTGCTTTGGGTTTGTCACAGTTTTGTTTGTGTCTGGATCACCACCAAGTTAAATAGCACATCCTTTAGAAGGTCTTTTGAAGAAATATGTCAGTGTAAAACCTTTGAAAGCATGACTGCCCCATTGCAGCTGTGCAGTGGTAACATTTACAGGTGATTTGTGATTGGACTTGAAATTTTTGTTGGTGTAATTCCCCTACAGCTTGGCTGGGTTCTGTTAATTATGTTGTTTACACCTCAGAAACTGCTTCCTGATGCTTGAAGGTGTCAATCCATTGAACTCCAGGGAGCTGGACATTATCATATGTAACTATGCATAACTGGGGGTTGCCTTCCTTTTTTTTAAGTATGTTGGTTTAGTATATTTCTTCTTTAACTACAATTAATTTAGTGTATTGTTTAGTTAGCATTATCTGATAAACATACTGTATATAGTAACTACATTATTCTTAACAAAATATACTGACATTAATTTGGTGAAGCCTGTGACTCTTGCAGCATCATTCAAGGATTTCTATTCAGACTCCTCAAATTTCATCTTATTTATTTCTGACCTGCTGTGTGATGTAAGACATCTTTTATTGCTGGGAAAGTAATGTCCACTGTCATTTTTTTCCCCTTTATTTGCTACTCTATGCCCACCCATCCTCTGAGAAATCTAAAGACTTTTTCTGAGAAAAAGTGGAATAATTTCAAGAGCTTCATGGTGTGCCAGATATGCTTAAACTGTTTCATAAAGGATATAGAAGTTCTAGTTAGGACACCATTATTTTGCAGTGCATCTTTCAAATAAGATTAAATATCTGAAAAAAGTAAGTCTCACTTTTCTTAATGCAAAAGCAGTTTGAAGCCAGTTAAAGCAACATTGTGCAATAATAGCCATTGATATGCTTTTGTTGGGGTTTACTTCAGAATTAGGAATATTGCCATCGGTTTTTTCAGTTGCTAAACACTGAATTTATAGGCACTGGTGTTTTGCTATAGTGGAGATTCACCCAGGACGTGATTTTTATATGTTTGGTTTTTGCAAGTCCACTTTATATTCACTTAGTATTGAAATTCCACATACATAAGTTATTAATAATTCATTTACTTCTTCAGCTTGTTTTTTTTAATTTGGAAATCCACAGTGAAGCTTACGCTTCATGTTTAAAATCTTGTCATAATGGACCTCGTACTGTTAGATCACTCAGTAATGTTGCATTTTTACAGCATAGCGCCAGAGTTCATACAGTGACTTTTTAACAAAAGCAATAAAAATAATAATAATAATCTATGCCTACATCTATGTTGTTACATTTTTTGGTATTCAAAAACAAAACCACAGTTGGTGGGGTGCCAGTTCAGAAGCATGTGAGATGAGACTTGCCCTGGAAGTACGGTGCTGTCTACAATGGTTGATAATTTACATTCAGCTCCCTGGTACAATGAAACAGTTGCTTCTATATAGTTAGAAAAGCCTAAACTTACTTGTTACCTATTTACCAGTCAGGCTTTCTGGGAACAGTGACTCTAGTTCTCATCAAAGTGCACTAAGTAATGCACTTACACAAATTCTCAGTAAAAGGCTTTGGACCTGAAGTTGAAGGGAAGTAATACCACTTACCAAGTTTCCAACTTTGTAAAAGCTCGGGGCTTTTCCTTCTGGAAGTATGAGAAAGAAGTAATAGAGCCCAGAGCTAGTCCCAGATACTTGATACTCCAGCTATGCTGTAGCTGAGCATCCTTAAAAATGTGTAAAATTAGGTCTCTTATTTTCTGAGTACCAGAAATTGTCATCATATACTGTCTTCTATATGAACAGTAATTTCTGATTCAGAGAATATTTTTTTAAAAAGCCACCTGCAAATCCATACATCAAATCCCTCAGCAAAAATAGCAAATGAGCCACTCCCAGAAAATCCAAGTTGAAATAATCAACATTTTCTCCATATCACTTCTACAGATAAAAATCCCCAGCAGTGATGCCTAATCTTTGAAGAAAAGAAAAAACAGTGAAGAAGGAAGGAAGGGGTTCATTGGTACGTGCAGCTTAGGCTTTCAAAGGTGCATGGCAAAGGCAGCAAGGGTGCAGTGTAAGTGTGCTAGTGAATTACATGGATGCAGTGGTCCTGAGAGAGATTAGCCTGAAACGTGGAAAGAACTGATGTTGACATTTGCAACAAGAAAAAGGCAGGATCTCTGAAACCTTTGCAGTGAACAGCGCTGCATGGACAGAGGACCGGCTGCAGTGGGTCATGGTCACCAGTTCTGGTTTGGTTTTCTTCCAACAAGTAATTGTGGTAGGTACCTGGGACTCCCTGTGCTTCTGACTGTTTGATGTACTTCTTCTTGCCCTGGTGTTTATTTCCAGAGATCATTATTTAATACAGAATTGGAGAAATGATACAGTGCCTATCGTGGGAAGATCAAAGCACTTTCATAAAGGCACAAGTTCTCTTGTTTAGAGTGAGAACTGAGTCACAAAAAAGTGCAATGACTTGCACCAAATATTTCAATTTCTCACTGGTTGCTGGCATCCAGTGCAATTCAGATCTTCTAAGTTGTGTCAAACTGGTTTTCTGAAAGATTCTTCCAGAAGGTCTTGGTATGTACTTGGTATGTCAGGCAATGCTCTGCCAAAACAATGTGAAATGGGAAATGCTGCCACTGCAACCTTGTCCTTTACTGGCAGCTATTCCTTCCTCCCAAAAGTAACTCTCTCAGGCCCATTAAAACATGTTGTGTCCTTGCCAGGTACCTCCTCTGCAGGTACCCAGCACACACCAGCTCTTGCTTGACACATACTCAAGTGGAGGCACTGCCAGCAATCCTGAGCAGCAAGGACTGTAGTATAGCAGTCAGTAAATATTCTTGGAATTTTTTTCAAACATAATAATCTGACAGGAACTGCATTTAGGACTAACTCACAAAACTGCAACTAGTAGGACTCTGAATGAAGGACAACAGTCTCTGCATGGCAAAGACAACATAGCTGATGCTTTTACTCCTTTAGGATCTTATTCCATCACTCAGTGAAGCAAGGAACACTGAATCCATTTTTTTACTTCAAGCCCACTATAATAGGTGCTGCAATTAATAGATAGTAATAAAACAGCCTGGTATGTCAGAATGGCAGAGCATACTACTTTGTAGCCAAGTCAGGTGGGATACTATCAGTGCCCTCCCTGCATTCCCCTCTCTCCTGGAGATTAGGCTGCTTAATTAGATAATGCAGACATCTGTCTTAGAGGCATTTCAGCATTGGGCCTCCGTGCCTGCTGGCCTTGCAACCATTCAACAGAAAGCTGGAAGAAACCAGCTGCTTCCCACAATGCCACCATCTTTTAGGAGATGCATTTAAACTGCATTTCCTGTGCTTGGTCCTTGCCTGAGCTGTGTTGCAGCCACACCTGCATCTGGCTATGTATCCTTGTTGATCCTGACCTATGGGCTTGGCTTTCCTGCTTGAGCTCAGCCTTGACTGGTCATCTGAACTGTTGACCTGCCTTGCTAGTGTTTTTTGAGTATGGTGGGACATGCTCCTTGTCAGGAAGTTGTTCCCTTTGCCTGCCTGTCACCCTCAGCCCCTGGCTCACTGTCCCCTTCAGAGCTGCCCTGCCCCTGCTGTTCCCCAGCACGCAGCTCAGGTTTCATATCTACACTGCTGCTGTTTCTGGGGCTGGGCTGGTCAGGGCTTGTTTAGGTGTCTGTGCATGCCACTGCTCTGCCCTGAACAAGCCAGCCTGTTCTTCTAGAGCCTGCTTAGGCACCTCCAACACAATGGTTGCTCTGTGTAACATGGCCCTTTACTAGTCTCCCATCCATTTCAAAATTCTATGTTCACATTCTTTTCCACATCAAACGCTGCACTGTATTTGCAAACACAATTTTGGTGTTGATGGCACCAGAAAAAATGCCTGAAATTAATACATTTTGACTACAGCTGGATGAATGCCGTGGTTGCTTGAGGCACCTTAGATCATTGCACAGCATTTATATGGTGTCACGCCCTGTGACATGAAGTAATTTTTCTACAAGAGAGCTTTACTAGAGCAGGTGCGGGGGAGGGAGGGGAGCGCTGGCAGCCAGGCCAACCAGCGGGAGTGCAATCCAGGCATTTCTTTCAGAAGGCACATGTGCAGCTTACACCCACTAAGTTTTACATAACCTGAGTTAGGGTGGATCACTAGGTACTCATTTGCTCATGTAGCTGCCAGAAAATGTTCCTTTCATCTAGACAAACCTGAGGCTGCAAGAACTTTCTGTGCCTCAAAGTAGGCCTTTTCAGCATAACCCAAAGCAAATCAAGAGGGACTTCATTATGTACAAGACTCTAGTTGTTCTTTTGCCTAAATGCATTTTTTCTTCTGTCTCATTGTATCATATATTTTCATGGTGCTAGAAAAGCATTGGGGCTATAGATGCTGAAAGATGATGAAACTCCTCTTGCAGAGAGAACAGAGATCATTAAAACAGAACTTCTGGAGAAGCTTGTACTAGCTCAGCATCCCGGACTTTTCTTGTGCATTGTTTCAGAACCAAAGAGATTTTAGAAAAATTTCATTACATTTCTTTTTTGATTGGGAACCCCTAATAAAAATGTTCTGGCAACAGCCATTGATCCTATATTCAACCAAATGCCTATTTGTTTTTGTCATTCTCTAGCACTCTTCTGTAATACCTTTCCTTTTGTTAACATTTCACACTAGACTGCTTGTCTGCAAAGGAGATAGAAATACATTTTTCATTTTCTAGGTAAAAGCAGAATATGATAATTATCTGTTGTATCTGTCTGGTCCTGTATTACTAGTGAGGCAGTGAGTTTCCATTTCTCAGTAATTATGTGCAAATCATTCTAATCAAGATGGTCCTCAGGAAATAAAGTCTTGCTACAATTTGGTTCATCCTATTGCCCTCTTTCTTTTGGAAGTGGGGGAGGGAGAAGGAGGCACAAGGGTTGACTGTTTCACCAGCATTAAGAAATTTCAAGTTCAGTTTTCTCAGATTTCTTTTTCATAAGTTGTTACAGGATGAGTGAATACTAATAACACTCTTATATACAGTCTCATTTTTCTGTGTTGCCAGTATTTGATGCATGGGATGTTGTTGGCTCTGTAGACAGTGACATTTCTTGTAATGTTGCAGACTTGGAATTGCCAAGGCAGTGGTTGTCTTCAAGAGCATTTCTTCCATGCACTAGTTAAGATAAGCTGAGTAGCTTCGAGTCAGCTGCTGGCTGGGACTTTGAGCTCATGAAGTCATGGGTTCTTGGTGGGATTAGTGGTACATGTATGTCTTCCCAGCTCCTTATTCACAGTTTTCTCTTGGGGCATATCACAAAAAGCCTGATTGCAAAACAAACAAAACCTGAAATGTGGTTGTTGTTTAGTGTTTAATGGCCTGATACACCAATTGTCTCTGGTATTTTTTGATAAGGAATCTTAAATGGTGGTTTCAGTGGTTAGAGACTGAGGTAAGAGGCAGACACAGAGGAGCAGTGAACCTTGCAAATGGAGAAATAGCAATGTAATTAGTACATAAGTACAGAGTCATGTTAGCGCATTTTTTACAGGAAGCTTGTCCAGCAATTTGTTAACAGACCTTATGTTCATTTTTGAGAGAAGGAAAAACCAAGATGCTTATTAAAAATGGAGAGAGATGGACTGTTAGGAAGGCATGTAGGGCCAGAGAGGATAAAGCCATGACATTTTCAAGACCTGCAGCAGGATGTCTGACATACCATAAAGAGATGTGAGCGCAAATGCCCATTGAACTGAGAGGCAATACTAATCTGAGCATGGTGAAATAATTGGGATAAGCCTCAGAAAACCTTCGGGTTTTTTTCAGTCCCTGATGGAGCTCATAAAGGAGGGCTTCAGTGTCAGCAGGGTTTTTCTGATAAAGAAAATGTTCTATCCTTTTCAAGCAGTGGAGAAAGTCAAGTAAGAGCTGATTACATAACATAGTAATCTGGTCAGAATGACTTGCTAGAATGGAAAATAAAAGAAGACTTGTTAATACAAAAATATCTTCCATATCTTCCAAGAGCTTCTGGCATATATCTGGGATGCACTGACATCTTCATCATGCTGAGAACAAGCTTCCGTAGTACCTAGAAATCAAATAATTTAAGTAGCAAATTCAGCCACAGACACTTAGAACGTGTAACTTTGCTGGAGCTTACGTGAGGGCAGTCCATGATGCTGATCCATTATTTTGCAGCCCCTGCTGGAACCGTTTTTTGGTGATACCTGCCACCTTACCTGACATTTAATGAAAAAGTTATTTGCTCACAAATTTGGGGTTTATTGTTTGACTGTCATGTTTCTGACCTTAACTTCATTGTTTGGCATTAAGCTCCTAAACTGTGTCAAAGGAATAGAAAAATTGCTTTAATGCACTGACTTTGTAGGAAAACAAGAAAAAGGATGGTGAGACAGAACATATGTAGGTGTTTTACCATGCCTGAACAGAAATTGTACCTGCAGAAACTCCAGGTGACCCAACTGGCTCCTGCAGGATTTAATGGGATAAAGTGATGGAGTCATATATAACTGCTGACTTCAGTGTTACTGCATGCTGCTTTAGATACGCTGGCTGGCATGAAAGGTGCCACAGCAAGCCACTACCCATACTCTGGTAGCTGCCAAGTTCCACACAGGGTAGGAAAAATAAGTCAGTTTTAGCCTAAATCCAGCAGGCATAAACACAAAATTACTGGCATTTGTTTAAAAGAAAAAAAAGAGGAAAGAAAAAAAAAAAAAAAAAAAAAAAAAAAAAAAAAGCTAGCATTTCAGATTTTCAGATTCTCTACTTATTTGTTCCAGCATCTGAGTTCCAGAAAGCAATACTATTTTAACTGGGGCTAAAGTTTAAAAGACATTACTAAATAGGGACAAATTAAGGCAACAGGTGCTTAAAATTGTGGACAAATTAAGGAATATATATTTGGACATTTGAGTGGACCTGTTTGTGTTGCAAGTACAGTAAATTCTTGTTTCCCCTTTTAAAAAGCCTCATGCTTCAACAAAAGATAAAAACTTCCACTGTCAGCTTTTGCTTAAAAAAGAAGTAGGAAGTTCTGTGATTAAAGGAGCATAAGTGTATGTGAGAGAAGGAGGAAATGAGAGTTTCAGAAGCAAAGAGCTGACAGCAGGGATTTACCCAAACCCTTTGTATGACCTCCAGATAGATCCCAGTAAAAAGCATGCAACAGCTCACTGCTGTGGGCTACGAATTTCAGGAATTTTTAGTTACTACAGTGACTAAAAATTCTCTCAGAGAGAAGGTTACTTTCCTTCTTCTGTATTCCCCTCCCACCAGCTATTCTCTTTTGCAATATAAAGTGGGACATGCACACTACACAGACATAAGCAGAACATCTGCAAGCTCTGTTGTCTGTCACTTGAGCACCCTGTCCTGATGAGCCAAACAGTCAAGAGGAAAAACATCACTGGGGACTTAGGTAGTTTCCTCTGTGAGCTGTGAGGTCCACGAGAGTCACTGGCTCCGTACTAATACCAGTCCTGTGCATTTTGGTGAAGCATCTCTTCTGGAAAACCAGCAGCATATGATCCAGCAAATGTCAAGAGATGATGCCTCTTCCACTTTCCATGAGAGTTTGATCTAGAAGGGTTGACCCTTATTGTGTTCAAACAAGAACTAAACATTGAAGACCCTGCAGAACCAAAAGATTTTGTTGTTGTTGTTGAGGCAGATCAACCATTGGAATGGAGTTCTTGAAAGATTTTATGTTTTCTCCCAGATTCCATTACCAAGCATGGTTTCTGCCCAGAAATTGTTGGCACTGCCAGCCCTCTTCCCTGAGGAAACTAAGGGCATGGGCAGTCTGGAAGCTTTTATGGATACCCGGATCTGGCTCTTTCAGTCAGAAAAGAAGGATGTAAGTTAGACATGTACCCACCATTCCTGATGAATGGTTCCAAAGTCAGCTCCTCCCTTCCATTCCTGATTCTTGGCTATTTTTCAAGGTGTATCTCCACAATTCCCAAGAAGCAGATTTACAAAAACCTGTCTGTGATCAGAGATATACTAAGCCTTCCAAAAGGGATAATTAATTTTACCCAGAACCCACACCTATTGCTTTGCTTCCTGGCCAAGTTTGTTAGTTTGAGCTCAGTGCAGTCCCAAACTCAGGCAGTTACATGATTCCCAGTTTGGAGTTAGCCTGTGCCCAGCAAGGCTGGAATACAGAAAGAGCTCACTCATGTCTGCCTACACCATTCCATGTTGACTTGCTTTGAGTGTTTTCAGGTCAACTTCAAGATTTCTCTTGGCTAAAGTACAATGAGCATGCAGGCAATATGAAGCATTTTACCAGCCCCTGACCATTTATATTGTGGGCTTCTGTACCACCTTTCATTTTTCCTACTTACTGGAAGACAGGAACAGATATTGCATGGGATGGACCACTGATGGTCTTCTGCATGCCCCTGGTTAGTCCTGCATTTCCATGTTTGTAGATAGCATTCTTGCTTCAGCACCCACTGGGAGCTCATGTTAAATGTGCTGGCAATGGCCATGGCTCCTAAGGTCTTTTCAGTCATTTTTGATCATCCCAAGATTTATTCTGTAGTTATAGCATAGATTATTCATTTTCAATTATTTAATTTCCACTGTATTAAGGCATTTTGTTTCCACAGGACACAATATGATATAAGAATCAAGACCAGTCAGAAACCTTCCTAAGCTTCTTGTTCTGAAACATCATCTGTGCAAAAAATCTTCTATACCTGCATTTCTTTTTCCCCATGGAGGTTTGCAAGATTCAGTGAAGTTTCCAGTCTGGAATTACGTACATCATGACCCCCCCAGCTTCCCAGTCCTGTTTGCAGTCCTAGCTGTTACATAGATGGGCAAGGCACTGGTCTGAGACCAGATTGTGTTTGCATTTTTTAAAGGTAGGAGCAACATTTAAAAGCAAGCAACATTTGAAAGCAAGGACTCACAAGTTGTCAGCTGTGTTAGTTTACCAAGCCCCCACACATCCAATCTAATGTTATCACTGGATACCAAACTGGCCTAATTTGGAATTTAAAAAAAAAACAATTATGAGTCTCACTGGAGGTTAAATGGAATTGGGAAAAGATGTACTGAATATTCCACAAAGAAAAGGCCAAGCTCATTCCCTTGCCTTAATTCATTTGGTCATTTTTCCTATTTTCTGACTGTACTGAAAGAGCTTTTTCCAGCTCTCTCCAACAATCTTTTGCAAAAAGATTATAAAGCTTCAGGCAATTAGCCTAGGTATGTAGCAATTGCTGTTAGTGGAGAAGGTTTAAAAATTAAATAGGTCTCATACCCAGGCCCATCACAAAAATCAGGCTGATTTCAATATAGTCTTACCCTGGGCATATTGTAATGATCTTCTTAATTACAAGTTTTAAGGACTTTCTGTCTCTCAGATCTACCATGTTCTGTCTGTGTAAGTGAAGAAACACCAACAATTGTGAAGTATTACCCTGCTGTATCTTATCAGAAGGGAAGAAATTTGATTCTAAAAAGAAAACCCACAAAACTTTTGGCTGATATTTTATTGTCTCATTTTACTTTCCTTTTAATGCCTGATATTCAAGTACCCAAATTTATCCCCAGGGAGGAATTTGATCATCGATTCCAACTGGAACAGGACGACACCCTCAGATAACAAACTGCTTCTGGGGGAGGGGCTCTGTTGTTGCTGCTGGGGTTATTTTTTAATGTGTTTATTACCCCAGGAGTTTAAGACCTAAGCCTGTAATCTCCAAAGCAAAGCAGCTACTGTGACCCCAAGCCAAGGAGGTGCTGTAACGCTGTTATTCAGTGTTGTGCAACCCCTGCGGCTGTGCTGCACAGAGCGCTTCCGTCTCCTCCAGACAGCAACTCCCGCGAGTGCAGCTCTCCTCAGGGATACCAGGGCTTGTTCAGGGCAGCAGGGAAAGTGGAGGAGATGAACCACGTTCCCAGTATGACTTTTCACACTTGTGCATGTTGCCCTAGGCGACCTGCAAGTGAAAGTCATGGGTGGATTTGAAAGCAGCCATTGGCCTTGATTTTTCTGTCCAGCTTTCTACTTTGGCATTTGAGCACTGTGTAAAGTTAGTGTCCCCAAAGGATGGTGTGTTTCCCTAACAGTTAACTTTTGCCTAAATGAGGGGGGTTTAGGCCACAGATTGACAAACTAGCCAAGTCTAGAACTGCAAACTGGTTTCAGCCACAATGCTGAAGTAAATGTGGCAATGAGGGAAGAAGCATGGTGGGTCAGGAGCAACACAGATGAGACCAGACAGATTTAGGAGAGTTGTTACATGTCCTGCACACTTTAGAGCTGTGCTTCACTGTGGAGGCCCCACTGAAGGCTGGCTGTTTTACCAAAGCCTGTGCAGGGTAAGCAACTGGTGGGACAGTAGAGAAACCCAATAAACAAACTGAGCATCAGAGAGAAAGTGTAGGAAGGGCAGGGTGGAGGTGCAGGAAGTGAAAGCCCTGTGACCAGCTTTTTCAGAACGAGTATCAAAGTTTTCCACTGAAAATCTTAGGGAATTAAAACTAATCTAGAGATTCTTGTACTGATTTCCTGCATTTCTAATATTACTGGTGTGACTGAAAGACTCTTTTACTCCTCTGTTAAACCAGTCAGCTAACTTCAAGCATTGATTTTCAAAATGAATATTTAGTTCACTTCCTGATTCGGTATTAAGAAGTGCTGAACAGTTTTTGTGCAAGTCACACAGTGTCTATTTCTGCATGAAGAAATTCACATCAGTGCTGGATCATATTCTCCACTAGATGGTAATGTTGTTTCAAATAGGTTGTGTTTAAAGGAGCTTCCTTGCCAGCAACTCCAAGAGAAAACGGAAGCCATGAGATATGTCCAAGAAATTATCTTCGGATGACTTGGAAAATAGAAAAGTTTCTAGTTATTATAAATAATATTTGGTTTGAAAAGGTTTTGATGAAAACTTTGTATGTGCTGTAATTACTAGGGTCATGGAAGTCTTAGTTCATGAAACAAGTTTGAAAAGGTCTGAAAGCAATGAATCAATTGACAGAGAATGCAGAGGACAAGCGGAGTGATCTCTACTTTATGCTATCCGACATCCATCGTTGTTACTGAGTGACTCAAAATCCTTCATTTGTTTTTAGCCACAGTTTGTCTGGGGAGTAGGAAAGTGCTCTTCTCCTCCTTTTATGGCAATGGAGACAGAGGAGCAAAAAACCACTTCTGCAGTGGTGCTAGAAAACCACTCTGGCTCCATCGGGCTGTGGGGCAAAACAGCAGCTGTGCTGCCCTTCCCCTGCTCCTTGCGGCTGCGTTTGGCAGCCTGCACATGCAGCGGTGTGCCTGCAGCGCAGGCTGCACATGCAGCGGTGTGCCTGCAGCTCAGGCTGCACATGCAGCGGTGTGCCTGCAGATGCAGTGGTGTGCCTGCACATGCAGCGGTGTGCCTGCAGATGCAGCGGTGTGCCTGCACATGCAGCGGTGTGCCTGCAGACACAGCGGTGTGCTGCAGCGCAGGCTGGGCAGACCCTGCAGCCCGGCTCTCCCCGCTCCCCGCAGCGGTGCCGGGGCTGTGCCAGGGCAGCCCCCGAGCAGCTTCCAGCAGCGCTGGGATGAACGGAGCGGGACGGGTTCCTGACTGCCCACAGGGAATGCGGGCTGCACTCGGGACCGAAGGGCGGCCCTTGTCACACAAACATGATTTATTTATTTGCGTTCAGCAAAACACAGCCGCTGTGAAACAAAAAGGGGCCAGCTTGCCCCACAAGAAGAAACACAGTTCCAGGTTTGCTGCAAGCAAACAGCTGCAGGCTCGCTCCCAGGCAATATCTTAGGCCAGTGCAGCTCTGGAAAATGTTTTTAAAAGCCTTTAAATAGCACATAGCATTAAAGCTAAACACGGTTTCCACCTTAGAAACCCAAGGTTTCCAGCTTCTGTATTAGAATTTGTCATAAAATTCAGTGAAATCCTTAACATTAATTTTTTCTGTAATGTGCTGACAGGTCTAAACTGATGTATTAAAAATGCGAACCTAAAATTAGTTCAGTTTGTTTCTTCAAGGTGACCCGCCAATGTTACAAATCAAGAGCAGATTTATGCTGTTTGCAAACAATAAGCAGCTCTCCACTAGCACTGGCTGGGAATATCATCATTTAACTTACATCGAGTAAGAGAGTCCCTGTCAACACTGGATCCTCTGATCACATGAGACTCAATTACATATACTTCAAAGTTCATCTGTGCTAGTTGTATTCTTAGTAATAAAATGAAGTTTAAAAAAAAACTTTTCACCTTTCACTTGGAACAAGAGATTAAGAAAGGTACCACCTAGGAAAAACTCAAGAGAAGTTCAATTTAAAAAGCAATTCTAGAATTTGATAGTTCTGCAATGTGATTCCATTAATTGTTATTAATGAATTAATCCAACCTGGGCTACAGACATTGTTATGGCTGTTGATACTGTTATGGAAAGGCACCATTTGGTTTGGATGAGAGAAATGTAAAGCCTCTGCTACAAGTTTGGGATCATATTCCTTATTCTTTGCTAGATGGAATAATGGATAACTGTCAGTTTTGCTTTAAATGAGAAAAACAGGTTTATCCCTCTCTCAAGAGACATGAGATGAATCTCACACTCAGGAAAGACTTTGCAGCCACTTCTAAGGGCACTGTCCATTGCCAGCTGCTGTGCTTGTGCCTTATCTAGAGAGGCAACATTTACAATGAGAGGTAATAGTCTCAATCAGAGCTAACACATCTGATATCCTTCTGCACTCAGATTATATTCGTTTGTCCAGGCAGGAAGCTGCAGCATCGGAACTGAAGGAAGGTTAGGCATCCCATGCATTCCACACTGGTTATCGTAGTTGCTTTTGCTGGCTTAGCCACCAAAGACACCTTCTTGTGGCTATTTCAGTCCCCAGCTGAGTAGCAATCACACAAGTCAGAAAGACCTTAGTTTAAGAAGGCAAAGGTGGTGTTATTTCTAAAGAGGCTAAATGATGCTGTCTCTGCCAAAACTGCCTCTGAAGGCCAAAGACCAAGAAGAAGGATGAGTGCATCGTGCTTACCCAGTCTGCACCACACCACAGCATATATGCTGGTTTTATCACAATATTCTGTCACAAACAGCTGCTCTGAAACATAACAAGATAATTTATGATTCACATTATATTGTTTGTTTCTTCACATTGTGATCATCTGGATGCATAAAGAGAGCAGCACTCCTGACATGCTTTGCAGAACAAGCCCTTAAGAAAATCTCTGGGCAGCCCATCTTCTATATACAATACAAATTTCTGTCCATACTTGGTGGCAGCAGCCCACAAGGCCCAGTCAACCTTACACAGTGCAAGTGTCTGACTGTTGGCAGAGCAACCTAAATGTGCTTTTTCCAGAGAAAATACACAAGAGAGCTGGAAAATCTTCTTCTTTTTTTTTTTTTTTAATTTGCTTTTTTTCCTAATTTGCACCTGCTATTCCATATAATTCTGGGACATCAGAATATCTTGGATGCCAGACTCCTGAAGTTAAGGCAATACTTGACCTCACAATTTTCTTCCAGGTGAGGTGTGAGAGGCAGGACCTGTTTCACATCAGCTGCCAGGTCACTGCTCAGTTTCTAGATACATGAAGAGAAAAAAGATCTGAAAATGCAGATTTTTTGTTTAAGTTGACATGAGAGGTTTGTTCCATATTGCATGTCATTATGCTCATAATCTTTCAATATTATGAAATTCAATACTTCCTGTTGTAATTTGACTATTTAAAAAAAATCTTACCTTGAAAAAAATTAATGTTTTCAATTTATCAATTCAATTTAGAATCCAGCAATTTTACATCTCTCTGTTACAAAGAGCTAGTTAGAAAGCATTATTCCATTTCTCTGCTCTTCTTTAGAACTTTTCATCTGCAGATTTTTCAAGTGCCTTGAAGAGGATGTCCCATTTTTCTCTCTTTATAAGCACAGTGGTGGGAACACAATGAGTTCAGCTGTTTCTGTTTGGGCTCACCATGCTCTACAAAAGCAGAGGCAGAATGGAGATGGGTGCTGGAAAGTCCTTAGCCCCACTCAGACACTCTAACTCTGAAACAGCCCTGCCTTTCCTGGGCATAAACTCACCGAAGTGCAGAGCATGGTGGCACTGAGCCAGCACAAAGAAGCTCAGCTGTAGAGGCAGAAAATGTTGCAAGTTATTGCAGGGCTGGAGGGGCTGTGAGTAGTGCTAGGACACAAGGGTAGGCAGCAGTCTGCTTGCCACCCAAGACTTTAACAAGTGCCTTTCACTTTTGGCTATGTATTAGATGTCTGAACTATTTTTTTCTAAATAGACCACAATTAGGCATGTATGTTAACCTTTAGAAAGCTGGAATATTTAGCTGTTCTTCCCAGAGTGGGCCCTAACATTAAATCACCACAGATCTATGTTCCTGCTAGGTCTGCACTGCAGTGATCCCTATTTTTAGCAAAAGGTGATTAAATTCCTTTGTCCAATTAATGTATTTCTATAAAAACATCCAAGAACACCAAGACTAATTCTTTTTCCCAGGCAACAAGGGAAATATATGCAGCAGCAGTGAGCAATGAGAGGCTGGGCAGGGGCACCCCTGGACAGCAAACACCCCTTGCCTGGTGTGGGGCCACTGTGACTGTCCAGGGATGTGTGAACAGGGCAGGGCTTGAGCAAGGCATGGCAGGAGCCCAATTTTGTTGAGCAGCACCCTCCAAAATTCCCTAGCTTTGTATTTGGTGTGAGCAGGGGTGGCAGATCCAGAGAGTATCTCTTAAGACCAGAGGGGGCCTTGAGAAAAGCATCAACATGTGAGAGCCCCTGGGCACCACTGGGACATGAGTGATACAGGCTGGAACAGGCTGGTCTCCCAGATTATTCTCGTGTGTCACTGCCTGTGCATCCTGGAGGGACAGCGCCTTGGAGCACAGCATGACACAGGGTGGGGATAGGATACATCCTGCCATAGTCGTGCAGAACAAAACACGAGGTGAGCTGAAGCAGGATGCACCTCTGGAAAAGGCAGACTGATAGAGCTGAGATCACTTTGCCTGAGAACAAGTGTGGCGAGATTCTGTGCTGCCTCTACAAGCAACCGAGCTGAGTTCAGGGAGAGGGTGACACCAAGAAACTTTCTTGGGCCATTGGTGGAATTGGCAAAGGAACCCTGGCCTAGCATAAGCTCATATTTTGGCTTCCCACAGGCTAAACACCTGCTTCTGGAGAGCTCTGCAGCTGGAGCAGAGCTCTGTGCATTGCTGCCCATACATAAACCAGCACAGGGGAGTCTACATGCACTCCCATCACTGGTGTGACAGAGAGGTACATTCCAAGTCTCCACTCAAGCAGCACAGCTGGCCAGCTGCAAGCTGCACCCCAGTGCAACATGTTTCTACAAAAGATGCTGAGAAACTGCTCCCTCAGTTCCTATCCCCAGGGCATCCTTGCTTCAGCTGTTTTGAGCTTCTTCAGCAAGGTGAGCCCCCTGCAGTAGGCAAAGGAGGTGAAGCTGAGGGGAATTCCTCACTTGTAGCATCCGTGTGCTTTGAAATGTGAGCAGCACTGAGGGAAGAAAGCTTGTACAGGAAAAAGGTGGGCTAATGAAGAGGGCAGCACTACTGAAACTGGCATAGGCCATGGGGGTAAACCTCCTGCAGAAGAACTGGAAGGGGCTAAACCGTGTATGCCACATGCTATAAGTTGAATTTTTGATGTCATTAGATGCCAGTCAGTGAGGCTATGAATAAATACCTATGATGATTAGGAAAGTAAATGCATACATTTGATGTCCACAGATTTTAGGGGAAAACATACTGATGATAAAACAGGTACTCTCCCTCTGATCTTTTTGAGCCTAATATCCAGAACAAGCAGGAAGCATTAGAGCAAAACCAGGATTTCCTCCTAGTAAATTTGATTTCCCTCATTTAAGCTAATTACATTGTACTATGTAATGTAATCCTTTTTTTTAAGTTAGAGACTGAGAATTTAAGGAAAAGGAGACACAAAACCAAAAAAAGAGACCAGAAAAAGCAAGAGCACATGTAATTGCATTGCCTTTGTGGTGTGAAGAAGTGCAGACAGCAGTGACTCGTGGATAGGCTGTGTCCTAGGGCTGTGTACAACTTGTGCCAGTGCCTGGGCTGTCCTTGCTGCGCTCGCTGCGAGCAGCTGGTGCACAGCGAGTCTGGGTTACTTTCCATGCACACTTGCTTGTAACTAGTAATGAAAATCAAGCCTGAAATGTTGTGTTTCTTCAGCTATGTCTTCTTAATTTAGTCACCCCCAACCACTTGATCCCACTGTGGATTTCACCTCACTCTAGTTGTTTGATTTTACACCACTCTAATTTTGTCCTTTTTTTTTATTATTCTGCAGAGCTTCCTGTTCATCCAAAGAAATCCCATTTATTGATGGTCTTTCCTTAATATTTTAGTCATAGACTCAACAAAGATTTTGTTACCAAGGATCTGAAAGTTAAGTAGAATTTTCTTTTCCTTTGCAATTAGAACAGTAGCTAACACGGACTATAAAATTATTTTCCTGGGTGTTTTTTGGTAGACACACTGGCTTGTGCAATGTGCCGCTGGGAGAGGGGAGAAGGGAACAGGGGCTTATCCTGGGAGAGACCACTCAGGACTCCTCGCGGCAGCTGCAGAAGGTGCAGGAGGGGAGGCTGAGGTTTCGGAAGGTTTGCGCTGTGAATTGGGCCACTGTGAGCCACCAGCAGGTGTGGCTGGCGCGGGGGCACGGCGCCTTTTCTGCCGGCAGCGCCAGCAGAATGCAAATGCGGAGAAATTGGCAGGAAGGGTGTGCTGGGGGCAAAGCCAAGAAATCATATCCGCCCAGAGCGGCGTGCTGGGGGCCGAGTGACAAACTGTCCCGGAGGGCCAGGCAGCCCCAGCAGCTCCGCACTGCCCCACGAGATCGGCAGTCCCTTGGCAGCACCCCGCATCCCGCACCCCGCATCCCGCACCCCGCATCCCGCACCCCGCACCCCGCACCCCGCACCCCGCTGCTGGGCCGGGCCGCGCCGGAGCAGCGCTGCAGTGGGGCTGCAAAGGGCACCTGGAGCTCCCTGCAACGCCGCAGAAACAAGGCTGGCAAAGGCTGCACGCACGGCAGCAGACCTTGAACCCTTGTGCAAATTTACCAGGGGATGTGGAAAAACAAACACGGAGGAGCCTGGAGAGAGCGGTGGTGGTGGTTAAAGCTACCTCTGAATAGCAGTTTTCAAACAGAGCTGGTCATGAATTTTGCAGCCAAATGCTTTTGATCAGATATTGCCTGCTCTGGTTAGGCTTGAGAATCTTTCACTAGGATGTGTATGTATCAAACAAATGCCCTTCCCTTCCCTTCCCTTTTTTCCTTCATTTTCATTTTAAGGGAGAGAAAGAGGAGTGTTTCCAGGACAGAACAGGCTATTTGGTCATAACATCCCACTTGATTGGGATTAGAGCTCTCCTCTGGAATGAGAAAAAAGCCCAAGGCTGGATCCATACCCTGCCAGCTCCAGGCCAAGGGAACAGCACTCACTGTTTTCCTTCCCAAGTGTTTTCTCTGCTGGGGAGTGATAAGGAATGTGTTTTGGGTGGTTTCTGTGAAAGCTCCCATGCTTGTTATAGAAAATCGGTCATTTTGCAGACATAATTGTTTATTTTCTTTATAAGTGGTTCCTCTGACCTTGGGGCAGGTGGAACAATGTCTTGCTAGCCCAGGGAGAAGGACAGTCAGTGCTGAACACCTCGGGCAGACTCTTGGCTGGTGAGGCATCTCTTGGTTTCTACAAACTGCTTCAAAAAGTCTTGGGTTTTGTCCAACTCTGGATAGGAAAGATTTCAAAGTCTTGTAGTTTTGTGGGAGGAAGAAACTATTTTCCACCCAATGCTATTCCTCAGAAAATATGTTAGGCAGCAGCCAAGGAAGCTGCCAGAGCAGCTAAGTCTTCATGTGTCAAGCTTACTTTTAGTGGGGCCAAGGAATGGTTGGGTCTACTTCACTTCAGGGCTTTTCAGATTATGCCTGCATTGCTGTGTGATTTTGTAATAGAATAGTGCTCCCTAAAGCCTTTCTAGTCAAAATCATGATTCCAAAAATTGAGCTGAAGGGTATTTCTCTTTGAGACTGGGTTGGGAATCATTTGGACTATGAGTTTAGCAGACAAGGAGATAAAGAACTTAACTGTCTGTAAGCAACTCGAAGGTAAGAAAACTGTACACTTCATAGAAACTTGTTTTAATAATGGTTTGTTTAAGGGAAAAAAGGTTTGCATTAACAAATACTTGTGCCACTGCTACTCTTTGAGTCAAGAACTAACTGTCAACAAGGCCTGAGTGAAGTCACTGGCAATTAAAGATGACTGGATATTAGGATAACTAGTTTGAAATGCCGAGAAATTTATGTTCTTACCAATGTATGTTAAGAACTTTGTGAAGTATTTTGATAAATCACTACACTAGAGACACCATCTTTTTCATCATTATCTTGGAAGCTCCAGTCTCTGTGAATCCCAAGTTAGGAAGTTTAGCAAAAATGTTCCTTAGGATTTTTTACTTCACTGCTTTCAATATCCAGAATAATTTCCCCTTCTTTTTAGCCTGAGTTGTCTTTTACTTAGATGAGTTTTTTGAAAGGCTCAGCACTAAAAGTTTGTTTATGACAACATTAATTAATTAATAAATAATTCAGTGTGTGCATTATTTATTTTGCACATTACAATAGTCTCTTTGGCTTAGATATTTCCCATTTGTTGGCTGATGCCTGTCTCTGAAAATGAGTTTCTAAATGTCAATAATTCCAAATCTGTCTAGTTCCAGTAGCCTGCCTGATAGAAGATTGTATTTTGGTTAGGTGGATAGTTTCCTGGACTCATAAGCACCAAGCACAGTGCAATCACTCTGCAAGATTCTTGACATGAAAGATCTGTGTGTTTGCTGTATATAGTTTCTTTTGATGTTTTGGTTAGCTCATCCCCACTAATTGCCAGCTAACTTCGTGCCAATATGGAATACAAAACATTTATCTCTCTTTTCCTCTGAGAGCAATTTCTGCTGTAGTTTCCTAGGAGGGAAGCTCGGCCCCTCCATGAAGGAAAGTGACTTGTATTTTCTACAAAACATGTGTGAAGATACAGGTCTTCGTGTCTGGTCCCCACTTGTGTCTGTTCCTCCCCTCCATATAACCTGAAATCCACTTTGTGGTTCTTTTTTTTTTGTCACAACAAAATCTATGTAAAAGCAGTGAGGGAAGCCAGTGGCTACACTAAAGGAGAAACAAGTGGCTGAGAAAAAATTTTGGCTAGTGTGGAACAAAGTGATAAACAGGAAAGTCATTGAAAGGAGAGAAGGGAGGAAAGCTAAGAGGGGTCACTGCTGTGACAGGGTAAGAAAAAGTTGAAATGTGTCTCTGTCACAACAATTGCTTTGGGCATTAGCAGCCATCAGCCGTGTAGTAGTACAGAGCAAAGAATAAAAACTGTCTTTTTTTAAAGTCCTAAATTACAGCTGCCATGTATTCCAACCAGATATTGATTAGGCAGCCACTGTATCACCAATGCACAGTCAAGCATCACCCTCATGAGAACACGTGAAGCACCTGTTTAACACAGCTCCATTTCCCAATGCACTCCACAGAGACTTGTCTAAAGGCATACCTGACAATCTCCTCCTAATATTACTTATCTAGGAGACACTTAGGGCCCCTGAGATGACCCATAACTCATCTTTTTCCTAGAGCGCTGTTTGATATCATTCCAAGCCAGACAAATCTTCTTTAGCACAAACCTTTATGGTCTTTTTTCTCTGTACCCTGTAGACTCCACTCCATGGCTTGACTGCTAGCTCTGATATCTGATTTCCCCAGACAGTGGCTAATCCATTTCCACTTTCTTTAATAGTAGCTTTGATGTGTCTCGCTTGTACATTTGTCATCCATCCAACCATCCATTACTGTCTGCAATGTGGAGGCATAGCAATGTTTAGAAGTATTCTCATCAGTTCCTTTGTGGTCCCTAGTGTCTCTGACCTGTTCAATAAAATTTCCTTTACATTCTGTTTAGAATAGAAGTTTATTTCTCCATTAGTCTTCATTTACACATCACTTTGAAACAGTAAAAGCGACTGGTTCCCCTCCAGTCCCAGTACTATTATCTGCTTTAGTGTCACAGCAACAAAACTCACAGTTTTCAACCTGAATGACTCTACTTCTGCAGTCTGTGTGTTTTGCTACATTATTCAATACCCTTTTTATCTTCCCAGCTCTATCAGCTTCCTGCTTTGCAAGTTTCTGTGTTTCAGGTTCCTCCCATTGTCAGTCTCTGCAGTTACATGCCATCATGTCTGGTCAATGATTCAGGTATCACCTGTGAAATCACGGTCTTCCAGGATTTTGACTGATGTTCACCATATCCCTGCCAATGATATTCCTCAGTCAATGAATGGAAGAAACAGCAAGAGTGTTCAAAAACCTGATTATCTCAAAGTAGTCTCTGCTTGAATGACTTCAAAGCTGCATTCTCAATTGCAGCATAAAAAACATTCCAAGCTATTAACAAAACCTTAAACTGTCCAACTCTCCACAGATCAAAAGTGTTCTCAGGGCTTATAAAATGTATGCATTTATTTGAATACCACAGGATGCTCTGTACAGTAGATGACCATAGCATGATCTTACCATCCTATTACTATTTCTGTATTCTGAATTTGACATAATTTCAAAATTAGGAATCCATTGGTTGTCTCAAATTCTCCAAACTGTTCTTGACAAGAACATGCATGATATAGACATAAGTTTTCTCCTTGAGGTATTTAATACAGATACGTCCTTCTACTCATGTATAACATTGTCTGTTTTCTCCAAATTTTGCCAAGAAGTTTGCTTGTGGCAGCAGTAAAGTTTGGATGTTCTGTATTTAACAGCTAAGCTGCAATTCATCAGTTCCACAGACTGCGTTTTCATTATGCAGGGTCTGGAATGGCTTCCCACAATTCAGCATGGTTTTAAAACCCAGATCAAGAGAAAGACAAGAAAATGAAGAGGTTTGTGTATTGGTGGACAGAGGTGCTGATTTTTTTTTTTTTAGTTCCAGATATTTTTTTTTTATCATATAAATGTTTAATATTATCTTATTGATGAAATTATGGCTTGCCATCCTGCCAAAGCTTCTTGTCATGCAGATATGACTGTCCTTACCTTCAGCCAAAAGGGACACAAGATGGGCATGCTCAGCAGCTGGCAGGAGCAAGCTCTTAATTATTAGAGAACCCAAATGTCTCACAGCGCTCCTTGCCAGGCAGCCAGTAGAGGTGCTGCAATGACAGCTTCTGGGGCACTGCTGGTTGGCATGCATCACATGCCTTGCTGAAATTTCTTTATAATATTGCATAAAAAGGTGCTTTCTCATGCTCCAGTGTCATACAGTTATGATAACTTCCTTACATCC
The DNA here is from genome assembly GCF_017590055.1 of Onychostruthus taczanowskii. Classification (NCBI taxonomy): domain Eukaryota; kingdom Metazoa; phylum Chordata; class Aves; order Passeriformes; family Passeridae; genus Onychostruthus; species Onychostruthus taczanowskii. The sequence goes on along the minus strand of NW_024499239.1, from coordinate 8,242,586 downwards.
CATCCATCTGCCAATGCACCTCCCACTGTCCTTATTTTTCCTCTTTAGTCTTAGGGAGATTTCAGGTGAAATTGCTTTGAGTATTCTCCACTGACAAGATGGACATGCAGGCATTTCCAGGGACCATCAGCAGAGTTAATCTATGCCAGTAACTTCAGTGACTGATCTTATTTTTGTGAAGTCTGAAAGGGTTTTAAGAGTATGATTTTTCTCACTAAGTGCCCCTCTCAGGACTGGATTTCACACCTCATCACAGTGTGAAGCTGCACGAGAAAGCCTGGCTGGGAGAGCCACCACCTCCCTGAGCTCTCTCTCAGTGTGGGAAAGACCAACCAGATCTTCTTTACACAAATATTGGTGGGTGTTCCTCAGAAACACAGGGCTACCTTTCCAGAGATGACACCAAGGGACCATCACATGTGAAGAGCAGATTTCACCTGAGATATTGCTGCAGCGTTCATCTCAAGCTAAGCTTGCTCTGCAGAGACACTTCCAGGGATGTCTGCAGCCAGACCACAGCTCCTCCCTCACCGTTGTGTGAGGGGAAAGAAAGGACATGTGCACGGCGTGTGGGATATGGCATCGTGTCAAGGATGGAGAGTGAGGATTTGGGTCAGGTGTGGGAGCAGAGGAGGCAGGCAGAGAGGCTTCCTCAGGACATGAGAAAGGTGAGGAGGAGGAAAGCATGGCCTGCCTGGAGACTAATGGAAGGTAGAGCTCTAGTATATACTTATCCCAACAACTATGTCCATCCTAAGCAGCCTGAGCTACCTCTAGCAAAGAGGTTTTTGTCTGTGCACTGTGACATGTAAAGGCACTGCTGGTTACAACTGCCCTATCAGTGTTTTTATTTAAAGGATGTGGATTGACTGGCTGCAGAGGAAAAGTATGGGAATGCTCACAAGTGAAAGGCTCTGCTCACTGTCTGAGCATAAGTTTATTCAGAAAATATATGAAAATGCATTTCAATTACTGGTAAAAATGAACTTCCATCCTATGAAGTAAAACAAATGGATCTTCACCTGATTTTTTTAAGTGGTCAGGTCCTGAGCTTCTCCTGAGGCTTTTCTCCCTTGGGAATCTCCCAGGAAGAGTCTTCTCCCACTGGGGCAGTGTGGTCAGGTTGTTAGGATCTTTTAGGAGGCCACCTTCCCTCGGTACCAGGCTGGACTGCTTTGTTCCACACCTTTGTTTAGGGGGTGAGCTGAGACTGCTAAAGCTGAGGGCTGGCACTGATCTCTGTGTCACTGTCTCACGCCAGTGTCACCCTGCTGTGCGTGTGTGCCAGGGTGTCCTGCTCTGCCACCTGCAAGGACAGCAAATGAGCAGAAAAGCACCGAGCAGAGACCTACCCTGCATCTGCTGCCATCAGCAGGGATTCTCGTGTTGACTTAGGGAGCAGATTTTCTGCAAATGCCACGTGTGTGTGTACTTTGCTGCCTTGTGTGAATCGGAGCGTGCGCCTGTAAGAGAGCTGCCCAGCAGCCTTCTGCCAGTTTACCTCAGCCCCACGCCACCAGGAGCCTGAAGGAATGGTAAGCCTTGCTTATGGATTAGCCAGGTGGGACACAGGGTGGGGTGGGAAGCTGGGATAATTTTGACCTGATGAACCAGATCATCTGGATGCATTTCAGCAGGGCATATCCGTGCAGGCTGCTGCTCAATCCCAAGGCGAGTGCCTGGAGCCATGCTCCAGTTTATCATGCAGTCTCTGACCTGGGTCAGATGTCTTCAGTGAACTAATGCCTCTCAGGCACACCCCTGCCTGATTTATGTGAACGTTGGACTGGGTGAGATCAGTGAGGGAAGGTAATGTTACAGCATCATCTGTTTTCATTTGGTGGACCCAGTTTGCTTTATTCACCTGTCTTCTGCCATTGTAATTACATTGTTTGTTTTGGAGTGGGTTGCTTTTCCAATCTTTGTCTTATCCCAGAAAATGGAACAGCTTTTACTTCTGTTATGATGGTTTCAGAATGAACCTAAAGCATGGGACCATATTCTTACTTTTTTTTTATCCAGGAAACCTTTCTATTGAGCCTAAAGTCCTATTATTAAAGGAGTGGCAGAGAAACAGGATCAAGCTCAGCTTTCCATTTCTACACATATTTGAAGAGCCAAACCCTATTTCTGCAGAAACAAACGCCTAAACTTCCCATTGTCTTTAAAATGGCAATGAATAAAAGTATTAGTCAAATATATATAATTCGATGGTAATAATCAGCAGCCAGTCAGTGTTACATAAGTGTCCCCATACATTTGAGAGACTCAAGCCAGCCTGCCCTTTCCTGCCAGCCTGGAGATTGGAGACATCAAGAACCTCCTCTGCAGCTGTACTTCAGCAGTAATCCCAAGGAGATTGTTTTCCTCTGGTCAGACTCTCAGTTTTCTGTCAGAGTCCCTACCTTCTCAGAGACTGGCTTCCTTCTCTGTATAAACACAGCACTTGATCCTGTGTGCTGCAGTGCCAGATTGACAGCAATGGTAACACTGACATTTCCTTCATAACTAAGCCATTTGTTTCTTCTTGGGTCGAGTTTATTACATTTCTCCACTCATACTCCCTGACATGTCATGGAATGCCTTCTTATTACAGAGAAGGAAAATGGCTCTGATTTTTTTCACAGGTGTTAAGGTCAAAGGGACCATGTTGACACCTCTGACAAAATACAGAACATAGTTTCTCTGAGTGATTCCTGTATAAGGTCCAGTAATCTCAAGAGGAAATAATGAAAAGGTTTCTAAGACATTCAGTCTTGATATAAGACTTCAGGTGGTGAAGAATCCATCCCAATCCACACTGAGATCCTCCAATTTTTAATTAACTTTGCAATTAAAATTTTGTACCTCAATTCCAATAGCAATTTTTCTAGCTTCAGTCTTTCATTGCCAGATCTTACTGCTAGGTTCAGTAGTAACTACTGTGAAACACTTTTTCTCCCCACAGAGATGGGGTTGCCCATCCTATCTTTGATAATCTGAAATTACTTATCGCCTTATATTTATCAGACTTTAAAAGGATGTTTTGTTCTTTTTTTAGAACAATACCCCTTAAACAGCAAACTACTGGCTTTTGTCACTGGGCAAACATAAACAAGATTATTTGGGGCCTCTCCAGTTATCCTCTCTAGAGGATATTCATACCAAAGATCTTCCTTAAAGCAGCTAATTCCTATATGTGGAAACTTAAATAATAGCTCTGCCTATTTATAGCTATGTTAAGTTTTCCATTTACTTCCATCTTGGTCTTGTGTGTAACCTCTGCCATGCCTGCCAATTCTGAGCAGCGAGCACCCTGGGAATTCCTGTGACTGTGCCCTGAGAGAGGAATGCAAGTATGAATTAGACATGGTCTTCTTCATTTCGGTGTCTCTGGTCATGGTAAGGTACTGTGTAATAGAGATGATGAATTGATTGATGAATGTTCATTTATATAATCATATGCCTGAAAAAAGTTAAGTGGCACTGGAGAAGGCACGAAGTGAGAGGCTCTTTCACATGGAGAGTGGATGAAAGTGGCTTTAGGACTTCTGTGTAATGCATTAGCGTTTTGTGAGAGAAGAAAAAGGAGAAAAGTGCGAGATTCTTGACCCACTGATGATCCCTGTATTTCCACTACAGTCACATTTTGTCACATAATCTCTTACAGAGATTTTTTGCCAAGGACAAGGTGACCCTCCAGAAGATGTTCCTGGTCAGCTGCTGCCTGTGGTGTTCAGGCAAGCCAGCTCTAGCACAGGAAGCATGCTCAGGTCCCTGCCCCAAGAGGTGTCCAGGAATGGAGAGCTCCAGAGTTCTGGGTTTGGCTCTAACATGAACTGAAATTCCAAAGGCCTTGAATTTCAATCAGGAATAGCAATAACAGAGCTCTTAAGGATGGGGAAACAAACAGGGCTGGTTTGCCAAGGGCTTCAAGCCTACTTGTAAAAATTACATCATTGGTTTAGACAGAGTGCTGGAACCTGCCAATGTCTTGATAACTGATTAACATCAAAGAGAGATAGGAGGAGGAATCTTCAGTTTCTGCTGTATCTGAAACAGCCACCCCTATGCCAGAGGCTTTGAATTTTTAATTTGTTGCCCTATCAACACAGAAGGGTGGGGCTGGGAAAGGTTTTCCTGAAATAGATCATCAGCAGATATGGCTGAGCTTGTTCTTAGAGGAGCCCTACAAGGCAGGCATAAAGAAGGGGATAATTACTTCACAAGTCAAATGTGTTATATGTATCACCATTTCCAGGAAAGGCTTTCAGAAATATGTGCAGAAGAAATCATGGAGATGAAACAAAGAGACTTTACAAATCTGGACCCAAGCCTGGAGGGGAGGAGGCCCATAACTCCCTCCCACTGATCTAACATTGCCCAGTTACATCTTTCTGTACTCGCTTCCATCAGCATGCATCAACTGGCCCCTCTCTATCTGAGTCCCAGCCTAGTCAGATGAACTCATGGTTTTCCTAGTTTGAATCTCATTACATACTCTTGCTTCCCTTCAATTCAGCCCACACCTGTTCAGCCCATATCCACATAGTCCAGAGGTACAGTCACAAGTAACCCTAATCACTGAGTCGTAGTAAAAACTGAGTAAAGGTGTTTGGAAAATGCATCAGTGTAGCTATTTGCCTCAGGAAAAAAAAAAAACAAAAAAACAAAAAAACAATCAAACAAACAAAAAAAAGTGTTGGAACAATAAGGCTTTGGGGGGAAAATATCAGAATATCGACATAATTTTCAACAAAAATCTCAAATTCTTAAAGGCTGCATGACTGCATGGTGGAATATTAAGACCTGTTGTCTGGCCTATTATCAACATTTTGGTCAATCATCTCTAGTGCAGGGTACTGGACAACTGAAAATAAACTGGCTAGGGAGCAAGCTGAGAAACAAATTTCTGTGGCTAATATCTTACTAAGAACCTGTTTATATAGACAAACATATAATTACTTACTAGCAGGTTATTTAAGGATACAACAACAAAGAATTTTGTTAAGAAGAAAGATTAGGTTTATTTGGGATTGTGAAAAATGTCTGCATTACCACAAATCAGTCAGGACTTTGTCAACACACTTACTTAATTTAGGCTGAGATTCATAGAGCTGATAGCTAACATTTATTCATTACTGTTTTTCTTATAGGAAATCTGAAATAGGAAAATTTAAGAAGGTCATTAGGGACAATAAGTGAATAAGGTTGGTGTTTTACTTTTAAACAAAAAAAAGGAATGAGAAAGGAAGTAATTTATCTTCCTGGAATATCACAAATAGTAAACCAAAACATGGTAATTTCAATTATGGGGATAAATTACAAGAAAAACTGCCACAAATCAAAACAACATCAGATTCATTACTAACACGAGATCAAACAGTGGCTATGTCTCTTTGCCACTAGAGGGAAATGTATAGATCAATTTATAGACTGTTTATCAGGAATGTTTTCATTTTGCATGTAAACAAGATGGGTCAAAACCTCACCTGAATGATTTCTTTTCCAAATGGTTATATGTCTTTAAGCAGAGAATTTTATTTAGAAACAAGAGTCAGAGAGCTCATGGCATCTAAATCCTTTCCATGATTAACTGCTATTGCTGCTTGGAAATTAATTTCACAGAATCACAGAGTGGCTCAGGCTGGAAGGGATCACTGTGGATCATCTGGTCCAGGCTCCCTGCTCAGCCAGGGTCATCCTACAGCACACGGCACAGGATTGGGTCCAAATGGTTCTTGAATATGTCCAGTGAGGGAGACTCCACAGCCTCTCTGGGCAATCTGTTCCAGTGTTTGGTCACCCCCACAGTAAGGAAGTTCCTCCTCAAATTCAGGCAGAGCTCCCTGTGCATCAGTTTCTGCCCTTTGCCTCTTGTGCTATTGCTTGGCACCACCAATAAAAGCTTGGCTCCATCCTCTTGGCACCTTCCCTTTATGTGTTTCTAGACTGTATTTGCTCCACTACAACTCACAGCTTTGAACTTTGTCTTACTTTTGCCACATTGAACTCACTTTCCTTTTCGAAACACAGAGTACTCTCCTTGGACAGTGAGAAGGGCACACTGGCCTAGAGTCAGCTCAGCATGCAGGGTTGCAAGATGCCTCTGCTCTTTTTCAGCTCTGGCATCAGCCACTGGCTGGTTCACTCAAGTAACCCCTCTATGACTTATATAAGCATATAAATCCCCATGAAATATAACCAAAGTGAGTGTTCAAATAAAATATCACTACCCCTGCTGATTATTTCCATCTGAGCAGATTGACACATTGAGCAAATTGTTTCAAAACATGTACTTCCAAGATAAGCATATAAATACAGCTGCATATAAATAATAATAATAAATACAATAATAAGCAAATAAATAAGCAAATAAATAAGGAAAATAAATACAGCTGCATAAGATAAGCATATAAATACAGCTGGTGATCCTCAACATACAGCACCTTTGAGTGACAGATTTTTTCCCAGCTCACCAAGAGCCCCAGGGAGCAGAAGGTCAGTATCCTCTTCCTTGTTCACCTCCCCCACCCTGCTCTCCCCAGCCTGCTGGGCTCCACACTTCACCCAGGCAGACACACTCTAGCTTCTGGGAAGCCCCCATGCCACAAGGAATTCCTGCTCTGCACAGGAATAGGTGCAGTGTCATCAGAGTTATGGCCTCCTAATTGGCTGGCAAATTTACTGGATGAACTTGAGTTAGAAACCTGTGCCAGCAACACCATACCATCTTGCTCAACCAAGAAAATGTTATACCAACCATATAGCATAAACAAAGTTGATTTTTAAAGTTGAAATTAGTTATTTTGAAGTCATGACTATTCAGTAGGACCAGTTTTGAGAGTAATAGTTTTGGGATGCTTGAGGGGTTTATTTTATTTCATACAGAAAATTAAGCCCATTGACTCTGGCTTCTTTACCTTGTGGCACGTGGGCTGGTTTTGGCTGGGATAGAGTTAATTTTCTTCACAGTAGCTGGTATAGGGCTTTATTTTGGATTTCTGCTGAGAAGTGCTGATAACACAGGGATGTTTTAGTTCCTGCTGAGCAGTGCTGACACAGAGCCAAGACCTTTTCTGCTTCTCACACCACCACACCATCACGTAGGCTGGGAGTGCACAAAAAGCTGGGAGAGGACACAGCTGACCAGAGAGATATTCCGTGCTATAAGGCATCGTGCTCAACAGCAGTGTAGGTGGGGATCTGCCCTTTGATGACTGGCTGGGCATCATTTCATTGGTGGTGAGGAATTTCACCTCCAATTAATGTTTCCATTTTTATCTCATCTTTTTGGACTTTACTTTTCTATTTTTTTGTTATCCTCCCACTCTGCCCCACCTGCCCCCCCCCCCCCCCCCCCCTCCCCCCCCCATTTATTGATATGGTCTTTGTTACAATTGATTAATTTTTTTAAATTTTAATTATTATACTGTTTTTATATCAACGCACATGTTTTCTCACTTTCATCCTTGCTATTTCTTCCCCCATCTGGCCAGGGAGATGGGTATGAGTGACTGTGTGGTGGTTAGCTGCTAGCTGGGGTTAAACCACAACAGTATCACACCCCGGATTTTAATTAGTGAGAAAAGCCACCGTTAAGAACAGCCCTGAAAAGCAGGGCTGTCTTTTGAAAGCCACCTAAGCTGGCCCTGCTTTGAGCTGGGTGTTGGACCAGATGATGTCCAGAGGTGCCTTCTGACCTGAAGAACTGCATGGAATCACTGCTTGCTGCAGGGAGATGGGCAGCCTTACCACCTGTGAGCCAGGAGACTCGGGGGCCGTGCTAACCCTGTGACTCCAGAACATGGCCACGTCACTGCTGCAGACAGGCCATCACTTTGGCAGTGAGTTTGCACAGCCTTGGGACTGAGCCTTGGGACTGAGCCTTGTCAAGCTGCTCTCACCCTCATCTGCCTGAAGCTTTGTTTTACTGAACTTAGCTGTTGCAGCAATTTTTCTAACTAACCCGGTATCTACAGATAATTAATTTGTTTATCCATTGCATAGTATAATCTCAGTTTTGTATTGGTAGCCATAATAAGCAGTTGTTTCCTGTAGAATAAAATAGTAATTAACAACTAATAATGATGGAGAGAAGCATGGGTCTGATACAATAACAGAGGCCCTGAGAAGCAGAGACACAGGGGATGGCATAGAGAAAGACAGATGTGGGATGATAAAGTATGGAGCTGCACTAAACTGTGCCCTCAGAGCCTGATAACTTACTGCTCACCCTGTTCAGTAGCCCAAAGCTGCTGACTTCAGGACTCAAAGGTGCAGTGCAAGTGTGACCATTACCCTGAGAAAAAGGATGTCTCCTAAGAACTGCACATGTTATAATTTCAGTTGTACTGCAGAATCACAAAAATGATAAGGCTGGACCATATCACCATAATTGAGACTTTGTCTCAAAAAATATCATTCTATTTCAGCAGCAATTAGATCTAGACTAAAGACAATTGTAGAAGGAGATTGATACATTTTCCACTATACTGAAAATCTTTGGATTTACTTATATAAGGTATGCTTCCTCTATGTCCATGAACAATATTATGAGTGTACCAGACTCATCAGTTCAGTTCAACTCATCTGTTGCTTAAGACCTTTAAAGGAATTCCTGAATCAGTGAAGAATTCCTTACTACATAGTGTCAGCAAAATTACCTAAAAGCTTCAAAATCTTAAAGAAAAAAAAAAAATAAATACATCTATTAGTTATCAGGCTCACTTCTCTGATGGCTGTGAATTCCACCATGAGCAAAAAATCTGGAAAATTAATTACTTTTCCTGTTTTGCTCTCAGTATTTATTTGATAAACTCTTGTATTAGTGGGGTTCCCAGATGAAGAAAGGAATGATGATTCTGACTCCATGTTCTTAGAAGGCTAATTTATTATTTTATTATCTATATTATATTAAAGAATACTAAACTATACTAAAGAATACAGAAAGGATACAAACAGAAGGCTAAAAGAATACTAAAGAGAAACTCATTATTCTTTCCAGAGCCTCAGCACAGCTTGGCTGTAATTGGAAAATAAGTCAAAATAATTCACAGCAGAAACCAATGAAACAATCACCTGTTGTATAAACAATCTCCAACCACATTCCAAAGCAGCCAAACACAGGAGAAGCAAATGAGATAATATTGTTTTTCTATTTTCTCTGAGGCTTCTCAGCTTCCCAGGAGAGCAATCCTGGCAAAGGGATTTTTCCAGAAAATATGACAGTGACAATAAACACTTCTATTCCTAGAATAGAAATTGATTTAAAACAGCAAAGAAAAGGCATTGCAAATGTCCACATCTACCACAGGTGAATTCAAGCCTTCAGAAGGGCACAAATCACCCTTGTTTGCTGTGGAAGCACAGGAGTGCTGTGTTCGAGGGCAATCAGGGCATCAGGAGAGCCCTAAGAGCCAGATCAGACTGTCAGACTCTGGGATGGGAAACAGAGCTGTGAGGGATGATCCAAGGAAATACACAGTAACACAGCAGCAGCACTTGGCAGCAATGCAGAGGATGTGTAATCCAGGCCTCCTGACAATGCCTAATGCCCTTTTCACTGGATAACAACAACCCCCTCCCAGACCAAAGCTAATGTCTGTCTGAGCCTGCTACATCTCCCTGGGTTGTGTAGGATATCCTTCCCAGTCACCTTCTACATATCCCTGCACACCAGCACCTCAGACTTTCTTTCCTCATGGCTTTCTCTTGTTAGAGCTAAACATGATGTGGCAACCAGGGAGGTAATTTCTTTCCTTAAAGAGTCAGTTTTGATGGCACAAAACAAGCTCTGAAGGAGCAGGGACCACATCAAATCCCTGCTGACAGGTACCTCAGTAGCTGTGGTGTGTGTCTCAGCAGACCTCAGCTCAGGGTGCCATCAGAAGGGTGCTCACCTGCCAGTATTGGACTGAGGCTCCCATCCTCTATTAAATTTTATGTTATTTTGTAACACTTGTACATATCCAGAACTGTGACCATGGCATCCACCCTGATGGTGCTGACAAGACTCCTGCACTGAGCAGTCTGAGATATTAGAAGGATGTGACAACCACACCTGTGACATCTGCTCACATATAGGAATAAGTGTGTAATTAAAACAGTGCTTTCACTTTCACATGGTGATCAGTGTGTGGGACTCTAGCTGGCTCCAGTGAGGTTTGACATAATTAGATTAAACAGTGGTAAAAGGCCACTAAGGCTGGAAGATCAATGCCCAAAACCTTGTTTTGGAGGCACCTAATAAGTTAGCAAAAGGCCTAAATGTCTTTGATTCACCTCTTCGGCATACATTACATAACAACACTTCCACTACCTGACCACAGGCTACTTTTCAAGAGGCATTCTGCTCCATTCAAAGCAAAGCTGATTCTTTTCAAGATTGGTATTGCACAATATTAGTGGGGAGAGGGTGTGAAAGGCAGGATGTTAGGGTGGACATCGTCTAACACCCAGGCAAAAGGTGCTTATTTCAGCTGTAAAAGCAACAGAGGCAAGATTTTGAAATCCAAACATCTCCAGAAACAGAAAGAATGATGGTTCTCCTTTTATAGTATGTGTTCATAAATAAAATGATTGTTGACAAATGAGTTTTAAGCCCTGTCTTGGTTTGAAAAGACAGGTGTCTGCTAAGGAAGGCAGGAGCTTCCCTTGAAATGGAAAATGTAAACCCCCTCCTTTAGGATTATTATAATTTTGAAATTAAGGGGCTCTCAGGCAAAGATATGGGAGTAGGAGTAACAGTTCTTTATTAGGAAAAATAAAAATGCAGTAACACAAAACAAACCACTAACAGAGTCAGAATACGACCTGACACCCAGTGGGTCAGAGTGTTGGTGGCACTCCCATTAAATGGTGACTGAAGCCCTCCTGCAGTGCCAGCTGTGGTTCTGTTGGAGCAGGGATCCTGTAGAAGGGTGGAGTTTTCCTCTGAAGGTCCAGTGGTGGTGTAGATGGGCCTGGTCTTCCTCTGGGAATCCAGTGGGGGAAAAAGCTGATCCTTTGGAAATCCAGTGGGAAAAGGCTGCTGTGGTGTTCCACACCTCAGATTCCATCCAGGTGGGAATGCTTGGCTCCTCCCCCTGCATGAAGCATCTCACAATGGGATGATGTAATTTTATCAGTCATGCAGTGACACTCAATGGCCCGTGAACAGAAGATATCTCCAGGAGGGAGGATGGGTTGTGGAATAGACAAAGAAAACTGCCCCACCTGGTTTTAACAGATGGCAATAGAATACACCCCCCCAGCCACATCTTGCATTTGCAACCAAAGGCAAGCCCATAAGATTTAAGAGAAATGAATTTTTAAATTGGCAGACAGCCATTCATTTTCTAGATTCAAATTCATGTTAACGTGTAGTTGTTGCTGGAACTCAGCTTTCATCCTCCTTCTTGACTATAAACAAATAAATAGATCCAAATCTTGTACTGGACTTCATAGAGGCCTTTTGGCCTGAGTTTGGTTTGGTAAATGAAGGGAAATGAAAAAAAACCAACATTTTTGTATCAAAATCAAGAAAAGGTAAATAACTGAAAGGAGAATCCAAATGCAGAAAAACTGAGATACCTCAAGTTGTCTCCAGTTGTGAAATCCCTGAATAACCAGTTCAGCTTTTTATGATTATTATGAAGTCCTTTATGTAATGATAGAGAAGCATTATGTGCAGCAATCCATTGTTACGGTTCTTTGCTTTCTGGAATTTTTCTGGGGGAGGTTTACCTGGTCAGAAGCACCACAAGGCAAACTACTGCATTTGATTTATAACCTCTCACATTGCAGGTGTGAGAGAGCTGGGAGCAGTCACATGGAGCTTCTTTATCCAGCACTGTAAAGCAGCTAGATTTTATTAATTAAAAGAAAAAGCCTAGTTTTCAAAACAGCCTACTCTTTTTTTTTTACTTCCTCTGAAATGTACGAAGTTGAGAAGGCCTGTAGGCAACTTCATAAGGACTGCATGAGTAGCACTGATTCTGTGTCCCTGGAGAGGCCAAGAAAACAGGAAATGGAGCCAGCCAAGAGGTATATTTAAGAGAAGGTTCTCAAACTTCCCTATTACCTTTGGGATTGTTTCCAAATTCTAAAGCTAAGAAAGAAAAACCTGGACTTGGCAAAATAAATAATCTGCACTGTACAATACTGGTGTCCCAGGATGATTTGTGACATTTAGTAATTCCGTATGTCATGAACAACACTGAGGGAATAATCCACAGAAATACAGCTGCTTGAAAATTGCTTCTAAGGCCACTTGTCAATGAACAATTAAATCAACATTTTCCCCATTTTATAAGCACTGTAACACAAAAAAACCAATGTTTTCTGTTCACAAAAGAGCTATTGCAAAAGAGAAATCTCAAAAATGTTCTTACTGGATATTACTTGGAAGGGATTGTTTCGATATTTTTCATAATTTGTTATTTTAATTTTAGGACGGTTGTGACAAGGATAAATTATTCTCATTATATAATTCCTTATCATTAATTAGACTTAGAGTGGTCTTACTGACATATATATGCAAGAAAAGCAATTTTAGTATTTTACTTGCTCCAAATGGCCATATACAGATGGTTCTTACAATTATTTTCTCACAGATACGCTGACTATACCCAGTTTAAGCCTGATCTACAAGGAAAAGAAAGACATTTACATTATTCAAGAGAGTTCAGATGTATTTACATCTTTCTGCTCAGCACTGGTCATGTGTGCAGGGCACTATCCATAAACATACACTGTAACACGCAAAATGGCTTTTATTGGCTTTTATCACCTATTCTCCACTTGAATTTTTTTTTTTTTTTTTGAGAGACCTAGTGAAAAAAAAAAGACTTTTCTTTGTATTGGAAATTTCCTTCAACAAATATTTTTATATTTTTTTTTACAATCTTGATATGTTTATAATGCCTAGCAAAAGTAAAATTAGCATTTATTTGCCATAAATCTGTAGCTCTATCATGTATGCTTTTATTGATAACACTTCAGGAGAACCTGTTTTTGTGATACCTGAGCCATGCATAGCATTTAAATATCTGTAATTCATGTCATACCATGAAAGGTGGTGTAATTAAAAGCATTTAGAGACTACGGTTAAAGGAGTAATGGACTTTTAGAAAGCTATTTTTGTCAATAGAATAAAAGAGGAAACAGAAATTTGCTTCCAATTAAGATTTTATATCTTTATAATAAGCTTGAGCTACACTTTAGCCAAGTTTGAGGGACTGTTACCATGTGGGAAGGACAATGTCCATGGTGAACTGAGGAACTACCTGCTGGTTTTTGGCTCTTTCCATGCCGTCATTTACTTTCTAGCACAGGTCAGGTACCTCCTGCTGCTATGCACTATTCACACCATCATGTATGCAATATGATTGACATGCCAGCAGTGCAACTGCAGTAAACCTGGATGATCCTTGCCCTAACACTTTTAAATTCATTGTCAATAATAACTATATACACTCCAGCATTATCTCAGATTTAAATTTTCATGAATTTTCATCATATCTCTCAACAATTATATTCCTGTTACAGACCAAATAGTGTCTTTTGCACGTGCATAATTCCTGGAGACTGTAGTAGAAAATATGCAGGAGAAAAAAATGGCCCAGTGCCCAAGCAGGGAATCTTGTGAGTTTGTGTTTGTGCAAGAGAGATGCCTGGTCTGTTACAAGAGCTCTTAACTCTACCTAAATCAACTACAGTGCAGAAAGTAAAAGGTACAGTGCATGAAGTCGGAATAAGATTTGTTTGAAAATTGTAATCTGATTATCTGTTACATGTTTTCCCATTCTGATGCAGACAACGTCTTTGTTAACATAGATATTTAAGGGAATAACCCCATGTTCAGCCATATCCTTACCAGATCACCACTGCACATATTTGCAGTGACCGATACCTGGATTCTGCTCTCCCTGGAGCACTTTCTTTCTAGTGAGCCTCAGGGCCAGCCCTGGCACTTCCCTGCTGTTACGTGGGTACTTTCCATGGCACAGATCCAAATGTAGTAAAGGTATCCTCCTCTGCTTCATCAGCCCTGCCACCCTTTGTCTGCTTGAAGACTTTTCAAGGACACTATGAATCCCAAGCTCACAGCCTTTCAAGAAACTACATTCACTTCCATTGCTGCCAGTTAACAAATTAATGCTTAATATGGTGTTAGAATAGTGATAGACCATGGTCCACATGCTGTCCTGGCTCAGTGGAATAATGAACTACCTTACTGCTGGAGATGTGTATCTGCATATATGTATGTGGCAGAATAATATTTCCCACCAAAAAAAAAGGATTTTCCCAACCTTACTTTAAGCATCCTCCTTATTCTGGCCATAACATTTGCCAGTATATTTAAACAAACGAATATCTCCTCACCAGGTTGAGACTACAAAATCTCTGACAGAGAAATCCTGCTCTGGTGTGTGCAGAGAAGCAGAACCTCAGCGGGACTCTGAGGAAGTGAGCTTTGAACAACTCACATTGTAAAAAATTTTTAGAGCCCACTTCTGACAAAAAGACTACAACTTTTGTTTTGTAATTAAGAGCTCTGCAAAGGCTTTACACTTCCATTTTGAAGTAAAGTATTGCCCAGAGAGTTTGTGGACTCCCATCCCTGGAGATGTTCAATGCTGGACTGGATGGGGCTCTGAGTGACCCAGCCTAGTGGAAGGTTCCCTGCTCATAGCAGGAGGGTTGCTAGATGATCTTTAAGGCCACTTGCAACCCAAACCACTCTGATTCTATGAAATACCAGTTCCTCTTGTGTTTATCTAGCAAGATCTGAACTCTTACAAATACAGGGAAAGTGGAGTGTTTCTTCTCAGCACAGCGCATGGCAGACACTACGTCAGATGGCTACTCTGGCTGGGTCACTAGGGTTGGTGAGGAAAGACTTGTGCCTCCCTCTTTGTACCTGCTCAGGGGACACCCAGCCACCACCACCATCATGACAGAGTATCCAGGGAAAACAGGAGGAAGTATTCTTTGTTAAAGATTAATTTGGCTCATTGTGGCTCTTTAACATTGGAATAAGAAAGGAGGCACAGAAGAGCCTTTGCTCTTTGCTCTTGAGCTAATAAATAATAATAATAATTTCTGGGAGAGCCAGGCCCAAGTCTTTTCCATAGGTGTCGCCACATCGTCTCAAGATAACTTTTACCCTCTGGAATTTTCCTGCCTCTCCCGTTTCACGGCCCCTCCTCCCAGCACTGGCTGCTGCCTCCCTCTGGGGCAGCTGCTGGCTGAGGTCGGGGTGCCTTTGCAGGGCACCGCTCCCACTCCGCTGCTCCCCAGCCCTGCCTAAGGCAGGAACTTACCCGAGGACAGAGATTCCTGAGGCACATGCATGCTTGGCTGCCAGGAGGGTGAGAAGGCACTCTCAGCACCTTAAGGGGTGCAGCACCATGTGCCTGCCCTTCACCCTCACCCCGACCTGCTTACAGAGGGAACCTCATCTTCAGAGCCACTGAAGAGCCTCTTGGCCCATTCCTAAAGGAACTTCACCCTGACTCCTGAAGATGGTGGTGGTATTTCCTCCACCTCCTCTCTGGGTTACTTTTGAGAAGCTTCCCTTTGTTTCATGGGGAAGGGCTGGCGTATCGATGTAGAGCCAGGACTGCATAAGTCTATGCATTTGCAAAGTTTTTTGTTCCTTCTTAAAACCATCTAAAGGGGGTTAGAAGCTTATAACTGAGGTTTTAAAAAGACAGGAGAAATCCACATAAAAATGCTCATAGAAGTGTTTTATCAGAGCTTTATACAGAAGGATGCTTTAAAAAATCCTAATATTTATGAAATGAATGAGCATTTTCCACCTCAGTGTCTTCATTCATACCTGAAAGTTTATGTTAGAAGGTATTCTACAAACAGTATCTCATAATTGATTCAGTTTTAGTGTAGAGTTCAAGTTACAGTAGAATAAACACCTGAGCAATGTAAACATGCATGACCTGAGGCTAAGAAAAGGAAAAAAAAGTGCTGTTCTTCTTTCTTACGATGTTTTTCCTCCAGGGTATATTTTTCACTGCTAGTATCTAATCAAAGAGGCTTCTTAATACTTTGGTGCTAAGTTATGGCTCCCCCATCAAAGGATTGTTAGGCAGAAGGCAACAAGGGTGTTCACTTTCCCTCTTTATTGTTTTGCTTTTTTTTCTAGGTAAACCATAACTTGTCTGGCTACATGACTTGAGTGTCAAAAGGAGGTGTTTGCAAGGCCCGCAGTGAGCAGGCATATTGTGGTGGCCTCACTTCTGCAACCAAAAGAGCTCTGTGAAAGCTGTGTCAGTTCACATCGCCCCACCTTCCAGCTAACCTAGAAATATTCTGTCCAGTCTTGCCTTGTGCAAACCCACAATCCACTCAGCACAGCAACTTGCTGCAGCACTCAGAGGAAGTATAAATTCAGTTCTCAGAAGTGAGGAATACCTGTGCTCTCAAGCCAGTGATATTCAGGCATGTTTCCAGAAATATATTATTCTTCTTAAGAAGGATATTCTCTAATACCAGGCTTTGAGATTTGCAAAGTGATAGTAGTATAGCCCAAATGAACAATTAAAATTTGGCAGACTACTGTTCACTTCCCATTTAGAATCACAAGAACAATGTCAGAGTTTTATTTGATTAACATCCACTATCTGTAGTGATCAAAGGACTATGTCTAAAAAATTAGCATTTTAGGAGGTCTTTGATAGTCAGCAATAAAATTCTCATACTTAGTCTGAAATCTTTCCCATCTGCATTCCTTATTTGCATATAATTTATGAAGTACCATTAATGAAATCAAACAGATAGTAAGCACACCTGAAGCATCCATCCAACACAAAACACAGACTCCAGATAATTAGGGTAACTGCTATTATTTTACTTCTCTGCCCCTCCTGTAATTAGTTTTTTTGTAGTTGAAAAGGGAAAGAACCAAAAACTTTTCAGAAGATACTGCTTTAGGCTCACCTTCTTTCACAATGTATTGTTTTAATCACACCTTATGCTTTGTAGGTGGCTTCTGAGCAAACTAGGCTTGACACTCTTCAATGGCAGTCTGTGATTAATGGCTTCATTATGTAGTTCATGGCCAGGAAATGAAAATTTTTACTTCAGACAGAGTTCTGCCTGCTGAAGGACTTATTGCTACATCATCAACAGAAATCAAAGAACATTACTTTTATAGCAAATACCTTTCTATTTAAGGGAGTATGATTATTTACTGACCATCAGTATCCTGCAGAAGTCAGGGAGCACAAAGGGTAAGGAACAATTAGTGTAGCAAGAGTTGGCTTGGGCTAATTTCCAACACCAAGACTATGCAGTATAGAATATCCTTTTATGAATATGAACTTTATAGCACATTGCATTAACCTACTAATACCACAAGGAACGTTTTATTTAGATTTATGCAGTTTTAAAAAAGACTGTTAAGGACATATCCATCATTTATTACTTCTGATGGAAGATTGTATTTCAACAACTCAAACTTTTAATAGAAAAAAATTGTATGTATTTCACATTTACACACACACACACACACACACACACATACACAAACACACATTAAACAATGTGTACGGAAAAAGTTCAAAGTTCATGGCTTTCAGATAGGGACTGAGTGTTTTCCATTGGGAGTTACAGACCAGTTTTCCATTTGGAGTTACAGACCAGTTTTCATCTGGGAATGATAACATTTGCCCCTCTTCCCACCTCTCCTCTGATCCTGGCTGCCTGGCCATAAACACAGCCCAGTGCACCTGCAGGGACTGTGCTGAAGCAGCCACCTCCCACGTCTGCTGCAGCAGAAAGCTGCATCCACGGAAAAGCCGCAGGAGCTGAGCACCGAGCTCATGCCATGCCATGCCAGGAGGAGGTGAGTGGCTGTCTTTTCCTTTATGTGCCCTTCAGCTGCAGCTCCTCTGGGAGCAGGAGAAGAGTGCGTGCTGCCTGGTGCACACGGGCTCACCACAGCCTCAGCCGCTCCTTCACCAGGGTCCATGAGACCAGAGTTACAGCCCCGGGGAAGTGGTGGCCCCTCCAACAGCAGCTTGAAGACGCTCACTGGAAGAGAGGAGCCTTCGTGTTCCCAGGATCAAGGTAGGGCCCATCCTCATGCATTTTTCTCAGACATTTCAAAACAGAAAGGCCAACATTTTGTCATAATTAATGATGTCTTGTTTTTCTCAGTGCTCAAAGTAACTGGTTTACAAAGAAGAGAACTAAAGATAGTGACAATAGAGCACACACACTGAGCAGCATTTACCTGGGATGTGATAGGAGGTGATCTCCATATGTCTAATAGGGACTACCTTCAATCTAATCAGTAATTTGCTGGCCAATATAATTAGAGTGTTTGGCATTAGAAATTAATGGCACTGTTTCCTCTTACTGAACTTTGGAGAAAGGAGATGAAAAGCAGAACAACTGTGAATGCCTCAT
Organism: Onychostruthus taczanowskii; assembly: GCF_017590055.1. Taxonomy (NCBI): domain Eukaryota; kingdom Metazoa; phylum Chordata; class Aves; order Passeriformes; family Passeridae; genus Onychostruthus; species Onychostruthus taczanowskii. The sequence continues at coordinate 8,224,193 of NW_024499239.1, read as the reverse complement.
AGGTTTGAACAGTGTACATCAGTGTATCAGAAATTATTCTTTCATTCACTGCACTACTGAAAGACTATGCAGTAGTACCCATTGCAGACTCCAGTGTCCCACAGCAATAGTCACAAGGAAAGAAATCTGCCCACGGCCTCAGTCATCTATGAGACACAGGTAGACAAAATTTTTAAGTTGACATTGAAATCAAGATTCAAAAATATTGTGGCAACCTAAGCAAAACAGGTTTTCAGAAGTCAATTTTTCAAAGCAGCATACAGAAAGCATGAAAGCTGGCAATCACTGAGTGATTTGCAGGAACTTGATAGCATCAGTGTAGAGTACCTTACAACTTGTCCATTCTTGTATTGGCAGAAGTGGCTGTATTTCTTTTCCGAACTTAATAAGTAATAATGCCAAAAGCAATACTTAAAATAAACTTTAAGCAATATTTAAATAAATCTCATGTTTGACAAATTGCTCATGCGCAGAAATAAAGTAGAATAGTCCCACAATCACCTGATGCAACGGTGGATTGCTGGACAGTAGCTGAAACTGAAATTGCAACAGTAGTGGTTTTAGGTTTAAATTAACTGCAAAGGATTTCTGCAAGCATTCTGCAGGTTCTGTGCAACACAGTGAGACCCTGAAGTTTCAAGACAAGTTAATGGCAACTTACCTACATGTCAGCTACCCACAGTAGTACACAGAATATGGAAAGACAGCAAAATGTGACTAGGAAAACACATCCAAATCTGTCTCTCTGGGATTACATCTGTCTCAATATTTCATGCATTAGTGATACCACACGAGATGATGTGTTTTTCTTATGCACTGAAAGGTTTACAAGTTAGATATTTGCCATGTGAAAAATTGACTCCTGCAAAGTGTGCACCACTAGACCTCAGAAACCTGTTTCAAAGAAGAATTCAAGTTTAAGGAGAATAGTTTTTGAATAGTGACAACATTCCAACACAGAATTCCCAAAACTGGTTAGGCAGATAAATCATACAGGGCAGAGTGCACCATTTTAACTTAAACCTTTAAAGCCTCTTGTCAAAACTATCAATATCTCAGCATCTGAGTGTGCTGTGGGTGATGATGTCACAGCAAGTAGACAGTTGCCATCGCTTAGAAGTGCTTCTCCAAGTACATCAATTCAGGCTATTGAAGATGCACTGCTAATGAAACTGTCCACACATCATAAGGCAAGGGTACTGTAATTCTACTGGCCTTCAGTACAAACTACCAAAGTTGATGAATTTTGTAGTTATGAGAGATAATTTGGTTCATGTGTTTGCTAGCCGAACGCTGACCCTTCTCTTTTCCTGGTGAGGGCATGCACCCTGAGCAGTTCTATCTGTGTTCTGAGCTGCCAGCCCCAGGGAGCACCTTGTCCCTCTGGCAGCAGCTTCCAAGGCAGGTGTGAATGAGGAGCAGCGTGTGCAGTGCCCGACAGGAACCTGTGAGAGTGCATCAGCACTGCTGGTTAAGCCTGCTGCAGCCAGCAGCTGGATGGGGATGATATGCATTAACTGGGTTTGTTTTAACTGAAGCACAGGATCTCTCCCAGGCTTTGCAGAAAATCCTTCTGATGAAAAAGCAAAGCCTTTTACATCTCCAGCTCACCAAATAGCCATCTCATTCAAAGCATCAGCCCAGCTCTCCTATAAACTCCTGAATTATTTTCTGTGCCTAAAGAGCACGTGTTGACTGGCAGCTGAGACGTGCTAAAAGCTGTCCAAGGAGCATGAAAAGTGGCATCAGACTGTGTGAGCCTTCAATAATCCACTAATCTTTTTGAACACATTCTTTTGTTTAGGCAGACTTTAGTTATTAGATTTGACACGTTTCACATATTACAAAACTGATCATTATTGTGTAGCTGGCTAATCCTCCGTTTGAGGAAAGATTGATTTTTAAACTAATATAAGAAGGCTGTCAACTTAAGCAAGGAGGCTCTTTGTTTCAAAGCATATGATATATTTTGCTTTTACAGCATTATCAGAGATGATGCAAATGATAAGTAGATTTACATAAAAGGGAAAATGTATATACTGTGAGCACAAAACTGCTTCACAGCCAATGATCAAAGTAGAAATGGGTTTGTTTCTCTGTGAAACATTCATTCATGGTCAGTCAGATGACAGATCTGTTTTAGTAGGCATTTCTGTAAAGACAAAGGCAGAATCATAGAATCATTTAGGTTGGGAAACACCCTAAAGATCATAAAATCCAACCATTAACCCAGCACTGCCAAGCTCACCATTAAGCCATGTTCCTAAGTACCATGTCTACATAACCTAATAAAGTCAGGAATAAATCTGCAGAAGTATCAATTAATATTTATTTTGATGTATTTATGCCTTAACAATAAAATTTAAAAATAAGGATGCATTTTTAATGTTAGTATTCACAGAACAGCCTATTTTAGCACAACTATATAGTATTTTCTGTAAAATATTTTTCACTAAACTAAATATACAATGCCCACTAGGTCTTGCAGAATTAATCAACATTTTTACAGGTTTCCAGACTATTAGAAAGCAGGTTATTGTGAGGCCACTGAAAATTAGTTATTAACATTGGCTTTTTTGGTGAGCATCACTTAACAGATGCTCTTTAACTATACTTTTTAAGTTCTCAGCATACAGTTTCATTATTTCTTCCTCATGTCTGAGTTTTAATCACTGTTCAAGTCACTGAAAGTCTTTAAATTCCCATTAACAGAACTGAACTCATTACCAGGGCATAAAGATGCTTCAGGCCAGACCACACAATAAGATCCCATTCCTTTTCTGATCCTCCTTTTTCACCTACGAATGAATGCTGAAAATCCAGGAGGGAACTGTTTCCTGCCTGAAGAGGGGTCTGGGAGAGATTTTGAATCCATCTTCAAGATTTCTTCATCTAAAGATCAGGCCTTTTAAATCTGCTTATAGAATATGAATTTATATATTTAATTCTAAGTTGCCCACATCCATTCTTGCTAACTGGATGTACAGTAGTCACTGATAAATTCAAATGATGGTAGTTTTAAAATATGCATAAAGCATTACATTTTGTGACAAGCTTCTAGTGGCCATGGCTGCAGACCTTATACAAAACTGAAATGAGTTTAAATAAGTAATGACCTAGGTAATGAACTTGAATAACATTTTTAATCCTTCATTGATGTTACCATTTTATAACCAGATTTGCTTTGCTCTTCTTCTGTTATTCATTAAAATAGGCACCTTCTAAGCTTTGAAAGAATAGGATCACAAATGCAGTCCAACTCCTAGGATATATAACACTTTTTTTTTCAGTAAATCAGGCCAAGAACTGCAGCAAACCTGAGGCTTGCTGTACTGTCCAGATGTTGAGATTTCAGTAGAAGATGGGTGCTTTATCCTTAAAGCAATGTGATTTTCCATCTAAAATGCAACTCCTGTGACGATAACAGCACCCAAAAACCTCTTTGTGGTTGATCAGCACAAAGTTTATGCCACACTTAGACAATATTTTAAAACTTAGGGAAGGACTTATGTACAGATGTGGGGCTCTGCTGTGCACTATAATGAATTCACCCAGTGGAATTTTACTTTGCATACATTATCCTATTATCATGCCTCTCCCAAAGCGTTATTAGCTTGATGCAATACTGCCTGAATGTAGCTAGACTGCTTTCAGAAATTTGTTATTTCATGCAAACCCCCTGCAAAAATTGATTTTTGGAGCTTTGTTGGGTCTCCCCAAGCATATTTTTCCATGTTGGGCACAAATGTCTTGTATGATATTCACTACAGTCTGTACTCACTAATACCATATTTAGCCTTTTACTCCAGGAGATTCTCATCAGTGTATTATATATGAATCAGAATTATTAATCAGTAACTTGTCCTGTATCAGTACACACCAGAATTTGTACATGGAAAAATGCAAATAATTTAATTCACTCCAGATGGGAGATGGATGGTAAGTGTGAAAACTCAGCAAGCAGCAGAAATGAAAGCCTTGGCTAGTGTTTTTCCTTTTATTTAACCAAAACCGGTCAGTGTCTTATACTGACTGCAGGGGAGAGGTGAGGGAATGTGAAAGTTGCTCAGTGACAAAAAGTAGAAATCTGTTCATCCGGATCCTGCTTGGGTGAGAGCTAGCACAACTTTCTTGTGAGCTGATTATCTTCAGAGGCATCAAACTAACTTAATGACCTCTTTAGTCCCAGGCCTATCTGAGGGTTAAGAGGCACCTAAGATCAAATACCCCCTTGGGGGCTTGGTCTCTGAAGCATACTGATGTGTCTGCTGTACCCCCTGCGAGGTGGGCTCCTGAGCTGAGCCCAGGGACGCAGCCACAGGGGAGGGACACCAGGCCCTGGCCAGGCAGTCCAGCAGCAGCTGCTGTGCAGAGCAGCAATGCACTTCTGGTGCTTCAGGCAGGAGGAAACAACGTCTTGCGAGGGAACCAACACTTCTGTGGCTTTGACACAGAATGCCTGAAGACCTAGAATGGCTGATTCTAGTTGCAAGAGGGTGTTGTCCATAACAATGATTAGTTTGTTATTTGTTGTTTTATTGCAGTCTAGTAGTGCTATGCAGAGCACCCTACAGGCACAAATTACAGTTCTCACTCTGGTCATAAAAGATTGCCATCAAAATTTCAAAATATATTGGGCAGAAATCCAGCGTTAGATCCACCTTTCTTTAGAAAGCGTCTCTCTCTATCAAAGTGCCCCACGCCAATTCACTGTGAGCTAAACTCTCCCCACCCTGAATAACAGCATTAATTAAGAGAAGTTTTTGGCAAATTGTATTTCATACTGCCACTTAGGTTGACCTAATTTGTGCTTGGCAGCCTCTGTAAGGAAAGTTAGTCAGTGAAGAATAAGACACTGTGTTGCAGTAAACAACTCAGTGCAGGCAATAGCTGGGCAGTCTAAAATAGCCATTTGTAGCTCTTCAAAGTTAAAAACAAAAAATTGTGTTTCTTTGTTGCTAATTTTATAAGAACTTTGTAGAGCAAAATTAAATGGTGCATTTGTTGCAGCACAAATATTGCCTGAGATGTGTGCAGAAAACTGGTGAATCATTTCCTGTTTGCTGCATTGTTGCTTCACAGCTTTCCCCCCAGCAAGGGAGTGATGCTGCCCAAACAACCTACAAAGCACATCTGGGCGCTCGGTGTCACTCAGTGTCGCGGTCCCTCGAGGCTGCAGGGGGCTGGGTGCTGGGGCAGGCACGGGCACAGGACTGGAAGGAGCTGGGCAGGGATCCTTGCCCACCCAGCCTTGCTCTGTCCTGCCAGCCTCACAAGGGGAAGGGGCAGTACTGGATGATGCAGGTGGCTTGAGGAAGCCCACTCTCCCTTTGAAGCTGCAGATCACAAATGGCTAGAGGGAACATGGAGCCTTGAGTTCCAAACATCCAAGGACTGAGACCCCCTTGCCTTTCCAGACAACCTCTTCCAGCGCTGCACTGCCATCCTGGTGGAAATGGTTTTGTCATGTCCAGTATGAATCTCCAGTTTGCGGCCGTAGCTGCATGTTACATCATCTGCCAGCTCAGAGAGATTCAGTTTTCTCATTTGCATCTGATACGTCAAAATCTTCACTAAAGTCAATAAATACTCTATCTAGCCTACTCCTCCCATTGGTATACATAGTCATTTCCTCACAGACTGCAGTCAGGTTTGTCAAGGATTTACCCTCGGTTTGTCTTTCTATCTTTATGCAACTGGAAATGATCCCCAAGATTCATGCTTCCTGAGCTTTCTTTTTAAGGGCTGAAGTGAGCCTTACTTGTCTACAGCTCCTCTTCCCAGGTCTTCCTTCTTGCCTTGACTACAGACAGATGTAACATTAGCCTTTTTCTAGTAAAAATAACAGCTTCCACTCCCTCAGTTTCACTACTGTCTTCATCTCAGCAGTTGTTTAGTAACTTTTCTAAAGCCTCTCACATTAATTGTTTTATACATGTTCTACAGACTCCTGCCACTTCAAAATCATTCCTGACTGTTCAAGATACTAGTTTCCCCTTGGAGAACATACCATCCATGTCCTTTGCTTCCTTCATTTTGAAGGAAGCTGCCTGGTTGGAACACAAGTTGAGAGCCATTGAAAGGAAGGATAGTTTGCAGACAGAAAATTAACATAGACTGATGATAAACATTGGTTATCTTCTTTTCACTGAATAGAGGTTAACATTTTCAGCCTGTAAGATATGTTTCAAAACTTGTTTATTTGTTCCAGTTACTTTATTGTGTTCTGTATTTTTTCCTATTTTGGGAGGAATATAGACTGCCAATTGCTTTTGCAACCAGCTTGCCATAACACAATTTCCACTTCTCTTTTGGTTACTAGTGACAGAGTTTCAGGAAAGAAACATTTTCTAAATTACAGAAATTAACTTAATGGCCATTATATTTTACTCAAGTTAAATTCTCTCCCAAAATATGGAGTGTACTTAACATAATATAATTAATGTTTTGGGCATGCCAAATGCGTATATATACATTACACTGCTGAGTGGAAAAAGTCCAGGAAACGCTCCTTATATGACTTCACAATTCATATATCACACAATAATAAGGATGACAAATAACTGAATAGAGGAATTTACATCGCAGAAAGTGGTTTTTTTTATAAAACAAGTGTTTCTTTAGTCTCTTAAGTCACAAATGTGGTTCTTACATTTTCTGCTTGCTGTACATCTGATGTAAAACTTAGTCAAATGGTTGCTTCATTTGTAGACTCCTGATAGCTGAAATGTATACCTGACATGAGAATATTAAAAACTAAAATTGCAGAAGTCAACAAGGGAAATCAATTATATTTACTAAGGTTGTTTTAGACTTCCCTCTGACAATTCAACCATTAAATCAGTTAATGGAATGAAATTAATTGTATGGGAAAGTCTGCCCCGTGCTTTGTATATTACCTTAGCTTTTAGTGTGTGCTATGAAAGTTACCGAAAATTAGCTGCCAGCTTTCACTTCAGAGCTAGTTTAGTCAAATTTGTAGAGTTCTCCTCTCTGGGCTCTCAGTCAGCTGTTCTGCCCTACACACACTCCTTTTCCAAGGCACAAAACATGAGATGATACTAGAAGGAAAGCTGCCTGTGCAACATAATATGAGGAGAGCCAAATATTTCTGCAGTGCTCTAGAAGTTGCACATACAGTATGTGCTGCATGGACATGGGTGGATTAGGGATGTGGTACTTAGTGGAAAGTAAATGTTCTGGTTTATGCCTATACACCCAACAGCCTGTGCTCTGATCTAATAGGTGCAGCGCACTGGAAGTAAAAACAGCAATTGTACAAGAAAAAAGATGAAGCCAGAGAGACTGAACAGTGAATAGGAATTTCTGACAGTCGGTACTGGATGCATGTGAGAGGGAAAGAGAGCAAGAACAAGTCAAAGCCTCTCAGAGTCTGAATGTACAAGCCCCGTTTTTGAAAGAGGCATAGCTAATCGACTGCACACATGCATTAACCCTACTCTTCCTGTAAGAATTCTGTCAGCTGTAATAGAAGGAGAAAATAAACATTTTGCTGTCCCTAATCACTGTGTTCAGATCTTGTCAGGTTTCTACCCTGCTTCTTGCAGAGTTGTCTATTTTCCTTTTTCTTCTCCCTAAATGAATGATGTCCAGCTGTTATCCTGCTCCCTTTCAAGATGATATCAGGTGAGTGCACAGCATTCCCTATGCCAGAAGTCCTCCTCCCCTGCATTATGTAGGGCTCATTGTCACAGACAATTACTTTACCTGATACTTGTCAGCATGCAGGCACACAAGAATTCTTTACCTCCAAAACGGTTTACTCAGCATCATCCTCTGCAGACTTTGCCCTCCTTTCAGTCTGTCAGGAAGGAATGAATGGGGTGGAAAGGAGACAACAAGCTCAGTCTCAAGCTGTTACTTCCAAAGTTGAGCTGGGAAGCTCTCCAGAAGGATATCTTGCACAGCTGGAGCCCTGGACTCCAGAAGGGCTGCTCTGAGAGCCCAGCACCAAGGAAGACAGGTGGCCAGAAACAGGAACTTCAGAGCCTTTGTGTTTCTCTAGCAGCAGTGGAAGAAGTAGGAGCCCTGTGAAACCCACAAAGCAGTAGCCAGGGTACAGCTAACAGCTTGTAGGACATGCTCCATGGCCTGTATTAGGTGACCATTCTCACAGCACTGAAACAGATCCATCACCCATGCCACAACTCAGCCCCAGGCAACAGCAGAAAGGCAGAAGTCCAGAACTTACATCCCCCAAAACAGTGAATATCCATTATTTTCCTATCACCTAAAACAAAACCAGCTGATTTGTGTTAATTACAGCTTAGATAAAATAAATTTACAGGTAATTCACCTGCTGCCTTTTGTACAGCAGCATGTGAATTAGCTTGGCATCCAGTGCTAACCTGACACATCCATAATGGTGGTATGAAGTCAGAGAATCTATTTGCAGAGTGGCATGTTGCTTGAATTAAGGGCACGAGGGCAGGGAAAGAGGCCATGCAAAATCTGACTCATTTACCTATAAATCAGCCTATGGTTGGGAAGATATTTATTTACTGATATTGGGACACAATCAGTAAGAGAAGCAACAAGAACAAGTGATGACGAGACTGATGTATTCCCAGGAAAGGTTAAGGTTTGTGTTGATACTCTGACATACAGGAATGAGCAAATTTCTTTTCAACAGCTTTTATTCCAGGTGATTAGATGGGGTGAGACAGGTTTGTTACTAGCAAAGCATTTATCTGTCTTTGCAAAAACAGTACACAACGTACCTGATCAGACACACCCTCCAGGAGATACATCCTTCCTACTCTTGTAAACCAGTAAAATCTACATTTTCATCTCAGACTAATCTCATGAACCACACTGGATGCTCAGGGCCAGCATCTCACCACAGGTAAACCAAAGTAGCTCCTCTCAAGGCAGTGGAGTAGCGCCAGCTGTGCTGTTCAGATCAGATCTACAAACCTCCATGCATGTGTTGGTCTGTCTATAGCAATGTGAAACATTGGAGCAATGTGAAGTTTCCTGTTTACAGAGGTAGGCTTTCAAAACATGTATAAAACATATTGTGCAGAAAGTTTGCCTTTGTCAGGAGTCATGAATCCAGGGGTCTTTACATCAAGAGCACTTCCTCAATTAAGAGCAATGTATCGCACTTGAACATGGGCTTTTATTATCTAGAACTTGGATATCAACACTAATACCTACAATTACTCTTTTATGGATTAGAATGACTTTTAAAGAGTTACAAACAGAAGAACCATGAAACATAGACAATGTTGTCTGTAAAACAGGTTTCCATCCAAAAAAAAAAAAAAAAAAATTGCCTTACAGGCACTATAAGCATTATAAAACATTAAATGAATATTTTTGAAATTTAAATTGTTTTAGCACATTGACCTGGTCTTCCAATCAAATGTAACCAATAGACACATAGTTATAAAGAGACCCCCCCCCAGGTCTGCTCTCCTTGAGTTCACATCCAGAAGGCGGCAGAAATAACACACAAGTAAAATTTTTTTTTTTTTTTTTTTTTTTTTTTTTTCAGAGATTGGCCCTGCGCTCTTCAGGAAAGACATGGGATAGCACACTAGGGAAGAGTTCAGGCCTACCTCCATACCTAGTTTGGTACTGGAGTTGCATCCACCAGCCCATAATAATTCCTCAAAAAATGAGAAGGTCATCTGCTGTAAACTGGGAGGATTTGCTGATGTAGGATCACAAAGCAACATTCTTTGACTAAGGATCTTGATGGCACTGAGCTTCTTATCTAAAAACTTTCAACAGAGAAAAGCATGTGTGCCTCCACATGTGTTAATATACAGACATTTTAAAATAGTATCCTCCCAAAACAAGCAAAGTAAACCAAGACTGAAATTCTCAGATTTAGTTATTATACTCTCTGATCTGTCTTTAATTTGCTTTCTGTTATAATTGATCTCTAAAACTTTAGTAACCAGCACAGGTAAGCTACACAGTATTGTTATGGTTTGGTAAATGCAGGCAGCTTTATATTAGGAATATTGTCCATGTATCTTTTTCAGAGGTCAAGGACTGGCACTTGTGAAAGAGCTGCCATTACAACAAAATGTACCTGCCTCTTTCCACAGATTCAGTCATGTACCTGAATTTCAGATGATGTCTTGGGTTTTAGCTTTTATATTTTTCTGATTCTGTGCTGCTTTAGTGTGTAGTTCTGAGCTTCATATGAAGGGATGGTAAGCTCCTTCACAGAGAAGCTAGACAAAACAATTCCTTCTCTAGCTGGGGACCAAGGACAACTGATCCAAATTTCAGGCCCAAGAGCACAAACCATGATGGAATGAAGAGAGAAAAACAAGAAGGATGGGACCTCATAAGTTAAAGCTATAACTGGACAATTGACTCCAATATGCAAATGGACCAGAACTTACAAAAGTGAGAGGTCATGTGACAGGTCATCCATTTTTGTGACCATTTTGGGTTCATCTTGAGTGTAGCCCTGGCTGGGCTCTTGTACTGCCCAAGATGTATCCATTGAGGCCTTTTAATAAATCCCTACTTTATTCTTTAATTCTGTCTAGCTTCTGTTCTAGGTCAGTCTTGATAAGGCATCAGAGAAAGGCCTATGATGAAAGGAAGAAGTGATGGAAATTGGATTATTTTGCTTTCACTACTGTGATGTGCCTAGTAATCAGGCAATTTATCAATCCTACTTGCCAAAACCTAACTATGTACTTAAAATTTGCAAGTATGTATTATATAACAAACCACTGTGGTTCATTGGGCCATATATCATTTGCCTGGGAGACTATAAGGACTAGAACATTAATCCTGCCAGGCAGTTGATGCAATTTGTGAGCTGTGCATGGGCACAAAATCTCAGTTCTCCCATTTGAACAGTGTGCAGGGAATCTCCTATTGCTCAAGCTCCTACCCTGAGATGCAGAGTCCAGGCAGCAAAGGCCATCCATGCTGTGCTTTGCTGTTGAGGATCTGTCCCCACTGGGCAGTGATGAAATGCAGTGCAGTGCGCCCTGCCACTTGCAAATCTCAGAGACTTATACTCACAAGGGACACAAACACAAGTTTCTAGCCATAGAGCGACATAATTTTGGTAGCTTTGCACAGAGAACTGAACTTTCCTCTAAACAATAGCAACTAAAAGGCAGTAAAAGAATGACTGATAGAAGTGTGCCCTTTTTACAGCCACAAGGCTGATAACAGTCCTTAAAATAGCTTGCCAGATGTGAACTTCAGTCAGTAAGGGAAAATATTCAGTAAGATCTTATAAAATAAATTATTTTGTTGGTTTACAGATTTACTATCATGGAAAACAAATAGTTTCACTAAATTGGAGGCAGATTTATATTTAGAATTGTATCATAGAGTGGTTTGGATTGGAAGGAACCTTAAAGATCATCTAGTTCCAACACCTGGGACATGGGCAGGGACACCTTCCACTAGACCAGGGTGCTCAGAGATGCCCATGAACCCCGCCTTGAACATTTCCAGGGATGGGACATCCACAGCTTCTCTGGCCAACCTGTTTGAGTACCTCACCCTCATAGTGAAGAATTCCTTCCTAATATCTAATCTAAACCTACTCTCAGTTCAAAGGCCTTCCCCCTTGTTCTATCACTTCTTGCCCTTGTATAAAGCCCCTCTCCAGCCTTCATGTAGGCACCCTCTAAGTGCCCTGAGGCTGCTGCAAAGTCTCCCTGGAGCCTTCTCTTCTCCAGGCTGAACAAGCCCAGCTCTCAGCCTTTCCTCTTAGGAGAACTGGCCTATCTTTCTCATCATCTTCATGGCCCTCTTCCAGACGTCCATTTTTTCTTATGTTGGGGTCCCCAGGCCTGAACACAGTATTTTGGGCAGATTCTCATTAGAGTGGAGTAGAGGGGCAGAACCCAGAATACAGTTAGAAGAAGGTACTCTGCATAAAAACTATGACCTTTCTTTGTAGCAGATATATCAGACAGATATTTAAATGAGGACTATGATGACAAAGCAAGAAGACAACTTCTCACAGAAAATCTTAGAAGCACACAGGTCTTAACAAAAGGATGTTTGTGAGATGAGGGCATTTTGATTATTTCCATAACCCGTACTGAGAAAGGGGATGCACAGGAATGTCATGCCAGGGCTGCCCAGGTCACAAATCTCATTTCAGTGCTTCCTTTTGGGACCAGCCCAATACTGGTATGCCTCCCACTGCAGCACCCAAAAGCAGGGGAACCAGTTCCTGGGTTGGGGCTTGGAGAGCTGGTAAACGACAAAATGCACATCATCTCTGCAAGCAACTTTACAAAAAAGCTAGAATATGGCCAGAGATAAGGAGGGTAAATGAACACCATTAGACCCAGTTAGAGCATATGATCCCTAATAACCACTTCCAGAACACTTTGATGTCCTTACAGAGAATCTTCTCTATATGAAATTCAAAATGACTTGTTAATAAGTAAGATTTTCAAAAGCATTTGGATAGTGAATGAGTTCCAGAGACCACTAAATTACATTGGTAGCTTTGAAAACTTTCCCTCGAGTTAATAAATGTATGTCCCATCATTTGCTAAAAAGCCTTTCTTCTGCAGTGGCACAGTATAACTTGCACACATTTTGTAGCCATTTTTGTTCTCTGACTAACTGAAAGCATAGCCTCAGTGTATCACTGTGTATATTGTGCAAGAGCACATTTTGAATTTGCATTTTTTAGATTACCAGACAATAAAGAAACCCTGAGATCTCACAGATATGCACCACCCTTCATTAGAGGCAGTGATATTCTCTCCCACCCAGTCCTGCCCAACCAAGACAATATTGCACATACGCCTCCAGACAATGAGCCTACCACACCTTTTGCCTCTAATTAAAATTATTAAGTTGAGATGGAAAGAAATTCATTTCAGTCTGTGCTTGTTAGCCAAATGTCTTGATAAAACTGAACATGTTCTGCTGCTGCCCACCATCTGTCCTTACAAATACTTTTTGAAAACACTGAACAGGAAAACAGATTTGTCATTACTGACTTCCACAATTTTATGCCATGCCCTCAGGTTTTTCTTTATTCAGACCAATAGAATCCACAGAATAGGATAAATTTTTCTCCTATTAAAACAATTTTGCACTCGACACATTTCAGTAGAAAAGATTCAAACCTAATGTATGTAGAAAGCTATGCAGAGCAGTGAGGATGTCCTTATTGAGAACAGTATTTTGGGGCAATCTTGCTTCTCCTCCTGAGACATAGTCTCAGTTCTTTCAATGCTGGACAAGCTCTCATGGAAGCACTGTGACTCCCTGTCTTTGACAAAGAGGTTACTTTTCATTGCTCTGCAGCCTTTGAGCCATCAAAACAATGTACATCTTCTCAGCTTTCCCTTATTGCTGAGAATTCAGACAACTGCAAGAAAATATGTCTTTTCCATTACTGAGGTAAAGAAAACCTCCTAGACAACCACAGCACCTAGTCCTGCCATGATTCCCAGTATTTTGCCCCTGATAAAATTAAGAAATCCCAGCTGATGCAGCCCAGCCACAGACCAGCATGGGCTGCCAAAAAGGTCGATGCTGTTTCTTATGCAGACTCCCCCCTGAATTTTGAGTGCAGTCACCATCCCCAGGCTTCCAGTGAGCTGCTTTAACTATTGTGCCACAGGTGCCTTTCTTAAAGCTTCACGACAGGTACAATGTTATAGTCAACTAGTATTTGTAAGACAAAGGAAAATGGACTTTGCCTGAGGCTGATGCTAATCTCTAGAGAAAAACAGGAATATCTCCTACTGCTGCAAGACCAACTGTGAGCTCTCTTCCCATGGATTATTTCGATTAGTTATTTTTCTTCTTGAACTACTCTGCTTTCTAATCACAGAAGCTCTTCCCAACAAACAAGTGGGAATTACTGTTTATTCACAATGGGTGTGAATAAACAGTACAAGATACAAACATTGTCCCACCACAAGATGAGAACTGGCTCACATCGGTGCAGGTATTGAATTCCTGGGGTTTGAGTTCAGGCCACCCTTTCTTTGCAAATTTTCGTGAGACAAAAACTGAGTGTAAAGATTTCTGGAATACCAGGACTGTTTAAGGAAATGCTGCTCAGTTGATATTAAATCAGTTGAGGAGTGTTGGCTAATCCCACGGCATTCCAGGTCATGTGAGACCAGGGCTGCTTGGGAAGGAGCAGCAATACCTCCTCCTCCTCAAACCAGTGCAAAGCTCTGCTTGCTGCCAGAAGGGATAAGAACAAGAATAGGACAGAAAAGTCTCTAATACTAAATGCAAGAAGAGTGTGAATTTTTGAAGAAGAGAAATACAAGGAGCTCACAAGGAATAGCAGCAGTAAGATTTAAAATGATAACAGATATTTCTAAAAGGCTTCTAGACAAAGCATGCACAGGAAAAGGGTAATTTTTCAGTGTTCTATGAGTTAAACTCCATTCGCAAATTCTCTCTAGAAATTCCTTAGGAGTAGGCTTCCCTCTGCAATTTCTGGTCCCATACATTTCAGGTTAGACTGGAAATATTGAGAAAGAGACTCCTGACTCACTAACAGCCCAGTCTTTCTCAGGCTATTGACTCCCTCATATTCAAATCCACAAATTTCTCAGGAAGTATAGATACAAGATAACATCCTCAGACTCCTGTAAGGCAGAATATTAGACTAGCTTCAAAAGTCAGAAACAAAATTTTGCATCATTGCTACAGCTGTGTCTATGACAGCCAAGGTGAGAACAATGAGGAAAGGTGAGGATGAAAATAGGCATGTTGCTGTAACTGGAGTTTGTTTCTGTTTCCTCTCCTTACGTTGAAGTTTTGGAGGTTTTTTGCCCCTCCCCTCTTTGTTTTCAGACATTTTAAATGTTTTACATTTAAATTACATAGTTAAGTAAATATTTTGAGCTATCCAAAGCTTTCTGGAAGTCATGGGAAGGAATTATACTGACTTAATCTAGGGGTTAATATTACATTTTTGGAAATGCAAGTCCATGTGATATTCCAAATACTACTTCATACACTGCAGTAACTTCACACTATACCTTGTTATTGCAGCATATGGCTGTCCCAGATGATGTTCAAAGTTCATAATTTACCCCACAAAGTCTCAGTAAGTAGACAGAAAACTTTATTTCAAAATTCAAGGATGGGGAGGAGAAACAAAAACAAAACCCAAAAACCTGATCCTTACCTTCTCAAATGACTGAAGTTCTGGAGTACAGAATGGAGAAAACTGTACATTTGCTTGTTGTGAGAGGGAAGAAAATAACATGCCCGCAATTACTTTCTGACTGGAAAAAGAAGAAACTAAAAGAGAAAAACTAATATTGAGCCAAATTTTTCAAAGTTAAAAAAATAAAATAAATATCATAAATAGTTTCTTTTGTGTCTTACAAAACAATTTTAAAACATCTTTCATCCATTTCTAACTAGAGCTGTGGTTCCAGCTTTTACATGAGCAGTAATATAACTGTTTCCCTAACTCCTGCATAATTTCTTTAAACTTTTCCTCCTTATTGCCTCTCAACATTCAGCATTTTACTTTTTTTTTTTTTTTTTTTTTTTTTCAAATGAACATCATTAAACACGTGTGATTCATTAGTAATGATGGCTTAGTTTGGGACAGCATTGGTGGTTTCCACTCCCAGATTTCTGCCCTTGCTTTCTCATGGTAGTTAGTTATTCCTCTTGCTTCAGGGGCAGCTCAGCAGCACATGAGGCCCCTGCACAACTCAGGTTTGGAGGAAACCAGGATCCAATTCAATTTCCCCTAGTACACCTACCTCTAATTTATGGCAGCTCAGCAACTGCTCCTGAGCAGCCACAACCCTCTGCAGCAGAGGCAAAAGCTGCCGAGAGAAGAGCAGGGCAAATTTCCTGGCTGAATTCAAAGGAGCAGGTGAGGTAAATTAGCAAGTGCCATGGGTCGCATTAAGGAAATTTGAGGAGTAATACACTCAGTGAAAACAAAACAGAGCTTGGCAGCAATCTAAATATTTGGAGGGTGGGGGAGGGAGGAAGAGAAGGTGCTACAGGGCCATTAAGAATTGTTAGATCATCATTCAGATCTGGAAAAAAATGCTTGAGGAGGAGTCCCCAAGGAGATACAAAATTAACCCTTGATATATATTTATGATTTTCCATTGTTTTTAAGCAAGTCCAGGTAAAACAAAATATATTACTGCTCTAACAGGTACCCCAGCCCTTTGCCTCAAGGTATACTGATTTTGAAATGGCAGGGTCTGTACACAAAGAAAGTATCTGGGGATGTTTCACCACAACTTTCAACACATTACTTGAAATTGATTGTCTCAAAAATCACGTCCACAAAAGTTCTCCTTGTCCTGTAGCAAAGTATAAAACAAAGCCATGGTCCTCTGGCTATGTGACTTAAAAAATGAAATGAAAGAAGTAAGGCTGCTCAGCTAGTCTTCTGGACTTAAATAATTAAATCCTGTCTTTACATGCAGGCTGCAAAGTATTATACAAATGAAGAAGAAGGGAACATTCCTTGGAGATGTGGCTGATTATTTTCCTAACCTGATGTATCATCAGCAGCCTAGATGTTACCCTTAGAAAGAATGTGGCCTTACAACATTTTACTTTGTATATCCAATTCCTTTTTAAGAGTCTTTGTTTTCTTAAACTGATATTTGAATTGTATTCAACACTTATTTCCTGAGAAAATAACTGTGGATTGGTACAGAAAGCTGTACTGATGCCTTGTGAAGGCTGACCTAGAACAGAAGCTAGACAGAGTTAAAGAATAAAATAGGGATTTATTAAAAAGCCTCAATGGACACACCTTGGGCAGTACAAGAGCCCAGCCAGGGCTACACTCAAGATGGACCCAAAATGGTCACAAAAATGGACGACTAGTCACGAGGTCTCTCACTTTTATAAGTTCTGGTCTATTTGCATATTGGAGTTAATTGTCCAATTACAGCTTTAGCTTATGAAGTCCCATCCTTTTTGTTTTTCTCTCTTCATCCCACCATGGTTTGTGCTCTTGGGCCTGAGATTTGGATCAGTTGTCCTTGGTCCCCAGCTAGAGAAGGAATTGTTTTGTCTAGCTACTCTGTGAAGGGAGCTTACCATCCCTTCATATGAAGCTCAGAACTACACACTAAAGCAGCACAGAATCAGAAAAATATAAAAGCTAAAACCCAAGACATCACACAGGTGACAGTTTAATTTAGAAACAAATAGCAGAATAACTTCTGCAAATACTACATTAAGAATCGATTCTCTAAAACAAAGCTGGCACAGCTTTGCTCTTACTGCCTATAAGGTAATTTCATTCTGGCTTCCTGAGGTAGTTTTCCTAGGAAGTTCTCGAGGTCAGTAAATGAATGTGTGTAGCCTTGTGGAGTTACCAAGAACATCTGGCAAAGGCTTTAGGCTTCTGGGTCACCAGCACAAGTGCAGGTGGTCAGAGATAAGGAGGGGTGACAGTAGGTTCTGTTGTCAGATCCTGTGCTGGAGTAGCACTGTCTCTAACAGCAGGGCTGGTGTCTTCAGGGAAACACATAGGCCCAAGCAACAGCTCTAAGCACCACAAAGGCTAATTTAACATTACACACATTCAGCATGGTGTGTCAGGTAAGAGCATTTGTAATTGTGTGTTATATTAATATGGGGTTGGAATTAATAAGGAATTATAAAATTCTGTCTCACAAAGATAAGGCAGTATTAGAGACTTTGAGACTCTTAGAGACATCTTTTAGTGCTGAATCACCTCAGACAGCAAGTCTGAAGAAAAGACTGCTTGTATATATTGTAAGTTATTGTAGTTATGTTGGTCTTGTTAACATAGAGCAGCCACTGGATACCACAAGAAGGGAGCGAATGCTGCATGCCATATAATCTGGTTTTTAATCCACTGCTGATAAAGCCTGCAGAAAACTGTTAAAGCAAACACAAGCAAATTAGCCCATGTAAAATAGAGGAAGAAAGAAACAGACCAGAAATGAAGCACTACAGTGTAGAAGCACTACACGTTATTGATGGATTTGCTGTCAAGAGGACTGCATTGTTGTGCTTTCACCACCAGTTTCTAACTCCCAGCCTTGTGTATGTATAAGGTACGGGGGTTTTGGTCTGGTAATTTTTATATTCCTCATAATCTCTGTTCCTTTGTGATTTTCATTTTGGTTTTTATATCATACCAAATATGTCTTGTTCTTCAAATTATAAGAAACTGGTGATAAAAATCATTTGGGAGTAAGCACTGGCAGACTCACCTGGCAGAGAAACTGGCTTTTAACCTTGCAGCTAAGGGGAGGAGAGGTGTACTGTGGTTGAGTACACTGCAGTAGCTCTGCTGAGCTGTGGGACAACTGGAAAACTCCACAGCAGCTGAGATGTGACATATGCCAGTTTCTGTCTGGATCTCCACGGTGTGTGTCTGGTAGCGCAAGGTCTACAATCACATTAGGCTCTCACTCTCAAATTATTCCTCTCACGAGCAGCTCCACTATCTTTAAGTGAATTATTTGCTGCTAGTTCCACCAAGCCATAGTTCCCCATTTAAAAGAGGCACATTCCCTGGAATTTTCTTCTGGTTTCCAGCTTATTTTAACGAATAAAGCTTAAGAGATAAGAAGAAAAAGACCATACAGTCAACTTTCCACTATCCATGTCACAGAGATGTCTAATAATGAGTTACTTTAAATAGGAAGTTTAATGGAAAAGGACCAAACTATTTTAAAGGAAAGTGATTTTTACCTCAGACATAACAGTGTGCAAATGATAAGCTGAAAGTTCAAAGGCAGCCCAACCCACTGCAGATCTCTCCAGCCCAGAAGCAGGAGACTGATGAATACTTACATTGGCTGCTCCCAGTGGTGCAGTTAGCCCTCGATAGCTGCTCTTGTATAACACCACTTCTGTGGTAACAAAGAGCAGACATGAGTTTACTGGGGTTTGTTAGCTCAGGCTCAGTCAAGACCTTTCTGGACCAGCCTACACCAGCCTGAGGCACTCCTGAAACCACAGTTCATTTACTAAATGACCAGGTAACCCATTCAGAGGCACTGGAGCTGACTGATCACATTTACATTTGATGAGGAATCTCTGCATGGATCACAGACAGACAATGTCCAAGCACATCTTTTGTATCTTTACTTTATAGGAGAAACTCCTTTTCCGCATAGCAGCCTGTGTGTTCCTTCTGTAATCTTTATAGAGGGAAATATACACACAGCTGGTGTACAACTGCTACCTACAAAGGACCCATATCTCAGTGTAAACAAAGCACAAAAGAAATGGTTTAGCTGTATAAAGTGATAACATAATAAACAGATTCTCTTTTCCTGTACATTCATTCCTGAGTATCTGCTTATATTTGGAAACATTTATGGTGCTGAGAATGACTTTTAATTGTTCCACAGCATCTGCTTCTTTCAATTAAAAATAATAGCTGGTCACACTCCATATGATTCTTTACTCAAGCAATGTTGCAAATTTAAACAGGAATTGAAGAAACTGCAAGAGAATACAGAGCATACATGAAAATTCAATAGCATATGATATAATTAGGACACAGCAGTGCCAAACCCAACACAGACTTAGACAGTTGCTCCCCCAGACCACCAGCAGGATGCTGTGCTAGCTAGCAATCCACAGTGTGCAGGGACGATGAGGCACCTCCAAATGGCAATACTGAGCAGGGAGTGATGGCAGTGCAAAACCCTGGCAAGGAGACACCTAATTCCTGCCATCAGCTACCTAAGGTAGGGCAGTTCCAGACCTGCCTCAGAGGTACACAGTGGAAGGACAATGGCAATCATCACAAGTTGCAGCAAAGGAAATTCTGTCTAGATGAGGACAAAAATGTTTACAGTGAGACTAATCCAACACTAGAAGAGATTTCCCAATGAAGTAGTGGAGTCTCAATTCTTGCAGATATTCAAAGCTCAGCTTCATGTGGCCCTGAGAAACTTGCTATACTTGATAATAGTTTGAGGAAGAGGTTGGATTGGATGACACTCAGAAGTCTCTTCTGACCTATATTGTCCTGTGTTTCTGCGGACCCCTGTCCAGGGTCTAGGCTGCTCATAGAGAAATGCAGTTAGGAAAATTTGTTTATTTAGAACCCATCTCCAAGAAGTCTCTCCCAAATAAAAATCCGGTAACAACGTCCTCAAAAAGGAAAAAGCAAGAAGAGCAGGTTTTTTTAAAACTCATGACAGTGGTGATGCCAGTACCCAAGTACTATCTGATATCCTGCTGCCTAAAGCACTTGTCCAAGAAATGGCTAACCTTAGTGACCTCAGTGGGTCCAAACAAGTACAGGGTATCCATTGAAATAAGGGTTCTCAAGAAAGGCTCAGGGACATGAAGGAACCTGGGCCTATGGTGAAAGGTTAATGTCTCCTTCCAAGAAATAAAGTCTCCAATCTTCATATATGATTATGGACCGTCTTTTGCATGGGCTAAGATGGAGAAACAGCCATGAAGATGAGGATATGCCAGGCTTTATTATTCCCAGCTCTGCTGTAGCCCCCGAGCTGCAGTCACACTGCCCCTTTGATTCATGTATAATTTATTCTGCCAAGATCCAGCTTCAGCAAGTTCCAAGTTTCCTCCCCTCCCAGAGACAGGCTGCTTATTAGGCTGCTCTCTTGGGAAACGTGCACTTGAGCTTCTCCAGGCTGAGGAAGACCTAATACTGAGGTTCCCCTGGGCAGGCACCCTTAACCACCATGTGGCATTAAGTAAAAAAACCCCACATGGTTGTGCCATCCCCACTACCTCCTCTATCATAGCCAGGGCCTGTTTTCAGAGAGCTTGGCCCTTGCTGTGCTCTGCAGGCAGCCAAATGCCATCCGTGGGCGTTAGGTGTGCTCTGGGAACAGGGGATGGGATGGGCCCTGAGGGAGTGGGGCTGAGAGCAGCCAGCTTCCTGTATCCTGCCCTTCCCAGCACTGGGACACAGAGCCACGTGGGCTGTGGTGCTTCTGGCCAAGCAGTAAAGCAGAGCTGGAGGTGCCCAGGCCGTGTCAGGACCTCCCTGTGAGCACAAGCAGCCCCAACCTTTGGGAGCAGATGCACAGAGTCTACTTGGATTTCTGATTTGGAGACAGATGGCCACCTGACATGCCCTGTGACACAGCCAGTTTACACACCTACAGCTTCTTTGGACTTCACTGCTTGCATCCAGAGCTCTGCTTCAATCACATTTTGGGCATTGTGCCACCATCTCAAATGCTCTGTAATCCATTTCTTCTCTCTCCTAACAAACCCTCTCAGTTACTATCCTTTCTTTCCTGCCATCCTGCCCTCTGCCTGGGCTCTCCATACACTTTTTTTCAGTGGGCATTTTCTCTCCATACAGCTCCCCAGTAGGCTGACCTGCCTGGGCATGGCAGGACATTCTGGTGGTATGACCAGAGGTGGTCCTGGCTAAAGGACTCCAATTGCTAAAGTAGCCCACAAGACCCACAGACTGCTTCAGAGGGACCCTCAGGGACTGACAGATCCCTGTAACTAATAGAAATAACTTCAGGTCTAGACTGAGAAAAAAGCCCCAGCCTCTACCACCGTCTGACCCCCAAATTTCTTGACAGCTCTGCTTCTGCCTTCTGCCATACACACCATGTGCTATAATTCCTTTTTCACTATTTTCCACTTCCTCCAATAGAGCATTACTACAATCTCATGACAAAAGCAGCATGGACCAAATGTGCCATCTAAGTTATTTGTGACCTTATTTAAGTATTAAAATTATTTTTGATTTTGTTCTTCAGAGATTGAAATAATGTATTTCAACTTACTCTTCTGTCAGAAATGTGCTGAGACATCTGTTTGCAGACTAAACCTCTTGGTTTTCCACTTCGGAAGGCATATGTGGCATTGCTCTTCCTGTATCTCCATCCAAGTTTCTTTTGTGGGACTCACAAATCTTCCATCCTTGATACTTGCATTACAGCAAAGCAGGGAATGAGTCAGAACCTTAGTCTAGGAAATAATCTAATTCCCTTGTCACAGAACATGTGTGCCTACTTTTTCAATTACTTTGTCTCTCACTCTTCTTGACAAAACCGATATTCCTTTGGAGACATTTTGACTAAAAAAAAAATCAGAAAACAAATTCATTTAAATGAAAATTACACTCAGACTCCTACTTCACACTTTCCTATTTTAGGATCCCATTTGAAAAAACATCCTTAATCTCCATGTGCTTTTCCTTTTCTTTCTCAGTGAAGAGCTCTTTATGGTACAAAATGTACCATGAGTAGTAGTACTTTTTTACTATTGAAGACCAGGAGATGACAGTCTTCTGTACTCTACCCTATGAGATGCCAACTAGAAGTTACAAAAACGGAGTAAAGACTGAGTTTTCCTCTTTTGTAATAGCACATTTTCCAATAATGACAAGTGGCACAATTCAAAGAACCTTCAGGATGAAACAGAAGGGCTGGAACACTACAGAGAATAGCAAGAACCCAATCATACCTGTACTGGAGGGGTTGACACAGGGACATCCAGACAGGGTTACCCAGAGACAACACACCACTAACAACAGTGGCACATGGCCAGAGATAACAAGCCTAATTATCCCACTACAAAGCAAGTTATATTTTTCTCTCCAGTGCTCAATGATCTGGCTGGATTTACCATCTTTGGCTTAATACCAGTGGTGCCAGACATGAGTGTACCTGCTCTGCAGTCCTGGTCTTGGGAAAGCAATAGGGACCCCAGGGGGCTCTGCTGGTAGCCCACTGGAGTCAAGTGTGGTTCCTTAACATAAAGGCTTTATTATTAGCAGGGTGAAAAAGAAGAGTGTGGGACAGACTAGGACAGTGGAGAAATCGGAAGGAGGGAGGAATAGGAATGCCTCATTTAATGCTGGTAAGCTCACTTCGGGTGTGCTGCTTAATTTTATCCTCAGACTCGTCAACACAACTGCAGAGAGCCCTCTGCCAGAGCAGAGCTGGCTCTGTGAACAGAGGATCTGTGCCTGTGTGACATTCCTCCTAAACCCATAAGCACTGCTGATCCCCAGCTGGCTCTGCTGTCCAGTAGAATAATGCCCCAAAACACCAGCAAGTAATTGAATGTTAACTGGCCTAGCAATTTATGGAGCACAGATGGTGGTATAACCATCTAGCAGAGAAGTGTCAGGGTCAACTACCAAGGCGATACTTTTAAAAACCTCAAAAAAAGGGCTTTCATACTGACCTGGGAAGCTACTTTATGTTTTCTGTGTGTTTATGATGGGCACTATTTTCCACTCACTGGACTTCCTATGTCTGTCGTACACACACACATTGGTTTAACCTGTGTGTTGGTACTCATACCTGGCCTTGATCATCAGTAGATCAATGGGAGACCTCCTTCTAGGCTTCACAAGGGATCTGGCCCTCTCTTTCCCTTGTGCACAAACAGTGTGGTGTGCCTAAGCCTTGGGGCTTAGCCTTGAGAAATGCTCCTGAGGCTGCAGATGCATGCACAACCCATCCCACAGACATTATCTGAGAAAACCCTTGAACTAGCTGTAACTGTGCTATAAAGCATTTTTCTGCCTCAAAACAATTTCACTTCAGTGGCCTGAACAACACAGGATTCTGAAGAAATTACAATGCCCATCTCCAAGTACAGTTGTCCTATCCCTCTTCTCATATAAATCCTTAAACTGCACACAAAGCAGGAGAGTGGCAAGCCAGGACAGAGAATCCCATAGAAGAGACTAAGATCTACTAAAATGCATTACTAAAATACTCATAACTTCTTAGAACAAATGTCAAATGGTAGACTAAGATGGAAGAATATAATTTTTTTTACTGTAACATGCTTAGCAAATTCAGCTGGAAGAGTGCACACTGTGAATTACAGTTACATGTTACCACTATGGCTCTGCTGTGCCTACCACCAATTGTCAAAATACACTAATATTCTCCTTTTAATTCTGACACATTTTCTATTGAAGCAAATGGAACTTTTTCCATTACTTTGACTCTGTAAAACACCTACTGAATAAAAACCACGTAACTGTTACAGCTATTTAATAAGTAACTACCATATACAATTTTATAACTATATGTTTATAGTTATACAGTAATAACTAGATACTTATGTAGTTAACTACAAAGTTAAATAGCAGTTATAGCTCACTTTAGCATAAAAAGGAGTATTAAAATTTTACTGGATTGACTTAACATTTGCTAGTGGATTGGCTAGAACAATTTACATGCACTGCCTGTCTCTTCTTTTAGCTGTGCTCAGAAATTAAGTGCAGGCTGAATAACAGAGGGATTAACACATAGGATTGAACGAATCTGTAAATCTTGTGGTCTGTCTTGAACGAGAAGCAAGGAGACAAAGGTGTTTTGCTAATCCATAACTGTTTCAATGCTGAGGCCCACTTCTTCATGCTTTGTAAGCACTAAAGAAATCTCCAGAGCACACACAGTTCAGCCTCTCCACTGGAGCAGAATCCAGAATCCATGTGTGACAGATGTTGGTCTAATCAGTTCTTACGAACCCCCAGTGAAGGAGATTAGCAACACAGCCTGCCTCTTGCTTAGCTACTAGATAATCTTTTTTTCATATACAATTTAAATCTTCTTCTCTGCAAATTAGACTCTTTGTTTCATACCCATCCCAGTGGACATGTTGAGTATTTAGTTACTCACTGATCTCTTTAAAACAACCTTTAAGCAGTACCAAAGTTTTTCCTCTTCACAACATCTTATGCTGACTTACATGAGCTAAGCAATGGGCCTACAGTTTTAAAAGACCTGTTCTGCCAGCATCAGGCAGCATTTTAAGGGACTGATGACAGCAAATCAAGATTTATGTTTTTCCATTCAAGTGTTCTGTGACTTTAATGTGCTTATTTTCATAGCGGCAGGAAAGTTTTGTGAGCTTACAGCTCTGATGGCGACCTGTACAAATCAACTAAGGACGGATTCTGTCCTCCAAGGATAGACAGCAAGATGGGTTACACAGCCTCAGAAAACATACCAGGTAATTTTTGTATTATGTTCTCAGTTTTGCTCCCTCTAACAGAGTTAAATTCACCTTAAAAACAAGGAAGGGAGAATGAAAATTAGAACTTTGTTTTCTCCTAAACAGCTTTCGGTAGAAGGTGGTTGAAGTTTTTAGCATCGTACAACAGGATTTTTAATTCCAGCCAAGATGTCAAGTGAGATGTTTTGCCTTGAAGAATGGTATACTCTGTTTCTTACAGAGGCCTGATGCATTTATTTAATGTCAATGGTCAATCTGTAGGAAATGCCTGCAATCATTCTTGGTATGGCATGGAAAGGGACTGCTCTAGTCTATGAGATAATGGAAAAAAAACCCAAACCCACTAATATCAGCTTGGAAATCAACGCTCCTAGGAATTCTGTTCACAGAGAAAACAAGACATCAGCTAGTTATATTGTCTTCCCAATGGCTTAGAGATTTATCTTGAACTCATTACCTGAAATGAGTCAAGACTGAGTGGCCTAGATAATTGAGTGAAAGTTGTGTGACCCAGATTAGCTTCCACCACACCTCCTGACTCTAGGCATAATTTGGCCCATATGGAAAACAATGATGTTTCTGGACCTCACAGGGAAGGGGAAGATGAGAAGAACTAGAGGGAGAATGTAAATTTAAAAAAATTCAGAAAACAGCATCAGAATAAGATCCTCTTGATATACCAAGAATTTCAAAGGACAAAACAAAATGTGATGCTCTCTTCTGGCCTGGCATGTATTGTCTTGAAAACAATAAGCCTCACAGCCTTTCTAGGCACTGGTACATGGAACTGCTTTTGAGGCAAGCATAAGGAGTAATTTTTAAGAAAGCAGTTGTATAAATTTTACAGTGACCTTGCCACTAGTTGCTGTGTGGGTGATGATAGCACGAAACTGACTGACACAGAAGCTGACAAGAGTGCAAAAAAGTGAAGTCTAAGAAGCTGGTCCCTGAGCTGGTGCTAACGTAGGGGGCTTAAATGGAGCAGACTTTTCTTGGACTGCTTGGGCAGATAATTTGCCCTAGGAATCAAAGAGTGGGCAGAATAATCCAATACAACAGGTTTACTTTCTGAGTATTGTAAAGAAAAAGACAGGAATGTTTTGCTTAGCGATAAACCGAAACAATATGTAGAAGACAAATTTGAAAGTAGACAACCGGTACTTGATTTTTCTTTGAATCAGATGTGCCAGCCAGAGACTGGAAATTGTCTCTAAAATCAGGGTGAATGTCTATGAACATTCAGTGCTACTTGTGGACACATTCTTCCTCAGGCTATGGTCAGGGTTATAGCCAGCACTCAGGGTATCAGTGCAACACAGGAGCTCCACAACAGCTGAAGACTTAGATCAAGTACTATGAAAGCTTTGAGGGAATTCATGGTCTGAGAGTAATAGAAGAACCAAATAGTAAAGCAAAGGATAAAGCTTGTACTGAAGGAGTCTTCAGCAAGGGGAAGTAAAATGTGCTTGATGAATTTCAGGTTGATAACCAGGGACTTTGTTAAAACAGTTGAGGTAGAGTTGAAGGCCACACCAGAATGGAGAGGGAAGCCAAATTAGTGAGATGGGGTCTGTGGATGAAAATAAAAGTCACTGAGAGGAAGAGGAGGAGGAGAGCCAGAAGGTAAGACAAGGGATTGCTAAGGCTGGGTGGTATCAGCTGTGATGTACATCAATATACAGTAAGAAGAAAAGTCAGAGAGAAGATAGGAAACAAAATGACAAAAGGGAGCAGAAGGGGGCAGCTATACGGGGAGGAACCATCGGTTTTCAGCTTTTTTCTTCTACACAGTTCAGCTTCCTTCCTATGTAGAACAATTTATCACTGAAATTTATCCTCATTGTTTCATGTCACTGTGGCTCAATTTGTGATATTTTTTCACAAACAACAACTTTGGTAAATGGTCCCTTAACACTGTTCTGTGCTGTGATTGCTGAGGTCCTTCACAACATGAGGTAGAGTGGTAAAAGCCAGATAACTGCTGTGCAAGCAGGGTGGAGTCACCAAGCAGTGTTGTTATTGCGTGGCAACTCATAATGTGAAGCTGTTGAAAATTACTCATGTTTTAGAAGCAAAACTATGCTACTTTTCCTGATACTAAATGCCCTCTGACACGCCAAATTTACTGGGGATGATAAACAAAAGCTTGTGGCCAGTTGTTTTGGCACAGAAAAGAATTTAAAAATACAAGTTTATAAATTTTGTCAGTATAAATTGTGTAATTGTGTAAATTACATTCCTGCTCCCATCAGATGCCTCCCCTCCTGGTGCCAAGCTCCCAGTTTCCAAGTCCCCTGCCACAGAGCCCCATGACTCTTCCAGTCTCCACTTCCCTGCAGTCAGATGTAATTATCTCACAGTCCTGACTAAACTTCAGTCCTTCTGCCTCCACCAGCCCAGTGGTGTCCCATCAGCAAACAGCCTTGCTAAAGCAGAGCCCAATCTTCTCAAAACAAAGGCAAGACAGTGGAAAAGGCCCCACAAGGAAAGAGTTATCTCTATAAGTTTGTCTGTCTGCCTCCCACTAAGGCTGACTGTGATGGCTGATTCTCTGACTCCAGAACCTCTCCCCACACTGTCCTCTGCCCAGTAGCAGCTCCTGACCACTGCATCTTCTTGGGGACAACTTCTTAACTGTTTGCTGATCTCTGGATTTGCAAGTACCACAACCAAACAAAGAAAAGCCTCGAGTTTTTCACTTAGCAGAATACAGATGGAGCAGCTTGTCAGTGCCTACCAAGATATTGTTGTCTGCAAAGTCACTGTACAGACTGACAAGTTTTAGTCTTTCAATAGTCTCACTTAATTAGACCAATGCTAGCTAGTCAGGAAGCATTCTCCCCTCTAGAAGTCAAACACATTAACGTTTCAAGGGTACATTTAAATTGCAGAGAACATGATGCAGAGATCTCCAAGCTAGCACTGAGTTGATTTGGCAAGTCCACATAGCAGAGCAAATGTGCAGCTATGCTAAGTGGGACTGCAAGGCAGAATAATCATGTTCGGCTGGCACAGAACTCAGGGCTACATCGTGGCTGGTTCAGTGGTGGCCTGCATGCAGCCTTTACACTGTGTTTCCCAGCTCTTCCAGCTCTGGGAATAAATTGTACTGCACCAGCGTAGACACCTTTGTGCACACCCTAAGTTGCTGATCAGAGTGTTAGATTATTACTTGGCAATTCCACTCCATCCCAACCTCTCTCTTACTAAGAAGTCATCATGCAGTATGACCTATTTGACCTTCATTTGCTTACGCTCCTCATGTGAGACACTTAAAATCTCTTAACCTCTACTTTTGTGCATTGATTTTTCTAAGCCTAACCTTGAGAAAGTCTTATAACACTAGCCCTCCAATATCTGCATTTATTCCAACCTCTTTCTTCCTTCCTTCTAATATAGCCCAATACCTCTTTAACACACAGTTACCAAAAAAGAAATATTTTATTCAGATAAAATTAAAATCTGGTACTAGACATGAATGAGTAACAGCTTTGGCATCAACCTAGATTAGTAACCCTAAATTCAAGAAACTATTCCTTCTAGCAGGTTCTAGCAGAGCAAGGAACAGGAAACATGAGAAAATTTGCCATCTTGCAAAGTGTTTGTAGCACTGACTCTGTTCTTGAAAAGCAGCCAGCAATCCATCCTATGCACTTGTAAATGTTCTGCAGCTACTCTCTTAATAACTCAAGGATGATGGATGAGTGTAAATTTGGGCAGCTTTGTTTGATAGCCTAGGGGAGAGAGAGGGAGGGAGAGAAACAAGTATCAGCAAATAGATTGTGCAACAGACAAATAAAAAGAATTACACAATACACTATATTTTAAATAAGCCTTCTGGAATGTTGTCATTTTCAGCAATCAATGTTGCTTAGAATAAATTATCAGCTAATGCTACCAATTATTTCATTTCAAGAGAGACAAGTGGGTCCAAAGCATTGCCCCCAATAGTGCTCAAAAGTGTGTCACCAATGCAGAGCACTACTTACAACATGCTACATTTTCTAAAAAGAGACAGTCCCTTCATTTCAGCCTTTTAGCCGCTTTGGAGCTTTAACAGCAATTCACAAAAATGGGCTCAAAGGTCAGGTGGAGGGGATTCTCGAGGTCTTCTCACACCTCAGAGGCAGTCTGGAGTCACTTTTGTTAATTGCTTAATTCTGTGATTTTTCAATCCCCTAGAAGACACACAGCAGAAAGTTTTGTGCCCCAAATTTTCACAACAGGTGAGAAACATAGCCACTACTGTCAGTAGGCTTAAATTCTATAGAAATGGGGACTGCCCCTCTTCTTGGCAAATGCCGACTTTGTTAAGATTGTGAAAGTTCATTTAAATCTGTTATGAATTCTTCTAGTAAATATTTATAAATCATTTTCTTCTTGAAGACTTAACAGTTCTTTCTTTTTCTTCAACTCCTGCAACTTCTGATCTGTCCTTCTTTCCACTCCCTCTCCTTGAACTGAAGCACCTTTGTCGTTTTATGATAACCAGAGCACAACATGCAAATAATGAAAACAACTCTAGTATTAATTGAAATTATGAAAGCATGCATTTTGGAATTAAAAATTTGTGGAAGAAGCATGGCAGTTGTAATTATTTCAGATCTAGTACATATATGCAAACCAGCAGAAGTTTGCAGAAAGAGTATGGTCATGCAAGGTAAAGCACAGACCACTGGTTTTGTCAAGCAAACCTCCAGTGGTAAGGTGAGCACATACAAGTACTTTTGATGTTTGGGCTGGGCTCAGTGTTTCACATGATTAATACACTTTTTTCAAAACCAGCAAACATTGTATTCATGTCTTGATGAAGAAGCAGCACAATAGCATGTGCAAAGGGTACTAGAACACACACTTAATAAAACCAACATCAAAATGCCTCTTGACTCGGCTGTGACAGCATCAGTCTTTGTGTATATGAGAACAAATGTTTGGAGTTGACTCGCAGTGGGAGAGAAAAATGGAGGAAAATGGAAATGAAAAATGGAGGAAAACATTTTTAAGGGCTTGTAGCCACTGTGCAGGTAGTGGTAGTGGTATTGAAGCACACTATTGGCTAAATCAGTCTTTAATCTGCAGCAGCTCTGAACTCCTGACTGACATTATTCACACAGAGCTACTTCTGCAGGGAATGTTTGCCAGACTCTCTACCTACAAGAAAACTCCACCTAACACAGGTGGCTATGAATGAATCTGACCTGTCCTGTACTCTCTGCCTAGGTCATCTATTGCATTTCAAGCATCCGTGAGGCTCTTTACCTTTGAGACCCTTCATGGCCACCACAAAAGATCACAGTAAGTTGCAGAGTGAAGACCACAATCAGCTTCAGTGCTCTCAGACACAGTTCTCTGAGGTACAGAAATCACTGTGGTAAGAAAAAGCTATTTAGGGCAGAAGTAGAACTGGTTTTTAGAGCTCTAAGTCTGAAGAATGAACTTCCAATAAGCTGAAGACCACCACAAACCACAGAACTTCCTGTTCCAACTGTATTTGACCTTGTCTTTCTAACAATAATAAAACACCAAGAGACACTGCTGCAGAAGACTCACCACCACTGCAAAGCACCCTGCTGAGACTCAGTGGAAGATCAGGCTGTATGTGTGAACAGCAAATATCCTGAAGGAGCCAATAAGAATATGCAAGTATCCTTTAAATCTACAAGATCTGAACGAGAAAAGGACAGTGCTGTCCCTCCTAGAGAATTCCACCTAGCGTGCTGCTTCTGCTGGTCACCATCTTCAGCTACCCATGAGGGAAATCAATGTTGTCTGAGGAAGGACTGAAAAAGTTATCACCACTTTTGTCCTAGTTAAAGCACAGTTTTTATAACACTGACAGATAAAAGGATTTCTATTTTTCCATCTATGCAGCTCAGGAGTAGATGGCAAGACTCACATTACTTTTTGGGGTATGGAAGCTGAAAGGATTAGGCAAAATGTTGTCAGACAACTTAAGCAAGTGCCTTAATACATATCCATATGCCTTCTGCTAAATACCCCATTAAAGGCTCTGTGGATTTGAGTCTAGAAGGCAGGGATTCCTCAGTCCAAGAGCATTTTTAATTAACTCCTCATTAGCATAATATTGAATATTATATCACCAAGTAATCCAGTAATTACAGTTTTGCTTTTCAAATCTGGAATTGTTGATGCAGTTGACAGCAAAGCAACTCTGAAATTTCTCAAAAGCAAAATAACTTACATTTATGTCTTTATTTGTAAATGCGTTTCTGAAAGACATCATGTGATTTGTATTTAGTAAGATCCTCACAGAGCTTTTACTACCTCAACATTAAATACTTGAGAATCCTACTTGAGCAGTAATAATGTCATCTCTTTCTTTCTAAGGAAGCCTGTTTGACTTGACAAAACATGTATTGTCAAATGCATGGCAGGCACAGATGACTTGGGAGATAACACAGTACAAGCAGTCATAAGGTCTGAAAGTCAGAGAACTACCAGAAATTCCCATACAACTTTTATTTTTATGCTATATTTCCTGTGAATTTCTTCTTTCAATATATGAATATTTATAGAAATGCCAAAACCATGAGAATAACCTTACTTTTGCAATTTTTTTTTAGCTTGTTTATCATTATCTTTCCACTCTTTTTTTGACAACTGTAGCTAGTCTAGGATAGTTGTTGTGTTTATTACTACATAGTGACTTTTGTTGATATTCTTGGAGACTTCTAACATAATCAAAAATACATAATAACCTGTCAGATATAGCTTCTCCAGTGAAGAACTATAATCAAAATTATAACTTTGGAGGGAGTTTGCCAAAACTAAAATAAAAGCTAGAAATACACTCATCTGTAACCAGGTCAACTTATCTCACAGCACTTGTTTTAAAAGCATGAATGACATAATGTTCCTTGGGTAATTCTGTGATGGCCAACTTTTTATATGCAAACATTGCAAAGAGCCTTGCAAACAATCAGAATTAATTAATAGTTCCCAGTAATAGTGACTATACTCCATGGGGCAGGTCTGGCAAAACCTTCCATGTCACTCCTGAAGGGACATCTGGCTCCAACCAGAGGGTGCATTAGGGCAAGCCCTGGGGATCTCCCTCAGTGCCTGGCTTACTGGAGGAAACCCACAAAGCAGTCAGAAAGGGAGATGCAGCAGATCACTGTGGAGCACAGCCAGTCTGTAGTGAGCTACTAATGCTCCAGTCTGTAGTGAGCTACTAATGGCTACACAGTAGTTAAGCCCACAGGAGCAGCATGAACCAAACCAGCAGTTCTCTCAGGACAACGCTATGATTTGGGTTTAGTAAGGAAAGTGCTGATGACAGAGACATAACAGAGCCATCCATGATAGTCCAAATAAATAACTACATGGGGTTTTTCTTTTGGGTTTGTTTTTTTTTTTTTGTTTTTTTTTGTTTTTTTTTTTTTTTTGGTTTTTTTTTGTTTGTTTTTTTTTTTTTTGGTTTTTTTTTGTTTGTTTTTTTTTTTTTTGGTTTTTTTTTGTTTTTGTTGTTTTGTTTTTTTGGTTTTTTTTTTTTCCCAATACATCAGTATGCATACATTTTTTTTGTTTTTTTTTTTTTTGTTTTTTTTTTTTTTCCCAATATATCAGTATGCATACTGAAAGAATAGATTGTCTGGAAATTGTTTAATTTCTCTAGAAGGATGGAGATCTCAGAAGTTTTTATGATTCCTTCAGCTGATGCTGACAGACAATCCTGGATGCTCAGTATCTTTCAAAATCAAGTCGCAGACACGAGATAGATTAGGGCCTAATTTTCAGCTATCTTTTTTAAAAAGGATCTGGGTTACAGTCTTGAGAAGCAGAATACTTGTAAGAAGTTTGTATCATCTTTCTGCTCTGTATAATAAAGTGGCATGTGGTATTTTCTGTAGGTGCACACATTCACTTTACAGCCAATCTGAAACATGTTCAGATCATATAATACTCCGTGATGTTGCTGCCCTCTTTGAATGAGTTTAGGAAATTATGCCCAAGTCCAGGGATGTATGTAGGTGTCTGATGACCAATGCAATCAGTAGGAGCTGGGTGTTTAACTGTCTTCACATACCCAGCACAGAATGGTGGAAAACAGTCTGTTGATACAACTTTCTACAGCTACCAAGGGTAATGCCAAAACCAGTGACTGATGTGAACAGCAAGGCTGGGACCCTGCTCAGTAGTGCTGCAAGTCACAGTGTGGATACACCTGGGATGAAAGGGCACTCTTCAGCTGCTGGGAT
Source organism: Onychostruthus taczanowskii (assembly GCF_017590055.1). Classification (NCBI taxonomy): domain Eukaryota; kingdom Metazoa; phylum Chordata; class Aves; order Passeriformes; family Passeridae; genus Onychostruthus; species Onychostruthus taczanowskii. The sequence goes on along the minus strand of NW_024499239.1, from coordinate 8,191,044 downwards.
CCCCTCCTAGAAGCCAACATGACCATGGCTCTGTCTCCACAGGACATTCACAAAAGCAAACCTGCACCAGCACGTACCCAGAGGAGCCCCACCACACCCAAACACGCCAGGACAGCTGCACACACCGCCCAGGTGTATCACAGAGCCCATTCTTCTCCACTGCCACGTGGATCAGGCCCTGCTTCTGCTTGAAGCTGCCCATGTTCTTGTATGGGCCTGTACTTCACCAATGTTCAGCTACAAACCTGTGCATGAATTTTTCAAAGGTATTCAAAATTAGTTTTGAAAACTGTAAAATACTGATCTGTCGACAGGCTGGTCATATCTCCTGTAGTTTGATTACCTCAAATGAACCTGAAGAATCGGGAAATGTTTTGCTTTAGTTTCTCATTGAATCAATGAAAAATGTTTTCTTCCTGATGCTTCACCTGTGAGTGATCAGGTCTGCAGACAGCACTTCTGCCATCTCCCTGAGCTACAGAACTGGCCAAGGAGGGCAACACTTGGGCACTGCCCCTGATGCGGTCAACAGAGCTGCCCTCTGGCATCGGTACTTGGATCAGCCTGGGTGCATTTCTCATTTGAGTCCCAGTTCTGCCACTGCCAAGTTAACAAGAGTTTGTGATGGGGCATGTTCAGGCTTCCAACACATTAGGAATAATGCTTATGATATTATATGTTTTGTCTGCAGTACGGTCTGGTGCTTATAAAATAAACATCTTGGCTTTGTCTCAGTGTTTATCTTCAATAAATACCTCAGCTTTGTCTCAACAATTATCTCTCCACAGCAGACCATTATCCAGTAGCAACATATAATTCATTTAACAGTACTGTTTAAAATATATCCTCTTTATGGTGCAGAGAAAGGAGCTGTATGTGGGAAATATCAGGGGCCTCTTGTATTCTTGGAATTAAAACAGAAATCAAGTCATTTGAGCTATTTTTTATCCTCTCAGCTTTTGTTTTTCCGTTTCTCGTTTTGCACAATATAAACTCTGGCTCATGAGGAGATTGCAACTGGAGCAATCTGGAAGGCTTCCAGGGAAAGCATATTTTAGGGCAGTCCTATGCAGGGCCTATTGCAGATGATAATAACTGATAAAGGTCCAACACATCACCTGAATCTGTCAAACTGATGACAGGAATTTAGGAACAGGTGGGCATTGGGTTCTTTGTACCCTCTAAGGAAAAGGTGTGAGAAGTTCCTGGTGATAATTGTTAAATATTAACATCATGTTGTCATTTCAATCAGATTGCATGCAAGTCAGCAAGACATCTAGAAGTTAGCAGGGCATTTAAAGGAAAAAATTTCTCAGTAATTCTGGGGGTTGTAGGGGCACTGTGGAAGGAGACCCTGTCATAACTGCAGTGCTCAGTGCAAGCAGCTCAGGCTGCAGCATCTGTGAGAAAACAGCTCTCTATTACACATCAGTCTTTTTGTTGTCTGCATTCTCTACTCAGCCAAATATGCTGTTAGCACTTAGCAAATATACAGTAGGGTGGAAGATCTATTCTCCTGTGCATCACTACAAGCCCAGAGAAACTCTGTTAAGGTAGCAGAAGTAAACGATCACAATCTGACTTGTGTTCACAACCAGTTAAACTTTAACAAAGACCTGAAATAGTAGGACTACTCTGAGGTAAAAGGTTGAAGTGATGAAAAGTGGCTGAAGAGGAATGGATGGTGAAAAAACTGAACAAGTAGAGCCCTAGTGTGGACAGAAACAATATTTAGTGTCTGCAGTCAAAATCACCATGGCTAGATCCTATAAAGGATACAGGTGTTTAGGCAGGGGCAGAGGGGGAAGCTGGATCAATGCTCAAACTGTTTGAGGCACTTGCAACGAAGGCTGGTATTTCCCTTACACATTTGGTACCTCACTATCAAACCTCAGCATTCCTAGGCTTCTGTGCAGACCACACTCAGCACCATCTCACACATGCTGACCTCAGTACCTATTTCATGCTCAGCTGAGTGGCAACTTCAGACTAGGAATCCTAGCATAAAGGTCTCTTGAAGAGTCGTCTAGCCAATGCCCTCTGAATACACCTCAGCACTGGACTTCATGCAGAACACCACACACAGGGCCCTGCAGGGGAGTCCAATTACCTTCTACACTAACCAGCAGTTCACTTTTATCAGCTTGGGGACTTAATTCTGGTGGCACAACCCACACAAGCTGACAGCATCCCCTGATGCAAAAAGCTGCCTCCACTCTCACCCGTCACCAGGCACCACTGCTGCAGCCAGAGCTGGGGAGATGGGGATGCAGGTTGCTCTCTAGTCTGCATTACAGCAGCATGAAGAGGTTTCATGTAATAATTTAGAAAGTCTTCCTACAGGAACAGTTATAGTGGTACTCCCCATCTCCTCCAAGAAAACGACATGGCAAGGCCACCAGGGCTGATATTAGCCTACAAGCCACTGGTGTAGCTAGCCATGCCTAGCAAATTTGGCACTTGCTCATTCATTAGGAGAGATGAGCTAGAGGTTCTCCTCCAGAGCTCTGTTATCTCTGCTAGGCAAACAAAATTAACGTAAGTCTAAGATACAAGATTCAGCCTTGTGCCTCAGGAGCACCGGTGGGACGGGGTAGTCTTTGTTTCTATTCCTCTTAAGTATTTTATCTGAAGCCTCTGGATAGCTCAGTGAGCATGGACACACCCAAATTTATATTAAATGATAAGCAGTTAATAAAGAAGAAATCAGATCCCTGAGTAGCAGCAATGTGACATGCTTGGAAAACTGCACACAGACAACACATTTTTGTTATGAACTTCAGTGCAGCCAAAAGTAAAGTCATTAATTAGAGGACACATCTTTCAGGTCATCCTCACAGGTTAATGGAGCCCTTAGAAGCAGTGAGTCTGCAGGGAGGCCAGGACAGATAACCCAACAGGAGAAAATGTTCGCTTCAACAAAAGGAATCCTTGTGTGTATGAACCTGGGAACTCTGGATGCTATGGACAAAGCCTGTAACCAGTCTCAGTTTAAAAGTGTTCTGGCTTCACACATACAAGTCAAGAGGTTTCAGATGAGAGTTCACTGAATGACTGAGGACTGGAAAATGTGTCTTATAGCAAGAGTTTCCACAAGGTGAAGATCTTCAGAAGAGTAAAGGGAAAGGCTTGTGTAGGTGTAATTCAGGAATACCTGTATTTGAAACAACATTTTGGAGTGGGCTCTCACATCTGTCTAGACAATCTGCCCTCGAAATAAGACGTGTGGTTTCAGCAGAGGAGAAATTAACTGCTGGAACAATTTACATGGAGCAGAGGGTAGATTCTTTATCACTGTGCATAATTTAATTAAACTTGGCTGGTTTATGCAAAGAAAATCAATAGTTCAAACAGGAACAAATGCTGGGAAACCCTTTGATCCATGTTATGCAGAAGGACACGTGAGATGATTAATTCTGGATATCAGTCAATGAAAAGTGGGTCATGCTGCGCTCTGCTGCCCCTTCACTCTCCATCCCTCAGCACCAGGTCTGTAAGCAGTGGCAGCCAAGTGAAGCATCCCCAGCAATGCCTTCTTCCACCCTGAGACAGGGAAGACCAGCAGGAGTGGGAGAGATAGGCAAGAAGATTTCAGTGCAGGAACTGAGCTTGGAAATTCAGGAATTAATATAATGTTTTTCTTGGGTTGCATAACTAATTGTTGAGCAAGACAAGAGTGCAGATGTGGGCTGGTAGGATCTAGACTAAATTAATTAGAAATTAAGAGTCTGAGAGCCAGCTGGAAACTTCCTACTCTCAGGAGGCCAGACAGAGTTGTTACAGAAGAGGGTATCACTCTCTGTCCAGCCAGAAGAACTGGCAACACACATTGTCTGCCTTTCTCTCTTACACACAAAGAAAAAAAAAACCCACAGACTTTTAAAAAATACCTCATGATATTAAAATCATTCCCATGATTGGGCCAGTGCACAGTTTTCTTCACGTTGGGTTTAGAGTCCTGTGTGAGATCCAAACCCTACAAGGCAGGCAGTAATCCACTCTAACCAACCTTGAGAGTGTTGTCTCATGCCCTTGTGAATGCATCCACCGAGGATGTTGCAGTGACCTCTCTTGGTAAACTCTGTATGTTTGTGTGTGTGTGCGTGTGTGTGTGTGTGTGTGTGTGTGTGTGTGTTTCTTCTCAAGCTACTCTTTGCATATCTTCCAGGAGATGAAGAAGAAAAATGAGCTCAAAACCAATGCAAATTGTCTAGAAGGTAAACAGAATATTACTATTCCTTACAAATAATAAAAAACCCTCTGTCCATTTTCATGGCATTAACACAGCACTAGCATAATGGTTCAGCCAACAAAATTTGTCAAAGAGCCAGTCAAGATTAAACAAAATATTTGATCCCTGAGTACCAAAATCTCCTGTTTCTTTAAAGAATAGCACTTCATTTGTGTCATCTTAAGTGCATTAGTCTCCTTTGACAACAGTATTACAAATCCCAGCACAAAATTAAGATACAACCCTACACAAGCTGTGAAAGCTCATGCCAGCATTTGCTCACTTCTCTGACCTCTCTGTTGTTTATCCTGGGCACAAGACGTATTTCAGCCATTTGAATTTGCACTCCAGGCTTTATCAAACTATCCTTCTCACCATCCCCACCCTGACCTGGAGGAAATACTGTCTATGCCACATTCTGCAAGTCACCCATAGTGTAGCAACATGCTGCTCCACCTTTACGCTGCTGGACAGGTAGATAAAGAACCTAGCCCATGCTCCCATCTGGATAAAGAGAAGCTTTAGAAAGGACAAGGAAGCACTGGCACATGTTGCCTGCAGCACTGGTGGAGTCTTTAAGAACCGGTTTGACTGGCATCTATCAGGATGCAGGATACAGGCTCAGTTCATTCTGTCTTCCAACATTATTTTTTCTCAATCTAGGATTAAATTCTGCTCGTGATGAACTGTCAAGAATATCTGCCTGTTCCCTGCAACCTGGGAAACTGAAGAGACACACTTTGGCAAGAGGCATTGAGGAAGGGGATTGCAAGTCATGTTAATCACCTTAGAATCTGAGCCTTATCTACTACTGTCCAGATAGCACAGTCATTGGTATTGACCGACACTGGAATCTTCAAACCCCAGAATGAGCAACAGCTTCCAGACCTTTATGACTTGTATTATTTTTAGCCGCTTACACAGTCCTCATGATTGATCTGCCTGGAGCGGCTCTGCTGCAAGCCTCGAGGGAGGGGAGAGGAAGGGGCTCAAGGAGACACACATTTCCATGGGTGATAAGCTCGCACGTGTTTTGAACCGTAAAATGGCAGCTCGTTGTGAAATCCTGCCGGAGCATATCTTTTAAATGCCAAACAAGCACAGCATCAGCAGCACATAAAGAAATATTTGAAAGGCCCTGGCGGGAAGCCAAGAGAACGTGGCTAATGTTTCACCTGACCTCACCCCCTCGCCGGCTGGCTGCGGCCCGGCAGCCCTGCCCGTGTGACGCGAGCCTCCGAGCTCCGGCAGGCAGCTGCTGCCTGACTGCCCGCACTGTCTGCCCCGCTGGCAGCAGGACAAGGGAAACAAAGAGGCTAAAGCAGAAAGCAGCGGAGCTCCGCAGCACCCTCCCTCCCTCCCTCACGGCAGGGCTGGAGCGCGGCCTCTCCCGGGGCTCCCAGCCGCGCCCTCGGGAGGGGCCCGGGCCGGGCACACACATGGCGGCTCTTTCAGTCTGGCTGGCCTCCTGGGGGAGCGGTGTGGGAAAAACTTGTCAGGCTTTGCCTTTCCTTTGGAAAAATCCACTTTCACTCCCCAGCCTCCAGTCGCCTGTCCTTTGCATGCGCCTAATTTGCCTCCTCTTTCAAGCCCCTAAATACCTGCCCTTTAGCACAGAACAGTTTATTTTTCAATAATCTGTATTAAAAGTAATTACTGCCTGTCCCAGCAGTCCCGCTCTGGAATTCTTGTTTTCTCTGAATTATTCCTGTGTCCTTACTTTGTAAAATTAGTACCCACCCCAGATACAAAAACCTGCAGAATGCCTGCTGTAAGTCTCTTGCTATCACTGGCTGGCAGCTCAGGATGAAAATGGAGCTGACAAGCATGATATGCCCAGGGAAACATTCTGTAAGCAGGAATTTCAACTTACTGGATGTGAACGGTGTTAATTATTGATTAATCATGGTCTCCTCAGTTCAAGTGAGATTTGTAGAATTGTCCTTTTACCTGCTTTAAACTGGTTAATGGGATAGTAGAGGCACAAAGCTTTTCAGAGGATTTAGAGAAAACTGTCTCTGTGTAGCATCAACCCAAGTGACAAAAGTATTTCAGATCCTAAATAAAAAGAAGCAAAGCATTTTTTTTTTACCAGGTGCTGACCAAAAGCTTGAGTTTAAGCCAAAAATCACCAGCAACATGGTCTCGTGACATCAGCAGGAACATAGGGGCAAAGCAGTTGCCCAGTGGCAGCAAAACAGAAATACAGATCAGAGACTGGTAGGAGACTAAAACTAAATGTGATTCTTCTTGCAAAAAACATGTGAACTGACAGGAAGAAAAAGATCTAAAAATTAATATACAGTTTGGCCAAAATCAGATACAGAATTAAAATCAACCTAATTTTTGAAGGCTTGGGTTTGTTTGCTTATTTGCTTACTAGATTTCTTTTTGATCCAGCTGTTTTTCATTTTGGTTAGTTTCATTTTGAGGCAAAAGTGATGAAACCCTACTAGAAGGGAAGTTCTTGTGGTTTTTCAGGGGCATCCAGAAGCAGAGTAATGGAAAATCAACAATAGACAGGAAAGACTGGAAAGTGTGAGCCTTTTCCTAAAATCTGCGTAGTTCTGCAGACTGATGGTATATCATGACATACAGACTTTTCTTTGGGCTGTAGAGGCTGCATACAGACCTTGTGTAGGCACAGGGAGATGTTGTGATAAGCTCCTAGAGAATGCCAAAGCTGAATTGCCTTTGGAGGCACAGTGATCCCTCCCCTTCCAGCCCCCCTCCTTGTGCTCCTTCCAAGTCTCCAGTCTTTGTGTTCCTCAGCCATAGGACTCTCCTTGTGTTCAACCAGAAGGGCTGGAGACAAGGGTCTGTGCTCTCTTCCCTGCTTGAGCACCCATATCATGTCAGGAACTGCCTGGCTTTAACATAGATCAGAGGTTGCATTAGCATTGTGTAAGTTTGGGCCAATCTCCCAAACACTGTAGAATTACCATTTTTTGAAATTCCTCTTCTCAGTAAAAAATCATGAGTGCCAGAGAAAGTGCATTGCTCTAGATGGTGTTTTACTTCAGCTGCTTCTCTTTGTGCTGCCACAGGTACTTCCTGTAGCAAAAATATGCATATGTGAGTCTATCAGTCTATCTAGTGAAAATATGTTAAATTTGTTTTTACAAGCTGATCAACACAGACTTCTGAACACAGTTTAAACTCTTGTCATCCAACCACTCTGCACAAGCAAAATGAAAACAGAAGGAGCTCTGAGCTTGAACTGGCTATGCCCATTCAGGATCACTTAGTGCACCACTCATCAGCATCAGAAAAGGAGAAAAAAATGTTCAGGGACTCACCCCTGTCCCACCTCCAGGCAGGTACAGAACAAGCAGGACATGAGAAAAAGGCCGCATGTAGAGTCTGGCTTGTAAAATTCCACTTTTTTTCCCCATGCAAATGGTGGAAGTATTTTGAGTAATGGGTGAAAATTACATTTCCCCCTGCCCCCGCCCACCAAAGTGCAGCTGAACCCTCAATTTCATTGAGCATGCCTAGTCCTTCTGCCTGTGATGCCCATAACCTGCCACCACTCAGGTGTGGCTCTGCTTTGTGATCTGTATCACATAAGCAGAGATGCAGGAAAAGCTCCTGCCTTTGCTTCACAGAAAGAGGATTGATTTGCCTGACATTGTAAATTTCAGACAGAACTCAGCCTATAAAGCAATGACTAAAAGTTTAACCATATTTCTTCCATCATTAATATTCATCAAGTGGCTACTGACCAGATCTTGAGCTTGGATAAAGTCACCTTACCTTTAAATCTTTGAGGAGATGTTAGCCACTTCCTCTGGGCTTAACACTGTAAGTGTCAAATGGATTCATTTTTGGAGTTGTGCAGAGTCTTCAATGCCCTCCAGCCTTGCTTGTTTGCCCACCCAGCAGCAGAGGACATGGGGATATGTGTGCAACACAAGAAGGATGTGCATGGCATGCGTGCTGGCTGGGGTGCACACAGGGGCACCAGGAATGCCATGGGGAGCTCAGCACATTCCCAGGGACCTCTTTTGTCCCTCCACCTGCAACAGTACTAAACGCAGTGGGGACATGTGTCTGGGTCACACTGAAACTCCCTGTAACTCTATTTCCAGCTGTCATATGCAAGAAAGCCTCTTTCATGTATCTCTCTTACAAAAATAAAACAAAGCACAGGATAAAGCCTGCCTTCCTTTGAACTGAAACCTAAGATGGCACTGTGGTTTCAGGAGGGGAGCTTACATTTCTGCATCTTTCCACTTCCAGGAGAAAACTATTTTCTCTACTTAAGCAGAGAACAGAGAATCCCAAATATGTCTGGAGCTGTGTGATTAATCAGTAGCTGAAGTGCAATACCATGAGAGGAAAATCTGTGTAGGGGCTAAAAAGTAAAAATAAAAATTAAAAAAAAAAAAAATCACTTGGGAAGGGGTGTAGGAGAGTGGGTAGGCATAAAATATGATATTTTATTTAATTCCATTAATTGTTTGAAAAATAAATGTAACTAAATGCAACCTTCAATAACTTCATTTTAAAAGGCCCAAAAGATATAATTTTGAAAGGAGTTATTTTAACAATTTAAAAAATATTTCTTAAGGCTCTTCACTGAATTCAGTAAAACATTCTTAATATTTTCAGTCAAGTCAGGACTGCATTTGGGTCTTACTACATAAATCTGAAAACAAACCACTTTAAGCTGAGAAAAGAAATCCATTTTGGTGCAGGATTAAAAAGCAGAAGTGTTTTATTTCTGTGGATATAATCAGGTTTTATACTCCTTTATTGTTCTTACATCAGAGGACTAAAAGATTTGATTTTATTACCTTTTGGTAGACCTTTCGTGTCCTACTTTACTTTTCACTTTACAAATTGAACCCCCAATCACCTATGAGTTATTTCAGAATATTTGAAGTTGTTACAGTGAAATTACTGGGAATTTTTTTATCAATGCAATTGAATATATTTTGCCTTTTAATCAGTCATTTGTTTCCTAGACTGCTTGCTCAATTTAAGTATTCAGCAAGCATTTTTAAGAGAAACAATTAAAGTTTCCTAAAGATTCAGCACCATGTTCCATCTGCTATGGATGGAAAAACTCAAGAACATGATTTCTGAGACCACCCAAAAAGTAATGGAGAAAAATAAAAGGACAACTAGACTTGTGAACCTTCTTGTTGTTTTTGTCTTGTGAGCTTTATTTGTACAGCTCAGAATCCAGCCATCTGAGGAGTTCACTGGGCTCTCAAGAAGAAAATACTTGTACTGCACAGCAGTATGTTTCCAGCTTCCTATGCAAAGTTTAAGGTTATATTTCTTCCTCTGTGGAGTTAATGGTCTGTCAGAAGTGTAAGGACACAGCTTTAAAAAAAAAAAAATTATGTCTTTATTTGACCCTGAGATTATCTCAGTTGGTTAGAGCAGGATGCTAATAACACCAAGGTTGTGAGCCCAATCCTAGTAAGCCATCCACTTAAGAGTTGGACTTGATGATCCTTGTGGGTCCCTTTTAATTCAGAATATTTTATGACCTTAGTCCCTTTTTTAGCTTTTGGTACACATTTGTTTCAATTCTCTTTTGTTTCAAGTCAATGTACTAATTTTTTTTTTTTTTCTGCACAGGCTACAAATGAACAGCTGCTTAAAAGATGTATTTAATTACCTTCAGTAGAATTGTCATCTCTCCTATCATCTGGTACCAAGCAACACTGGACATTTTACTATACTGAAGAATTTCCTGTCTTTATCAAGCCAGACTCCAGGAACACTTTTCAGCAGAGAAGAATTAAAAAGGGAGGACCCCATGCAAAGGAGACACAATTTATCAGGGTAAAACTTACAACAAATTAAAACAGTTTTCTCCGAGTCATTTTAGCTATCAGAGGAACTTCCACACCATTTTGTCATGCTGAGATACGTTCCTAATTAATCATTGCATGCACATACACATGCCTCTGCATTTGATCAAATGAACAGCTTCTGACAGCTAAATCCTCATGCACCCTTTGCTCCCCAAACTTACAAGGCTTTCACAGGATGTTTAGACAGGAGGAAGGAGTGCAGGACACCAGAATGACAGTGCTTATGACCATCTGGGGGCTATGTGATTCTGTTTTTCAAAAGGGGACATTTCTCATTATTCTATCCACTGTTTTGCACTACTGTTGTGATGGAAAAGAGAAAGCCCAGGCAAAAAGAAGGAAACAAGACAGAGGTGACCACAATTACAGGTAGTCAAAAAACCTAGGGGATAGCTGCATTCCATTCTTCTCCAGGGAAATGAGGCAGCAGGAAGAGTGACCCTGCCCTTTTGGAGACTTTGAGCTTTCTGTAAGTTTACAGGAGCTAGAGGAAATCAAGATGAGTAGAAGCCCTTCCAGCTGTCAGGTTGCTTGGCCAGTGGAGATTTCATTTAGATGACGAGGATATACACTGAAAACAGATATAAATAGGACAAGTGCCATATGTTACACCAATTTTGGGTTATATTATTTTGCAATGAATCCACAGGAAATTCTTTTAGGCCTTGAACCACAAAGTACACAGCTCTGCTCTTTGGTTGGGAAGTGCCACTTCACTGGTGCAGAATCAAACGCTGGATATCTGGGCAGTCACCTCCTCCAAAAAAGCTGCTTTTCCTGCAGTGTGCAGTCTGAAATTGAGCCCTATCTGTGCCAGCAGTTCTCCCTTACATCTGCAGATTGCAGTTGCACTGCAAAATGCATTCAGATCCACAGTTGCTTCTCCTAAGGATAAGCTTCTTCTCAAGGGCCATGAACTCTGTGCACGTTGAAATGTTTCTGTGGCCTGATCTGGATTGTTTAGCATATGCAATATCAGATGTACTAAAATCCAGTGGCATTACTGGTATGGTGAGCTACTATACCTTTTCTGTTGGTTTTGTCTTATTCTGTATCTGCAGACACAAAATTAATCTGCTGTGCACTGTATGTGCCCTGATGACTGCAGTGCTGGCTGGTTTCTTGAGTGGGGACCCGCAGTCCAGGGAGAACAGGCACATAAGAAACATCCTGGACAATACAGATGTGGGAAGTGTAGCCAGCAGTTCCAGGATAAGAATAAAGTCACATTTAATTCTGTTTCTACACTTTGCAGTGTGCAGGGACAATGGCTCCCTTCTTGTGACATATGTACCACCTGCAGAAATAAACTATAGGGGAGGGGGAGTGCAGGCTGGACAAGAGACAGGAGCATTGCCAGAGTTGCAGTTCTGGTCCCTGTCATCTGGGATGCCTTCACCTGGGACGCAAGAGTGCATCCCTGCCCTTCCACCAACACTGGTACCCTTACAGCAGCTGTGTCCAAAGAGACACCTCCCCAAACTTCAGGAATTTAAGCAAGACCAAGCACCAGCTTGAGCAGTAAATTTCCAAAGTTCATCAGAAGCACATCAGTTCATACAACTTTTAATATAAACATCCCTCTGTAGAACTGAATCAAGCAAAAACATAATTTTCTCTCATTTATGACTTCTAAAAAATCATGTCAGTTTGAAAAAGCTATTTTAAGTTCTGTAAAATTAAGAACACAATTAACCACAGAAAGTCAGTTGAGAGGCTTTGTTATGAAAAAATGCTTTTGGCTAATGAAAATATTTCAGCTAGATTCTGACTCCCTCAAACATTTTGCATGTTTTACATACCATTAAAGGAAATTCTGAAGTAAAATAATAGTGAACCAAAGGTACTGAAAAGAAATCAAAGTGACAGTTTAGTTTTTAATGAAGTACTTTATTAAACATTTCTATATTACACAAATGGTCTGCAAAATTTCCATGGGTTTGTGAACTGATTCATGGTTGGTACAGCAGCTCTCTCCATTTAGACTGAGCTTTTTTCTTCATTTTCAGTCATTCAGTCACTGAGAGTTGAAACTACACAGAATGAACCAGGAAAGTCTGAGAACATGATTATTGGAGGGTTTAAAAATAGTTTTGGATGACCTTGTGTTTTCTTTTTTTTTCTTCTACTTTGCTCCACAGGAAAAGGCTTTTGTGTGACTCTCAGAACTCTCAGCTGTTCTGGTTCAGGGGAGTTTGGTGAACATTTTTTGTTTCAGTTTGCTGAGCATTAGGACTCTTGTCTTATTATTCTTCTTTGAAATGAACTGAACAAGTTAAAGTGATTCTCATAACATTGACTTTGGGACTCAAATTATGTGATAATTATGTGTAATAATGTCAACCTTTTCTTAAACTGAAGCTGTCTTTCACAACCATAACAGAAACAGGCAGTATCTCAAAAGGATGGATCAACGGATCCATATGGGGATGATTCTGATTTCACAGATAACAATGGAAATCAGAGGCAGGAAAAACATTGGAGACATCAAAATGATCATAAGTAAAAGCAAGGCTAAGTTTTAAATTTTCAGATAAAGAAATATGTACATTAAGAATTGTCTTCAGTTAGGAGTGTTATACTGACAGTAGTCATCTTACTTCAAATGTAGCAAGACTGATTACAGAAGAAGGTAGAAGCTGGAATTTTAGAGTTATTGTTATATCTTATGCAAATTCACTTTTGAGCAGTTGCTGTTTGGTATCTATTTGCTTTGTTAAAAGCAAACAGAAAAATAATTGAATACGTAATGATGATTCAGAAGTTGAATGAAAATAAAATCTAAATTTGCTAAAGCTAAACAGGAGGGGAAAAAAGGCATATTAATGTGTGCATACAACATCAAGATGGAAAGAGCCATTCTAAAATATTACACTGCCAAGAACAACTACTACTTTCTCCCAGTTCCCTCACATTTGTGCATCTGAAAAGCAAATTCATCTCAAAACAATGTAGAAAAATTACTTAAGTCATGACCAGGGATACGTGTGGCTCTCGTGCACCTGGGTACAGGTGCAGCTGGGTCAGAATGCTACTTGGTAAGAGTCAAGGACAAAAAATTGTGGCAATGTTCCAGTACATTGTCATGGCATAGTGACTCTGGAAGGTGTCAGAGTTGCTGCTTGTAATATTTTCACAAATATCCCTCACTGCTTTTGTCCTTGCTGTTGCTTACATATGTGTCAGCTGGATAGTAAAAGCACATATTCAAATTTCATAATCAAAACATATTCCTCACTTTTGGACTTGTAGAATTTTTGTGAATGTGACTCTTGTCTGAAAATTTCATTCTCAGTAGAAAGCACAAAGATCAAACATCCTAGCCCTTAGATAAACAAGCATCCTTCTGATAAAGAAGAAGCATTGTGAAGCCCACTTCTTATGTCTGTCTCTCTAGTCACAACAAAAACAACAAATGAGAGTACTGGGTCAGAAATAAAGGTTTTATAGAAGTACTACTTCAACAAGATCTAGCCATGACAACATACATACAGGGAAAAGAGAAAGATAAGGGTTTCCTCAAACATTATTTGGCTCTTAGAAGGGTGGAAAAAAGAGATAAAAAACATTTTACCAGCATCAGGGAGGGAGAGGCACAAAGCACACAATTCCGGGTATTCAGTACTTGTAGGGAGGAATAGATGAGACCCCTTCCTGCCAGCCTGGGAGAGCAGAGATGTGTTTCTGCCATTTTATCTGAAGGGAGAGTATTTATGCTTGGTATAAACATTTGGGAGGTAGAGCTGGGATGGTTTATCTGGACAACAAGGTGACAATCACGGGATGAAGAAAAATAGCTTAACTGGAAGTAAATGAATGACTGTAATGCAGAGTGGTTTTAAAGGAAGAGACAGGTTATTGGGAGGTAAGAGCATGCTAGCAGAGGAAACCTGGAAGGTACTGGAGAAAAGAGCAGTCCTGGGATGTATATTTTGGCAGCCGGAATCTGGATTTTATTACTTTTTAGAAAAACAGAGTGAATAGATGAAATAATGGAACTGAGAATATGGAGTCTGTCATTCACATTCCATTCCAAAGACTGGTTAAATAGGCATTTACTTATACCAAATAGCAGTAGATAGGTGCAGCTGACATTCAGATAACCCTCAAAGCATTTTCTATCTATAGAAGTGTACAATGAAGTCTATTTAATATGGCCTTAATTTCAAATTGAGCAGATGAATTTAATAGACGGCAGCCTTTTGTCGAAGGACAAAGACAGGGAGATGTGTAAAGCTGAATATGAAATACTCAGGAGTCTACTTCTGGCTGGTACTTAAGGCTCTGTTTTACAGTCATAGACTTTGGAGGAAATGCTGTACATAAAAAAAAAAAAAAAAGAGCAGAAGGTGCTTTTCCCATATAGTCTATTACTTCCTGCAATTCATGAGAACTCTTTCCTTGTGCATAAAGGTCACCTTTCATTTATGTACATATCTGTTCGGTTTGCTGAAAAGGGTATCCTGAAAACATATTAAAAATATTAAAGGAAATGTAAAATTAGGGGTAAAAGGGTGTGTCTCATGGCAGGACATCTATAAATAATGACTATTAAAGACAGTTGGCCATTTAAACTGCTCCATACAGAAATATCCTCATAGCACTACAGATCACAGATTCCTGTTACCGCACAAAAGCTTTAAAACCAGAGGCCAAGCAAACAGGGAGCAAGGGCATGAGATGGGATCAAAACATTCTTACCTGATGCTCAGCACAGGGGATTTGAAGGGTCTGTCTGGAATGCACAGCAGTGAGAAGCCTGCACTGGCCAGCAGTGGGGACCCCACGTCTAGCAGCAGCAGCCAGCTGCAGAACCACTGCCTGCCCTAGAGGGGCCATGGGCAACACTCTTTCTTTTGACTGGAAATGAATGGTGGTGTTTTCACTTTGATGATGCCTCTTTAGCAAATTTTCCCCAGAACACAGCCCCCCGCCCCCCCCCCCCCCCCCCCAGTTCTTGCTCTGTGAGGGAAATATGTGATTGAAAGCAGTGGTTCACAGAATTCATAAGCCCTTCCACAGACAGGAGCAAAGAATTATATATGCAACCATTCCTTGCAAATACTAAAAAAAACTTGAACTAAGTATGGCTTAAAACTAAACCTTCATCAGGTCGTTTCCATCAGTGTTGCTAAATGCTCCAATGACTTGTGAACAAAATTATGTATCAAGCTGATAAGCATTGAGATGCTGCCACTGGAGCTGCTGGTCCTGGTCCTGGCTGTCTTCTCATGCATAGGTGTGAGGGTTCTTTCCTTGACTTGAGGTGTACACAAAACTAAAGTGTCCTGCAAGTCCTCTCCAGCTTGCAATCACTGTCCAGAAGACCTTTAACACTCAGAAATATTTTACACAGTAATGAACATCTTGGTGACCCTCAGGAACTGGAGTAGGGCTGGGGTGATGCCAGTGAGGACCTGGCAGAGCAGCAAGAGCTGTGAAGGAGAGCAGATGCTGCATTGGTCAGAACTGTGCAGAGCAGGACTCCTGGGGATGGAAGGGGGGACGAAGCACGAGTGGGTGGTGGGTGAGCAGATCTCCAGCACCTGTGACAGCAAAGCCACTCAGGAGGCTGTGGCAGTGTGGATGTGCAAAGGTGAGACTGCCCAAGTGAAACAAGTTAGGGAAACAGTCTAAACCAGCAAGGCCTGTTAAATCAAAATTAATATAAAGGCTATATGTCTTAGAAAGTCCTGTGAGCATGAGATTTCTTCAGTGGCAGTGGCAGGGGGTGGATGTGGGAAAGTGTTCAGCTATTCCTATAGCCAAAGGTGCTAAGACCAGGCAGCTGAAAGGGATCTGCACAGCAGAAGGATATTGGGGTGTGTCAGCAACGGGAGCAGAAGGACAATGCAGAGCTGCAACTCCCTTCCGCCCCTGCCCCTCTGCCAGACATCCGGATTCCAGGCACAAAAGGGCAAAGGCATTTTTTTTCCCTTGAATAGCTTTTTGGGACTCTGGGAGGCTGCCCTGGGGACTGCCAAAACCCTGCTGCTGCCCAAACAAGCTGCTAGCTCGAAGTTCAATTAATTATGCCCTTGGTGGTAACTGTAGCAGAACTGGAACCAGACGTGGTAGTAAAGTATCTTGAGCCTATTTCCATTTTCCCATGTCTCTTATTTCCCTAGAACAACTGATTTGTCACTTGCAGGTAAAGAGCCATGGCTCTGCTGTCAGGGGGATGTATTTCTAGTGTAATGATGCATGACAGACATGTAATGATGCATGACGTGCATCCTAGCTGCATTTTTGACTCCTCTTGCTTTTTCTTAATGCATTTTCAAGTAAAGTTTCTGTTTCAAAAAAAAAAAAAAAAACACACCAAAAAAGAACACCCCAAAACTCCCAAAAAACAAAAAACCAAAAAAAAAACCCCCAAAAAAAAAAAAAAAAAAAAACCAAAAAAAAAACCACCAAAAAAGAACACCCCAAAACGAAACAAACAAAAGACTCCCAAAAAACAAAAAACCAAAGCAAAAACCCAACCAACCAAACAACAAAACCCAACAAAAACCAATTTTTTTTTTTTTCACCCTACAGTGGAATTTAAACAAACAAACAAAAAAATCCCTGTCATTTAGAGTTTCCTATTCAGGATTCCCCAAACAAGCAAATATGCAGCACTTCTCTATGGCATACATATATGCTTGAATTTCCAACTTCCTGGAGACTGGACAACTGCATGATATGCAAAATCTTTGCCTGGAAACCGCAATATCATTATTATTAAATTAATATTATCGATAATATTAATATTTATAGATAATTAAATATTATTAATATATTATAGTAGTAATTATTGCTACTCAAAATCTTGTAGAGAACATCAGGTTCTGACCTAGTAGCAGAGGAATAAAACCACAAAGCATTACCATGCAATTTTTTTTTCTTTACTTGATGAAGCATTTGGATAATAAGAACTATGTATGCCTTTCTATTTGCTGCATTTCAAATAACCATTCAGCACTGCTTTTATTTTTCAGTTCATTTGAATAAGTTTTATGAGTTGATGTTGTGATGTGAATTTTTATTGCTGTTATCACGTCATTGTGTCTTCAGGGTGCGGAATTCCGTAAGGAAAACATCTTTTGAAAGTGGGTTTTGGCTCATTAGTTGACAGGTACTTGGTACTCAGACAGGTACTTGGACTGCCATAGCCCAGGGTTTCTCCTGGGCTTTCTGTAAAGTCTACACACCCACTCCATGATCAGTCCACCTTCTCCTTGGCTGCACAGCCCTGGCTGGAGGAAGCTGCAGCATCCCCAGGAGGTGAGTGTCTGCCTGTGGACACCTTGGCAAACGGGGCACCTTGCAGAGATGCCAAGGAGCCCATTTAGTCCCCTGCTGTGAGAAAAGACAGCTTTCACACAGTTTTCCAACATGGTAAAAAAAAAAAGTCATTTTGATTAACCATGACTTCACAGTTACTAGCAACAGAGAACTCCAGGATAAATGGGGAAGTATAGGAGGAAAGCTAGAGAATAATAAATTTTTAAACCTTTTAAAAAAACTCCCATGAGCTGGGACTAGATAGCAAGTCCCAAATTCCTCTTTAGTTATCAAGTGTTGAGTGCAGGGCGAGTTAATTTAGTTATCAAGTGTTGAGTGCAGGGGGAGTTAAGAAGCTTGCCTGTCCTGCTGGAAGGAAGCATTTGCTTAAGAGAAATCTATTATTTTTCATTCCCATTTGTACTGGGCTGTGGCCTGAATCCAAGCCAGGGACCAGTTCTCAGAAGGGAATTAGAAGGCAAAGCCAAGTGCCAGATCAGTTCTGCCAGCTCTGTAAGCATGCTACCAGCTATAGCTGGGGGAAAACTGCCAGCACACCAGGAGGACCTTGCAGCATCCAAGCTCTAAGTGGAGATACCAGGTCCATGGGAACCAAATACAATAAAACAGGGGGTTATTAAACAAGGCTTAGAATTAGACTGAGCTCAATCAGACAGTTGGGACCAGAGCTGCAGTGAGAAGACAGTGGTCAAGGCAGCTGTGCACCCTCTGAAACCACTTCTATTTGTCCCCACCATATTCACAGGATTGAAATTGATCTTACTGGCTTAAAGACCAGTAAGACCAACAAATTCAATAGAGGTAGAGAGAAAACAAGTCTCCCTAGCTCAGAATCAGGACAGTCCCTGCAATTGTCCATTTATGGGTTTTTTGTTTGTAGACTCCCATCCTACAAAACTCTAAGGTCCCTGATTCTGATTTTAGGCTCTTAATTCAGGACTATTTGATGAAAATTACAGGTCTAAACATTCTGATAATTTTGACTTGTGGTACAAAAAAAAAACCCCACAGGTTTATTTTATTTTCTCCAATGGAAAATTAACTTTAGATAATAATCCTATTGTTAGGGTGGGGTGGGGTGGGGTTTTTTTGGTTTTTTTTTTTTTTGTTTTGGTGCTTGGAGGTTTTTTTCATAAAACCTTGTTGCCTCTGATGGCAGATTCTGTTCCTCCAGAATTTTTTCTCACTTGTAATCAAAATATCCCACATTCCGTAACCATGAGCAGAACAGCAAAGCTGAGCACTGCAATTTCCAACCTCTTGGTCTCATTTATCCACAGACATGAGGGAAGCCTGGAAAAAAAAAAGAGATCTCAAGTTTGGCTGCTCCCCTAAAGCACTTCAACTTGCATTTCCTATCTTCACACTTGGCCAATTCCCAAATGCTGAAAGGGGTCACACAAAGGAAACTGAGTACTAAAATAAGTTTCCCGTCTAACATAGCTCTGCACCTTGTGAAAACACATTCCACAGACAGACTAGTCACAGCACAGGGAACAATGTCTTGGTGAATGTTTTAAAAGCATATCAGCTTCCAAGGTTCACAGTGGGAAAACTGTGCCTAAACCATTAATCTTATTCCATGTATTGGCATAATTCACTGCTGATTTTTGTCTGCAAAATTTTTCAGGAAATTTCACGGGATTGAACATCTGTAAATTATTTTTGAATACAAGATGTCCCTGAGTTGATCCTAGCTGAGAGGTTCTTTAGCAGTGGTCTAGACACACAGAGCCAAGAGCAGCTGGGACAGCGCAGCAAGTGGGCAGGTAACCTCAAAGTACAGTTCACACTGGGGAATTTCAAAGAAAGATGGAGGCTTCTCCTCAGAAGATGAAATTTAACTCCTTTTCATGTGCAACTGCTGGTGAACAAAGAAATAAATAATGCACCCAGTTCTTCTGAGCTACCCTAGTTAGCTGTGGCCGCATGTGCTCAGCATCCTGGGAACTGCTGAGACTTGTGGAGCCCTGCAGACTGCAGGAAAGAACAGTGATGAGCTAAAGGTCCCCAAGGAGAAATCCACACACCCTTGTAGTCCAGCCCCTGTACTCTGTCACCATTAGCACTCTGCCAATGTTCTCCATCTGCATCTTTATCTCCACTCAACTTTCTTACTGAAATTCCCTTTCTAAATCCAAAAAATCTGTGTCCCTTGGTACCCATATGCATACCCCTCTTCAGAGGCATGGAAATGTTCTGCTGCCACTATCACATTGCCTCTCTCTTCAATCCAGGATCCCCTTCAAAAAGGACTCCCTGTTCATTCCACTCTGCAAGTTTTCTTGTTACCTTTCCTTGCAGGCTTTCTGCTGCCTCAGCCAGGACCTCTTTTCTTGTGGCCATATCAGAGTGCAAGATAAGAGAAAAAGACATAGTTTTTCTTCATCTAAACAACAAACACAAGAAAAAAACTATGTCTGCTTGCCACAGGGCTATTCAGTATTGTAACTGTCAAGCTTAAATTTAGTCTTATTTTCAATTGTAACTTGATATTCTGCCTAGTTCTCATATTTAGAAGCCAACTAGCAACCATTGAACAAAAAAAGCTATAAGCTTTACAGCTCTGGCATAAATGGCTAACATTTGGGGAGCAAAAGACCTGCTGTAGTTACAAAAATTCATTTCCTCTTTCTTCTTTTCTCTCTTAGCTTCACTCTCCACATTCTCTCTCTCTATTTCCTTCTAGATCTTCCTCTTAATTCCCCTTCTTTTCTTTTTAATTTTGGTTCTGGATTAATTTTTCTGAAGCTAAAAAAAATAGGGACTTGCAAGTATTTTCCTTTATAAAGGTCACACGATTGTTTGCACTGGACTACAGCTGTAAAATGAGACTAGTTGTGTTCATCTGACACCAGCAGCAGAATGTAAGAGACATGAGCATGCACCTCTGGAGCCTGGGCACCTTCCCACATGGGCTGTGCACACCCATCCTTGACCACCAGCTGCCATCTGTTCCACCTAGGATACCTGCACCATTTAATGTAGAATTTTGTGATAACTTGAACTCCCCCAAAACACCAGGCTATAGAGCCTAATCCACACTTTATTTTTATTTTGCCTATCTTTCTAGGCACTCTTTTCTTGTTCCAGACCAGTTCAGCGACATCACCTTAAGGCTGTCATTTCAGCTGCTCTGTTTTCCATGCTGAATTTCCACTTAAAACCCTGCTCCTGACCTTCAAGACTTCCATAAAATTCCACAAGAAACTGGTCAGTGACCCAAGGTCTCACAGAAATTACTTTCTTAAATCTATTTAGCAGGATATGATGCCTGTAAACTCTCCAGAGATTCAAAGATGGGAAGAACCTCATTTTTTACAAAAGTATGGCCTACTGGGTAGATGAAGGAATCTGTTCTTCAGTCCCATTCCTGAGTAGTGAGGTGAATATTAACAGCAGAGGCTTCAGGGACTTTTTATGTTTGAATGCTGGTGGAAGAATAACTCCTCTCTCTTTCTAGAATAATGAATATTTAATTCAAAATGCAACTGCTCATACTGGGGAGACTTAATAGCTTGGTACATTGAATAGTCACCTGGGACACATATATCATGGGGTTTAGTTCTTTCCCTAAACAAGGAAAATATTTTAATGTGGTAAAGCCATAATTTCAGCCTGACCCTTTACTGTCCCAAAAGAGGACTCCAAACACTAGCATAGCATTTACAAGGCTTTACAACCTCTGCAAAATGAGCAAAAAATTCACAGACCATTCTGTATTCAATTAATCTTTGGTGGTTAGATGAGAGGAATTGCAGAAAAATAACATAAAATTATATAAAACAATTGTTTTACGAACTCAGAATTTTACTCTTATAGCTACAAACATGTTATTAAAAATGCTGGCAATTCCCACCAACTCACAGCTACAACTTCATTCAGGCATTAGGAACAGCTGGAGCCAGTAAGCCATTTCACAGGCCATTTTCATATGTGCCTCACCTGCATGGAGAATGAAAGTGTACCACCCTACCTAGCCAGCACAGACTGCTGTCCTTGTGCATTTCTCCAAGAGCATTTGAAAGGTGCAACTTTCATTCTGCATCAGACCAAAACCAAATGACAAAAAAAAAAAAAAAAATTCAATCCAGGAGGTCCAGAAAAATGAGTAAGTGAAAACATGACATGGACAGAGAAAGCTATAAAAGAAATTACCAAGCAAAGCAGAGCCATAAGGGCCCATCACTATTACTCTTTCTATAATTGTGATCACAATAATAAGCAATAATAAAGTACTGGAGCCATTAAATAAGTTTGGAAAGTTTTCGAAGTCTAATTTTACTGACACACCTAACTTCCTTGTAACTTTTCTATGCTAATGTCAAAGATGGAAAAAAAAAAAGTTTAGTAATTCTGAATACATAGCTGAAGTCTCTTCCCTCCAGCTAGAGAGAGAAAAGTTGGGATAGGCTGAACTCTGCCCAGCTCAGCTGTGCAGTGTTAATGGTTAGGTACATGTGTGCAAATGCTTGTGCTGTCAAAACTGCCACCTCTGCTCTGCCAAACCTACCAAGAGCTCATTTCCTACAAATAATGACTGCACACAGTCTGGAAGAGCATGAGCCCTTGTGCTTCACCACACACTCTAGGCTGTTTCTGTGCATTTGAGGTATTCCAGGTTTAAAGAGGTTTAGTTGACAGGTCCAGACCAGTAGAATAACTTTTTACTGCCCAGTTTCATGTGACAATCAATAGTGAATTCTGTGTGAGAAATCAGTGATCATTTTTCTGAGATGCCTCAAAATACTGCTAATTTAAACAGTGGTATAAGTCCAGAGAATTTTACAAATTATCTGGAAGGAGAGAAAAAATTATTAAAGTGACTAGTGTGCTCATGCAATTTCAGATACATTTTAGAAAATCATTTCAAAATCTCACTCTAGCATAAAACCTAAATTCTGCAGCAGGGGGACATAGAGAAAAGGCTTAAACCCCCTCTGCATAAACAATGTCCAGCAGAAATGCACATTTACAGACATACAAGGGAGCTGGGGTTCACATCTCTCCGTACATTTTTGCTCAGCTGAGCCTTTCTCACAGACATAAGCTCCACTGCAAATGGCTTTGAAGTCCTGTGCACACCTGCATAGATTACAAAGAAGGGAAGGCAGGTCCCTCCACACCCAAACTGTAATTTAACAATGCAACCTGTCGAGTTAAGATATGCCCTCCGGCACCTTGTTTTAAAGTCAGACCAATGGCTGACAATCTCCTGATACACTTACTTAACCCTTTCCCTTGGAATTCACACCCAGTTTTCAGTCTCCTGAAAGAAGAAACAAATTTATAGGAGTAACTGTGTGGGGTTTTTTTTCATTCAAACCTGGGCCATCTGTTTTAATTCAAAGCAGGAACTTAATTTTTTTTCTGCACAAAACAGAAGAAAGTTACCACTCTACTGATTTGACTTTTGCGGAGTGCTTTGGACAGCAATAGCTTTGGCTTGTGAATATGTCACAGGTGGAAGAGAACCAGGCTTTGCCTTTCCATTTCATCTGTTACTCCTGGAAGAATCCCCATCTATGGGAAGGTCATGGCAATTACTGTCCTTTATTTCACCAAAATGCTTCAGGAGGTTCTGCTCTTCCACCACAGAAGTGTTTCACCAGTAACTACAGCGTTGAAAAGTATTTTTAACTGAAGCAAGAACAAGTATAGTCACCCAAACGGCAAGACTTCCTAGTCTTACTGTATTCTTTTTCCTTACTTCCTCCATTTTGTCATGGTGGCTCGGTAATCAATCACATTCATCATGTCCCATCACTTCAGATCTGGTTGTAGGTGACAACTAATTCCTGTCCCATCGACAATACTACCCTTCTCCTGACCTAACCTCCTCTTGACCGTATCTCATGTCACAGATCCTACAGCTGTGGGGAAAAGCATGTGGGACTAAAGGACCCTGCTGACCTCCTTGAAGTGATTTCTGCAGGGGGGAGCCCAGTACCTGCTGTGACTCCATGCTCCACCACTATCTTTATTGGACTAGTTTGCACACAAGCAGACATACGGGAACAGAGTTGAGGGGCTGCTGGGGCTGGGCAAGGGTGCATCTCTCATCTCTTTAGCCACCAGCACAGGGCCGAGCACATGCCCACTTACAGAAAGGAACAGGGCACCCTGCATCCAGGTGTTGGTCCTTACAGCAAGACCTAAAGTACTCCTGACCAGTTACCTGGATGAAAGATCATCCAGGTAGCCAGCTGTACTACTAGAAAACTGTGCTCATCTGCCTCCTGCCAATGGCATATGATTCTACTGCCAGGACGAAGGCTCTTCATTTGAGACAAGTGCAGATAAAAGCCAAGAACTGCAGTCTATATGGTAAAATATGCTTTTCACATCTTAACTGAAATTTCCACATTTGGATATTCTTTGACTGTTTGGTTTTGTGGGAAAAATAAATAAAAGAATGGACTTTTTTAATGTTCCTTCTTCTGTCTCACACACACATCTCCTTCCTTGTCACAAGCCCACAAGAAAGGGATCCAACTATGTTTTCAGAAAGAAAGAACAATCTACTAAAATTCAAAAAGCTGATTTTTGGAAGTTTCTTCTTTTGGTTGAAAAAAAAAAACGTAACTCTGATAAGCATTGTTACTTCATATGTCTGATTTAGGTGGTTTAGTTGAAGTATCTAACTCCAAGCACTTTGGTACATATCCTTGTCTGCATCGTAAGGAAATAAATATACTAGGAGTCAAGCAGAAAAGGGGAAAAAAAAAGATTAGGGAATGGCAACCACCAGCTGTACTAAAGAATGTGAAGAGAAAAAAAGAGACAGAAATAGGAGGACCCAGTTTCTTCAGGTGAAAGCTGAATTGTGTCTTTCATTCAAAGACAACTAGACAACAAGAGTAAACCATCAGATTGCTCAATGAGTGTCTGAAATGGAATAAGGGGAAAAAAAACAGCTGATTAATAGGAAGGATGTAAAGAAGGACCACTGCAATGCAATGGTGGTGTCTTCATGGCTTTTAAGAGCATATTGAATTCCAGGATGTTTCTCCATGGAAGGAACTCTGAATTCAGGTGCAGATTTTTTGTTTGATTGTTTGTTCTCATATAATTATGCAGCCAAGCTAACAGGAGTAGTCAATGCTGTAAGACACCCTGTTACACCCAGAATGTTATCACTGCTGGGGACCAGATTATGTAGGGGAAATGTGTTCAGAATCTTTTCAAAAAAGGAGACAAGTGTGCAGCTCCCTAGAGTCATGTCTAAGGTGATATTCCAGGCACTCTCTGTCTCCTATTAGGAAAAAAAAAAACAAAACCACCTAATAAAAACCAAAACCAAAACCACAAAAATCCATTTCCCTTTATAAAATGTATGCAAAGAATGCAAAGGAGAACACACAACACAAACACCCAACCACCCCTAGGGAAGTCACAGATAACAAGAGACTAACAAGGTCTCACACCCAGATTGTGAGATCAAAAGGAAAAGGGCCCAGATAGGGAACTTTTGGTATCTAGTTGAAAAGTCAGCAAGCCAATAAGTTGTTGCTTGTTGCCTGATAAATTTCTAAGACTAGGACAACAAAGTATCCCAAAATCGGACAGGATGAGGAATGGCATTTCAGATGGTTCCAGTGGATTGAAGCTATCACTTGTCCTTCATGGGGTGTTAAGTGGATTTTTAGGGTTTTTAATGAGCATACCTTAAACTCAACAACAGATTAAAAAGGATGTGCACACTAGATCAAAAATAAAATGTAAACTGGATGGATGGATGGATGGATGGATGGATGGATGGATGGATGGAACAGAACAGAATTAATGCAATCAGCAGTGCCCAAATGCTCTTCCTGGTCAAAAAGCTACTTTTAGAAAACATGCCAAATAATGCCAGCACTTGACCTCAGTCACCTTATTTTCCCTGCTTTCTGCTCTACTTTTCACTTTTATCTCAAGAGCCCTCTATCATCAGCATCTTCATCAGAATCCGAACCTCTCAATTCCCTCAATGAGAGAATATAGTGCATTAGCCATAATAAGCAGAACACTGCAATGACTGCCCTGATATTGATTTTTCTCATGTTAGTAACATAGAATGCAACCAACACATAAAAATGGATTACTTTCATTTCAAAGGAAAGGTCAACTAGATCTAATCTCAAAAGTGATTGAAAATAGGGAGCGTCTTGCTTATTGTAATCCACTGAATTCACACTGCTTTGCCTTAGCTGGAAGAGAAACAAAGAGCCTCTGAAAGTATTAGGGAATTTGAACTATTGGGAGGAGCAGCAATCAGTTCTACCCTGAGCTAATCTTAAGGGCAGAGTACCTACACACTCAGTAGAGAGGTACCTCATTAATTCTATGAAATATTGATACACAAACTGAGCAAAGTGTAATTACTTTTCCTTGAAGGCCATTGCAAGTAAAGGCTTGGAGTTCCCACTGCCAGGAGTTCCCTTCAAATATGTCATGAATCTAATTGACCTGTTATCTCAGAGGTACAAAACCAATACATTTTTACAAAACCACGGTTCAGAGGAAAAGACTTACTGCTTGGGGTCCACCAGGCTCCTCAACATCCACTCTTCCATTTTCACTCTTCAGGCAAATTGCCACCCCTTCTCATAATTCCAGATATAAACTCCAGTGTTTTAAAAACTCTTCCTATTACACAGACACTGAGACACCAATTGGCAGATGCGCTCCTTGTCCTACAAACATCTCTATACTGTGTTTTAGTCACTGGTCAAATCTCATTCAGCTGCCTCCAGAAAACCAATTTCTGCCACCATTCTGACACTCAGTAGTGGGTACCCACATCCCTTGCTTCATATTTGAACAGAATTACTCTCCTGATCTTCCTGTTCTTCTCTGAGCCTGTCTGACCATGTAGCCAGGGGTTGCTGTAGAGTTAATATTACAGGGCCTGGTATTACTCATCAATACTGCAGAGGTGGCAAAGATCAGGAGTTACAGGGCCAAGGACTGTACAAATAGTTAAGAACAGTGCCTACCTGCAAAGCCTGAAATCTAAACACGGTGCAAGCAAAGGTAGAGCTCCCATTTCCCTTTGACAGGTGGGAGGGGATGCCACCTCCCTCTGACCACCCCCTTCCCTTCCATCCAGCACTGACGATGAGGTTCTGCTCCATGGGGCTTTCAAAGCTGCAAGAACCCCCATCTCTTCTGGCCAGGAGAAATCCCACATTCCTTGGGGATCTCCCTTGACACACCTCTGAATTTCTTGCTGCACAGCTTCCATAGTCAGGAAGGACTGATCCCTGCTCACATCATACACATGCAGTCCCCCCCTCCACAGCAGCCCATGTACACCTATGCACCCATACACACACAAACAGGGCATTCTGCCTAGCCCTAGGAAAAATCAGGACTGCCCACTTTGCCCTTGGGCAACAAAATTTCCTCACACACTGCATCCAAGCCTGAAACTACATCTGCACCCAGATCCCACAGCACTTGCTTCTCAAGGACATCCACAGCAGCTTTTTCTCTCACTGCAATATGATGTGATCCACACTCAGATTTGTGTGACATGACACACAACCTTGAATTCACCCATGTTATATTTAACACTGGAAACAGTCCAGTGTCCTCAGGCCCACGTGTAGGATGCAGCAGTGAGCTTCCCTGTGTTGGTTGTGGTGATGGCATCACACTGCTTGAGGTCACCACCAAAATTTGGTCTTACAAGTGACTCCCTCTTCAAGGCAGGATCAACTCTTCATGCCTTATCAGCATCTCACCTAACTGGCCACTGCTATAATGGCAGACAGCCTTTAAATGGGTCCAGTAAATTCAAGGAAAAAAGAAAGTATGGAAAGAAAACCAGAAGAGCATTTACCTCTGGGTGCTTGGTGGTACTCCTGAGTCATGAGAGCATGCTCACATCAGTTTCTCTGAAAACAAGAGAAAGTAAACATTAAATTGACAAATAATTAAGATTAGCCAAGCACAGCTTTAGAATTTATTTCCAGAGGATAAAACTCTGACTGTTGGCAAGCTGAGATGTCCTTAAGGATAAAAAACTACATTAATTCAACCCTGAGACTGCTATAACCCTTTCTCTGGGATTTTCCAGTTGGAAATATGTGTGAATGAGCTCTGTAGACTATGTGTTACAAACTCAACATTTCAGGAAGCATTCAGACTGACTGCACATTCTCTGCACAAAAGATCTGTGGATGTTCAATAGATCTGGAAGCTCTGGGACATGTTTTGCTTAGCGTGCATGCTCAATTCTGTTGAATAACATGAAAGAGCAGGGCAAATCTAGAATCCAGAACACTTCAGACTTATTATACTAGAGACTCACACAAGCAGAACAATGCTGTCTGAAATCCACAGGACTTTCAGGCTGGCTATGCACATACTGGGTAGCTAATCTCTGTATGTGCTGTAGATTTATGTCAGCTCAAGCAAGGATCAGTCACTGAGCAGGGCTTCCCACTGGCTGGAAACCCTGGGCCAGTGTAAAAACCCAGAGGCTCTGTCTAGGAGCATGTCTGCAAGGAAAATGGGGTGTTCTCATGGGCACTCAGATCTGAGGGGGCTCTGTGCTAGCCCCATGGCAACAACAAGGGCTTGCTCCTGTCCACTTTGCCTCTGACATACAGATGCTTTCTTCTTCAGCCAGCCTGTGCCTGCTGTCAGTATCCAGAAGGCTGTGCTTGTTTGTACTAGCCCAGATGAGGAGCCCATGCAACGCTAATTATATGTTGTAGGTACCTGTTAAGCCATTTTACACAGTTGTGTGCCTTTATAATTTAAAGGGACAAGTGCAGTGAGTTACATGTAAATGAGGTCTGGCTTAGTGTCACAGGACATCCACAAAGGACACAAGGGAGTCAAATAAATCAAGGAGCCCTTTTCTTCTCTGCATTTCTGCAGAGGAGGCAGGCAAAGTGGAGGCTGACAGGAAACAGGGGTTTGTTAGCACAGCCAGAGGCACTGCCCTAAAGGAGAGTGTACCTGCCTGGAACAGGGTGACGCAGAAACCTCTCCCCACCAAACCCCAGCCAGCAGCTTGGGATTGGCACTGAAGAGAATGCCAGCAGCAGTCCTGGAGGGAGGGAAAGGCTGCACACAAGCTCTCCCAAACCCCTGGGGCCAGCTTCCCACCCAGCATCACTGCCTGCTATTCAGAGGATAAACCCAAGAAGAAATATGCATAAAGGGAAAACCAAGAAAAGGAGGAAAATGGCTAGGGAAGTAAAGTTCATTGTGCCTATGACCAAGATCCCAGAGCTATGCAGTTTCCTAGGAGGTAATATGTGATACCACAGCTTCAATCCATGAACAAATAAAGTAGTATTATTTTGCTCACTGCAGTGCAGCTTCAGTTATGATGCTTAATGAAGGCAAAAGCCTGGCACACCAACCTCATGTCAAGACATCGAGGATGGAAACAATGAAGGACTTTTTCCAAAAGGCTGGTATTCTTGTGTGTCCTCTCTTCCAGATTCTTCCATCTTTCTACATTAATATTAATCATATCTGAAAACCAGCACCAGAAACTGAACCAGAAATTATGTTTCTTCTCTCATAGTTTGGATGCTGATCTGAGGGGGTGGACAGGCTGACGCAACTTAACAGAGGCATGAGATTTTTAACTCTACTGACTTTCATGAAGATATTCCTGATTTGCACATACAATGTTCTTGGTCAATTCTTGGCAAAGTTTTGCTTTCACAGACATCACTTTGCCACAGCATTGGTGATGCTGAGGACAGAGCAAATTACTGGTTCGCCCTTCAGATGGTTATTCCTGATCATCAGGCAAAAGTAATTTTGGGGAAAGATAAAATTTCAGCTTCTTAACTGGCCCATCTATAAACCTGAATGGATTTATGCAAAATGAAGAGGTCTCTGAAAATCCAGAAACTGCAATGCCAGATTGAGGAGTCAACGCACCACTTGTTACCACTGCAGGCAGGCATGGAAAGGAGGTGTTTCACAAACCAGATACAGCGATGAAAAGACCCACACTTCTCCCAGTGTTTTGCTAGATGAGCAAATCCTAAGTTAAGTGCTACCCACTGGAGAAGCCACCCTTCTCTTCCCTCCCTCTGCTTTCCTTCAGGCCAGAGATACCTCCAGGGATTAGATCATCCCTTGGTGTCAGGATTTGTGCTGTGCTCGGTTGCCAGCCATGGGTGGATGTGTTATTAGTCAGATTTACATGTCTAAAACATCGTTTGTGCAACCACCCCAGGGCATGGCTATGAATGCATTCAGGATGAAAATCGGAAAAAGAAGTTCAATAAGCAGAAAAACAGTGTCTGAATTGATGCTCCCCTACAAGCAAGTCAAATCTACTCACAGCAAGTTAGCTAATGTGACTTACCATCAGATTTACTACAGAATGCGTTTGCTGTTGAATGCTTCTTTAGTTGCTTCATGTTGCTCTACTAGATGCAGTATGCACTTGGTATTTGTCTCTAAAAAGCAAAAAAGGAAGCTGAGGAGTCCCAAACAAGGGGCACACCTCTAGGGCTCCCAAAACAAGCATTAAATCAAGGGGACTTCGTAGGCTATGACCATACACAAGTTATTTATCTACCTAACCAGGGGTTTGCAGGCTGCCACTCTGTGTTCAAAGCACATCTCTGCACTAGGATGCTGCTGTCCTCAAAGAGCAGTAAAATCACAAGGAACTCCAGACAGCAATGGTAAAATATGAACCAAACCTCAGAGGAGTGTAACACATTACAATCAGCTGGTATGGGATAAACCTGTTTTAAAAATTTTCATGACAAAAAAAGGAGACTGTTTTAAAGGATTTTGCTCACACTTGTCATTTCCAACACAAAATTAATGGCCACAGCCCATCACTTTGGGGAAACCAGGCATGGGAGCATGGGGCTAGTGGAAAGCAATTTCAAGTCATATCAATACCACCCTACCAGAAGAGCAGGAGTAAAACAGGCAAGTTGAAATAGTGTCCAAAATCTCCTCATGGAGTGCCCATCCTCCTTATGGGCTGCCTCTAGATCAGCTGTCATGGGAGGAGCTGTGCTTTCCTCCTCCTATAGCACTGGGGAGGAATAAAAAGCCAGGGCTGCATCTCTCAAGGGAAGAAAGAGAAATGTGGAACCCACAAATAAGTACAGAAGCAAGGAACTTTTGCGTGGCTTTTGAGGCGTTGGGCTGGCAATGTCCAGTTAGATATCTGGCTGCCATTTGCACACATTTGCTTCTCCTCAACCTCTGTGCACTCTGCAGCCCAGGCCACTGCAGGAAACGGGAGTGATGAGCAGCTCAGACACTGCCCATGCAAACACACCATCACCATCCCCTAATCCTACACCTGGTGCAGCCCAGTTTACCTGATTACATCACTACTGTTCACACTTAAGTGTTCATTGTGAAACTCTGTCAAGACAGGAAAAACTAGATAACAGGGGAAGAGCTCCTCTGTGGAGATTGCCACAGATGATGCCTGTTCTCATTGTTCAAGAAATCAGCATGGCATCCAAAATGAAAATTTTCCCTGAGATGTCCTAAGCATGCCATAATTTTTCACAGATAAGCTGTGCAAGGAAGAGTAAAACCAGACTATTTCAGTTTGTATACAAAATGTACACAAATAATCCAAAGCAGGACACAGAGCAACATGCCCCACCACCTCTAGGAATCAAAAAGAGACAGATTTTTAAAAACTGTTTTGGAACAAATTTGTTGTGTAAGAAAAAAATGTTATTTAAAGCAATTCACAGGAGTGGTAGGCACACCTGCTAAATTATTCAGATAAAATCAACAACCCCAAAGATAAATTCATGTTAAGATTCCTCCAGTTGCTACTAGAAAAATAAACTGACTCAGCCCACTCTTCATGCCTTAACAACTCTAATCACAACTGGGGGCTATCCCCTTAGGTCATTTCTGTCCTAGACATCAGCTATTATCCCTCAACACAGCAGCAGAGTTCCAGCCCTGATTCCTCTCTTCTTTATTTCATCCATCAGAATATCCTCCCCTCCTTCCACCCTGAACTGCATTGGCAGGTGTAGAGCAGAGGGTGGTAACTTGCTTTCCCACCTGCAGAGAGAGAATATTAATCCCTTCCTCTTCCCTGGAAATGTGGGAGCTGCCTACCATACTGCAAGTAAAATCTGAGTTTATTTTTAAAATAGTACTGTCTTGATTTTTGGTGTTCCAGGTTTAGGAAAGGCCTTGATTTGATTATGTCTCATGCTGTGTTCCTTAATGACCTCAAATTATGAAATTGTGATCCAGAAAAAGCACAGTGGTTGGTATCACTGTGTAGAATAATCTGCTCCAAAATGTTCTTAGATCTACATCCACACACATCCCTAAGACTAATTAATTAATTTATTAGACTAAATCAAAACTTTCTGATAGCAAATATATGTTGTTAATTGAATAAAAATAAACTACTGAAAATAAAGCCATAACCTTTGCATTTTGCTAATATTTAAAAAGCCTACATCTAATACTAACAACAGAATTATTTTCCTAAGAATTTTCCTATAAAGAACACTAAGATATTTTATTTACCTGGTTTCTGTTGGTTTAAAACAACAAAACAATTTATAAAGTCCCTTTATGGACTCAATGTATGGGCCATATATTACAGTTTTTCCTCTGGTTTAGTAGTGTAAAATTTCTAAATTAATGACAATGTATAATTTAGGACTCTGATTGTCTACAGATGATTTGCAATTCTAAATTGTAATTGGCCTCACCAGTTCAATGCAATAACTTGTATACAGCATCTGCATACAGGCTGCAACTTGTAAACTTGCACAGAGCAGATGATGGCCATTTTATTAAATCACTAAGAACTGACAGTGTGTGGTGGAGAGCTTTGATGTGATTTGTACTAAGTATCATTCTTGACAGGAGACAGTATTTTTATTAAGTAGAATATTTTTCTTGTATCTATGTAAAGTACTAATACAAAACATAGCAAACCAACAAAGCTATGCCAGCAGAAGGGATACTGTTGAAACACATTTCTAATTCCTTGAAGAGTCATGTTTTATTGTTATTTAAGAGGATGTATTGGTAGAATTAGAACTGTTTTGAAACCACACCTAGCAACAGTTCAAGGAATTCATTTGTTGAGCAAAAACTTTACTCACAATCTGTGCACAATTCCTCTAAATTTTCAGTATTAAAAAGTTTTGCAGTAAAATGTAACTGAGTTTACTACTTAGATAGCTGAAGTTTGCTGCTCTTTATCCTTAGTTACTGCACTGACCTCAGGCAGCCCCAGAAAAATGTCAATGGAGAACTGCAGCCAAAAAACCACTAAAGCTCCATCCTGTCCTGTGAATGTCCCATTGATTTCAGCAGTGTGGGACCCATCTGAAAAGCTTTGATGAGAAATGGTCATGTGCACTTCCACTCTAGGATTCCTCTTTTAATTATGCCATCCTCAAAAATTGTTAGTGCCAACAGAAGTGTACACTGGCCTAGGGTTTCCTCCAAGCTTCTTTTATCCAACAAAGCTAAGGAAAGCCTTCTGCTCTGTTTCATGTGCTTTCCATTCAGAAAGTTTAACCTATAAAGCATATCTTCCACTGTGGGATCCTAATGCTTTAAAAATTATAAACCACTGCAAACTTCCACCTAACAGAAGAGCTGCCATTGTCTTTCTTTAACTGGAGTAAGACTGGCACTTCATTAATGCAGTGCAGATGGCTTTTAGTATCTTTCCAGGATAAAAGAGAGCTCTATCAGCATATATGGGACATTATTGTCAGTTGTGTGTGAAGAGACAAATGGGTCTGTTTCAAACTGTCCTTTGATGATTTATGATCCAGAAGGATTTCAGAAACATAATTTCCTTAACAAGCACTGAGCCACCTCTTTGATATGTTTTCTCCTACTAATGACAAGTCTCCCATGAAGCTCATCATACTCCAGCAATGTTTCTCAAATTGTGGATTGTGACTCCCTTTGAAGACCTGAAAGCATTCAAAAGAGGCCATGTAACATGAGCAAAGGGAGAGTTAGTCAGCTCAGTTCTTCCAGGTGAAGTGTTGTGTTTACCTGGCTGCCAGCATTCACACCAGCCCAGCAACTATGATTTTCTTCTCATTGCTTATAATTGGCTGACATTAGTTTGGTCCCTACAGCACATGGGCATGATTGTTTACACTTGCAAGCAGTAATTACCAGCAATTCTCATTGCCACATCTTAAAAGGACTGACCTGCTGTCAGTTCAGGTAGTTTTACAAAAGATGGAAAAAACAGAGTAGGTTGTATTTTCAGAAATTCTTGTCAAATAATGCTCACAGGAGAACAGACAATAAACAGATTCCTAATTTCTACAGAGGTAAATAATAAGTGGGCTTGAAACTGGAACAGAGACAGAAGAGGCAGAGCATTTAGCTGGCCTCTACACCTCAGAAAAACTTAGGAGAAAAGTGCACTGTATGAGATAGGAAGGCTGAAAACTGATAAAAAAAAGAGAGTGAAAATGGAGACTCAAAGAACAGTCATCAAAATCAAGATGTTGAGAACAAAATTAGTCATGAGCCTAAAGAACACAAAAAGAAGAAAAACATAATTGCCTAATCATCAGCATCAAGAGCTGGATAACAGATGAGGGACTGGAGTTACACAACTAGAAGCAATGTGTTACAGAACCCAGCATGGTAAGTATGTTAAAGCAAATTGCCAGGATCTGCATAGACACAGGGAACAGGAGAGATGGCCTTGCACGTCATGTAAGGTGCATCACTGCATGTGTGCAGTTCAAAACCCTCACAACTGGAAAGCTTGGCAAAGATCTGCCCACTCAGTTTGTGTGCTCAGCCCAGCCACTGCTGCATGCTCTCTGCAACCACGATGATCTCTTTGCAGACCTGTTAAAGGCGTGCCCTCCTACAGCTACTCTCCAAGTTGCTGGAACTAGGGAAGAAAATTATTTTGAAAGGCCATGAATGAATACTGTTACTTATGAAGTTCAAGATAAGTGAAGAGGTGGTCATTTTGCAGACTATCAAATCAAATCAGATTACTAGAGCCATAATGAGCTATCTGTGGTGCCAGAGTAGAAAAACACATTCTAACTCGGATCTTCTAGCTGAATGAAGTAGGCTGGATGTCTTCTGTTGCCACTAAACAAATGCAAAAGTACAAGCTAGTTCCTAATTTAAAAATTAAATAAATCTATACTAGAACTGGATTGAAGAGAGTTTGATGACAAAACTGTATTTTTGGCACAAGGGATTCTATCCCATGACTTGCATTTAAAGACTGTGAAGTCCAAACCAGTAATCTATTCAGCTTGTGATACAAAAGAACAAATGAGTAAATGATTCTGTGAAATTCTTGAGAAATTGTAGATTGTAGATTGTAGTAGATATTCAATAAGCCACAGTTTTAAAGTGCTAAGGGCAACCATTCTTTCCTTCCATAGGAAGGAAATATGAGGGCAGTATTACATTAACTGCTATGAAAGGAAAAGGAAGCTGATAATAATTATTACCAACTAGAAGATAGGGACTAATAGAGAAATAAAAGCACAATGACCAAAAAGTAGTATGTTGTGAAGAAGAAAAACTTCTATAGTGGATAGATTCTACAGTGTCTCTATAACATATTGTGAGATGAGAACAGTAAATTATCAGAAGCAGTATACAAAAGGAAGAAGTGTTAACTAAATCTTTCTATTCTGTGCTGGGAACCATCCCAGTTGGTATATAGTCATATAAGGTAATGATGAATGGTGAAGCCTTCAAGCTCTATCAGTCCCCCTGTTTGGCAAAACAACAGAATTCAAGGATCAAACTTTCATTCATATCTCAAAATCTTGTTAATGAATTCAAAGATTCCAAAGTTATGTATCTGTTGGGATCATCTGCCCTGCCCCCCTACATAGCACAGTCCATAGGATTTGCATGAATCCCATCTTAAGCTACAGAACATCTACAAGGAATACACCTACTTGTAAGAGTAGAACTATGAAACTGAGTTGTTTGTTCATGTCAAAACTTGTTTTAATTCAGCTTCTGGCCATCAGAACACTGGACACTAGTAGTTGTTAAACCACTGCTAAGCATGAGACTAATGGCAGTGTCTGCATGAGAAAACAAAAAACGGACACAAGTACACATTTGTTCACACTATGTCATGGTTAGTTCCACAGCACATTTTGGGAATATGTGAACCAGCCCTCTGTTAGCCAATGCCTTAGCATGGTTTGAGGGGTATGTTGGTGCAAGTTGTTCAAGTATGGGTGAGGCCACTTTGTGCAAGGGAATCCAGGTGTATGGAGGCAAGTTGTGCTATTTCAATTGTCTAGAAAGACAGAGAACTGAACCTGGCCCACTTTACTGATTAGCATAGACATAGATTTTATAAACTTCTCCAATCAATTTCCTCATATTTTTAAGTTCAAGTGTCACAGAAGTTTGTTTTTCAGTGACCCACACCGCCAACTCATGCTCAGACAGTTATTCACCCTGTTTACCATGTCCCTCTGAACATCACTACTCCCCAGCGCAGATTTGTCCATGCCATCTGTATGACCTAAGATTTTTGTTCTCTCTCCAATGACTGTATATTCAACCTCGTTAAAACAAGCAATCAAAGGTCACTTGAATTATAATACTACTGCTTTGACATTTTGTTAGTTTCTTCACCATTAACGTCCTCTGAAAATTCCATTTGCACTAGTTCTGTGTGTCATCAGAACAATTTCTCAAAAAAACTTTGGTATAACAAATCTGTTTAAGGAAGAGGAACTTTCACACTAAGTAACAGATTGTGCAAGTTTGCACCTGTGCAGTCATTGCAAAGTCAGCTGAACAAGACCCCAAGCACCTTAATCTGCTGCCACTAGTACTGCTTTGAGGAAGGGGCTGGACTACATGAACCACAGAGGTACTTTCAACCCAAATGATTCCGTGGTGATTCTACATTTGCACTCCAAGACCTGTCAGCTGGCCAGCTTTCAATCGGTCTAATTCGTGCCATGTTAATTTTATATCGCTCGGCATTCTTAACTGCTGTCTCACGTGATGTTAGATCAAATTTGGTAATTTCCATCACATTTATCAAACTAATACACCTTTGCATAAAAAAGGTGGCAAGTAAGATTTCCAGTATCAATTTATTTCCCATACAGTAATGATGACTAGCATTACTTGTATTTTTCTCCTTTATTTTTCGTTAATTTAGCCCTAATGAGCCAGTCGTTCTTTTGCCTTATTTGCAATAGGCCCTAGTCTATCTACCTAAACTTATTCTGCACTTCCAGCTCTTCCGGAGTTTCAGGAATCCCCGAACACGCGAGCAATTAGCCACTCTTCAGAAGGACTCCGCTAAGCAGCTTGAACGCAGTTAGCCGGGTGGCTTGTTTTTAATGTTTAACTTCTCCTCCAGTTCCTGAGAGCACAGAACTGCCTCCCCGCAGCCCTGAACGCTGCCAAGCGAGGCGATCCTGGAGCCTCCGCGCCGGGACTGGGCCAGGCCGGGCGGGGCCGGCGCTGCAGCCGCGGGCGGGGGCCGGGGCCGGGGCCGGGGTTGGCGGGGCCCGCCCGGCGCTGAGGCACCGCCCGCGCCCTCCTCCTGCCCGGGAACAGCCCGGCCCCGGGGCGCTTTGTCCCCGTGCCTGTCCCTGTCCTTGTCCCGCCCTGCCCCGCCCTGCCTCCCCCGGGCGGCCCGGCCTCGCTCGGCCCGGCCTCCCCCAGCCCGCGGCGGCGGGCGCTGCCTGGCTGCTCTCCTGAGGGCCTTCCGCGGGGAAAACAGCGTGACTGGGACACTTCCTGCTCTTTCTGTGGCTAAAACCCTTGTCAATGAATAGTATGCGATTCAGAACGACTTAGCACGACGTGGTGTTAACATGCATATCAAAAAGTCCCATTTGTCATGCATAGCCCAAATCTTATCTGTTTTGCTGGCCGATACAATGCAAATGAATTCCAAGAATTCTGACTTTTTTTCTTGCCTACTCTTTTTCAGTCAACGAGACACTGCCTTTTCTTCGCTGTCTCCACACACTTCCACACATATTTATATTTGTGTAGATTTGCAGAGCCAAACACCAATGTCCCTCTTTCCACCTACACCATCTGCCAGTATAGGCAGCGGACTGACATTCCCAAAACATCACTGAAAAAGGACAACTGATATTTCTGCCTTTAGCATTGCAGTAAACAGAAGATAAATCTTTTTAGCATTTTTTTCCCTCTGCCAAATGCCAGTTAGTTTTGAAAGAAAGCTTAGTAGCCAGCATTGCATTTTGGTAACTGACCTTAAAAATTAAAATCATCATGCCAATTTCAAGCTTGTGAGAAAACCTGTAACTGTCTCACTACCAGTTGCAAAATCTGCTTTAAATTTTTCACCATCAATCCTACGGGCTTTCCTGCTGCAAACAGTTCTGCCTTTTGGTCTCCAGACAACCAGTGTGTTTTGAATTCCAGTTATTGCACAAAAAAAATAAACTGATTTTGTATATCAGTACTCAGCATCTGTCACTCCCTGGAAGAGAAAATCTACTCAAACCAATCCTTCCCCTCTGATTTTAGTTGGTGTTTGTAGTACAAGGCCACCCTCCAGAACACTGCTTTTAGGCTCTCCTGATCATGACAGATGTTAGGGAGGAAGCCATGAGGAGTTTTCTCTCTCCCCTGCTCTACATACCACCAGAAGTTAGGTGTCCTTAATACCAAGTTCCTTTTGCCTGAGATGTCTTTCACAAACAGTACTTAAAGACATATGATGAATCCATGGAGGCTGCACATCATTCACAGCCCCTGCAGCCATGGCTCACTCAATAAATCATTGCTTTTGGCGCTGGGACATCAATCCTCCCTTCCCTAAGAGACAGTGAGACAGACGCCCTACCCTATATAGCCTATCTCCCATCTCATTAGGTTTCTTCGCCACACCAGAAATCTTTGGGTTGAAATGTAGCCCTTTTGCTTGTGAGGGTTGATTCAGGATTGTCTTCAGAAGCAGAAATGCTGAAGTTTCATGAGAAATCTTGTATTTATGATATTGTGTGGAGCAATATTGACTGGCTAACAATAGCTCTGCTTCTGCCAAATAAAGGTATGTGGGACGACCAAGAGATTACAGGATGGACGTGGTAATCAGCCAACTTCAAGTGAGTAAGTGGCCATATGTACTTATTATGCACAGCCCTATCCTGCAAGAACTTCAGCATAACCAGAAGAGTCCATCAGGTCCTGTTGAAATCAGGTTATGTCAATAGTAATAATGGTGATATAAAAATGGTGAGAGCCAGATGGTCCTGTTTCAGATGGGATCTGTGAGAACTTTTAGAATTCCCTCCACTTTCAGACACATGCTTTGTGGCTTAGGCAAAATGCTGAGGAATAAATATGTAATGTCTAGGTTTCGTTCTCACCCTTTGGCATGGAGGCACCCCACTGTCTTTTACAAGTTCTTTGTTTGCCCCATGAGGAGATAGAGATGCTTGTGCAGCACAGGTGCAAAGATGCTGAACATGACCTAGGAAATGCCAGGAGAGGGATGAGTAGTAAGTTAGACTTCTCCTAAAGCTCTGATGCCTGAGTCCAGGATGCAGATTCCTTCTTCCAATCAGAGGCAAGTAAACCAGGTCAGTGACTGTACACGGAAAAGAGGAGGAGGAGGAGGAGGAGGAGGTAGTGGCAGAGATGACACCCAGTAGCCCAATGGCAAGAGAACTCACCGTGGAGGTGGAAGATTCAGGTTTGGATACCTTCTCTTCTGCCTGACTTAGAACAGGGATTTAACTTCAGGTCTTCGGTCTCCTAAACAAGAAAGCCACGCAGGCTCTCAGTATCAGTGGCACTGCTTTGCACAGAATTTTTTAACGCTTCTTTGGCCAGAGAGGAAAAAGCCCTACTGTCTCATCCTGGTCTAAGATCATGCCCAGAAAGCACCAATCTGGGATGAACAGTCCAGCCCTCATCTAGTGAACGATTAAGTACTTTATAGAAACTGAGAGAGCTGATTCCCACTAGAGAATATCCTCTTCTCTATTGAATTGTGCACTTTTTACAAGAGAACTGGGTTTAAACCCGGAGGAATCAGGATTTAAATTTCTAGCATCTCTATGTGAGGTTTGGGGGGTTTGGTTTTGTTTATTTGGGGGGGGGGGTTTAGTTTTCTCATGTTTCAGGACAGGTGCAATGCAGAAGATGTGGTCTCAGATTGTGTGGCAAGGTGGAGACACTTGGAGCTGTGAATGCACTCAGTAAGCAGGTATTAGCAGCTCAGAGACATTTAGGAGGAAGGATTGTATGCATGCTGACAGCAAAAATGTAGGTGCATTATAGCCTTTACTTTTGTCATCATCAATGCCAAAGGGCAATCAAGTGCCTCTCAAGCTAAGCAGACCTTGTGCAGGAGGTTCTGATGATCTCAGAAATATGCCAGGTCAGGTTAGCCAGATACCAGCCTAAATATCAGTCTAGCTCTTAGTCTCTGGAATTCAACTCCACTGTGGAACAGCAGTATCACAAAGACAAGGCTCCAGGCCATATCCACCTCCTGTCCATCTGACTTGCCTGCAGAAGTACCTTCAGGGCATGTTCTAGGGCAGCCCAGCTGGTACTCACAGGGATGAACTTTATGTGCACCCAAACGCATTGAAGTGCACTCAAGGGCACACTTATTCCCATGCAGTGCATGGCCCTGTGTCTCTGTGAAGTCTCTGCCTGGCCTGTTTGCCTGTGCAAACGTATCCTGTGACCTTTCTCAGGTGGATAATAACACCTGGAGTGAGATAGAAATGTCTCTTGCCACAGGTGCAGATGGGACTTGTGAGCTATTTGAGTTCAGGCCAGCTACAAGCAAGAGGAGAACTCAGATGCTGTGCTGTCAGAGAACCACTGCTCCAGCCCACCCTGGAGCCCTTGGCCTGGGGGTGGAGTACTCACAGGCCCACTGCTTCTGCTCCACTTGCAGTAGCTGTGATCATCCTCCTACCAGCAGCACTGTGAGGATGAACATGGTCATGTGGGGCCACCGTGGCCACCAAAATGGGGTATAGGCAGGAAAGTTGATCTGACAAAGCGAAAGTGGAAAAGTAGAAGTTCTTTCCTGGAAACACTTCTGAGAAGCACAGAATGGAGAATAGGGAGGAAGAAATGAACAATCACATCATTGCCAAGTCCTAGCATAGCACAGCCACAAGTCAATTATCAAAGAATCACAGGATTACAAAGCAAAATGACGTTTTTGTTCTTTGTATTTTTCATCTGATTTTTTGAGTCCCTAAGGTTCATATGCAATCTTTTCCCTCATTAAAATAATCAGGATAAGATTTTGCCTTTGTCACTTATCTCCAGAAAATGTCATTGTACACAAACACACCAAACACAACAAGGATGCCAATTGAAATGCTGAATTTTAGCTAAGAATATTAGAATTCAAATGTGTAGAATGGATAATCAGTGATATGGTTAAGTGGTGCCTTCCACAATCTGTTCTCCTCCTGTGAAACATAAGGTGATTCATATTTCTGTCAACTGCAAGTCTGAAAGGAATGGAAAAAGAAACAATTGAGAATTTGCAAATATTGCATTACTTTTTTTTTATCCAGCAGGGTTCTAGTAAGATAAATATATTTGAAACAATTCACCAAGTTTTTTGTCAATATGTAGGGCATACAGAAGAGGGTGTTGTGGGAAAATGCAACTGACATTCATCTTGTCTTCTTCAGCAACATCTGCCACATCCATGCTGTTTTCATGTCCCTACATGTTAAAGTGCTGTGCTCCTGTTTGGGAGAAGGGCCCATATATAGTCATATAGCTGAAGCACAGATCTGAGAATTTTTATGAATGTGGCAATCCAAGTGCAATTGACAGCTAACAGGCAGCAAAAGAAAGGGAGTTTTGTGTCTGTATTAACAGTGTGGTGAACAGATGAGTTTAATATCAGGCATCAAATTTATCCAGGTAATAAATCACACCAAAATAAATCAAAGTCTTACTGAGCTGGAAACAGCCTTTTTTCTAACTCATTCTCTAACTTCTTCTTTAACATGGAGTCTTTGTTCCTGTTATGAAACTTCATATTTCTCTACTTACTTTATCAATTTGCCAATCAAGTTTCACAGTACAGTGCCATCAGAAATTTAATCCAGTTTAAAAAAAATCATTAAAAATATAGGGTTTTAAGAATTAGTTACTGAAATGTCAGCTCAAGTTCCTGCCATTTCAACCAAGATTCAGATCCAAACCCTTCTTTCTTTTTGTGTGGTATCCAATACAGACATACTACAGTATACCTTCTCTAGCTACAGGTGAAATGCTTTGACTTCCTAAACAAAAAGATTGTGTGGGAAAATATTTTGGTACCTTAAAAATACTGAAATAACCAGCTTCTCAAAGAGGCAGAAATTTTAGTTTATTGTACTGCTACAAGTGTTCTGCAGCATGACTGCCAGGCAGTCTTCCCCCACAGAGAACTGAAAAGAGAGAGAACTGAAAAGAGAGATTTATGGATAAAGCACATAAAACCTTTATGCACTGCAGTAAAGCTGAGGGCATCTTGCTCGCAGCATGGCTTTGCATGCCTGTGTGCATTTGCAGGGAAATGGAGATCCTTGTATGGGAGTCAGCGAGGAGCCACACACCAGCAGGATACCTCCCATCAGGAATGCTGCCACCTTTGTGCCCGTGTCACCGAGCAGCTCCCGCAGCCCGGCTCAGCTGGGGCAAGGCAGAGCTCATGCACACCTGCAGGGAGCACAAGGCTGAAACCAACAGCCACCCCCCTCAGTGACCCCCCAGTGCACACAGTGCCCCTTTCCTTCACGGCCGTTTGACTTGTCACGGACCTCAACATCTGAAATTGTTATGCATCTGTAGTGCCAGTTTCTTACAGCATCCTCCTCACCTGGGAGACAGTCTCTTCTGCTAGGCTGTGACATGCTGCTGGTGCCATCAGTCAGGCCAGCAGGGGAAATATCTAAAAGCTCATCTGTATTCACACCAGCTCAAGTTCACTTCCCTATACCCACTGTAAGAAGTCTTTCAGCTGTAGGAAGCCACTCCAGCTTGCATTTGCCTTGGCTCTTTCCCAGACAGAGCCCTTCCTGAGTGAATACAAACATGACTCAGCTTTTCCCTTGAAACAGAAGAAATTTGGTTCTCCTTGCAGTTCCAGTGTGGTGTGGTATGACAGAACATAGATCTGTCTTTCACTTTGTTTAGACACCAGTAGCAGTTGTGGATTTAATTATATTTCAGCCGCAAGAGAATCTCAGTTATGTTTTTTATGTCTTCTTTTGTTTCTTCTCAGGAAGCCAACTTTAAATAGGCAGAGCATTCTTTAATATCACTGATTGTGGTTGGGTCTGACATAGGTTCATAGAAGAAATTACTACTTACTGTCCAAAATGTTCATTTTGGCAGTTAAAAAAAAGTCTCTTTGACATAGATAGATAGATAGATAGATAGATAGATAGATAGATGCATGTATATTGAATAAATGTCATTGTATAATTGCATCATGAATAGTATAATTATTATTTGAATTTCATAATTAGACTGCATAATGAATGTCTTGGTACATAAATGTATGTCATTATCCAAAATGTCTTTCATATACATACACCAACAGTAAAACTTCTCAGTAATCCTTAGTCAGTACAACCATGACAACATAAAAAGAAAAAATATATTTATGAAGGCTGGAGTCTCCTAACTTATGTCTCCCCAAAGAAAACCAACTCTGATAGTCTTCAATTTTTTAAAAACATAATAATATTCATTCTACCTTATAAATTTCCTTTAAGCAATTGCTTAAGGATTCATATCTGTGCAATATTACTGTCACCTTGGCTTAGCTCCTCTGCTCTATCTCCCTAGAACTACATAAGAGATATTTTATTTGCTTGGTTCAGGACCAGCACCCCTCATTGCTTTGATAAAATTTCCTCTTGGTGTGGGATTGATTTTTTTATCACAATTTGTTGATAGGCCTATAAAACACTTTGGAGCAGGAGAGGCAAGGAGCAGCTCACATTGCACGCAGCAATAGAACAAGTGGCACATCACAGTACTGAGGAGGGACATGTAGCTATTATAAAAAGAGGGTGGATGAACTCAGTTCAGCTCCCAGCTGCAGCAATGCCTCTCCAATGGCAGGTGTGGGTGACTGTGGGCAGCTGTGTGCTCCCAGCCTCCTGCACAGGGCAGGTCAGCACCTGTGCCAGCTTCTGATTTAGCACACCCTGGGGTTCCTGGTCCTCTCTCAACCTCTTCAGTCACCCTCCAGAACCAGTCTGGGGTCACGTGAGCCACTTCACCACACAGAGTTAGAGCTTGCAACGAAGTCCAGTGGGCAAAAAGAGCTTCTGCTGAAACCAGTGCACAAAACCCAGTCCCCAGCTTTCATTAGAAGCAAGTTAACTTTTATCCATCACTCCTGTCCTCTTCTGCTTCTTTCCTGCTTAGTCCACTCCCATTCCTGTGTCAGTGGTGTGTCTTTTGTGTGTCACTTAGCTGAACAGCAGTGGAATGTAGTATACATGAAACATATATAAAACATTTCCTCTGCTGGAGAATCAAACCCCTCATGGGGGATGTTGTTTTATTTTCCCTCATTGTTATTCTGGGAGCAGTAAGGGAAAAGAGCTGACTCAATGGTATTTCAAAGATATAGTCCCACATAATAAAAATTGAATAAAACAAAAATAAGCAAAAAGGAAATATCCTTCTTTCTATATTCTTTGTAGTACTTCACTCACAGTATCAAGCAGCAGCACAGGGTTATATTGGTGGGGGGCTTTTTCCTGTACAAGCTTGCTGTGGCAGGACAAAGCAATACACCTGCCCTGAGGTCAGAGGGCTGAGAAATACAGCCTTTACACTGAAAGCTGTTACTGCTGGTTTGAGAAGAGCTGTGTATATCTGGATTTGAAGCACATTGATTGGGATCGCAAACTCCAGAAACCCATCTGCAAAGCAGTGATATAGTATGAACGCACTCTGACAATTCAGGTAGAACCAAAAAATCCCTGATGAGTTCACTTTGACTGGTCTGAAGGATCTATGCCTGACCCCTCTAGATTTTCACCAGCCAGGCCAGCACAGAGAGCCAGCAGAAATGTGCTTGGGGTGATTACACAGAAATGTGATCCTGTGCCACGCCTGACCTGAATCAAACATGTATTTCTGGGAGATCCAGTCAAGCATGGATCCAGTGTTAGTAGTCATGAATTTACAGCCTGAGAAGTTTCCAGAGAAAAGACTACAGGTCCAGGAAACAGTCACAGATTCATGGAAATTGAAGGTGAAGCCAATCAGTATTGCAAATGGCTTCTTTACATAATAAAGACTTTAAAATCGTGTTCTTCCAGAACTATTAAATTTTAATTCATTTAATACAGTCAGGTTTTACTGTTTTTCTGTCAGGCACTTTTTTTAATCCATGTCACGGGGAAAAGTGCTTTTCAGAAGTCTAACAATTGTCTGGGGGAGGAAATTCTTAGCCCAGTTTTTAATTTGGAAGTGTAGGGGGAGAGATAATGCTATCAAATTGAAGTCTAACTACCATACATATCACAGAACTTCATGGCTGAGCATAAATCACGCAGCTAACCTTTCTGCTCACTAATTGCACGCCACAATAACCCCTCTAAGATTTTAACTGAGATCAGAGCAGTTTCCTGGTT
Source organism: Onychostruthus taczanowskii (assembly GCF_017590055.1). Classification (NCBI taxonomy): domain Eukaryota; kingdom Metazoa; phylum Chordata; class Aves; order Passeriformes; family Passeridae; genus Onychostruthus; species Onychostruthus taczanowskii. The sequence continues at coordinate 8,146,081 of NW_024499239.1, read as the reverse complement.
CGATCTGGTGCAATTATCAAGCACTAGCACAGATCTTTGCAGATCTCTGCAAGACGCCTGTGTGCGCCGAGTTCCTACGCTGGCAATTCAGAGAATCATTCCGAAAACTTCATAACGCTCTGGGGAGAGATTTTGGAAACGTTCAGCTTCACCGCTTAGCGCTTCGTGTCCCAGCGGGTCGGTGGGAGCTTGTTTGTGCCCACTGCGGGCAGAGCGGGCGCGGCCGGCTGCTGCGGGCGTGTGCGCCGCAGGGATTGCGCATCCCGTCCCTCCCTGGCAGCAGCCCCGCGGGCACGGCTCCGCCCTGGCCCGCTCACAGGCGCTGGGCAAAAGGCAGCCAACCTAGCCCTGGGCAGCTGGGCTGCTGCTCACCCCTCCCTGCGGCCCGGCAGCGCCGACAGCGAATGCGCCTTGTTGCGCAGCCTGATCGAGATCTGCCGATTCTCTCTGGGCTGCTGGAAATATTCTTCTTTCAGTGCAACACCCTGGCTGTAGGCTTTGGGAGACTGCTCGCAGTAATTACAGTCTGTCATAACATGAGTTTATTACAATAGTCGTGTTCTTGTAATAGGCAGGGATGTTTTTACCCTTATGAAATACACAGATGCTGGAAGATTTACGTGGATAATGCAAACAATAACGCCTTTGCAGATTACAAACCACAGCTAATCTGCATATACTGTACTGAAGAAATAGCAGGAGCAGTTTATAAAGTCATCTGCCTAAAGCCAAGATTTCAGTAAATTATTTACCTTCAAGGAAGCAACATACTGTCTTTCAGTAATGCTTCTATTCATTGATAATTACAAGTTATTTGCTGGCACTTAAAAATAAAACTTGGGGGAGGGGTAAGGGGATTTGTCTGCTCAGGGGGAGGACTTCTGTTGACATTTAAAAAATGCTTAGGCCTTTCCAGGAGCCAGGTACAACACTAGACTGTTGAGGTGGCACCAACGTAAGCAGGTTTTAGTGCCTGAACTTTATTGTTATGGCTGCCATGGCTCAATACAGTAGTTGAAGACCTTGTCTGCCATAGAACAGGCAGATCATAGAACACAGGCATAGAACATAGGCAGCCAGATCTCTGCACTGGAGCTTGCTCACCATTATGAGAGCTGAAAGTCCTTAAATCTAAAACTATTTCCTTAGCCTTTTCAATCAAAGAATCACCTAATTTGGGGGTGAAAACATATCCTTTAATCTTCCTCAATAGTACATCCACAAGGCTCTTGATAAACAACTACAAAAAATGAGGTTAAGCTGTTGGGGTTCATTTAGAACATTTTCTCTTACACAAATTGTTTCCCCAGGCTTACCTGGTAAGTGCAAGTTGGTAGTGTGCAAGTTATAGACACTTTGTTTGTTTCAAGAAAGCTTTTTGAAGAGGTGTAGCTCACCCCCACTCATTGACGTTGTCTGTGACAGGTAGGCAGCTGCCACAGGAGAGGGCTTGCACAGCTTCTCCGGCTGCTTATTTGTGTCAGTGGCATCCAGGAGATGCTCTCTGTGTCTGCCACCCAAACTGCCAAACTGCCACAGGCACCTCAGCAGTAATAATCTGTACCTAGCCTTGAGAGATTCTGTGGCTCGTGTAGAAATTCAGCTTCTCTAAAACTGATACCTTTCTCTTCAAAGTTTTTCCATCTGTGTGGCAAGGTTTATAGCTCCACTCTCTTGCTGTTATTATAGCAAAATTTGCAAAGGTACTTATTTGCATTTGGCATAATGGTTCACTCTTATTGTATAAGCCACAGTGACACCTTTTCTGTTCAGTCACCTCCCTGCACATCGAGATGTCAGCAGGACATGCAAAGAAGACAAGCATAGCAGCGACATCATCGCTGTTTATTGGATGTACTGTTGATTCGACTCAAGGTATTTTTACTTAAGCTATTTTCCTTCTGAAAACAACCAAGTACACACCAATCAGGCACTAGTGGGGAGACTGATCAGTATTGCTTATCACTTAGAAAGCACCACAAAAATACTTGTCACTCTACAGAACACCAATTCAGAAGTATTGAACAAACATGCAGGATAGTCTGTGTTCTAGCAGCTCAATTTAAAAACAGGATGTAAGTGTAATGTTAAAAAAAGAGAAAACAGAATAAATGTGTTACTGAAAATGATGTTTAAAAGTTCTGTACTGAATAAATTTAATTGCTTCAGTATTGCTTTGGCTTGCAGTATCCTTTCAGAGCTCTCAGTGTACTTGATGCTTAACTTTCTAGTTTAATTTAATCTGTTTTTGAAACCCCAGAGGCCCCCAGTATCCACAATACCCAATGCAAATTAATTCTATTTTAACAACATGTTACATGGTTTCATCTCCTTTTATTCATTTGTTTAAATTTCCCACTTGATGATTTCTTTTCATCCTACCTAAGCCTTGTAACATAAGAAACAGTAAGCAGTTCAACTCACATGCATTTTCTCCCTTCCACTCCATTTATCAATTCCTAGTTTATCCTCCGTCATTACTTCTCCTTGGGCTTAGGGATCTTGGTCTACTGAAGTGTTTCTGATATGAAAGCTATTCCATGTCTTAAGTGATATTTCCTCACCTTTTATAATGTGACTGTACCCTTTTTGAGAAGAGCACACTATTCAGAGCAGGGTGTATCATAGATTTATACAGTGGGGTAGATTTATTACTGCAAGCAATTTAGTATCTTCAGCTGCTAGTTTAATTGCATTTTGAAAAGATGCATAAAGACTAAAAAGGAAATGTAAATCTTTATAACTTCAGTCACTTCACACTGGTTCTGGGACTCATATTCAAGCTTAAATTTCTAAAGACTAATTACTGATTTGGGGAATCTAATTGTCCTCCTGGAGCTTATAATGCTAAGTATTTTTGAAGCTTAGCTTATAATGCTAAATATTTTGTAAGAGGACACTCAGGTGCTTAGATTCTGTTTGAAAACTCATCCCTGGTTGAAAAAGAAGTGTAATATTTTTGTTTCCTTCTCTCTCCAGATTCCTATGTGAGACTGGAGCAGGAATGAAAACTCCTTATCTTATAAGATAAAACATTTAAAATCACAAATCTTCTCTCTGTCTCTTTTTTTTTTTTTTTTTTTTAACTGGCATTTTCTGTTTGCTCCTCCTAGAAGTATCCTAGAAGACACAACCTGTTGCTGTAACTGGCCTAAAAGAGGTTCCTAGAGAGCTCTATAATGCAAATATACATACATATATAATTTTAATGGTCACACAGTAAGGAAGATTTTTCCCCTGATGAAACTGGTTGTATACAAGCCTATATACAAGGGTATAATGCATAACTGCAGCACTTCTTATCATAGAGAATTTGGGTACTTTGAACAATATCTTTAATCAGCATAGGTTCTCTGAAGGTGACAGAGCCACAAAGGCTGAAATCAGATGAAATAGGATGAAGCAACTTTCTGACCATGGCAAAATCATATCTCTACTGTCCCTTTTCAAAGGACTTGCAAAGGCTCAAACAGCATGATTTACCTTCCTATTGGAGGTCCAGACAGTCCTTATACTGCATTTGCAAGCTTTTTGGTCACAGCCATACTGCTGACAAAAGCATTATTTACACTGACAGGTCTGATAAGAGAATGTAAACACCTTAAAAGTGCCATTCCTCTTGCACAATAAGCTCCTGGCTGATGAATCAGCACTCCGGGGACAGCCCTTCCTGCCAACCACCCCTCCTGTTGTTCAGTCTGCACCTATCTCTGCTGCCATTGCACCATTCCTCTTCTTCAGGACTCCACATAATCCTCAGCCCAGCAAAGCCTTTTGCCAGCCAGCACAAAATGGTTGTGCCCCTTTTATAATCCAAATATTTCATAAACTGACAAATTAGAAGATCAGTTGGGTGTGATAACTGTTAGAATCCTTACCATACAAATATTTTCTTTTGGGTCAAGTGCACTTTTCCTGAATTACCAAACCAACCCCCCTCGATTAAAAATATAGATATAGATAATCATTGTCTGGTTAAAAATATTTTTTGCATAAGCTTGTAGGTTCCTCCAGAAGCCCCATGACTTCATCCAGATAGTAAACCACAGTACTCTCTGAGCAGAGACAGACCTACTGTGTTTGCAAAACACACGGCACCATCTGAAATCCTTCATCCATACTGGGTACAAATCCATTGATTGGAACCACGGATAAAAGTTTATCTTTTATTATCTTGTAAGAGATAAAAGCAGAGCTGATGATATGATCCAGCAAGTGTTTACAATCATATTATTGTATTTCATAAGCTGCCACTCCACACCTGTCAGCACAGCCCTGAGCTGTAGCTGCTGTGCAGGATGCAAGGCAGCAGAGTACACTCTGGGTGCAGCTAACTGGTTGAGATGCCCAGTGAAAACAGCAGCTGTTGCATGGGAGTGTGAGAGAGGACAGAATCAGGCTCTCCTTGGAGATGCACAGTGACAGATCGATAGAGATGTGCTCCAACACAGGACATTCCAACTAGATACAAGGAAATTGCTGGCACTATGAAGGGAGCCAAGCACCAGCACAGGCTGCCCAGGGAGGCTATGGAGTCTCCATCCTTGGAGGTATTTAAACATGGTCTGAGCAACCAGCTCCAGCTGGCCTGCTCTGAGCAGGGGAAGGGGGGTGGACTACCCAGTGTCCAGAGGTCCCTCCTCAATTACCCTGTGGTGCTGTGAGTTTATGGCCAGTTACTATATTGCAGTTGAAGGAGCACTAGTTAACAAGTTTTGAGGGTTTTTCACATCACTGTAACTATCCAGTGGAAGTACCAAGAAAAAAATAACCATTACATATTTAAATAAGAGAACAGAAATGTAGATGTTGGAGAGATGCTTTCCAACCAAATTATCAGTTGGCAGCACAGCTTCTCAGGAAATGGAGTTCACTAAGACATGGGGAATTTCCAGCATTCTAGAGTGTGGTTTTAACCAGATTTGAGATGAAAAATGCAGATAATATGTTTTACAGGAATAATCCAAAATATTTCAATTTTTAAAAAATGTTAATAGTGTTAAAGGATCATCACACAATACAGACATGCACATACATGCATGATCACAAATAAAATATAAATACATATGGAAATACAACAAAAATACCACCACTAAAACTTCAGGAAAAGTGATGCAGGGGAATCAAAATAAAAAAAAAGGAGAGAATATCCAAGTAGAATATCACAATTCAATTTTGAATTTCTTTGAAATTTTCCCATGGAAAAAGCCATTTGTTTTCAACATTCTTCATTGTGAAATACATCTTGTACCCTCTGGAGCAGCATTTTACAAAGAGAAAGTTCAGTTTCAAAACTTCACATTAGTTCTCTTCCGCTATTCCTCTAAGAGCCAGTATCTTTGAGGAATATGAGGAATACAACTCCTGTTTTCCTGAGCCACAGTTTTCCTTTCATCACAATAAAGCAGTGAATTCTTCACGTTTGCTACACATTCCTGTAATGTTTCACAAAATGACAGCTACAGATTCTACTGCCCTGGTTCTTTCCAGACCACCCTAACAAACAACTTCTGCTTTATTTTTAGAATTAGCCCTTCTTGCTGGCTTTTATTTTCCTGTGCCACCCTAGCATGATTTACTGCAATTCAAGTTTAACTATTAGCTTGCTGCACTGCACACCTGACTCTGTGGCACAAATAAAACTTATTGATTTCCCTCCAAGCCCTCATCACTCAGGCTAATTGATACCCCAAGTGCTGACGAACAAAAAGGACATAATTAATGTAACTTTCTTACTTCAAAGTATGGAGGACAGGTAATGAAATTATCTTCCCAGAGATCCTAGCAATCAGTCCTCACTATATTAAAAGCTGTGACACTATGCATTATGTCCCTGGGTGTAAGCATATAACATTTATGGATGTGAGTTATGGCCCAGAAAGGAGATTTGTGCTTCCAGTGGTACAATGCCACTAAAGGTTATGTCAGAAGAACTGAAAGTCTCTGTATCACAAGGTTATAAAGACCCATGATGTTGCAAATTCATGGTAGTAAAAAATGAGAGTGACTGGGGCTACTGCACAGTTAGTGTCTGAAGCAGCTGCTGCTCCACAGTCAGTCAGGAAAAGGTTAAGATTTTCTGGAAGTGATGTCTACACAGATGGCAAATTCCTCTTTCTGTTCAAATAAGACTGTCAAAAACAAAACAACCTCTTTCCCAGAGAAAGAAAACTAATTTTCCACGAATTCAACCCTTCTTTCTTCCACCATTTCCTCAGCTGTTGGTTCACTGCCAGCTCACTACATCCTCAGCCCTCACTCCCAATGGTTCTCAGAAAAGATTGTGTTTGCTGCTTGCTGTTGATTCCCAGCCCTGCTTACCCTATTCTTTCAGTGAACATTACATTCCCCTTCTCCCTGCTCTCATTCCTACTTTTTTCTCTTACCTTTGTGGTTCCATCCCCAGTTTGCAATATCATGTTCTGTTTGAGCAAAAGATGCTACCTCTCCCAAAAAAATCTGACTCATTCACAACACTGAACTCAAAAAGTTAATTGCCTCAGGGATTTATTCACCTCAACAGCATCAAGCTAAGTCCCTTTTTCTGATGATTCAGTTTCAGATCTGTGTGTCATCAGCTTTTTTTGCAGATCTTCTCTTGTTTTCCCGTGACAATCTTCATGTACTTCACTAAGATCTTTAAACTCAGCAGACTTCAAGAGCTGCAGGGATGGTCTTTTTTTCCCCTTTTCAGCCTTTCTCCAAGGCTTAAAAGGCTTCTCTTACATTCTTCCTTTTTTTTTTTAATCATGTAAGAAGAATCATCTGTATATCATAACTAGTAGGAGCTCAACCATCAGAATTAAATGTCTTCAATGAAGGCCTGTATCCTTTTGTGAATGAACTGCCTGAACTTTCATCTGTGAAAATGTGGATGTACAAATTTGCCGTTTCTGTGAACCGAAAACTTTCTCAGTAGCAGACCCATTTCTCCAGGAAGTGTTGTAGTTCTGTTCATAGTCTATGACCCAGGGGCATCAATAACTTACACATTACTGGACTTCCAGTCAGTTTCATACTCTCACACAGCTATACAAATAAGGGGGGGTATGTTCTAAGGATTTATATAAAAATCTGCTCAATAACATAAATAGCCTTTATTAGGTAAACAATAGCAGGAGAACAAAATTTTTGTTACCATAACTTGAATGATAATGTGAAAATGTGGAAAAACACATTTATGCGAGAGTGCCACATCTTTTAGGAATTTGCATGGAATTTTGAAATCTCAGTCTTTCTGTAGGTCTTGGCTGCGTGCGCATGGAGATGTTCATTTGGCTTGTGTCTACATACACAAATCAGATGGCAAAACTGATGTGGCAGAGGCACTGCTAGTGGCATGGCTGGCAATGTTTCCATCATTTTCAAGGAGTGAAACTTCATATAATTGCTTTTTGAACACGTACAAAAACTACAGCAGAACTGAGGAAGAAAATTCCCCAGCTGAGAAAGAAAATCCCCAGCCAAACTATTAATGCAGATGGGTCCCTCCAGCTCTTGCAAGCAGACAGACACCTATTTTAGGCCACCCAATTTCAGTGCTGTGCTAGCCCATGGGATATGCCATTTTCAATCATGTGTTCTGCCTGTAATTCCTATGCACAGCACTCACAGGGACTCCCAGTCTTTTTTTATAGGCAGCTATACTACATGAACTATGCAGTGGGTACTCACACAAGCAGCACTGGTTTAGCTCTCTACATTGTACTTGTTCAGCTGATGAGTAACTTGGGAGAGAGAGGCTGTGTGTGCTTCAGAGCTCAGCTGAACAGGGGAACTTCTCCAAAAAGTTGTGCTTACAGTGTCAGGGCCCAGGGCCAGCTTTGATCTTAGAGCAACCAAGACACTTGTAACAGAAAGCTCCACTTCTGAGAGAAGAGCCTGCAGAAGACACCTACATTCAGGAAAAGATAAATACTTTCCAAAGGAAAATTGTGAAACCCTTTTCTGATATTATCACATATTTTCTAACTATATGGCAAAAATTCACTTCACCATCTATTCCTACTGTCTGTCTATGTTTTGAACTCCACTTTCTCTCCCTTCCTAATTCTAGCCCTGCCTAATCAGCACCTCTCCCAAAATCAGTGACCTCTGTTGGTGTCTGAGTGCCCGAAGTTCCTGGTGTGCCATGCCTTAGCTGGCTGGTTCACTGATGGCTGTGCCAATTACTCCTGATGGGAGGGGCCTTTATGGGCCAAGGGAATGGAAAGCAGTCTCTCATTTTGCTAATCATAATTCCAATTATCAAAGTGGATCCAGTATTGTTTTTCTTAGCCCAGTTTTCACCGTAGTAGCCATGAATTTTCATGTAGCCTTTGAGTAAGCTGTGCTGGCTGCCCAAGTTCTTTCCTTATAAGTACTATCTATAGCTCTTGATCACTGGGCTTTCCCAATTCAATCAAGGGTAAAATCTAGCTTGCTCGGTCTCAGCTAAGGAGCAACCCATTTCCCTTGCCCTCAAACGAAGTCAAGCCAGTCAGTTTTTACATTGGAAAATCCTTTAAAAATATGTCTCTAGTAAATCCAAGGAGTTGTTCAATGAACCTATTCCATGACAAATTTGCACTTTTAAACAGAATACAGTCTCCTAATTCATGCATTTCTGTAGATAAATGTTAAATGAGGACAATGTGGCAAAATTCCAGATATCTTGCTGGAAAGCAAAAAGGTTAATTAATCCTCAGTGTAGAAGGTTAATTAATCCTCAGTGTAGTTTCAATCATGAACAAATAAAAATGTTTAAAGAGCTCCAGGGTTTAGATTTCAGCAGAGACTGATATGCATACAGCAAGACTGTGATGTTCTTCATCAGTGTCTGGTGCTCCACAGAGATTTTTCTGTACGAGTCCCAAAATTCAGGATTTAAGTGTTATTCACATAACCAAGCTTAGGCTGAATGGCTGAGCCAAACTTACCAAGATGGCAGGTTTTAACTCCTCATTTCTCCTCTTTACCATCTCTCCATCACCTAATCTCTTTTCCCTTCAGACATCACTGCTGTCCGTTCCACACCAGACACAGGCTATGACCACAGTCTGGCATTTCTAATGACTGCACACCCAGGGGTGTAGTCCACAACAGGAATTTGCCTGTTAAACATCATGTCCTAAGACTATAGTGACGTGGAAAACCCTTATTTTTCTGCCATGGTTTACTGTCCTAGACGCTGAATTTTCCCAAAGGTCTGACTATTTTATTTCTAGGAAAAAAAAAATGAGGTGTTTTGTGCAATTTTATAATTGGACAAACATTGAGACTGATAGTTCTGGTCCTACATCAATCAGAGGAGCTTTTTGCCATGATTTTGGTGGGATCAAATCAGCCCCCAAATCTCATGAATGATGTTCACAGGTGAGCTTGTATTTACTGCTGGCTGTTTGGGAGTGTGGCATATGAAGAATCAGACCTGCAGCTGCTATACCCAGGAGCTCAGCACTAAGCACACGATCCAGGGTGAGTGTGACAAGCACAGGGATGTACAGAGCAAGGTGGCACACCCAGCATCATTGGTTAAAGAGCTGAAATCTGATGTCTTTGCAGAAGGACAGAGAGCACTATTAATGTGTATTACCAGGATGTAAATTTGAGCTGTGAAACAGAACTATGAGATAAGCCACAGCCAAAATTATAGATCTGAGTTTTGTATCTATCTGCTGTGGGAAAATAGAACCTTGGATACAAGAGCACTTAAATCCAGGGCTTAGGACTTTGGACTTGAATCTAATTTTTCCATTTTTGTAGGTTTTTCAAAACTATGTCCAGATTTGATCTAACACAAATTCAGGCCCAGACCCAAAATCTCAATTCAGACTCAACTCTACTGAAAATGAGTTACCCAATTTATGGCATTTAAATCCAAATTTGTCCTAATTTCTAGGAATCTCAACCTCAGTTAAACTGATTCTGAAGTTCTATGGTGAAGTTCAGGTTCATACACTGGAAACATTTGGAGAAATTAGGATACCTGGAGTAAGTGGAAAACACAAGGGTGAAAATCAGAAGGAAAAGGAGACCAGCTGACTGCCAAGAGAGGGGAAAGAAGGGGACACTATTTCATGGCTCTGTTCACGCTTCCATCATGTAGGACATAGTCAGTTCTAGTGTGGAGGCTGTGGAGATAGCATGAAATATCTATATTATAATAAATCTTGGTTTTCAGGTTCTTCCTGGAATGAGAATATTCCTATTCTAAGCACTGATGCAGATCTACGACTGGAACTGACTTGTATCTCTCTTGGAAATTATGGCATCTGACTGCTTTCACCCTGTGAGAAGGTATTTAGTATTTTAGATTGCTGACACACTGGCATGATGCTGTAGAAATGACATGAATATGGGGTAACAGAACCAAGGAGAAGTAACTTAGTACCAGTGACATCTCTTCAATGGTGAAAGACCTTTATATTAAAATTAAACTCTTATTTTAAATATGGTTTCTTCTAAACTGAAATGGTAAAATTTTTTCTTCAGCCCTGAGAAGGTCATTTCCATAAATGGAGACACATGTAGAATATCACTGTTTCGGTTTTGCTATTCTTGATAGAGAAGGAAACCACAAATCCTTGCTTGCTCTGTACTCAGAAAGACAGAGGGAAAAACACTAAGTGACCACTTGCAGTGCAAGCACAGCCTGAGATGTATGTAAAAGCTGGTAAGAAATAAAACCCTTTTTCATTCTCGGTGAGACCAAAGGTATAAACCTCCTGACACAGGGTGTCCCCTTGGTCAGCAAGATCCTCACAGGCTGGTGAACTTGGCAGAAACTGTTGTGTGTTAGTGCTCACTCTCTCTCTTGTGCTCATCATTGAAAGTAATTCCCCTAGGTGCTGCACAGACCCGAAAAGGTCATTATTCAGACAAGAAACGAACACTCAAAGTGACACGCAAAAAGCATCTTACAACTGCCTTTAGAAGGGCAGTGACATTGCAGAAACCCAACAAAATTATCGTGTGACACTCAACATGATATTGTGGGTTTTGTCCTTATCATTATCCACATTTCTGTTTGCCAATTTATCCTGTGCATGTGTGAAACTGTGCATCCAGCCTCGGCTGCAGTTGTTGCTGTACTGTTTTGCACACTCTCTGCAAAGCTTTGGCACACATGGACCAAGTGCAGGTTCCATAAGACCCACACAGGGCAGTGATGATTGTACTGCAGAAACACTCAGGGGTAAGAGCAGGGCCATGCATGGAAAGGGAGCCCAAACTACATGCCAGAGAAGCCTGATAGGATAAAGAAGTTTGAAATTGTAGGGTGGTTGCAAAACTCAGCTGAGACTTGCATGGGGCTGCAGTGAACAGCAGACTGAATGGGTTCTCTCATAAAAAAGAGAGGAAATCTTAGCAGTGTTAAAAATTCTGTGAAAAGGAGAAAGCAAAAGCAGTAGTTAGAAGAAATTGAGATCAAAGATAGAGATTTTCTTTAAGGTGGAAAAGTTAAAAACTTGTTTGCATTATGCAGCAAAAAATCCCGGAAGAGAAATTAATTTGGTAAGCAGAAGAGAGCAGAGATGAAGGGGTGCAGCCAGAGATCAGCTGCCAGCAGGGGTATATTCCCTGCTTCTCATGGCACACACTGCTGCTAGGGTGCCTGTAGCTTGCACAGCACCACCATTTTCTCTAGACAGCTGCTTAACTGATCATATTCCTCTTTAACCATTCTGGAATGTATTTTTAGGACTTTTTGGTTGGTCATTGCAGTGGGCCAAGGAGCAATAATGACAAATCTGACCTGGGCTCTTGCACCTGTGAGTGTGGGCACATGCAGACTCTGGGCACAGCCTGTGCTCAAAGTACACTTAGCTTTTTTAAAGGATGTATTCCCCTAATTGATGGCATAGTCCAGAAATTAAATCTTGTCTCTGGAGCATTAGACTGGGACCCACAGTGCATTTTTAATTCCATGCCTCCTACAACGCAATTTGTTGATGACGACTCACATAGTGCACTGAATAGTTACCCACACAGCAATTGCTGGGAAGTATCTTCCAACTTAAAACATTAATAATTTTTGACACATGTGGAAAAAGTTAAATTGAGGTGAAGCTGTCTTGGTTTTCCTTTTCCTTTCTGTGAGACGTTCAACATTTGTCTCAACCCCAACATTATTTAAGTGTACTTGGTGCTCACACAAGAGTTTGGGGCTGTTGAGCATCCCAAAGGGCTGGGCACACAAGTCCAAGGCTAAACTTTCCTTAAGAAAACATTTCAGGTTACCTTTAAAATTATAGGCCAAATGGCAACAATAAAACAGGTAATAAACTACTATCAAAACCAGAGCCCCGTATCTCCTTTGCAAGCAAACATCTGAACAAAACCAAACTACCGGTAGTGCAATAAAACACAAAGGGTGTGGAGTTTGTGTAACATGAAGACATAATTTCTGCTTCATGAATCTACTTATAGAAAGAGGAATGAATTTCTGGGAAGTAAGCAAGTTCATTTAAACAGAAAATAAACTTCAAAGAGAATCATAAAAAGGGGAGGGCAAACACAGAGATCACTTTGTTTTGGACTCTGTACAATTGCTCAATAGAAATGTCTGCTATTCAAATTTAATTTTTGGTTTAAATATTACAGTTTCTTTTGCTGCTCTTGGCAAAATTAGTTCTTATCCTTGGGCACTTCTATCTTACTCTTTTTCTTAGCCTCTGAGCTCTGTCGCAGAGACACCAAAGTTCATTCCCACAGACTGGCCTCCAGGATTGTGGCTTGCTTATAGCTTATCCGAAAGTGTGGAGTGATATTTTCAGATATGGGCACCATACCTGCAAAAACAGTACAAGTTAGCTCAAAGTTTGAGAAACTGGATGTGTCACTACTGCAGAAAAAAATTTCTTCATTCTTTCTTTTCAAGCTACAACACCGACTTCAACTATAAGGAATCTACTTCTGATTTTTAACTTAAAATTGCATGTCTTTAGAGCAGCAGAGGGTTAGCTGGCAAGTCAGCCCCTGCTTTTTCCCTGTCTCTGATTGTAAATCCTCTTTTAAAAGTCTGTGATCCTCTTCAGCAAGGCATATTAAAAGAAAGATTTTAATTCTTATCAAAGGTTGTAGATATATTTTCCACAATTTCCTTATTCTCCTGAGTGCTGCACCAGCTGACATTTATGGATTTAACTATTAGCATACTATACATGATATATTTTAACTTACATATGCATCTTTATACAGTAGCAAGGATAGCTGGTTTTAATAGTTAAATTTCCCATGGCCTTTAGTGGACCTTGCTACTTATGGGGATCTACCTCATTTTCCTGTCTTTGAAAATCCAAACCAGTATTAATATATGACAACTTTTATAGTAACTCTTTTAATACCCAAAATAAGACAATTGGTATTTGCATACAACAGATCCCAGAGGTCCAAGAAGATAAAGTAAACCAAAATCACAACACAAAGTCCACTGGAGGCAGAGCAAAGACATGGTATGACCCTTGAGACATTGGGATCGTTTTGGTTATCTGCTACACTGAAAGCTGGGGGAAAAAAAATAAAGTTCCTTATTTACCCATAGGCTTGTCCTTCTCTTGTGAACATCAAACTCACCTGGAGCATGAAATGTTTCTGGAGACTATGGCATTGTTTTGGTCTGGTTAATATTTCTTTTTGTAAAGCTTTTTATCTTGTTTTTCAAACAGTGCTAGCACCAAAATGACCTGACAGCTTTTATTTTTAAAGAAGTATGACTGGTCTGATTCCCAGGAATAACTATTTAAGCCAGAGGGCATGTGGTAGCCAAAGATCCTCCACACATATAAACAAGTTGTTCTATAAAACTTTGCTGCAGGCAGAGAAATGTGGCAGATAAGGCACTGCTGGATGACAGTTACATTTTCCTCAAAGTAGGAAAAACAATGTCATAGCTCCCAAAGGCCCCATCTCTGTAGGCTTGAAATAGAGCAAAAAATTAAAAAGAATGAAAAAGAAAGCAAGCAATGTTTTCCATTTCTCAAGAACTGACAGTAATAAAAAGACAATGGATAAGCCTTTCTTGCACTGTATGTAATATTTTTGCATCTTCATGAATGGTATGTATACAAAACATACATAGAGATGTCAAGAAAAAGAATACCATCAGTGGAACCACAGAGTTGAGATAACAAGCATTCAAAGGCAGGGAAACACAGTCTTAAAATAAAATGCTATCCCTGAACTTTACCCTTCTATATTTATTCTAAAATATTTGATTTGTTATAGAAATAAAGAGAAATATTGGTGATTCCAAGAGCGCTAAAACCATAAAACCATTTTTTGTCCAACTCAACATATTATCCTTCACCAAAAGTAATGTTTGGCCCTTGAACATCTATAGGCTGTAGAACTTCACCTCAGCTAGTTCTCTGTAAGTCTGTAATATTTGAATTGCAAAAGTGTATTAATTAATCTAACTTTGGTTGAACTGCCTTATTGCTCAGTTATCCTTGCACAATGAAGGTATGGTTTTATCAGGGGAAAAGTTATTGAATGTGTTTGTGACGCCTGGATAGACTACCTGGAACAGAGGCTAGACAGAGTTAAAGGAATAAAGCAGGTATTCATTAAAAGGCCTTCAAAGGATACACCTTGGGCAGTATAAGAGCCTGGCCAGGTCTCTACCCAAGATGGACACAAGATGGACACAAGATGGACACAAGATGGATGTCTGCTCACAAGTTTCCACACTTTTATAAGCTTTGGTCCATTTACAAGTTGGGGTTAATTGTCCAGTTACAGCTTCAGGTGATGCATCCTCCCAGATTGCACTCACTGTTCACTGTTGTTTACACTTTTTGGGCCTGAAGCTGCAAGGTGTCCTTGGTTCTCAGGCTAGAAAAGGATTGTTTTGTCTAACTAAACTGTGAAGAGAACTTGCTAAATTCTTAATGAAGAATGCAGTAGATACATACTCCTTGCTGCAGAGGGACAAACTATAGAACTCAAATTTAGTAAAACTGTATATCTTCGGTATAAGAATTTCTAAAGATCTCCTTTTAGTACTCAGTATTATTACTACTATCCTTTTTTAACCCACCCAAATGTTAATGGTCTCATAAATTAAGCAACACACACTCTGAGTACATCCTTTTTTGTTTGTTGTTTGTTTTTTTTAATGTGAAATAAAACCAATAATGAATTCATTATCTGTCTGTATTGATATTGGTCAGAGACACTTAATTAAGTACTTCACAAATGCACCATTGAACAAAGTGTTCCTGTAGGTTAAAAATAAATGAAATGTAATATTAATTCCTTTGTTTAGGGATTAGAACCAAGGATTCCTGCAGCCTGGTGGAGGTTATCAACTAAAACCACAGAAGAGAAAACAGAGGACACCAAGACCACAGGAAACCCATTAGACCCAAAAGTAATTATGAGCTAAGTAATGTGGTCCTGGGATATTTCACATAAAATGTTTCCTCTAGAAATGGAACAATATTCATGGAAATATGCATTGCTTCACCTAAATCTGAAGTATTTTGTGTATAATTCTGGTCACTCATTGTTCAGAAGGGATGAATTCTGGATGTAAAAGCAGTGCAGATGACTGGCATGAGCCAAAGAATGGATAGGTACCATACATGAAAATACAATAGGCTCATTTGTTTAACCTAGTGAAGGTCATTAGTGAAAATGGAATCGAGCATAACACCAAAAAGCTAAAATAACTTCTTCAGCTATTGCATGATGCTGACATTTGATGGAAATTGGGATTCTGACATTTTAACAATAATGTAGGTAGCTAACCAGCAAAGAAATACATTTCTGAATTAGACGCTAAATGAAAATAGAAACCTAATTGCTTTACAGAGAGACACAAATTGTGAGAGGTATGATACAGTTGTCTGCTACAGGAGAGACAGAGACTTGATCATCCAAAATGTCGTTTTGAATTGTATCATCCTACCTAATAGGTTTTAATCCTGTAGGTATGGTATAACCCATATGTTTAATGGGGTCCAGCCATGCATAGAAGACCGGTCCTACCTGACAGGTACTACCACTTCAAAATCACTTCTAAATTTAAATTGAGAGCTCTCAAGCAATGTTAACTCACGTTTAGCATTTTCCTGAAATCTCTCCTGTTTGCTATGGCTACAAACGTGCAGCCAGTGGCTGTCCCTGCTAAAAGCAGCTTCCAGAACACAGGTTAGCCAGACTGTGCTGCGTGGGCTCCTCTGCCGAGTGCTGCCCAGTGACACAGCCCTGCTGCAAGCTGCCTTGCACTGAGCACAAGCACTCAGGGAGCTGGAAACCCTGCATGGAGCACACAGTAAACCTAGAGGACTGTGGGAGGGACTAGCTGTATTGAAGCAGCCAGGATTTGGAAATTTTGGCTTTCAGTAAGAGGACAGTTTGTTAACATGAACTGTGGATCCTGGAGCATTCCAAGCCTGGCTTTTTGACTTCAGCCTGTTTTCATAAAAGACCATTTTTCTGTTGAATGGGGTGGTCCCACCCAGGGGTCACTCTCTGGTGTATCTGCAACTTTGTCACCACAAGGTGAAACTGCAGCTATTATTAAACTGAAAAGAAGTTTTGCCCACCTACAGCCATCGCCTGTCATTCCCCCTGCAATCTCATTAAGCCATGTTTGCTTTGCTGACACCAGCACTGCCAAAAAGCTCAGCTGGCAAAGGAGTCTGTGTTAGTAATGTGGCTGGCATTCTGCCTCCTGCAGCTGAGGTCACTTCTGAGCACTTCTGAGTCCCTACTGGTCCACTCGGACAGATGGCCTAAAACTCTCTCCCTCTGGTCAGCTTCCCAATGATGTAGCAGGCTTACAGTTGGACTATTGCACTGGCCTTGCTCTCTAGCAGTGATAATATCTATAACTGCTATTTTCCTTGCCTTGTATCTTCCCTAGCCAGCCACCAGAGTTGTTGAAATGCTTTACTGTGTTCCCATTCTACTCAAAAGGTCCAAGCAGCCCTGCAGACCATTCCCCGTAATTCACGGAAACAACTTAGCTTTGCTGGAAGATTTTATTTAAATCGTTTTGATTTTGGGTTAGAATCCTTCTTATCCAGTTCCTGTGTGAAACACTCATCACTCTCACTCATGCAGCTCTTTTGATTTCAGAGGCCAGAGATGTGAAGCACAAACTTTTCTCCTTTGCACAGTTTATAAACAACTGTAACTTCTAGGATGGAGTCCATTTCACTTCACCTTAGCCATTGAAAAGTCAGCCTAAGTCAATAATTTAGATTATCTCTATAATGGTTGGAAAGGAGAAATTTCTTTTAGAAGGAAGATGTCTCTTACACTGGCATGTGATGAGGTCTTAGCCTTTGGGAAGGTCTCTCTCCATTAAATACATGTCCAGAACACTTAACACTCAGAAACAAAAGGTATATGAGTCTGATGATTGATGGTTTATATCTTGAGAGTATTTTGTAACAGAAATGAATTATTTCTGGCTCTTAAAAGCTAAGTAAAACTTTGTAGACCATTTCAGAGAAGGTAAATAGAAGCACATAGAGAACATCTGGCCTGTCAAAAGACAGACTGGCAATCACTGTCAGTCACAAGATGAAGACAGGACATCCTCAGTCACAATCCTGTGCTAAGACCATTAAACCATGCCTCTTTCAACAAACACCTTTTTACTTGTTGCCTGCAAACATCAACAGCAGTTTTACATGGGTTAGTAATTGCTTGCAGTGCCTTGCCTAGAATAGTGTGGTAACACATAAAGGATTTTCTGTAACTAGGTAGACAGTCCATGCCCCTTAACCCCTTCAAGCCAGCTTGAAGTTCAGTCTGGTTCCACATCCAGAGCCATTCTAAGTGATACTTCCTGCTTCAGATTCAGTAAAATTCCAGTGGAGACACAGTTGTACCAGAAAAGTGTTGGTTGATTTCTGGGGCTTTTTTTTTTCCCCAGGAAAGAAGGGATATGATCAAAAGCAATCTTTCCTCTGACCTTAACTGTGGAAGGCTTGCCAGCTCCAAAATATTTTCCAGAGTAAATTAGACCTCAGGTCTTCACAAGGACTATGTCACCTTCCACACATAAAAGTCAGGCCAGTGAACCTTCAAGTTTTAGGTTATCCAAGCCACTATGTGTGTGTCCGTGATAACATACACATTTATGTATATTTGAGTGCACCCACTCTTAAGTGGGTACACTCAAATATACTCATTCTCAAGAAGTGTTTGGATGAGCACACACACAATTTTATCATTTTTAGGAGTAACTCTTGATTCTGAAATACTTGTTCTTACTAATGAAGTATGCAGCTCAACAGTAATTTGTATGCACCTATAGGGGAACTCCAAAGAGCTATCTTTCACTTTATCATGCTGGACTTAGCCTTCTGAAAAGACTGAGCAGATCAGGAAGGGAGAGGTATGGCTATAAAGCCAGGGTGAATAATTTGTGGTGCAATGTAGTTGTAAAATCACTGGGCAAATACCTACTGTATCTCTAACCCATGGAGCTGCTGGATGTGGAGAGCATGTTATGGAGAGTGTCATACCAGAGGCTGCATGGAGTCCTGAATTTTTATTGCCAGCTTATCAGAAAGAGTCATAAGAAAAAGGAATTGCTCTTTTTCAAACAGTTCAGTAGCTGAGAGCAGAAAATAGTGGGTTTGTTTGTGATAAGGACAGCACTACACCCTGCACTCACTCTGCTACTGTATAGAAAGAGAAAATATGAGAATGCAAAGCAATAGCATTTTCATTTCAGGTTGTAAATGCTACACTCTGCTCTCCGTGCCCCATGCTTCGTGCTGCGGAAAAGCTGCAGCATGCCAGACAGGAGCTCTTTTCAAACAAAACTGGGGAAACTGGAAAACTACACTGTTTTACTGCATTTAAACTCCCTTCTCATGGTAAGCAACAGCCATACCAGCAAGCCACAAAGCAAGAGACACCTTAATGGTCCAGGAAGTTCAGAGATCTTTGAGTTAAATATTGAGCAATGCAGGTGCAGGCTGCAGATGGGAGGTTGGGGTGTGAAAGCATGCCAAGTGCATAACAAAACTCGATTGAAAGAAGCCAGTATTAAGATCTGTCTGAATTCATTGCACATAGATGGCAGGAATTCCACAGATAGCCTATGTGAAACAAGAGAGTTTTCAAGGTTCCTCAGCCTGCGAGCCACTGCCATAAAAAGGCACCTGTGTTGCTTTGCTCTCTCTCAATTACAATTATCACTGCACACACCCGAGGATATCTTCTGCTAAATATGCAGGGGCAAATAACTTCTTGACGCAGCACAGCTGAAATGACTATGTTCACAGAATCAATGCTTTTTCAAGATTTGTGTCTAATTATTGCAGAATTAAGAACTGAATGTTCTGCTGGTCTTACCCCATCATGCTGTTTCATCTGTAAACTACAGGAGGTAATAACAGAGGTGACTCTCTTACATGTAAAGCTTAGTGAAGAGAAACCCTATCAAAGCAGCCCCTTGCATTTCCTTGGAAGCACTGACATACTGGCTTTAGAATCTAGGCCATTGTTCATACAGTGGTTTTGATATATAGAGCCTTGTGCCTACACTAACTACTCCATTACTGTTGATACATACTTAAAAGACAGGCTTTATGATTTATTATTCATGTCTTATGTTTCTTTGCTTAGGTTCCAATTCTTCCTAACCTTTACAGCCAGCATTTTAAGTTTACACATTATCAATTATTATACCAGAAATATATGCAGTATATTGGGTTAGGCTCATACACAAGCCTTTGTACAATCTAGGAGACTTCACAAAGACTGAAACTCTCTCTCCTGAAGTATCTTTGAAATTATGCCTATACTTCTATTCCAACTTAAGGATGTAAATAGGATTTATATGCATGAATTGGGCTGTTGCTGGCTATTAGCACATGGGTGAATTTGGTCCAGTGGGTGCGTATGTTGATTTTCCACTCTAGAATTTCTGATCCTCCCAATTCTTCATTACTACCTGCCAAGATTGCTATTGTTACGTTTGGTTTTTTGTACACCTGAAGAAAGATTTATAACCTTTATGGTCAAAGTATTCCACATCTGATCCTTTTTCTATTTGCCTTTAACTCTCTTCCCCAGCCCTGATCACAGCTGCTTGAAAAAGTTTAAATGTATTGATGATGTTTTTATTAATTATTCACGTAACTAAAAACTAGTTTATTAACTGAGTAGGTCTTGATTTCTGGAGTACTGGGGAAAATGCATGTCACTGAGGGCTTCTCTTAGCTGATGATGTCCATATAAAAGGTTCTAACTTTCCAAAGTGCATATTTCTGAGAACTTCTACCTCCAAAGGACTGGTGTTTGCAACAATTTTCTCTGGAAGATTTGAGAGTTTAAACATTTCAGACTTAGTGGCAAATGCTAAAGCTTTTTTTTTTTTTTTTTTTTTTTGAGAGAAACATTAATTTGTATTTTGAGTTATATAATTATTTCCCTAAGGTAATAAAACTCAGCTGCTTTTGAAAATGAATGTTACTTTACCTCTCTTATTTTTTAAAATAGTATTTCCTTAAGCTTGATAGCTTGATTCTTAAATTAAAGTACCTTTTCTATTTTCACATTACATCTTAAATAACTGATGCATTTTACAATCCTCTCTGGAACCCAATAAGTAAAGCTCTGATTTGAGACTTCTGTATTATGAATTTATAGTTCTTGCTTGCCACAAGAACACTCAAAAAAGAGATGAAACTTTGTACCAGAATATAATGCTATTCAAGCATAGAAGAAAAAAACCAAAAAGTTGAAAATTGCATTAGAAGAGCCATTAGTATTACCCAAGAAAAATACATATATTCTGTACAAAACTGGAGATTCCACAAACCCCAAACTCTACATTTTCAGCTATTCATTGAATACCTGTAGCAGATTGTCCAGGTCTTTTATTAGGAGTATGCACAATATATTGCCCTCTCTAGATGTACTCCGCAACTGCTTCATAAACAGGAGAAATGGCAACAGGCACAATGGAAGAGGCTAAAGGAAGACTTTGGACATTGTTTGGCCTGAAGAGATGACAGAACAGATTTGATGCCTGCAGAAATAAATACAGCATATTTATTGATAAAGTATTTTATTTGTAAATACAACTTTTATTTCTTTTTAAAAATAAGCTTCAGGATTTCTACAGCAGATTTTTATGATGGTATTTCCCAGTAAGTGTTCACCAAAGGCTGGGATGTGAACATACTTTTGCCATGCCTCACTGGTGAGGTTTTGCTGAAGCAGTTCCTTTGAGAGGTGCTCACTACAGGAATAACTTTGCTGTTCATAAGGGATCCAAAGAAGCCTGAGGAGAGCATGCCTTCAGTGCAGACAGAGGAGAGTAAATTGAAAAGCCTTCTTCATGTGCTCCTAATCTTGTTCATCTTTGTCCCATGTAATTCAGACATCCCCGACAAATCTTCCACGTGCACATGAGCAGCAGTGCTCTCCCAGCACCAACACACTTCAAAAGGCAGCCATTATTAACATTCCATGACTCTTCCCACACTCATCCCTACTAAAAACCTCTTACCAAGTTTCTGAAAGCATCTTTGGAGCTTTGGAAAGTGCCACTTGGCTATGCCTGTTCCTGCTCCAGGTCAACTGTATCCTCTTTAAAGACCTTTTCCTCTCTTCCATCTCTCTTGTCAAAGGACACAGTAAGGATAAGGTTTTCATCTACAGTTTGTATAGATCCAACAACCCATGTTTTGATGTGACCCAGGAGAGGTAAAATCTCATTTCTGGATAGTTTTCAGTAATTTTTCCTGTTTTGGGAACTGTTTTATTTCTGTTTAAATGTTACTATAGATACTGGAACTTAGCCTTACAAAGTTACATAACCAGCCTCTGCAGAGGCGAGGGCAAGGGTGTCTGGTGGGACATAACACCCTCCTGTGCAAATCTGACACACAGAGCATTTGGTGCAAAAGGGCTGGGAGGGGAAGGTACCCTTCACTCCTCTCTCCAGGTCTGGGACACTGTGTGCCTGCCCTGAGGCCCAAAAGGGACAGAACATGGCTGAAGCATCTGGGAACAACTGGGTGAAACGAGTCATAGGACAGTCATAAAAAATATTGAAAGGGTAACAGCAGATACTGCTCAGACAGAGACAGCAACACACCAGCAGACACTCCACAGCTTGGAAACAGGAATGAAAGTACTTTGTGTTTGTCTGGACTGTTCAGGACAGTGATGTGTACAGAAACCAACCTTGGAAGAAGCTAAGTCAGGCCCAGGGTGTTGGAGTGGCCAAGCACACCAGCTAATTAGCCCAAAAAACAGAGCTAGTCAGTTGTTGTGTCACTGCTGTCTCTGTGCCCAAGATCTGTGGTGATGGCTGGATAAACACAGTTCAAAAATCACCAGTTTTCTGAAAGCAAACTGAGCAATGTTGCCATGGTAGTATGCTCATGGCCTCAGGCATTTTTCTATTACTCATGAATATTTCTTTGTCATATGGTTGGGAAAAAGACGTTTCTGAACCAACTTATACAATAATTTGGCTTTTTCATCCTGTTCATAAATTAGGAAATTGCTTAGGAAAAGTCCACTACCCTCAAAGCCCAGAAATTCTCTATTGCTCCACCAAATACAACTGAACTCCAAGTGGACACCTGCATGTCAGAGGGAAGGATGGTGCACTCCTTTCCCAATGTTTTCAACAAAGCCAGGCTCATCTCTTGACCTCTTGAAACATTGAAGCCTAAATCCACAATTCTGAGCGGAGACAGACATTTGAACATTTAACACAGTATCTACTAATTCAGACACTGTAATTTTCACACTTCCCTGCTCACACTACCAGTTTCCTGAAAATTGTGATCATGCTTCCCTATTTCACAGAGCTGGAGCAAAGAAATTTCCTTAGCAAGTATGTGATGCTTGTCACCAAAGTCTAAAGGAAAGGACTGAAAAGCTGAAATAGAAAATCCCTGCATCCCAGGCATATAAAATGGCCAAATGCTTTTTATTTAAGTTAGGGTCTTGCCATTGTAATCTTGCCTTTGTTGGCAACTGCTGCAAATGCCCCCTCTTCAACCAGTGCAGATGCTGCTGCTTCTTTAGTGAAACAAGGAGAGAGCTCAACGAGACAGAGACATCAGGCACAGACATTTAGGACCAGAAGTAAGAATTAATCAACATCACATGGCAATAATACAGGCAAGCAGATTTTGGGAACAGAAGCCTTGTTTCACCTTCCCTGCATATACCTGCTACCCCAGTTTGATATCTCACAACTCTGTCTTACTGCCAATTATACTGATACCAGAGCTTTTAACCCATATGTAGCTTTTAATTAAATAAAGGCCATTTAGATACTCTTCACAAGCTATGAGTATAGTGCTGTACTTGAAAGTCTCCAACACCATTTGAAAAAAGTGCACACTTAAGTTAGTAGATGTTCCCCAAAGCATGTAAAACAGGTCAGACACAGGTCCACTGCATCTCTACATTTAAAAAAACAGGATTTATGTAACCACAAAGAGGGATAGTAAATGATCCAGCACTGACAAGGCAAGCAGGAGGCCCTGAGTCCAGTGCTTGTACTGCATAGATATATATTTAAATATACAGACATTTCAATTCTTTTTCCACCTTCTGTTAGAAACATGAAATGAAATGAAATGAAATGAAATGAAATTCCTCACAAAAAAAAAAACTTACAAAACAAACAAAGAAATTTTAAAAAGCTCAGTTTGCCTTGAGAAATGCCAATAAAGAACAATTTCTATGACGTACTGACTCCCCTACTGCCCAGGTTTTGGCTGGGAGAGTTGAATTTTTTCCCTAGTAGCTGGTACAGGGCTGGGTTTTGGATTTAGTATGATAATAATGTTGATAAAACACTGATGTTTTAGTTGTTGCTGAGCATGCATACTCTAAGTCGAGGACTTTTCAGCTGCCCATCCTCTGCCAGCAAGGTGGTCCTCAGGAAGCACAGAGGGAGCATGGCCAGGACAGTTGGCCCAAAGAGGCCAAAGAGATGTTCCATACCACAGAGTGTCACACTCCGTGTAGAAATTGGGTGGGGGAGAGGTCAATCACTGCTCAGGGACAGGCCTGGCATTTGTCAGTGGGTGATGAACAATTACAGTGTTCATCACCTGTGTTTCCTGGGGTTTATTTTGCTGGGGTTTTTATTGTTTTGGTTTTTGGGTTTTTTTTTTTTGCATCCCTTTTCATTTAAATTACTACAGTAGTGTTATTATTATATTTTATTCCTATGATTAAGCTGTTCTTATCTCAACCTACAACCTTTTTTCCCCCAATTCTTCTCCAATCACACTGGGGGCCAGGTTGCAGCAAGCAGCTGTGTCACACTTAGTTACCAGCTGGGTTTGAACCATGACTCCTCTTCTGAACAACCTGATTCCTTCAAAACTGTTTCAAGATGCATTCTGAAAACCTGAGGACTTAAAAAGGACTTTGTCTTTTTTGAAAATGTAGTACTGGTATGAAGTGATGTAGATTAAGGAACAGAAATGGTGAGTTTTCCCCCAAAGCTTAGACTGCAAGATGTTTTTCTGGTGATGGTTTTATCTGATTCATGAAAAATTTTGAAGCTGTTTGGCAAAACGTACTGTACAAACGCTTTCCTATTGCATTGAAGAAACTATGAGCACAACTGAAAGACTTGCACGTATTGTGAAATAGTTTCTTTACTTTCACATAATTTTAATGTCACTCACTTTCTGGATGAAATCCTGAACCATAAACTGAGCTGTAAGCAGGGTACCTATGTAGTAACCCCCATGTTCTGAATGCCACATCCCCTTCTATTTCAGTACTTTTGCTTTTACAATTCCATAGGGCTTTGCTTGAATTATAACTACTGATGGAGTACGTCAAATAAATTCAGGCCACTTTAACCGATCAGTTCAGTGTCATTCTTTGCTCAGAAATGCCAGTGTGACCTTACTATTTGCTGACTCTGTAAATAAGTAATTATTTGGCTTACATATTAAGGTAACACACCCTAGCTAGTTCGAAAAACCAGACCTACAAGATAATCTTCATCTCAAGTTTCTGCTGGCTGTACTGTCCCAAAGAATATCCTCATATTGAATAAGTGAAATTTCATCTAGCATTCATACTGTAGTTGGACATGTGAGGCACAGGTGGTGAAAGCAATAGTCATCAAACAGGCGTTTTCTCCCATTAATTTATGAGTATAGAATATTGCTCTGCAGATAGAGAGATATATTTTTCTTACTGCAGGAACTGCATTGCTAAGTACGCAATTAAAATTTTCTGTCAAATCACTTTTCATTAAAATAGGTGGATCAATAATGACATTATTAGATATCTGTGTAGAAAGCAAAGAAATTAAATTTCATAGAAGAGGTCTATATTTCACACTACAGCTGATATCACCCCATTAATCATTTTTTAATATACACTGAAATTCTAAATATCATTGCTTTACAAAAGTAGTTTGGAAGTATCATGAAAACAGCAGTTATGCTTAAAAAAATAGACGCGCTGATATAATTTTTTTAAAGTTTTGATATTATGTATTTTCCTAGATTTTTTTGCCTTTAATACTTAGAATATGCAGTAATTTTAAAAAATGTTATTGCTGGTTAAAATAGGGAACAGCACTTGTTCTCAGTTTTTAACCAACAGATGCCATTCTTGCTGGAGTATACAGTACACATAGAGGTATGTAAGGTGGTAGCCACTGGCTATTCCTTTACTTTGTTCTTAATGCCTGCATTATGATAATTTTAACTTGCAATTTGTTCTCATTCAGGTTTTGTTTTTAACAAGCACAGCATTTTATAGCTAGAAGTTGCCATGAACAGCCTGATTTTAAAGTATATAATGATCCTTATCTTCCCCCAGCAGTGGTACTTAATGCAGAAGCAAAGAAATCACAGTGTTGGTGAGGCTGGAAGGGACCTCAGGAGGTCATTTAGTCCAAACTCCCCTTCAGAACAGGTCCTGAGTTTAGAATGGATTTGTCTAGACTGTGTCCAGTCAGATCCTGAAAACCTTTTGAAAACATTTCAGAGCTTCTCTGGGCAACTTGTTCCAAAACTTCAAAACAAAACAACATTTATCCTTGTTTTGGCTAGAATTCCCCTCTCCCATTTCCTCATTTTTAGGAAACCACTGTCTCCCATTTCCACACTGTGCTCCTCAGCTTCAGTTTCACCTCCTCAGTAACCTCCAGTGCTCAGGAGGCTGCTCTTAGGTCTCCTGACACCATCTCTTCTCCAGGCTGTCACAGCCTTTACTGAAATACTTTTTTCATATAGTGATATTTTTAATTTATGAAAATCTGCTAAAGATGGCAGCTAGTTCAAACTGGTCAGAGCCTGCAGAGCTTTTTCAAACAGCAAGAAAATGAACCAATATCTTACCAATTTTCAGTATATTCTTCAGTCAAATGTATTATATTCTACATTTTGTCTGATAAGTCTTTTCAGGGTCTCACAATTCAGCAAAGAAATGTGCTAACTTTTCAGTAAGTATTCAATAACATTAAAGAGATACATTTTTTAGTTCTACATTAACTTTTCAATTTCTTCCAGTGTATCTTTTTCATACAATACCAGCTTTGCAAGGGAAGAAAACCCAAAACAACAAACCAAACCAAACATTGTTTCCCAAAATTGCATGCTTTTGGAGTCTGTTTTTGAATATTGAGCATTATGAGTCATTTGTGACTGTGGAAATTCCAGTAAGTCAATGGAGTTACGTCAGACCTGAACTGGACTCTTTAATTCCTGACAGTACATCCTAAACTACACAAGCAAGCAATGTCCCCAGATGTGATAGGAGTGTTAACATCCTCCATATTTTAAGACAGCTCTCAATCACCCATATTAAACCCAAAACCTCCATTCTTGCAGGACACACAAAAACCTGTGATCTCTGGATATATGAAACCTCCAAAGATCAATCTGTCTCCTACTCAAGTTATATAAAGCCATACAAAATGGGGAAATAAATTCTTAAATGAAACAAAAAAAAACCTCAACAAAATTCTTAAAATTTATCTATTTTCCCATCACTCAAGCAAATAAAGAATAACTGAAGGTCTAGAAGCTTTAACTATAGGCCACTATAGTTAGTCTTAACTATCTCCTGGAAGATCAAGACCTAGTTTTCCCCTAGGAGTAACCTGGCATTACTCCACTGAGTTGCTTAACTGAGCAAAGTCAAATGACTTTTACGTGATACGGACCCTAAACAGACATAAACTGACACATCTAAATTACTTTTTTGCGTAGCAAAGTCAACTTCCATCTGTTAACAATTCCACTTTTTATCTAACTGGTGCATTACAAGATTTTCTGAGAATAACAAACAGCAGAATTACTTCTCTTGATTTCCCATCTACCACAGGTTGACCCTGACTGGATGCCAGGCACCCACCAAAGCTGTTCCATCACAGCTGTTCTATCCACATCTGGACAAGGGAGAGAAAATACCATGAAGGGCTCATGAGTTAAGGACAGAGAGAGATTGCTCACCAAATACTGTCACAGGCAAAACAGGCTTGAATTAGAGATGTTAACTGAATTTATTGTTAACAAAATCAGAGCAGGATAATTAGAAGTAAAGTAAGACCTTAAAAACACATTCCCTTACCCTGCCCTTCTTCCCAGCTCTACCTCCTTCCCCCGTAGCATAGACAGACAGGGAATGGTGGATTATGGTCAGTTCATCTCATATTGTTTCTGCCACTGCTCAGGGAGAGCAGTCCTTCCCCTGCTCCCTCCCACAGGAGACAGTTGTCCAATGCAGAGTCCATCCCACAGGCAACAGTTCTCCACAAACTCAGTCCTTCAAGGATAGGCTGTTCCCCAAAGGCTCACAAGTCCTACCAGCAAACCTGATCTAGCATGGGCTCCTTTCTCCATGGCTCTGCAGATCTCTCCCAGGACCCTGCTCCAGACAGGTCTCCCACGGGATCACAGCTTCATCTCAGGCTTCCACCTGCTGCAGGGTGGGACCCCTCCACAGGCTGCAGGTGGATCTCAGCATCACCATGGTCCTCCGCAGGCTGCAGGGCCACAGCTGCTTCACCTCACAGCTGCAGGGGAATCTCAGTGCTGGTGCCGGGAGCACCTCCTGCACCTCCTTCTCCACTGACCTGGGTGTTTGCAGAGTTGTTCCTTTCATGTATTCTTGTCTCACTGTTCTCTGGCCACAGTTAAATCTGCACAATAACTTTCTTCCTTCTTAGATATGTTACCACAGAGTCACTGCCACCATTTCTAACTGGCCCAGCCTTGGCCAGCAGCACGGCTGTCCTGGAGCCATCTGGCATTGGCTCTGCTGGACACAGGGGAAGCTTCTGGCAGCTTCTCACAGAAGCCACAGCTTTAGCCCCCTGCTACCAAAACCTGGCCATGCAAACCCAACATACCATCATTTCAAGGCTTCCAGAGCACAGAACAAATCCTTATACAGTGAAAGTCAACAGAGTAACTCACTTTTTATCCATGTGTTTTCCATTGTTTTCTGTTGGGAAGGAACAGTGAATATAGACTGAAAGCAACAGACCTTTTATAACAAAACCACTGACTGCATATATTTTTGTGTGAGAGAACCATGTCATCTTTCTGTTTCCTGTTGTGCATTCTGAAGAGAAATTGCAGCCCCAGTACTGAGGAAAACACCATTATAGAAATAGAAATCTCAAGAACAGTATTAAGAGACAGGGCACCTACTCAAGGTCATTCTCAATTACAACATCATCCACACATTGTCATGAGTTCACATCAGCATATACTTGATGAAGATTTGGTCTCAAACCAATCCATCTTCACACATATGTATCTGTCCTTGCTTCCAAAATTCTTGTTATTCTTCCTGCTATGGAAACTTCAAGTGTCCCTCAACCGCATCAAGGGCATCACTACTAAATTCAACCATCGTTCTACACTTCAAATAATGAAATTCAAGCTTAGCAGCCTTCAGTAGTCATTACACCTGCGACAAAATCATGCCTGTTCTTAAAAACATAAACATATGACAAGGAATTCAACACACACACATCCCAGTCCCCACAAATTGCCTCTGTAATTCTGATTGCTGCAATGGACTTGAGGGCTGGCGCTCAGAGAGCTGATTTTTGTTAAAAGCAGTCATGTGTGACTTGTTGGTTTTAACTAGAAAGAGCAGCCATCCGTCCTTTCCTTGTGTGAGGTGGTGAACACAGAAGAACCTTGTGGTGTTTGAAATTTGTTTCTGCACAAAATGTTAATTCATTTCAGGGGTGAGGAACTTCAGTAATTGTCTTGGTCCATGGGCCACAGGAAGGGACAGGCAGGAGGATGAACATGGGCTAGGTTAGGCAGCAAGACTTGTCATCCCTGTGTGGGCAGGAGAGAGGCAGGGAGGGGCTCACCCAGTAGCCTCTGCCCTAGGCCCCATGCACCTCAATACCAGCTCTGCCCAAGCTCCTCCAGTGGTTTCCTCTTGTCCACACCTGCATGACAGAGCCAGGAAGCCTGGCTACTCACTGCCTTGCCCTTGCCCCAAGCAAACAAGAAGGACCCAATTATGCAAACACATAGATTGACTCACAAGCTGCTCACGTGGCTACGAGAGCCCACCGTTACAACACAGCACGTTTCAGTGCCATAAAGGTGCATCTTATGCTGTGCTGTGGGGTTTTTAACACCTGCAAAGGCCTTTCCCATGGACCACTGAATCGATACTAGCCACAGAACTCCCAGAAGAGCTTGGGAATCATCTGCCAGAAGACAAGGCTGAGTCACAGAATTCACAGAAGGGTATGTCTGTGCTAGTCACAAGTGATGTGACTGCAATGCTGTGGACACACTGCCAGGCAAGCTTTAAATTACTTGTCTTGGGCACTGGTAGTAGTTTGGCCATTGAGCTCAGGCCAGCCTAACCACTCAAGTATTTACCCAGCTTTTTGGGCATGTTTTCCAGATAGCTACAGGGTCCACACTGCCACAGCCAGATTGCTACCAGCTCCCCAGCTGACTAGTTTTACACCAGCTCAGGCATGTACATCACTGCAGCATAAACATACCTAAGCTTTTAAGTACTTCAACCTTCAATTCAAATTCTTACTGCCTCAATTTCTATGCTTTTAACAACTTGGATTTATAGCATGCATCCTTGCTGTACAGTGGAGATTAAACATTTGGGGTGCAATAAATTAATAGCATTTTAATTGTAAAATTTATGGTTCTTCCAAAATGTGAACTGTGTTTAACAAAAGTAATGAATATTGCTGGCTATGTGATGATCTGTCCCTCATTCCTTCCAGCAGCTGTTCAATGAGTACGAGATGTATGAGGTGACTATCTGACCTGAAACTCTGCAGAACACAATAAGTTTATACACAGATATCCAAACCCCTCAAACATGTATCTGTAGACTAAGGAAAAAACCCACTGGTTCCAGTGGACATTTTCCCTGCATAAATAACACTCACTGACTATATATAGAGTACATTTTGTAACACAGACCAACTTGGAAGAAATGCCAGCTTAACAATTGTACCGCTTGGATCCAGCAGACTACTTCCAATTCGCCTCATAACCTGAAGCTGAATTTAGGACTGAAAAAGTACACAGAATTCTTAAGTATTTCCTTTATATTTTAACTGATTTTTGGGAAGCAGAATATGTCAGAAACATGACAGAACAATCACATTTATCACAGTGGCAATTTGGCTGAACGTAGCAAGGGTTCATTTCAACAAATGGCAGGATTTGGTCTTTCAACAGACATCTGAACATATTATACCCATTCATTTAACATTTCAATACTTATTCACACCAGAGATCCATGCGTTCCCCTCAACACACTCTAGGTAACACCTCCCGTCTGCTTTTATCAGAAACTTGTAACATGTTGCCAACACTCTTCCTAATGCTTGGGATTATGGATCCTCCAGGACCCATCATGTGAAATGCTCCATCTTGCTGCAAGGGCTCATGGCAGGTGCTACAAACCAAAGCAGCATTCTTTCTTTTTTCAATACCAAGGACTTACATACCATTCCTCTTCCTTCTGTTTTGAGACAGAAGTCATTCTGTGGGGATGATGGGTAGAGCAGAGATGGAAGAGGTATTGTGTGGAAGATGTTAAGGGCTGCCATCAACCAGTCCTTTGATCTAGAAATACTTCCAGACATGGTTAAAACTGCTGGGTCTGCTAACCAGATGGCAAGGACTCTCTCTGCTTCCAGCTTCTCCCTTATGGTTTTTCAATTCCCACTAAAATCAGTCAGATTCTGCTCCCTTCAGAACTTGGACTTGCCAAAAACAAACACAGGAAGGCAACAAAATGCTGAAAGGTATACAGTCTTGACAGTGCAAAAGCAACATTCTCAATCCTCCCTCTCCTCTGCCACTTCACAAGAAGACAGTAAAATGACAGCAGATTAAAACAGGTTCATCTGAGGCAAAACTAGATAATAGCAAGAAAAGCCAGTGACTTCACCAGGAGCAGCATGCTGGCTACTACTAAGTATTCTGGCATTTCTCACGATTTGACATCACAACAGCTCTGCCTCTGACCTAAGGGTTTCAGTTAGCTGTTTAACTTCTGCTAGTTCCCAGGATAAAAGAATGCAAACTGGGACATCCCTACTTTATCTTGAGCATGTTCCTGCAAGAAAACTACAGCAGCTCCTTTTCACAGCCCTAATGAAATATTTTGTGCCCATGTGTGTAACACAGCATTCTGTTTATTTTATAGGTTTATAATAAAGAAACAACATTTTATGAGCTACATGATAGTATTTCAACAATACCTTGTTGTGACATGATATGGTGTAATTACTTAGCAGGAGATATTACAATTTATTGTTATGTCACTGAGTCATACCCTTCAGGGCTTCAGATTGGTGTCTTAATTTGCTTTTTTAAAGCCATAGAGACTAGCAAGCTAAGTAAAGGGATTTATTAAAACATCCTCGGAATAAAGACATCGTCTGAACATGTGTGCACAGCCTTGTGTGTGAAAATACTTTCCCCATCCTTCCCCCTTCCTTATTTGCTTTGTTTTTACAGCGTTATCGATTGGGTCAACAAGAATCAAAGTGAACAGAAATTTCAACCCAAACACCCAAATGGGTATGTTACACTAGGGTCCTATTAAGACAGTTATATACAGACTGGTCCTGCAGAGCCAGAAATACTCGGCCCCTTCCAGTGACTTTACCCACAAAACAAAGCATGGAAATGAAGACCTGCCAGGTAACCTGTCTATCCACAATAAATATAATTGGCTTTTCATCTGTCCACGCCATTAGCACTGGACAGGGCCTTGCCAAGCACTGCAGTTGCCTCTTCCTTGGTCTCGTGGTTAGGTACATCAGTGAGGAGAGAACATTATTTCATGTGGCATTGTAAGCACACTGTATTCCAGTGAATAAGTGGCAGCACTTTTCATTAACCAGTGGAACTGATACAGTCAGCCAAGATACATTTTTTTTTAAATGTACTGCTCTCAGTGAAGCCCCTGGGTCTCCTTCTGTGGCTGTGCCTCCCATTTTACAGAGGGCGCGGGCAGTGCGCTCCGCTGAACGCTGTCTGGAGCAGCAAGCGCAGTCCCGGGGCAGAGCCAACGCCGTACCCGCAGCCCCGTGCGGGAGCGGCCCCGCAGCGCGGCCCCTCCCGCGGCGAGCGGAGCCCGCAGGAGGGGCGGGCTGGGTCAAGCACACACACCTGCCCCGGGCGGTGCCAGACGCAAGGCTGGGCAGGCAGGGGCGGCACGGGTGGGGGGAGAGGGAGGGAACCGCCTCTGGCGACGGGGGTCGAGTCGAGGCAAGCTGGCAGCACCTATCCCCCCAGCCTCTTTTCGCTCCGGCGGGAGCGCACCTGAGGCACGACGGCCTGAGCGCAGCCATAAAAACCACCCCGGCACGGGCCTCAGCAGCCGGCGGTCCCGGCGGGCCAGCCGCCAAGCCGGGGCGGAGCCGGGCCGACACCTCTGCCCCACGCCCGCCGCGCTCCCGCCCAGGGCCGGGGAGCCGCCGCCCGGCTCCGCGCCGCCCCGCGCCCTTTCCCAGCCCCCGCCGGCGAAGCCAGCTCGGCGGCAGCGGCCCAGCGTGAGCACCTCCCTTCCTTCCCCCCGAGCGCTGGGTGTTGCTGTTGTTTTGCTGCCGCCGCAGGTCGGCCGGGGTGGACGCGCAGGGAGGGAAGCAGGGAGGGGTGCGCCCCGCCGCAGGGCCGCTGCCAGGTGCACGCCTCTGCCTGAAACACGGGCGGGGAGGAGGAGCTGGACGGGCAGGTTTGTCGGTGGGGCGGCCCCGCTCCCCTCCCCTCTCCTCCCCGGGCTGCTGGGGATAATTAGTGTCTGTGCGAGGCTGTCTGCCCCCGGGAGGCAGGGCGGGCGCGCAGTCAGTGCGTGCCCGGCTGTTTGTGAGCGGTGACTCGCCCCGGCCCCTCGGCGGAGCCTCCACCCCGCGGGCGGGGACCCGCCCGGCCGCGCTCCCTGCCGTGACCCTCCCACCGCCACTCACCCCGCCGGCCCGGGGAGCCTGGCAGGGCGAGCGGCGCCGGCGTCATGTGACAGCGCGGCCCGGTGCCAGGAGCCCGGGGGGAAGGCGAGCGGGCGGAGGGCGGGAGCGGGCAGCTCCTCCTCGCACACAGACCCGGAGACACCGCCGAGGCGCCTTAGCCGCGGGGACGCGGGACACGCCGGCCTCGCACCTCGCTCCCACCGGAGCGCCCCCGCTCCCTACCGCGCTGCGGGAGCCGACGGAAAATCGCGGCGCGCTCCGCACCGCCTGCCCAGCGTAAGTGTGAGGGCGGGGGTAATGCGGGGGCCGGCTGTGCCGACTGCGGGATGGAGGTGCCGGAGGAGGAAAGTTTCCTGGCGCTGCGAGCAGCGCGGAGCCCGAGGCGGCAAGGTGATGCCGCGGGAGCCGCGGCCACGCCGGGGGTGGCGGGAACCGGGTCTCCGTCAGGCCGCAGTTGCGGGGAAGGGGGAACAGAACTCGCCGCGGGGGTTCCCTCCGTGGCGCCCGGGAATGTCGCTGTGCGGCCGGCGGCAGCCGGGGGCGGAGGGCCGCCGCTGTCCGCCGCGCCCGCCGGGCGGGCAGCGCACCTGTGTGGCCGGCGGGGCCGCTCGGGGGGCGCCTTCCCCCGTGCCCTCCCCCCGCCTGGCCCCGGCGGGAGGGCCCGCGGGCCGCCCGCCCCTCGGGGCCGCTCTCCCGCCCAGCGCCGCCGCAGCCCCTGGCCTCTCTCCGGGGCGGGACAGGCGCGTCCTCGGGTAGAGGCTGAAGTGCCATCGGATCCCGGGCGGGATACCGTGCCCGGCCAAACCGAGGTGGAAAGTATAGCGGGCTCGCTCGGTTCCGCGGGCGACGGGCTGGATGCCAGGGCAGGAGCTCGCGTTCGGGCCCTGTTCCTCCCGTAGCGCGGAGCTGCTCGGCAAGCGCCATGTCCCCGTTTAACTCCTGGTGAAGTCTAGGATGAAATCGGCTCCCGAAAGCCTGCCCGTCTTATTGTCACGTCACCTTAGCACCGCTTGGCCGCCATGCAGGAGAAGGTAAAACGTGGGACAGCACAGCAGCGAAGTGTGGAGTTAGAAATAACCTTTCCTTTGCTAGATGTCTTTTGTTGGTGGGGTTTTTTTTCTTCTTTTTTTTAATTTTTTTTGCTTTGTTTGTTTTGGGGTTTTTGCTTGTTTGTTTGTTTGGTTTGTTTTTTTGTTTTGTTTGTTTTGGGGTTTTTGTTTCTTTTTTAAATTTTTTTTGTTTATTTGTTTGTTTTTAACCGAAGTGGGAATAGGAGTTACTTGCCTCGGACTGCTGTCAGGTGAGTGCCTGGCACAGCTAGGGCAGCCCTGGCAAAGGAAGGCTCAGCAACGCGAGCCTGCGCTGGGAGATCACAGCACCTACCTGGAGCTTGGGAGAAAGACCTAGGTCAGGGTAGCTTAAGTGGTCATTCCGGAGTTACATTAAAAAATGTCTCAAAGATGTTTTGTGCACTTCCCTTTTGCTTCAGGTACTGTACATGCATCGTCCACTGTTTTATTCACTTCCTCACCTCTGAGAATTCAGGAAGTGTCACTGTTTGTGGAACTGAACTCTAAAGGTTTAATTGTTGGGAAAAGCTGAATTTGAGTGGCGGATAGGAGAGCTCTGAAGACTTGACTTCATTTAAACTAATATTCATAAACATATATTACCTGTATCGAAAAGAAAGACTTACATGGCTGCTGACTAGTGACTTTTCCATCAAATACTTTTAAGATACTGATGTGATAATCATGTGAGTAGCTGGTGCTTGTGTGAGAGGAATTGCATCTGGATTTGATAATCACACCTGACCCAGAAAACTCCTATTTCAAATTAGCTTTTACCTTGTATTTTTAAGACTTTATTGTTACTGTCTAGTATCAAAATAGAAAAAACCCGAAACTGACTTGATTAGCCTTTTTTTCACAAGCAGGCAAATGTTCCTGGGTGTTTTTTTCCCTGCACACGCTGTTATAGCTATGGTACAGAGGATCACAAGAGAGACTTGGGGTAAGGATGAGGGGTAGGGGCAGGAAAGAATGCTAAATGGTCTTTCCCTGTCCTAAGAATCCAAGCAGAACTTCCTCTAAGTTGCAGAGCTGCAAGGGAGCCCTTAGGTACTGTGAACATTTGACCTAGTCAACATCTGTTTAGCCAAAAGCAAAAGCCTTCACATAAATAAAGATGTCAGTGTGAGTGAGATGAGTTGAAGACTCAGCGATAATAAAGATGTTATACAATCACCAAATTACCTATATTTGCAGTTATTCAGTATGAAGAAGTCAGGAACTGATACTATTGGCATAAAACCCACACCTTGATGTGTAGATGCTGCACTAGCCAGTTTTTACCCCATGTTCATTATTAAACTCCAACCTTGGAACCCCGCAGCATTCACTGGTGTTGCTGTGGTATTCATCCATGTAATTTGCTGTAACATTCTCACATTTGATAATATTTTATGTCCATGGTGTATAAATAACTGATGTAAGGTATCTAAGAAAAGCGAGAGTATTCGAAACCACAGCTTTGAAGGAAAACAAGTGTTGAAGTTATTCTACTGCATGAAATCCAGACAAGTTGTGCTGTTCCTCTGCTTCAGCTTACTTCATTTATTCAGCTTTATATGTGGATGCTTAAAAAATAAACTTAGTAAATTCATGGGAAATCAGATTCTGAAATAAAGTGCATATTCTGAGTGCATATGAAAACAGAGATGTGTTAGGCTAAGCATGTGATGGCTTAGAAAAATATTCTTGGGTGCTCTGAGTGACGTTGGTTCTCAGCTGTGGAGCAGTATTGAGCATGAGTGAGCCACTGTCCGGGAGCAGCCCCAAGCTTTAGAAATCCTTCCTGCAATTCTCATCCCCCAGCTCTGTCTGGGAAGAAGGTGCTTTGCCAGGCTGGGTGCTGCCTCTGATGTCATGAAGCCTGAGCTCTGTTTAGCTACTGGCATAAATACAGTAATAAACCAACTGGTCTAAGGGAAGGTTTCAGCAAATCCTCCTGACCCGTGGTGTCTTAAAATCTCCTGTTCCCTCATGCTGAGGGAGCCTGTTTGTAAATAGGGCAGGTCCCCTGTATAAGGACAGTGTTTTTATTCACACCCAATGAACAAACACCTCCACCCACTGTTGTTGTTTTAAAAGACTCCAGCTGCTCATGAATATAGGGTCAGGGAGGGCCGCCTAAATGTTTCTCTGTGCTTTCTCCCCAGCACAGCCAGCAGAGCTGTTTCCTGTTCTTTGTTTCAAGGCTGGGGTTTGCGTCACACATTCCAAGTGGCATATGTGGTGCTCTTTCCTGTTTCAGGCTGTTTTCTGGCAGTTCGGTAGCCTCGTCCAGGCCCCTTGTCACTGCCCCTCAACTCCCAATCCCCACCCGATGAGTTATCATGTCTCTACACACTCAGGATTGCTTAAGATGCCTGTGTTATGTCATAACGAGGTTTCCAAGTTAACCTTTAACACGCCCCTTCCACTCCAATGCACTTCTGGGGGTGAACTGGAGTTTTTAGCTCTGTTCGCTGAAAACTTGAACTCCGGTCTCCAGAAAGTCGTGAGCCAGTTTTCTGCTCTCACTTGCTCATCAGCTGATCTGGAATAGCTCCATTAAAGTCACAGAGTTGCACTGATCTATAAAGAGTATATGGGAGAAGAAAGCCCACTTCTGTAGGCTCGTAGTTGTGAAAGGGTTTTGACTTCAGCCCTTACTCAACCTGAATGGCTCACTACAAGCATTTTGTATTTCCAAAGAAGTAGGTATTTTCCCCTGATACAGGGTAGAAGGTTCATTGTCTTCCAGATGTAATACAGAAAATGAGGCACTGCTGTCTTAACTTTTCTTTGGCGTTAATAAGTACTGCTGTAATATGTACTGCTTAATAAGTACATTTTGCGTTTTTGAAGGTATAAAAGTAATTGTATATATATATATATATATATATATATATATGCTCCTGTTTTTATATTTATTTTTCCCCCTCACCCTGTTGCAGGCAAACAGTGAGAAATTGAGAGGAGATCGAGAAAAACATAAGTGTTTCTGTTACTTTGAATCTGACAGAAGAAGAGCTGAAGGACCCAAGCCAAAGCTCACTGAAATCAAGAGAAAAACTTGCATTTATTTCAGTGTGCCCTAGATGAAAATGCAAGATGGAGTATTTATTCTTGTGTGTTTCTTACAGGCTGAAATATGCATGGTTACTGTACACACAGAAATACTTCCACCCTTTCATTTTGCTCTTTTTTTTTTCCCCTCCAGTCATTTTTAAAGTAGTCTTTTTAGTTCCTGCTCTTGCTCTTCGGGATGCTACAAATTAGCTGGTTGAGATTACTGAAGGTATCTTTAGGAAGTAGCTAAAGTACACACTTTAAACTTCTTTCAGAGCTTAATTGTATGTGCAAAAAACTTTTATTGCATTGTGTGCACATATTAACAGTAAACTGTTTTTTGTCTGTTCAGAAATCCAGGTAAAAAGAAGTATCTGGCTACACAGTTTTGGTAAGTTGTTTATTGATTATTTTAATGTGTTGCTCTCAGTTGTTTTTGTGTTGTTTTTTCTGTTTGTTTTAGAACACCATGGATGAGTTTACCCATTAGAATGCAATTATATATTTTAATTCTTGTGCTGTTAATTTGCCCAAGATTTCAAGCAGTTAATCTTTTTTTTTTTCCAGTGACAGAGGAAAAGAGTTGCATTTAACTGTGTTTAATATTGGAAACTGCTGTATAATAAATGCAGTAAATTTTGTGGTTCACACCTTTTTGTAGCCAGAAGTTCTGTAAAGTAGGGAACTGAGGTTAAAATTACAATAATTTTTGTAAACCAACTTTTAAATATTAATTAACACCGCTAACAGGAGGTCTTTTAGAGTTCTTTTATGCTGTCAGCATTCAATCTTTGTGTTTTCATTCCGAGGCTAGTTGCTTCCAATCCAGAATATGAAGTTTGGCAGAGCTGGTTTTAGGAGAGATTTAACTCTTCCCTGCAAAGCATTCACTTGATGCCAAAGCTTCCTTTGAGGGTTTTGTGGCTGTAGGTGATATCTCCCAGGGGAAGGAAGTGTAAGTGCAGATCAGCATATGGAAAGACAAAGCTCCAGCAGGTTTTAAATACTAAACTAACTCAGAAGGGAAAAAGCCTCCAACCAAACGCATGGTCTGTCTGTCATGCAGTCCGTGTGTGTTTCCAACCAACTTGATCCATGAAGACATGACAGAGTTTCCACTTTTAAGGAGTCTGAGTTGCTTTGATCAGTGTCACATTTGTACCCCCTACACTGTCCACATCTTTTCCCTAGTTATTTTTTTTTTCGTTTCCATAGATTCGTAGAAGTTCATCAGCATTTGCCCTGTATTCAGATTCTTGTTCAAATCTATCATTACTCATAAATGCGTACTTCCTTTCCCTAGGATTAGATTTTCTTTCTCCTTTCCCATGCTATAAAAATGTTGAATCTCTTTTTCACATTTCCTGAAACAGCAGAACCCTTCACATAAGAGAACAGTATTTTCTGTCATTTTCCCCTCATAATTAAAAAGTTTAATATTTCTTCTTTCAAATTATCTTAAAAATTAACCTCTTGAGAAAAACACAGCAAGAAAAGCAGAGCTCAGTTTGGAAGGGAAAGATTATCATACCATTCCACATACTTCATTTGTTTTCAAAAGTCTGATCTTTTATCCTTACTAGACTGTTTCTCCTTCTAAGAAGTAGCCTGAGACAGGAAACCAGACAGCAGTCTGCCCTGATAAGGGAGAATATTGTCTAATGGAGGTGCCTCAAGAGGTTCTCCTCTTAGGTTTAGTGAGTATAGAACTGAAGGTTGAAGAGGCTTTACATGGGCTCAGTTTTTCCTTGCTAAAGAAGACACTTTCTTAACAAGCACTTCAAGAACGTTTTTCCCCAAGATTTTCACATACAAGAAAGCCATTTCCACACACATGGCTTCAAAGAGCCTGCAACAGTACTATCAGAAATTTAATTGAAGTACTGATTAGTGTGCTACATGTCAAAGCAGTTCTAGGTCAAACAAGGTGACATCCACAAAGTTATGATGCACAAGTTGTGCAAAACCACAAGTTTTTCAGCCTGCTTGCAGTCCTGAAAAGGAGGAAGATAAAAGATTTTCAAGTCTTTGCTAAGAAAAAAAAAAAAAAGTTTGAAATACTAAATGCCAGAATTCT
Organism: Onychostruthus taczanowskii; assembly: GCF_017590055.1. Classification (NCBI taxonomy): domain Eukaryota; kingdom Metazoa; phylum Chordata; class Aves; order Passeriformes; family Passeridae; genus Onychostruthus; species Onychostruthus taczanowskii. The sequence goes on along the minus strand of NW_024499239.1, from coordinate 8,106,480 downwards.
CTAGAAATCCTCTTTTTCTTAATGCCTATCAATGAAACTTTGAGGAAAAAATTTTTCCCTAGGTACCATTTTCTTTTACAAAAAAATCTAACTTTTTCTACACTTATTATTGTTACCCAGTGGGAATCCAGCAAATAAACACAGAAAGCTGTTGATCAGAAGAACATTTTTGTGGCGTGCTGGTTCTTCCTGATTCTCCTTCTGCTCTGTTCCTCATGATCTGGCTGCTCTGGTCTCTTCCCACAGCACCACGTCTAGACCTTTTGGTGCTTTGGCTGAGTCTGACGGCTGTGCTGAGCTGGAGAGCTTCTTTGCCTGTTGCTATTTTGGGGTCAAGTGCAGTTAAGCACTTGCTTACTTCCCGTTAAAGTTAATGGAACATTAGAAACACTTCTTTGCTGACTCAGGTCTTGCTGAGCAGCTGGTACAGTAAAGTGCAAATACCTTATGAGCTCTGGAAAACAGCTTTTTTACCTTCCTCAGGGAATGTTTGTCTCAAAAACTGGTTCCTTTCTGTAAGACTCTTTGGAGGTTTCACTGAAGATGACTTTTCACCTGGGGGTTCAGAAAACCTCCCTTCCCTTTTGGGTTTCATCAGTGAAGAATCCTCTGATACTATTGTTTCTCCCTTGTATCAGAGAAGTTTGACTTGAGGTTCACAGCAACAGGTCTGAGTCCCAAAGTGCTTGGGCTGAAGAGCTTTTGCAACATGATGATGTTTGCTGCTAGATTCAAACAGTGCTGCAAGAGCTGCAGTTCCTTGCAGAGGGCACTCATGCAGTGCTAATTTAGCAGATACCATTACATTATTCTGTAATTATACTGACAATAACAATCATACCTTGAAGCTTCTAGATAAAGACTTGCTGTACGTGGGGCAGCATTCCTTTGCTTCCCCCGGGCACAAAGATTGAGGAAATAAATCCTTATGTGTTCTCAGGCGGAGTGGAGGGGGTAGAATGTATGGTCACCACCCCCCTGTCTGCAGCAAAAGTCAGTCACCTGCTCTTCCAGGTATTTAATGTGAGCACCAGCTTTATGTTAGAATAAACCTTTGTTGTTGGATGTGCACAGTCAAAACTGGCCCTCCACCCCACCCTTTCCTTTCATAACAGGTCTGCAGAGTTGGTGGACCTTGAAGGTAGATGCGCGGGGCTGCTGGGAGTAGCTGCACTGCGGTTGCCCTTTTCCAGCTGCTCTGCAGTGCAGATGTGTAGTCTGAGTGCATTCTTTAACCACTCTGCACATTTCATCCAGGGTAAATAATCCATACAAGCCCTTGTTGTCAGAATACACGTTTAAGTACCTTTCAGCTTTCATTTAATCTTAATTATGTCTCTGAAACAATAAACCATACACCTGTCAGGAAGTTAATATTGACAAGTGTTCAATCCTGACAAGGTGATGAGCTCTAATGATAATGAACTTCTCTTCTGGAATGGATGCCTTGCTGTACATTGGATCATAAGGGCAGAGTTTGTGTTGTTTCTGGCTTGCAGTCTTCACTGGACTTCAGGTAGGGGAATACTGAGGGACTTTGCGTGGACTTTACCTTGCACCTGTCCTTATTTGCATACAAAACCCAGTTGCTTCATTTGTCTTTCTGAAGTACAGGGCGTGAGCAAAATCTTATCAAAAGCCGGGTCCTGTTTGGACAAGTTGGACTGGCTTGGCAGAGATCCACAGGGTGGGGTGAAAGGGAGGAGGCAAGAAAGTAAAACTGGGTGGCTTGTTAGCAGAAAAAAAGAGGCAGAGCAAAAAAAAAGAGAGGGTGGAATGTTTGCTTACCGGATTGCAGTTAATTGTTTAGTTTCAGATTACATTCATATTAAATTCTTTTACCTCGCATGAGAAAACCCTTTAATGCAAAATAGTTTACCTAATAAAGTCAGAGACAAAAGTTCTCATTTTTTAATACATTTAACATGAATATATTGTCACCTCACCAGTTTTTCCAGAGCCCCTCAGGAATGAGAAGATGGTATTTTGATTTTCCAGAAATTATTTGTATATGCTGAACAATTTGCAGGCTTTCAAACAAGTAGATTCTGAAATCACTCTGTAAAGTAGAACCCGACTGTTTTTTCATTCCTCTGTAATAGAAACAGATAAGACTGTTTACCTTCCCTATTGCCCCCTTCTCAAATGTTTAGGAGAGAAAAACTGAGAAGTTTGGAGTTATTAGGCATGATTTTACAAATATACTGGGAAAAACTCTACCTACTTCTTAGTAGAAGTACCATGCTTTATTTGTGTGAGTGTACATGCACATATTTGCCCATGAGTGTGGTCCAAGCTATCAGTTTGGAGCATTATTTTTAAATACAAAGAGGAGTCTTGTTATGATTTTATTTACAGCCTTAGAAATACATAATTTTGAGCTAAATTTTAAATGCCAGGCCCAAAGCTGACTTGTATTGACTCTGTAGCAGTCCTACAGGACCAAGTGTTGCATCTTAATTAATTTGCCATTCTTGAAAATTGGTTTCCAGTCACTATAAAATGGGGAAAAGAAACCTGCTTAAGAGTAACATGCTAAAGAAGTGCTTGATACTTTGGTGCAGCATAGTAAACTTATACAAAAGTAAAGTTTTCGTCTGCTGTTCTTAGATGACTGCACTTAGGAAAGATTGAGAATTACTTTTCACTTTTGTTCAGGGTAGTACACTTCCTGTTGTCTATGTCAGTTTAATTCCTGCACAGTGATTTAGAGCTGTCTCAGGAAACACTGAAATCTGGAGCATGACATGTGAAATGTGTATCAAGTGTCTTTTCACACACTTTCTTGGAGCAAAAGATTAAAAGGAGTAATTCTTAAACTGAAGAAAATACGGTTTTATAATTACAAAAATTACACAAAGGATGAGCATCATTCCATTTACTTAGAATAACCTTCCTTCCTTCCTTCCTTCCTCCCTTTCCTTTCCTTTCCTTTCCTTTCCCTTCCGTTCCCTTCTCTTGCCTTTCCTTTCCTTTCCTTTCCTTTCCCTTCCGTTCCCTTCTCTTGCCTTTCCTTTCCTTTCCTTTCCTTTCCCTTCCGTTCCCTTCTCTTGCCTTTCCTTTCCTTTCCTTTCCTTTCCCTTCCGTTCCCTTCTCTTGCCTTTCCTTTCCTTTCCTTTCCTTTCCCTTCCGTTCCCTTCTCTTGCCTTTCCTTTCCTTTCCTTTCCTTTCCCTTCCGTTCCCTTCTCTTGCCTTTCCTTTCCTTTCCTTTCCTTTCCCTTCCGTTCCCTTCTCTTGCCTTTCCTTTCCTTTCCTTTCCTTTCCTCCTTTCTTCCTTCACTGAAGTACAGATTGGCATGTTACTTTATCTATGCACATACAAGCTAAAAATCAAAAGTTTCTGGAAACCTGAACGGAATTAGTTCCAAAATCCTATATCGGAGCTCTGAGTGGTTCCATTTTACTGTTAACTTTTTTCATGTCTAAAAGTACAACTTCTCTGTTTTCACAATGCAGATGAATGTGTGAGAATATGGGTGATGCATAGATTTGTGGATATATTTCTGGGAAGTCAGTATTCTGAAATGTTAGTTCTAGCTATGTGGCTTGTTGAAACCTGAAAAAGATAACTAGGTAGCAGTTATCTAAATGATAATCATTCAAAGAAAATAGTATAATTAATAACCTTCTCACGGACATGCTTAAGGTATTTATGGAATTACCACAACTTTCATCACATGGTGCTATCTCACTGCTTCTCCCAAACTAAAACTACATACTGAGTTTAAACTGGAAATTTCATTAAGCTGCATCATTTGTTTCACTTTAGTTTTGCAATTTTTTTGTCAGGCCTTCAACTTTTATGAGGTGAATTATGCAGATACTATAATTTACTCTGCTGCTTGTTTATTTCCATTATTCAAAGTGCACACTGTTGTAATGTATTTCCAAAAGTCTTTAAACTTTATTTATGAATCTGAATAACTAATGGTAGACTTTCAACAACTCATGCTGTCTCTCTTAACAAATTTTGATCTATAAACGCATGTTAACTGCAAAGTTGTTCATTAGCGTAGGCTTATTAGAAGCGTTTTAATTTGAACAGGTACATCTTTAAATGTTCGTTTACATTTCTGGGAGAATTTCCCAGCCTTGGGAAATCTGTTGGTGAGCCTTCAGCCTGTCCTGCGGGTGAATTGCCGGTGCTGGAGTCCGGCTGCATTCGCTTCTTTCCAGTGCCATCTACTGGCCAAATGAATTTGTGTCATTTGCCTTTGTCCTCGCATCCTAAAAGAGGTCGTACCGCCTCCAGGCTGGGCTGTGAAGCCTGCGGTGTACGGTCAGAACTTGCTCCTTTGACATCGGTCATATAATGTATAACCTCGAGTGATTTATAAACAGCTTGGCAACATCTAAATGTCATTGCGAGCAAATTCCCTTTGCTTCCCCTTGGTTTCTCTGTGTACCCTTATGGCTTTACCCAGAAGGGGTATCTCCTTTCCCTCCCAGTATCTTTCCAAGATGACCATGGCAAATGTGTAGTATGACAGCTATGACATGCTTTATGCTAAATACTTTTATTTCAGGTGTTTAGAGATTGGCCAAGTAAGATTGAACACTATAGGAAAAAAACCCTGAAGCTACACAGAATGCAAGCAGATTTTTTAAAAGTGATTTTATTTTGCACAGTTAGCACAAATAGTTGTTGAATTGTCAGTAAATCTATTATCTTATAATAACTGATGCATTTTTTCTGTTAAGTCATCGTAGTATGTTGAATGTAGTCCAAGTTAGTCTTTAATTTTAATCTTTTTTATTGCATTGATGTCAGTGTCACTGTATGTGATCTACTGAGTGTTTCTGTTGGGACTCTTGTGAAAGAGAGATCCTTTCCAGAATCAGTTCACTTGTATAAACAAGATTATTCTGAGGTTGTAATGCTGATGAGAAATGCGTGGTCTAAACTGTGATGTGTTAAAACACTTGACAGCTAGTGAAAGTGAAAATTCTGTGGTCTTGGTGTGCTGACACGCACAACAAAAATTCAGTTTGACTTTCATTAAAGTGAGCAGATGTCCCTTTGTTTCAATAGCAATTTGGAAAGAAAAAACTTGTAATAAATTCAGTCAAAGATTTAAAAATCTGTGTTAGAGATGGATAAATATTTGCATTAATCTGACAAAATAGTAAATTCTCTACGATTCAGAAAGTTGATTCAGGTATTTCCCGTGGATTTCTAATACCTTGTCTTTCCCCAGCAGGACAGAACCTCAGAGGCATCAGAACAGGTGAATAAAAAAGATGCTAATGTTTGACCCCGTCCCTATCAAGCAAGAAGCCATGGAGCCTGTTTCAGTGGTAAGACTTTTCAAATATATTTGCCCTAAAGATGACTTTTTAGTTTCTCCACCTTTAAATTCATAATGAGATGTAATTAAGATTTGGACTAGCTTAGGAAAGCATGTGAAGCTATATTTTGCTCTTAGTGCAATCAGATTCACGTTCTAGGAAAACTTTTTGTAGTTTATTAATTTTTATTGCCTTAAATGACCTGACCAGTTGCCTCTGAGAGGAGAGAGCATCCATGTATCCCTGAGCCACTGCTCTGTAAATATCATCTCTGTAGCTCGTGCTGCTGATGGAGGTGGGTTGAAATGAACTTGCCACGCTTCATGGTGAAGTGGCAATAGCCTGTGGTTTGAATGTTACACCCTTGAACTAAGTGAACAGCTTCTTGCTGTGCCTTTTTTTGTTTTTCTCTTGGTTGTGGTAACAGGTGCCTGTGGCTAGCTCTGCACTAAGCAGCAGGAAATTAATCCTGCAAAAACCCAAACCAACAATGGCTTTTTGCTGGCTAAACTGGTTGCACTGCTTTACCAAGGGAATGAGAACTAGGACAGTGGGGAAAAAAGGGGAAGAGGAGACACTTCTTTAAAATTGGGTTAATTTTCCATGAACTCAGAGAATAGGGTCATCTCAGAGAAGAGTCTGATAAGCAACAGCAGTGGGACATGTAGTTGGGAGCAGTACAGTGAGAATTGTGATGATACAGGTTGCTGCTGAAAGGAAAGGTTTTGACTTTGCTCCCTCCATACCAGCTTTGTGTCCGCTTTGTGTGGAGAAGAATTGTGTGGTTCTAGAATGATTTGGAACCTTTGGATCTCTGACCCTGAATGGTCAGAATTGCTAACCCACCAAAAATACTCATTTTTTGGTCAGATCAGGAAGCTGATCTGACTCACTCTGTGCAGCTGCTCAATATTAGAGCAAGGGGACAGGGGAAGATGAGAGAACAGGACCTTCCCTTTCAGTTTTTAGCCTGCAATAACAGATTAAGTGTAACGTGAAACTACACCCCTAGAAAGGCTGATCCTTTAACAGGGTGAAGTCAGTGTACATAACTCAGAGTGCATTAAACTTGTGCTCTGAATAGCATCTTTCAATGAAAAGTTTGTTTCCTGTTTTATTTAAAATGAAGAGTAATTTTCATAAATTTAAATACATCTCTAAGCAGTCTGATTTCTTCAGTGCTATTAATAGCACTTCTGTGAGTTAAGTTTATATGCATTTTAAAATTACAGTTTGACTTTCATGGGGTTTATTTGCAGAGTAATGATAGAAAAATAACTGTCACTGGAGGTATAAGTATGAGATTTCCAATATTTGGGTCAAGAAATAATTTTAGTATTGGCCAGCCTGTCTGTCACTTTAATCACAGTTACTGTGTAGCTATATTAAGATTAGTCATGATTATCGGCTCTAATCTAAGATTATCTAATGGTGTCTTGTTAAAATCAGAAAAGAGGCTGGTTTTACAAAAGAAGTCATTGCTGTTTTTTGGGCTGCCTTTTGTGCACGTCTGCCTTCATGTCCCAAAGAAGGTTGTGCAGTGGTTTGGGGCTCTGCACGAGACACACAAGTGCCCCAAACAGTTGTGTGCTTCTGCCAGATGGGCAGGGTCAGTCCCTCAGAAAGCTCACCAGGAGAGGAGCGAGCAGTCTTTCCCAGACCAGCAGATGAAGGAAAGACTGCAGTGGGAAGAACACGGGAGCATTTATGAGCCAAGTGCATTTCAAAACTGGAGTTCTAAATATTGGTTATTCTGTACCACATCTTTCTCCTAGTGATGTGTTGCCTTCCATGTGTTGGACCTTTGGAGTCTTCTCATTAGTCAGTGTAATCACTCTGACCAGCTATTAAAGACGACTCAGAGCATTTTACCACATCTGTATGTTTTTCTTTTTGCCATTGCATAAGGGGAAAAAAAAGCAGAAAAGAAAAAGCACAAAGTCCAGAGGAAAGTATGGTTTCTGAGTGAAGTTTCCATCACTGGATGGAATTTGTTTTCCTTCAGGCTGGGGACCATGTGTGTTTCAACTTCTGTACACACATCAGCTGCTTAGCCCCAGGCCCTTGAGCTCCCCGGCTCTTCTTGGTCTTGTGGCTTCCTTGGAGCCCTGGTGCCACAACAGAAACTGCTCTGGAGACACCTCTAAAGGGAGGTATTGTGATATGGAGAGAGCACAGGAAAGGATAGCAGCCACTGAGTGAGTTAGTTTTCTTGACCACCTTTTGAGGAGGTGGAATGAGAGAGAAACTGTCAGTGTGATGTTGAGAGGTGCTAAGCAGAGCAGACTGGGCTAACATAACCTACATCAGGATTATTTGTATTGCATCTTTCATTCTGATAGAATCATTAGAGGCCAGATTAAATTAAGCCCCTTAGGAATAACTCGCTCTTCTCTCTGAATGTAGGTGTACTCTACATTGTAGGTGTAAAGTCTGTGTGTCTCTAAGACATCACAGTAGTTGGAGGGGAAGGAGGAAATTCATAATGGTTTTGACACCACTGTATTTCAGGGTGTGTGGCTGAAAGGATTAACTATACTTCTCAGGTGACTGAAGCTTGCACCCACACTATTTCATCACTCTACCAACAGCTCATGCCATTTATTGAAATGAATTATTGAACATGTATTATGATAGTTCTTAATGAACTACTGACAAAGTCATCCGAGTCCTACCTACAGGACTACCTGTTTGCTGTGAGGGCTTCTTAAAGGACTTCTTACACATTTGGACCAGTTACCATTTGGTGAAACAAGTTGGTTTTTTGTTTGAATTGGAATAAACAGTTTTTTTCTGTGTAGCAGAGAAAAGACTTGGTCAGGTGCTAAGAAGTATGACGCTGACTATGTCGGTCATGATGATTAGATTTATTGATAATACAGTATCTCAGTATTGCCAATGTAGTGTATAACATACTGAGGTCTAAAAAAAGCAGATTCAGCTTGCAATGTTTACTGTCTTTGACCTTGCAGAATGCACAACTCAAAGCACCTGTGGAATTACTTCAGGGTTTTATCTTTGTATGTGACTGAATCTTGGCATTTTTACTCACCCATCCAAAAGTGAGTGTTCACTGTGGGTGTATTCTTCCAGGGAGGGGAGGAATCTATCTGGAAGCTCCCACAGTCTCAGGAGACCAGTTTTCCCAGTCTCCAGCAGCATTTCTACCCTTTTGCAGGCTGTGCACCAAAATAAATCACGATCAGCATCGCTCCCCCATCAAAGAATGCAGAAGCTATGTGAACATCCAGACAGTTATTCCTTGAATTCCCACTGGGTGTTCTCAGGATAAGGTTACATCTAGGAATGCTTGTTCTTTAATAGACTCATTGGCCAAAAGCATACCTGGAGATTTAAGTTTCACAGGCTTTTTCCTTTTTAGCATTCTTGCAATGGAAGAAAAGTTTATAGGCAATGGCATTGTGATCATCCCTGACAAAGTGCAGCTCTGTAAATGCACTGATGCTTAGTGGTGGAATGTTTACAGTTCATTAAAGCTGGGTGAACTCTGAACTGTAAACCAATAACAGGAGTTTTAACAGAAGTATTTATGTTCCTTACCTGTTAAAATTTTGATTTTTTGGCTGTGCCCATAATTTGATCCAATTTAATAGATACGAAATGCTGCTGAATATTAAATTATATCAATGTTTAGTAGTCTCCATCACTTAGAATGCTAATAATTTCATTGCTTGGCTCAGCAGTGCTGGCAAGACTACAGACAGCACTTCTTGTAATAATGGCATTTAATAAAATTCTGATGAACCAATTACCATCAAAGATGAATATTTCTATAGATGGAATTTGTAAGAATAGTCATAAAGTGAATATATAACTTGCAGAGATTTTAATTTAATATTTACTGTCTCAAGATTAATCACCATTTTGTGTGCTGCTTTATTTGAATGTTTTATGGACTGAGGGACTCGGCTTTGTTGTTCTATCACAGTGCAATGAATGCAGGAGGAAAATTTAATATTTTCTAAACTCAGTGTTTCAAACAGTAACTGAAAAGAAGAAAATTACATTTGTGTCATTTTGCAAAAATACCTGCAGTTAACATTGACATTTAAAATTAACCAAGTGCTCCCTCACAGAGAAGACAGAGGTAGAAAACCAGGAAGATGTATTGACAGAAGTGTTCACCCCAGCAGAAAAAGAATTGAAGTGTTATGGAAATAATTTCATAAAAATACAGTAGTTTTATTCTTCTGATGTTTCACTTTATACCATTTTGAACTTTTTTTTTTATATCACTCATCAAAATACTTTTGATGCCAAGGAAGTAATTAGTTTCTTAATATTAGTTTATCCAGCTAAAATCCAAAAATAGCATTTTATTTCAAAAAGTTGACAACACAACTAAAAATTGGTGTGCATTGCATTTTCTGTGTCTCACTTTTGTGTTAGAGCATCACATCAGTTTCCATTGTGAGTTAGCTGTTAGTAAACAACATCAGTTTTTAACAGTTTTTAAATACAGTATTGGTCTGGATAGTTGTTGAATTATACTGCACCCTACAGCTAATGTCAATACTTCTTTGTTTACAAAAATCCCTAGATATGTGTGTTTTACTTATATAATACACATGTACATACATATATATAATATATATAAATTATTACTAAATAGTGGAGATCATCACATAGGTCAAGATTAGCTTTGAGGTTTCTAATGTAATGGGAGCTGCTAGCTACCACTAACAGGAATATTCTTCCAACACACCAAATGTTTATCCTTGTACTTTTTTTCCAAAATTACACTGCCTAAGTAGCTGCTTTATATCTCAAAAAATCATTTAGAAAAGTTTAGATTTTACCTTCTGCATTCTTGGGTTACTCACCCATTACTTACATAGTTCAGCTGAGTATTTTGTACTGATTATAGGGTTCAGATTCATAATTTCTTTCTTTAGTGATCATTGTTTTTCAATTACTTTAGCAGTTGGTTGGGACCCATCACTTGCAATTCTAAGCCCAGCTGAGGTCCCCTCTTTCCAGAACTGATGATCCTCAGTGCATAGTTATATGCTTGGCATAGCAGATGTATCTCCCAGGTCAGTTAAGAAATGTACAGGCATGAATATATGACAGACAATTTTAAAGGGAGAAAAGCAGTTGAATAAGTTTTGAAGATTTGTGTTAATAATCTGTCTTACATTGCTTCTCAAATAGTTAGTGAATCAGAACTTGATTAACTTCCTGTGTGGGGAATCTGAGGCTTTATTTAATTCTGTTTTATTTAGAAACTACATCAAATTGCTGTCTTGAAACTTTTTCATTTTGCCTGTTTTATTGGCTGCCTTTCTTTTCCAGCAGTAGCTGCTTGCATGTGTTGATTTATTATTTGATTTTCTGTATTTCTTTTCCACTCCTTCTGACAGTCATACCCATCCAATTACATGGACCAAATGAAGCCAAACAAATACAGCGTCATTTATTCTACACCAAGTATGTTGCACAATAAATTCTACTCCAGCCCTGAAGGACTATCAAATGGAATCCAGATGGAGCCAGTAGACCTTACGGTAAATAAACGGAGCTCGCCGCCTTCAACTGCAAGTTCTCCTTCCCCACTAAAATTTCAGACTGTGCACAGGAGAAGTTCACCTGGATTGACTCTGTCCTCACCCAGCTCACCTCTCAGTAAATTCACACCGTCACCCCCAGGAGTACAGCCTCTTTCCATGCCAATAACAATCCCGCCTGTCATGGCCGCTGCTCTTTCACGCCATGGACTGAGAAGCCCTGGGATACTCCCGGTTATACAGCCTGTTGTGGTCCAACCAGTTCCTTTCATGTATGCTCCCCATCTCCAGCAGCCCATCATGGTGTCCACAGTTCTCGCAGATGAGATGGAAACTCCAAGTAGCATGCAAGGTTGGTGTTGTCAGAATTGCTTTTTATGCTGTCTCATCCCCACAAAATAAGACAAATATCCAAGCACTTAGTTTCTGTGGGTTGTTGATATTTTAGGAAGTGGAACATAAATTCTGTTCTTCCAGAATAAACAGGCATAGAATTTGTTGTGTAAATATTTTACCAGACTTACCAAGGTCACAGGATCACAGAATCAATTAGGTTGAAAAGACCTCTGAGATCACAGAGTCCAAGCTGTGACCCAACACCACCTTTTCAACCAGACCACGGCACTGAGTGCCACATCCAGGCTTGCCTTAAACACCTCCAGGGACGGTGACACTACCACCTCCCTGGGCTGCCCATTCCAATGCCCAATCAGCCTTTCTGGCAAGAAATTCTTACTAATATCCAAACTAAACCTCTCCTGGTGCACCGTGAAGCCATTTCCTCTTGTCCTTTCAGGCAGTTGTAGAGAGTGTGAGGCTCCTCTGAGCCTCATTTTCTCCAGGATAAGCAATCCCAGCTCCCTCAGCTGCTCCTCACAGGACTTGTTCTCCTTCACCAGCTCCGTTGTTCTTGTTTGTGTCTACATAAACTATTGATCTACTGAGATTTGGACTGATAATAACATTGGACTCATGAAAATTAATAGAAATGTTTTGAGTCACAGTTCATCAGGAGATAACTAAAACTGAAAGATGTTGTATTTAGTGTAAATTATCACAGTAGAACTGATGGATTTCACTATAGTTTTTTTCTGTGTATTATTTATTTCCATAACTCTTCATAATTTGTATGTGTTGCCTTCCCTCTCCTACCCTCTGCCATACAGTGCCTGTCATTGAGTCTTATGAGAAGCCCACACTGAAGAAAACAATCAAAGTAGAGCCAGGAAGTGAACCATCAAAGACTGACTTCTATCCTGAACAAATGTCACCTCCAATGATGACCTCGTTGTCTCCTCAGCAAGTGATGTTGCAAGAGTAAGTAGCTAACAGGAGTCCCAAGATCAGCAGAGGCATGGAAAGCAGTTCCCTACAGCAGTTAGCAGTTCTCAGGAGTGGGAAGGACTGTTGCTATGCCTTAGAACATGTAATAAAATACATGTTCATCCCCCCACTACTGTCACTGTGAAATGTGATTTCAACTTTCTTTTCCCCCTTCTTCAGCAATACAGGAGTTGATACATATTTATACCTTGCAATAGATCTGCCATTTCTATAATGCATTTCTAAAATAATGATAGGTCCCAGTTCCACAATTTACTGAAAATAGGGCTCCAAATAAACCAGTGATAACCTACTTATGTAAAACCAGCAGCAAAATGGAAAGAAACTTAAAAGAGAGTTCATACTGATATTTCTGTTCATGTTACTTGAAATACCTATCTTTAAAAAGAGTATTGTGACTTTCTGTGCTTGGAGGACGTCTTTGTCTTTTCAAAAATTTTGCCTGCTTGGTGGGAAGAACCTCTTCAGCCTTACAAGTTCTGTGTATATAAGTGAAATTGCATTTTTACCTGAGGCCATTGTTCTGTGGGTGATTTTTTTTGGCAGCTCAAGTAGTTTTTGAAGCTTTCTTCCCTCACAGCCACTTGTTTCCATCCCAGTATTAACTCATTGTGCTGACATAGCTGTTACTGGGGCCCCTGCATGAACTGGATCACAGATCTAATGGGTTTTGAAACAGTGCTGTTTGCAGAAGAAAGGACAAGGGCTAGAAGAAGAAATTAGGTCTGGGGCATAAATCTTTTAACTGAAAACATAAAAAAATTCTCAAGAAAGTACCTGAGGAGCCATGGGCACCCTTCCATTTCCTGTTTTTCTGGGGAAAATCCTGTCAACTTACTAAAGCCATGGAATGACCCAGAGCCAGGCTCATCCTTCAGCAGGCAGTGCTCTGGGCAGGCAGGCAGGCTGCCAGCGTGGCTCTGGCAGGAGCTGAAGTTGGGAGCTGAGCAGGGCTGACAGTACAAAACCTCAGAATCCATTTCTGCACTCCCTCTTGCTCACTGTCATCCTTGAGGTGGTTGTGTTTGACCTCACCTCATAGAGTAAAGGAAAGAGGGCTTCAAGTCAGACATTCAAAACCCAGTGTGAGTGTGGTTCAGAGAGAGAGAAAAGCATAGGATGGATGGGGGGTCTCCTGTGTTTCCTCCAGAACGCTGCCTCTTCCTCCTGCTCATGGCCATTGGGTTCAAAAGCACACCACAGCACCAGGGCTGGCTACATTCCACAACAGCCTTCTTGTCGGCACCCCTTCTTGTCTTCAAACAGTCTGGATGCACCTCCTAGACTGCAGGCTCTTTGCAATTGGTTGCCAGCTAGCTTTTATAAACTATATACTGTTTCTTTTAAATCACCTTATACATGCTTATTACATAAAATAGTAAACATGCCTGTTTACTAGTGGGTAACTTACCTTCCCTAATGGACCTACCACACAAGGGAGTCATGTCTTTATGTAGCTGGAACTACCTACTGCTAGGTCAGGACTATCAAATGGTTCAGTTTATTTTTTGTCTTTGTTAAGTCTCTTTAACAAGAGCAAACCAGTAAGTGCTGTTCCTGGCTGGTACCACACCCTTCCTCCAGGGCTGAGACTTCTGCAGACTTGTCACCTGCATTAGTGATTTGCATTATTTATTTCCCAATGGGTGTAGTTTCCCCAGCAAACCCATTCACTGAGCAAAGAATATAAAATGTGGTATAATGTGTAGATAGCTTTGTTACAGAAAACATTTGTATGTCCATGTTTCCTAAGCATTTCCTCTACAAGCTTGCCCATGTAGAGTGTGATGTTCATGGAGATTCTGTCCTTGCATTGTAACAGCTTAAATTGCTGCGTAGCTGTCCTGTGGAGCTCTAGTTCTTGCTCCTGGAGCCAGCCCTTTCAAGTTCACATTCTGCTGTATCCAAAACAAGAAGTTTATAAATTGTATTTTTTATCATTAAAAAATATATATATAGACAACTCACACAAAATACAAGACGAGATACTTCAACTTCTATTTTAAAAAAATGTTGTTGTCTCACAGGTTTATGAGCTGTAGTTAGGCATTGAAGTTTTTATCACTACTCATTGGTTCCAGTTGCCCAGAGTGTACTATTCAGACACCTAAGCTACATTAAAGGGGCATGGGAAATCTTTTTTTCTCAGTAAAGTGACTTATTTAAGACTTGTAAGTGACTTATTTTGCTTTAGTGTTAGCTTTTGGCAGTATATCTGTCTGTATCTGGATATCTATATCTATCTGTCTATCTATCTATAAAAATAATGTTGGTGACGTTTCTGGAGGGATGGTTGGACTTTCTAGTATGCCTGATAATCGATTTAACTGTTCAGTTTTTTCTAAAATCAAACTTGAGGTAACAGTAATAGTATAAGGAGCCTCATTAACATATTTTCATGCAAGTTTCAAAGTCTAACTCATGCTGTCAGCAGAGGGTGGTCTGTGGTAAAGAAGGAAAAGCTGTTGAAGTTTTAAAGTAATTTTTAGAAGGTACTCTTACCTATTGAAGAGTGACAAATGCTAGACATACATGAACTTATATCTAGTTGTAGAAGAGGGAACGAAAGAATTAGGGCTGTGCTTTTATTATTCGCACTTACTTAATATTTACCTCTAAATTTGACACCACCCTAACCATTTTTTAAAACTGCCACACCCTATCTGATTATTGATAGCATTCTGTTGTCTTGCCACCCTTCTGTCCCATAAAGGGAGAAGAAGACATTCTCAGTGCTTTTTCCAGACTTGTAGATTGAAAATCTAAATCACAAAGGGTGTATGGCCAATATCCTTTTTCTCCCTTTTCCCAGATATTACCATGTCCATGACTAGCCTCCAAACATAATGATTTTAAACAAAGTCTGCTTGCTGTCCTAAGCCTGAGCTTGTCCAAAAAGATAGGTGTGCAACTGCATTGAAACTGAGCATTGCTTTGGAGAGCTGTTTCTTTGGAAGCTAGAAGCCTGCCTTCTTATTTAAGAGTGTGTGTGTGTCTCTGTCTAACATCACCATCTGGGGTTTCCTGCCATTATAATATTTTTAGCTAGACTTAATGTGTACTTGAAGAGTTCATCACTCAACAGTCACAGAACCACCCAAGAAAGCAAATTTGATTCCCAGTTTCCAGCTTCTAACTCTCAAGAATCAATAACATAATTCAACTTTTCCCACATCAGTTATCCCCATCCTACGCTGTGAGGTCATAGAAAAATCTTTCTTCTTAAGCCATGCACAAGATTTTCTGTCTTTAGCACATGCCCCTTATTTTGCTGAGAGAGGTAGGAATTCAATGTTTCTGAAAATTAGGCCCTAAAGGAAGTTGGAGTAAGTAACCAATAGAACCCAGTGTAACAAAACATAAGTTGATTGGTAAAAACATGTGAAATACATTAACTCAGAAAAGACAGGAGTTCTAGAAAGTTCCTTTCTGTTGCATGGAGGAGCTGGTTTTGCAACAAGGAATGCTAATATCTGCACATTATATTCTACACATACCTTTTTTACAAACATATGTTTTTTAAGATTGATGTGGAAGAAAGAGTCAAGGTTGTCCCCAGTTCTACAGTAGGGGTGTCATTCAACAGTCGAAGACACCTTTTAAGAAGCCTGTATGTTTTCACATGCATGAACATTTATGAGTTTGTTTGTAGCAGAATATAGTTTGTATGTGTCTTACCTGCACTGTACCTGTGGGCCTCTAAAGTTTATGTTTAAGAAGGTGGAGGGACAACTTCAGACATCCTGTGGGTGTGCCACACAGGGTAAGCTCTACTTTTAGGAATTGACGTCAGGGAGGCCGCACCCTGCTGCCAGCACCAAACAGGAAATTCTTAATTACATTTTAAAGGAGTGGCTGGAACAATAAAGATTGAGTTCTGCTTTGAAACCCTAAAGATACAATTTCTTTAATAATATGGAATAGCTGTTTCCAATTACAATCAAATTAGTTGTATTTGAAGGGGAAAAAATAGTGAGCAAATACAAGAAAAGTTCACTCAGGATTTAAGAAATCTGAGTTTGACTGAAAAACACATAGCTGAAGAGGGTTTTTCTTCTGAAAGTTTAAAAAAATAGCTAGGAAGTAGTAAAAATGGCTACATCATGCCACAAAGTGAGTAAACATTTAAAAATATTGCTTCTAAAATACACAAAGTTTGCTAAACCCTGTTGAATTTTTCGACATGCATGTAATGTTGTTCTTTCTGCCAAGAGACAGAGGGGTAGTGAATAAAAGGCTCTGTTATGAATCATATTAGCTGGAGTTTGCTGTGCTAGATGTTTTTGATTTTAACATTAATTTAACTTTGCAGGAATCACCCTTCAGTTATAGTTCAGCCAGGAAAGAGACCTTTACCTGTGGAATCTCCAGACACACAGCGAAAACGCAGAATACACCGATGTGATTATGAAGGCTGCAACAAAGTCTACACTAAAAGCTCCCACCTGAAGGCTCACCGAAGAACCCACACAGGTCTGAACATAGCTATGCTTCTCTTTCATCAAGTCTGTGGTAAAATAGTAGGCTAAGCTTGTAACTTCTGCTAATGGCCAGGTGACCACATGTGTAAATAACAAAATGACACAAGGTAGCTGGCATTGTTGCAAAAATAATTATAGGCTGAGCAAAAGACAGAGGGCATAGTAGAAAAAAACTACAATAAGAGATGTAAGGCAGAACAGGTTCACAGTGCATGCTGATGTGTGTTACATTGACTGGCTCTTCACTCATTTTGTGTCCAGTTGCTTGCAGTTTACTCAATCCGCACACCCTGTAAACACCAAATCAGTTCAAATTGCACTGGCTCACCTATGACATCACTTAAATTTGACTGTAATTTCTATGGGAGTAGCCCATTTTCAGAAGTCTGGACTGTATGCTAAATGCAATCACATCTGCTCTATGGGTATGCTAACCACCTTGGTGCAATGGTGCTTTTGATCTGAATGAGTGTTCCAGTAAACATATCCCCATCTTTGCTCTCCACAGAAATGTTCATCTTTGCATGCTGAATGAATATATATACATCCAAGGTTTTTACAAGGGTAATCCTTTAGGAAAAATGGAGCCCAGTTCATGGCTGTTGTGCATCAAGCCAGCCATTTATCTGTTGGGCAATACAGTGGTGTTAGAGGAGGAGGATGACATATTAGTAATGATAGAGAGTTTAAGTTGAGGTACTTGCCACAGTGATGCCAGTCATTTACACTGCATTAAATTTCAGAAATCACAAGATTTCTGCCTGTTGTGCTTTATGGTAGCACAGTCCTTTCCCCCAGAAAGCTAGAAAATGAGATCCCGGTTTTGAAAAAGCTTGAACAAATGCTTAAACCTTCATCCTTCTGGATTTCATAATACAAAACAAGTGCTAATATAGCAGAGAGAGGAACAGAGAGACAATGAAAAAATAAGTCGTGGCAAGTAACAATTTTTTGGTCAGTACACAGTTTCTAGCGCAGAGTACTCTTCAGCTTTGGGGTGTTTGGAGGGTTTTTCTGTAAGCAGTGAAGTACTTACTGAAATTTGGCAAGGCAGTAGAATAAATCTATGAGATTTACGTGTGAACTTACGTGATCAGAACTGATGTGTTCATGTCTAAAATCTCCACTTCTTTGTTTCCTTTTCCAGGAGAAAAACCATACAAATGCACTTGGGAGGGGTGCACGTGGAAGTTTGCTCGTTCTGATGAACTGACGCGGCATTTCCGCAAGCACACGGGAATCAAACCCTTCCAGTGTCCAGACTGTGACCGCAGCTTTTCACGCTCGGACCATCTTGCTCTTCACAGGAAACGCCACATGCTAGTCTGAATGTCTTCTGTCCCTGACTCCTGCCACACTTTTTTGTTTTTTACACATGCATTTTAATTTGGATTCAGCTGGTCTGGATCTCTGAGTTTATACCATTAAAAGCTTACGTATGGTCAGTAACAGATGTTCTCTAACCCTTCTATGTCCTTGCCACGGGTCAGACCTAAAGAATGTGAACACTTCTTTTTTCCTTCTGGGGATGCTAAGCAAACCCTTTCTGCATTCAGTATGTTTATTGTATTTCATTTGTGAATAAGGGAATTTTTAAACTAACAGCTTTTGTTGGTTTCTTCATATAATCAACCCAGCGTATACTGATAAAATAGTAAATGTTACTGAATATCCAAAATGCTAGTCCTTGCCAGAGACTATTATTTATGTGCCCTGTAAGGGATTTTATGCTCAACAATGCAATGAATGGACTCTCCCAGCTGTGTTGATTTCTGCAATATGGATCATACAACAGTTTTAGAAAGACACCTGATTTAGAAATCCTCTCTGCCCAAACAGTGAGTAATACTGAGGAAATAAATCTAAACAGTGTAATTACTTTACAGAAAGATTGAGTCATAGTATCATTTACCCCAGTCAAGAAGAAAAATGGGCAGGAATTGGTCCATACATAATACTGTGCATCTAAGCCAATATCATCTGTCATCTGTATTACAGTGTAGTATACATCCTTGTTTTTGTTGCATAATGCCCCAGTGGATTTGTTAAAGGAAGACTTTGTGTGACTCTGTATGTCTCTGTATGTCTGGTTTCTGTGCAAGTGTATGGATGGAACGGCTTGAAGCTGAGTCAGGGGTTTACCATCAGGAAGTTCTTCCCCCAGAGGGTGGTTGGGCACTGGAACAGGCTTCCCAGGGAAGTGGTCACAGCACCAAGCCTGTCTTGAGTTAAGCATCTGGATAATGCTCTCAGGCACATGGTGTGACTTTTGGGGTGTCCTGTGCAGGGCCAGGAGTTGAACTCGATGATCTTGATGGGTCCCTTCCAACTCAGCATATTCCATGATTCTGTGATTCTATGGTACTCTCCTGCAATTTGGCATTAAATGGCTCATAGAAACCTACTGCACCTCATTTCAGGGATATAGATTATCCCCCCTGCAATCATGCCCCCGCATTTCATCTAAATATTTTCTCTTTGTTGTACTTCAGAAAATAGCAATCATTAAGTCAAAAATGCTCTGAACTGTATTGTTGTGAGTACCACTCACAACAGTATACACTACAGTATTTAAAATTATTGATCCACAATATTTTTATGAGAAGATGGCATCAGATATGAAGTACTTCTGATGATAAATTGAGTCATGTATCTGTTTTGGATAAAAGCGTATACCAAATCGTCCAGTTCCTAACTCTGGTTTGTGACTCTGGCAGTCTCGATGGTAGGTACAGCTGCTTCCCTGTGGACATGTCTACTGCATTAAAATCATGCCCATTAGCAAACAGAACTGTAGCTAAAAGAAACTGAATTCAAGCAACCTGCAGTTGTCCCTAGAAATGTTCCTGTCTGGGAGCCCTCTGAAAGGAGGGTTTCTGTCGGTATTAGCTGGCAGAGTTTGTGGCACTGCGAGGAAACAGGATGTATTCTCTGCACTCACACACAAGAGCGTTTCCTTTCCTTGCCCTCTGTAAGGTAACCGCCATTCCCTATACGTTAAACATACTGAAGCAGGCTTTTCCTTTCTTATGGAAAAACCCAGTGAACAATGGAGGTGTGAGGGGAGGAGGAGTTTCATAGAACTCTGCAGGAGACAGGTGGAGTGTCCATCTGCAGGTGGGTATATTTGAGCTTGTGGAGCAGGTAGCCTGTGCTTCTATAACCAGTGGAGCCCAATGCCAAACAATCTTGGAGATACAAGAGTGTGAGTGCAAAGAGCCTTTATTTGGTGATAGGACTTTACCAGCTGCTTTGCTGACATCCACATGCCTGTGGAATTAGAGAAGGAGAGGTCTGTACTTCCTGTAGAAAGATGCTCTGACAGCAATTGCTCTGTTCCAGCTCCATACATCCTCACCACCTTGGTAGGGCTGCACCTTGTGTCTTGTAACTCTCCCTCATCTGCTCACCTGTGGTGCTGAAACACCTGGCACATGAATAGTTCTTTTTACTTTCTTGGTAGGCCAGATTGTTAGTGACATTGAGAAACTTGTAGGAAAGAGACTGATACTAATGAGCAGCTGTTCCAGAATGTGGACTTTCTATTTTATATTTTTTTGGTCAGTGGTAGCAGAATTTGCATTAGGTTTTAATTTTGTAAATCCAGGTGTGTCACTGGTTGAGAGGCTGTGTGGAGGAAGTCCTGTGGCAACAGTCACAAGTCTACAGACATTTAGTACCCTGCAATGAAAACAATTCTCTGTTCTGTTGATGAGGGAAAAAACAGATACTAGAAAATAAGCACCTTAATGGCAACTGGTCCCATTTTTACCTTAAAAATGCAAATTTATAAAATTCAGGAGGTTTAAGGAACATTTCTTTCTAATGCTCTGTTTCTCTTTTGAGGCCTAAAATGTTGTCATTAGTATGTTTTTTGATATTTTTTAAATCAGAACCCTAAAAGCAGAACTTCTTTGTAACTAAGAGTTACTTCAGATAATTTAGGCTAGGTTATTTGTGATGTTAATTCATTAGCTTATGTACCTTTTTCCTGAAAGTATGCTAATGATGGGGTCCAATACAGTGGAGATTGAGCAGAACTTTCAAATTTCATCCATGTGTCTTGCAAATTAGGACAACAGAAATTTAAATATTAAATATAAATATTAGAGATTATTACATGATAATGCCTTCCTTGTAGGATTTTTCAGTTGTGCCTGTGGTGTCTTTGTGGGATGTCTAAAAGGTCACAAACAAATACACTTCTAGCTGAGTGTGAATTTACATCTTAACCAGCTCATTGGTTCATTTTAGCAAACTTTGATTTGAGGGATACCTTGCAATTTTAAAATATACTCAATTAAACTGAGTATATTTTAAAATTTTGCAAAGCCAGTTATTCCATCTATGGCCTAAAGAAAAGCTAGTTTAGATAGAAAATCCTAATCCTGGAGAATAAGTATATTTAAACCCCTTCCACCTTTCTCTGTAACAGTATTGCACTGTGCCATGTGTAACAGGTAATACTGTTTTACTAAAATGTGCCTGTTTAAGCTATTTGATTATAATAAATTACTAGTTTTTAATTGTGTGGGGTTTATTTAAATATACACGTGGCATTCTGCAGTGATACTTCTAATGCCACATCTTGTTCAAATATGCTGTCTCTGCCAAAGTTAGCAACATGATAAATACAAATCCTTCCTAAAATAATTTACAAAGCATTTTACATCTCTTAAGAGGGCTAGACCGTTTTTCATTATATTTTACAGATATTAGCACCTAATGTACTTTAGAGGGTCAAAATAATCTTTTTGCTTAGCATCTCTCACCTGCAAATATAGCAAGGATTTTTATTTACTTTGATACATCTATAAACTATGCAGAATTTTTTAAATAAAATGTAATATATTTTATAAGCTAATAAGACAGAATGGCTAATTAAAGGTTTCTAGCGTGCATTACTATAACTTGCAAATATGGAGACATTTTGGTAATCTTTTCTTACTAAAGATGTGAATGTTTAATGTACTTTCACTGTTTCTACTTTGGTAGTCCAATGGGAATTCAGTAATGACATTTTGTCATGTCAAACTGTGAACATAAATTTGTACTGTACAGTCGTCATACTATATTTAGTATATTTAGTATATTTAGTATACAGTGCATATGTATTACACTTGTTAATAAAACACTCAGAATGTTGTTTGTGGTCATGTTGTCACGTGCTGGATGACAAAGCAGTGATGCCGAGCTCGGGTCAGAGGCCGGCCTGGAGGAGAGCCCTGTGGCTCTGGGCCTTTGGGCGGCCCTTCTGCCTGGCCTGGCCACCTCCGCTGTGTGCCCCACTCGGGGCCCAGGGCAGGAGCACAAGGGATTTGTGCTGCAGGAGCTGTGGCCTGCAGCACGTCTAGTGGCAAGCTCATAAAAATGTTGTACTTGCTTCTAATTAGGTCATTCTAATTAGGGCATTCTAATTAGCCCATAGGCAGGTGTGGAGCCCCAAACACGTGAGTTTGCCTTTTTTATCGCTCACAAGATGACTGACTGGGCCTGCTCCCCACAGCCTCTCCCAGAGCGGGGTGCCAGAGGCTGCTGACGCATCAGCACGAGTCCTGCACACCCCCAGACACACCTGCAGGCTGTGCTGAGATAACAGTGATGATGATGATGAAGAATGGGGTTTTATTTCTTCACACCTTACCAGATGCCTAAGAAGAGGGGGCCTGGCTGAATTCACTATGCATCTCTAACACTTCCCGTTTCTGCTGAAGTATTTGCACCAGGATGTTGGTCTCTCTCTCGCTGCCTGGGATGCTGCAGATCAGCCTGGTGAGCACCTGTGCTATGCCATGGGGATGTACAGAAGGGAAAGCAGGTACAGCAGAATGAGGCACAAAAATTAAAGCCTGCAAACAGCAATAAGAATATGAGTAAATTACTGGCTTGTATTTCTTGGCCTCCTGCTTGAAAATGAGGACTGCACATTCCAAAGCCAGAGACAGCTCATTATCATGCTGTTCACTTCTAAGATCCAGGCAGGAGGGACCGATGGCACGGGGGAGTCACGGCCGCTGCCCCAGCGTGGCAGCTGCCATGGGAAGAGCTCATCCTGACCTGTCCTCGTGAGCCTGCACACCTGTAAGAGGCTACTCCAGCTGCCAGCTGAAAAGATTTATCTCTGTTCTACTATGAGTCAAAAAGCATTGCATACATTGTACACTGAGTGGTCATTTTCAGGAAGCAGTGATAATTTCATCGACCACTGGGTGTCCCTCTTAGTCTGAGAAAAAGGCACAATTTAAATTCATGAGATTGTAATTTAAGATAATCATTTTCTTGAATGAGAAATTTCTTGAGAAATTAAGCTCTTCCCTCTGTCTTATTTGCTATCACTGAGTTCAATCCGGTCATACACAGAAATCTGCTCAAGGATTTAAAACTGATCTCTGTGTCTTTACTGCGATTTTTAGTCATAAATATGCTTTAAATTATTTAAAAATTTAAAATTAAACTCTGGCCTGGCTGAACACTAACTAAGCCAACACAATGTTGCTTGATGAGAAATAGTGTCAAATGCTTACTTAGAAAGGAAAACCAACCAACACACCAAACCATAACAAAATGAGTCTGCTTTATCAAAGAAACTCAGAAATATATTTTAAGAAGCTGTAGTGTATGGTATGTACATAACCAAAATATTTGGCATCTGCATGAAAGATCTGTGAGGTGGGATGGATAGAGTATAAAGGGCTCTTACAGCATTAATATTCCAAAACAATATACATGGCAGACCTGAGAAACTATTTCTTTCACACCCACCTAAAACTTACATTTCAGAACAGTCTTAAAGGTGAGGGACTCCTCCACAGCCCAGTCTGTACACTATTTAGGACATAACCCCCAGTTTGCTGATGCATTAAATTTACAGAGACGGGAAAGTCTGAATTAAGAAATTTTACTTCCTCTTTTCTTGTCTAGTAAACAGGATAGACTGCATGCCTTCTAGCCCATGAGCACTAAGTGTGACTGCTAATCATGTTAGGCTGTAAGGCCTGGGAGGGGGAGAAGGCTTTCAGGAAGAAGGGTCACAAGACTTCTCGATAGCATTCCCCACTTTAAAGTGTCAAGAAGTGTCAAGAGAGGTAAAATTGTAAAATCATAAAATCATAGAATCATAAAATAGTTTGGGTTGGAAGGGACTTCTAAAGGTCATCTAGTCCAACTCCCTGCAATGGGCAGGGACATCTTCAACTGGATCAGATCACTCAGAGCCCTTCCCAACCTGACCTTCAATGTTTCCAGGGATGGGACATCCACAACTTCTTTGGGCCATCTTTTCCAGTGTTTCACCACCCTCATTATAAAAAATTATTTCTTATATCCAACCTAAATCAGCTCTCTTTTAGTTTACAACCAGTACCCCTTGTCTTACCACAACAGGTCCTGCTGAAAAGTCTGTTCTCATCTTTCTTATAAGCCCTATTGAACTACTGAAAAGCCTCAACAAGATCTCCATGGAGCCTTCTCTTCTCCAGGCTGAACAATCCCAGCTCTCTCAGTCTGTCCTAATAGGATCAGAGCCCTTCTGATCATCTTTGTGGCCTCCTCTGGACTCACTCCAGCAGGTCCACATTCTCCTTATGCTGGGCCCCAGAGCTGCTGCAGCCCTGCAGGTGGGGTCTCAGCAGAGCAGAGCAGAGGGACAGAATCCCCTCCCTCCCCTGCTGCCCACGCTGCTCTGGATGCAGCCCAGGACACGTTTGGCTCTCTGGGCTGGGAGTACCCATGGCTGGGTCCTGTCCAGCCTCTCATCCAGCAGCATCCCTAATCCCTACTAAATCTTGATTTCAGGATAAGGCTTTGACATGGTCCCCTACAACATCCTCTCTAAATTGGAGAGATACAGATTTAATGAGTGTGGAAATAATTGAGCGACAATTAAGATTTAGTAGGGATTTTTAGCTCTTTCCAAAACTCAGGAGCTAGGCACCTGGCATCCTACTGCGATCATATCCAGTTAACCTGAACTGGTGGGTGGGTGCCAGCAGTGTCATCTCCGGACACCAGGAAGCTCTCCCACAGCTTCAATTTCATTGTTTCATCTATCTACCACACCTGGTCTGTGCTTGGTGAGCCACCACAGTGAGTGTTAAGGATCACATCCTCTTACCAGTTTGATCACCTCATGTGCTGCCCACAGTTGTGATCTCAGGACTTCACATTTCCATTAAGCTGTAAGGACAATGACACAACTCTACATCACCTTTGAAATGACACATGGAATTTAATAACAGATAAAGAATTAGATACTTATTAGACTCTTGAATCCAAGCACAGCAAGTTACTATTTCTCCTACTAACAAACACCATTAGTTTAATCAGAAAGATTTTAGCAGAGAAGTTATTTCCTAGGGAAAATTACTCTTTTTTTCACCTGTGTGATGACCCTCAGCACCTGCTCATTAAATGAGCAAGTTAACAGAGTTCAGTGGAAGCCTGGAGATAAAAGGGGTTCACCTCCAAACATCAAGTTTCTAAGTACTAGGAAAGAGAAAAAGCATGCAACCCAGTATAGCTTCATAGAATCACAACAGAAAGGAGCAATATTACAATACTATAAAAAATAATAACTACAGGTATTAACTATGCATTTGAAGACTGAATAGCAAATTCTATGAACCCATGACTTGGCGGGTATCTGTCTCTAGGCAATTGGTAATGTTTAATACAGCAAAGGAAGAACATCAAACAAGAATTAATGGATTCAACTTTTCAGCACATACCCATGAAAGTCTCTCTGTGATGAAGGGAAAGATTTGCAGGAAGGGATAACAGGTAAAAGGGTGTGGATACTGTACTCTTAACACTTACTGTACCAGCATACTGGATGGGATTCAACCAAGAGTTTTCTTCTTTCTGTTATTTAATTAAAACCAAGAAAGAAGATCCTTACAATCTTAACCTCACAGCATTCACATCAGAACAAAGATTAAATTATGCCTTGGCAGCCTGATTACACCAAATAAACCACTATTCTTGTTACTTTCAAATATGGCTTTCAATGGGGAAAGTGAAAAATAAACACAACTTAAAAATTATGTCAATCATGAAAATTTCTCTGTCATTCTCTTTGTTGGTGATGGGCAACTACAGATGACTTCTGACTACCTGGATGGTTTGAATAAGCAATAGCAATTTCTATATGTGTCACATTTTGCAACAAACTGGGAATGTTGTAAGAAAACAGAAAAAAATATTAACAGAGTTTAATACAAAAAAGTCAAGTCAGTTATTCACATACTTATATTACTCATAGGTGTAACATCACTCTCCTACTCATTTGCTTCACTGGATATTGGCAGGTTAATGTTAATGGCTGCCCTGAGGTTAGCCCAGAATAGGGTGCGCTTGCTCCTCTCCTTTGGCCACTCCATGTAGGTGCGCTTTGCCATGAGAGCTTTCAGCTTGTGATACCTGGCAGGGATAAGGTACGGAGGGATTGGCTCCAGTAAAATGAGGATTAAGCTGTTGGAATTCTCACTGAATAACTTGTGATGGGCAAAGTACAGCTCATAGTGACACCACTCACTCTGCACAAAGTTGGGAGACAACACAAAGATCGACTTGTAGCTCTTCTCAATGCAGTTAATGATGTTCTCCACAATGCTCTTGCCGGGGATAAAGTTTCTCTCATGCTGGCACAGTTGCACGCAGCCCTCCCCCTTCTCCAGGTTCGGGATCAGCTCGTTCTTCACCCACAGCGAATCGCGCTCGCTGTAGGAAATGAAGGCGTGGAATTGCAGAACGGCCCCCAGATCTCCGGGGGGGTTGTGCCAAGCTCTGCGCTTCGTCTGCGTCCACTGCCACGTCATCCGCACGTACCACGGCACATCCAGGTAGATGCACACAAAGGCCACCGCGGCCACCAGCAGCAGCGTCAGCAGCAGAGCCGTCACGAGCAGGAGCGTCGTGTTGCAAGCCAGCAGGCTCAGGTGGAAGTCCTTGAGCTCCGTTCCTCGCAAGCCTTCTGGGTACTCGCACGCGTACGCCGCCGGCCAGCCAAACAGCTTCCCACCTGACCGCCTCTCCAGGCGGATAAAGGCCTGCAGCTCGCAGGAACACTTGAACGGGTTGTGCCCGGCCTGCAGCTCCCTGACCCTTGGGCAGCTCTGGAAGAAGTCAGCAGATGGGGTGAGGATCGAATTCATCTCGACGTTCAGGAACTGCAGGGACGTAAAGCCGCTGCACCCCGGCAGGTCGGCCAGCCTGTTCGACGCCAGGTTCAGCTCCTCCAAGGATTTCAGCTCCGCCACCCCCCTGGGGACATTGCTGATCTGATTGTTTTGGAGGCTGAGCTTTTTGATGTTGACTGGCAAGCACTCAAACACAGCATCCACCAACTGGTTGGAGGACAGGTCCAGCTCTGTCAGAGACTCAGCCCACTGGCATTGCACGTCAGCTCCATCGTGGCGCAGCAGGTTGCTGCTCATGTCCAGGTATTTCAGTGATTTCATACGGCTGGTCATGAAGCTCACTTTGCGAAGGCTCTCAAATTTATTCTTCTGCAAAATAAGTAATTTCAGATCCATGAGAGTGCCACAGTTCTGGAACAACTCATCTGTCAGGGCATTGTGAGAAAAATTTAAATACTGAAATGAGCTTGTTCTGTTGGGACAAAGCATGTGTGGCATATATGCATCAGCTATTGTCAAATTGGCAATATTCATCTCTGAAAACTGTCTGTATAGAATCTCCTGGTTGAAATAATAAACCTTATTACGAACATGCTCCAAAGTTAATGCTTTCATGGAGCCATCCAAAGAGATTAATTGTTCCACAGAGCTTAATAAGGGTAGAAAGGCATACTCAGTTGGCTCCTCCAGGGGTCCCCTAAAAGTCAAATTTCTCACAGTCAAATGTTCCACAGGTGAATACCAAATAAGAAGAAAAATTTGCAGGATTATAGCCCATTGTAAGTCCACAGCATCAAGTGTGAGAGTTGTTGTCTTGATTTTCTTCAGAAGCATTAAAGGTGGAGAGGGGAAGTCTTTATAACTCAAGGTATATCTTAAGTTAACTATTTTTAAGTTTTCTGAAGTGCTCATTCCATCATACAGGAGGGAAAAAGTGAAGTTTTGGTTTGCTGCAAAAACGATGTGGAGGTTCCTTGTAGTCAAGACTGTCAGACTCCGAGGCTCATACAGTGAAAAGTTTCCCAAGTTCAGGAAGACAGTGTGCAGCTGCAAGTGTTTGATATACCTGAAGTCTGACATTCTTATCATCGTAGCACTTAATCCAAGGTACTCCAAATGAAACATGTTCCCAAATTCCTGACAGATGGGCAGGGCAGTAAACTTATTGAAAGAAAGATCTAAATGTCTAAGATATGCAAGCGTTAGACAGAAAACTTTTGAAATGTTATTATGAGATAAATCCAAGTATTCTAAATTTTCATTAAAAATGAAGACACTCAAGTCAAGCACCGTAATTAGATTATGAGAAAGATTTAGTACTTGAAGGTCCGAAAGATGAATAAATTCTGATGTACTAAGTCCAGAGATCCTATTATGTGATAAATCTAATACTTGAGTACAGACTGGAATGTTTTTTGGAACATTAGTTAGCAAACTGTTTGAATAATTTGCAATAAATTCATCTTCTACAGTTGGCTGAATATTATTCCATAGTGTGAATGTAAAGGCACAAGTAAAGATATAGATATTTGTGAGGAATCTCATTATGCTATCCAGCTTTATCTATGTTTTTTACAGAAACACAGAAGCATGTCTTTGTTTTCTGTTCAATATGTCCCACTGATGAGTCCAGCTCTATGAAAAAAAAAATACATGAAATTGAATGAAGCTGTTGAATGGTTGAGGCTGCTTTTTTTATTGTGAAAATAAACTTCAATATAAAATCTATGTAATAAAAAAATATTTTTACATACTCCTGTTTTCAGTTCTTATCAATCATCCTCATTCTAGTTTTTTAATTATTGACTCAGCCAAATATAAATTAATTCTCTTATAATGGGAGGAATGCCACTAGTGTGTTAAAAACACACAGATGTTAAGAAATACAAATTTCTCAGCAATCATGAAAAAATACAAAACTGGTACAAACCAACATCAATGCATTTATGAATAAAGGAGAACAAACATCAAAATAAAGGAGAACATCCATCTGTTGTTTCTATACTTCCCAAGTTCACACAAATTTGGGAACAAAACTCCAATAAAACCACCTTCACAGGAACTGGTGCAAAAACAACCTCTTCACTCAAAGGATATTCTTCTTCACACCTCATAGACCCTGGACATTGCCATGCACCCTCTCAGGGTCAGATTATCAGCTTTCTCCTTGCTATAGCACAAAGACATAAGAGTCCATTTTTCCAATAAGCCAAGAATTCTGAGGAATTACACTGTCCATTTTATTTGGTTTGTATGGCAAGGTTTTGGTAGCAGGGCGACTACAGGTCTGGTTTCTGTGAGAAGCTGCTAAAGGCTTCATCTGTGTTCCATAGAGGCAGTAGCAGCTGAGTTCAAGGCCAAACTCATCCATAGCTTCGCCATGTTATCCCAGAGGCTCATAGTGGTGCCTCTGGGATAACATGGTGAAGAAGTGGGGAAAAGCCCTGGGAACAGCAACTGCATGGAGCATAAACAACTCATAAACATTTTCAGGAGACAAACATCCCCAGTTTTATTTTCTATTCGGATTTTTCCCTGCTAAAAAGATCTAAAACCCCAGAATTTTAAAATTCTGTCCCTGTGTAATCTTTTGTTAAATAGAAACCAAAAACTCTTTTATTTCAGTTCTAGCTTATAATATGTGCTAGACCCTAATAATTTGACTAACTGATATAAAAACTCAACCCTTCCCATCCAAGTTTCCTATCAGACTCAACCCATTTCTTTCTTAATTAACATCACCAAAAGCATTAAAAGAATAAATCACTGAAGTATTTCTACCTCTATTGAATCCAATAGAGAGGCCAAATTACACCTTCAGAAAGTTGTGCTAGGGTATCTGAGGACACAAAAGAAATGAAGCTGGGATGGTTGGTCAAAGTACAGTATCAATTGCACAACAAAACAAGACCAGGAAATCTGACCCAGCTCCTTCAAAGTGCAGTTGGCTCTATTCTTCAGAGTCCGGGCTGATAATCTAACTCTTGAATCAAAGTTTGATCTAGAACTATCTGGAGGAACTTCCTCCTGGGCAAAAGGGATGTCAGTAATAAAGCAAGAAATGTTCTGAAGGGAGAAAAAGCCAGAAATATATTCTCTGTCCATCTCCCAGCACCAGATGAGTTTTAATTTACTGTACATGCTATGCTAGACACTGCAACAAGGGACAAGCCACACTCTATAGCCCTGCAGAGTGCGACAGTCAAAGAGTAAAGCAAATATATCTAGAAAAGCAATAGTTAGGAGCAAGGGTTACCCCTCCAATCCTGTTCTAGAATGGTATTAAATTAGAGATGGCTGAGAATTAAAAGTGCCATACCAAATTATTTTTCTCCCTTTCCTCTTTGCTGAAATTCAGATGAATGTTTCCACTGAAACTTCAAAATGTAAGAGTATCTTCCAACATCAAAGAAACACCAGCACCTGAGATTTGATGAAGTCCAAGATATACATATATCAGAGAGAAAATTATTATAAATAATGAAGCAAATACAACCCACCTTTTGTGCATGGAATTCATCTTCAAGTTGAAGAACCAGCAAAAGTCCTCTGCATACTTGATTAGCATCCTCAAAATAGAATTACAGACATATGTAATCTTCAGGATGGGGAATATCACATGAGATGCTGATTCCTCAATAATTACCTACCTCGGGAAGCCAAAAAACCAGGTGTTTTTTAAACAAGAGATACAATTCTAAGAATTAATGATACCTCCTTACAATGCAGGTATTAAGAGCACAACGAAAGGAAACTTTTAACAGTTCAGACTAAAAATACATTTACTCCTGTAATATTTACATAACTAGCTGGTTTAAGAGGAAATAAACCTATCTGTAGTATAGAATATTTCCCTTGGCAAGACTGTTCAAGTTCAAGTCTGCTTCTGATGTTACACAGATGTTCTAGAAATCCGTCAACTGCATCTCCTCTTTGCACACACAGAAAAGAGGAAGCAGAACCCTCACTCCACCTTTTGCTCATATCAAGATCTCTTGCAGAGCTCTACTCTTACAAAATTTTTTGCTCATCAAGGAGAGCAATTAATGTAGTCCACTACATTAATTGTGGACTACAATGATGGATGACATGAGCTTATATCTCAAAAGCTAGTAACAGGGGCAAAATGGCACAGTTAAAAACCTTTACAGGCCAATCACCTTTACACTAGAATGCTTATCAAGGATACCTCACATTGTGGCTTCCTCCAAAAAATTATAAAAATTAACAGAGAATATTCCCTATAAGACAGCTGTAATGAAGCCACAAAGAATATGGCACAATATAGGGCAATCTGGGGCTGAAGGATGTCACCGTTGAGCCAGAAATGACACAAATTCACTTGAAGGCTGGTTTGCAGAAGAAGCGCATTTAATATGAAAAATCCTCTCTTTTATAGACAGATTTTACACATTCTACTTGATTGGCTAGCTAGCAAAAACATCTTTCTCACAAACAGTCTTTGAGAAGAACAGAAAAACAGAGTAGAAAAACACCACCTGCAGGTTGTTTATATTAACAAGTTATCATGATTTCTATGACTCCCTAAAAAGTCTCACAAGTCCACTGTGAAAAACTAAACCCATTTTCTCGCCCTCTGACCAGGCTGTTGCATCCACAGAAGGAATCCAAGAAAGCAGCCATTCAGTTAATATTGTGACCAGGAACATGAGCCTGGGAGACAATCAACATCTCTGACCCAAGATAAGACCAGGGATCATGAATGTTTCTCAGTAAAGCAGCAAGAGTGTTTGCCAGCTGGTACCATCTAGACTCCAAGTTAAAAGAGATGCTTCTATTGGTAGGCATTAATCAATCCATGATACTGAATAGAGTAAGGCACTTGTCGACTGAACAATGATACCACAATTAGCCAAAACAGTGGCAGCTTTGCTTTGAATATAATTCCTAGAAAAAAATTTGCTGCATGGTTAAAATCAAAAACACCATCAGCTTTCATCAGAACTGACTGTAGTGCACACAAAACTATTAAAACCACCTTTTAGTTGTAGTATGTTTAATTTTGTTACCACCTTTCTTTATGAAGCTTTAAAACACATTCAAATAAACAGTATGCCCTAAAGAAAAATTTGCAGGTAGTTAAAATAAAACTGATACTCCTGAATACCTCTGTTAAACCATTAGGAACCTTGCATAATTTATTTTTACTAACCACTTCAGCGAAGTTTTGTTTGGGGCTGGTTTCAGTTTACTGATTCAGTCATTTTTCATGACAGGCAAAAACTAAAAGCAATGTATTTCTGTTCATGCATCTCAAAATGTACCAGCTACATACCATCTTTTCCGTAGTCAGCTCACACATGTTCATGCAGATACCTTGTTCCATTTCTGAATTTTACATTGCTGGGGTTTTTTGCAGTTTGTTCTATTAGAGTTCACAAAAAGACACTTCACACTTCTGCCTGTATGTCATCAGTATTTACCCAGAGAGGAACCACAACTACCCCTGGCCAGGTATGAAAAGCTATTCAGAATCAGCATCATGCCAAAAGTGTGAAGAATCTCTCTGACAAGAACTTCAGAAGGGAACTTAACATGTGCAAGACAGGGGTTAAAGCAGTCACAGCAGATGAACTCACCAAAGCACTCATGAAAAGTTAATACAATAATTAAAGGTTTGCAACGTTGGTGTTTGGTCACATCAAGGACTTTACCTGTAATTGTCATTGCCACCTGTATGTCAAGTAGGTGAAAAACGGCTAAATGCCACCACAAGTCAAAGTGAGCAGACACTATCACATTTATGCTCAAGTTAATTTTGCTTTGGTATAAATAGACAAGGATCAAAGCTGTGGAAATCAAACTGGTAATGCAGAGCCACCTTGCAGAACACACAATTTTCTCACTTACTAATTACAAATACTGTTTTGACAAAACAGTGACTACAAATGAGCATCATAGTTAATCTCACCAAGTATTTCCAAAAGAAAAAACAGACTAACCAAAGCCTTGCGTAAAAACATGGGTTTCACAGAGGTTTTGAACCCTCCTCTCAGCAGAATCCCCCAGAGTTCCATTATTTTCCCTTTAGTGCCTTTCCTTCCTCTAACTCTTTGCAGCTAAAGTTCAGTGAAGGTGTTTTGTAGCATTCCTAAAGCTAAAGAAGAGCTGAGCTCTCAGCAGGCAACTCACATTGTGTCAAGTCTGCCTGTCTGTCAGTTTCCTTTATACTATACACTACTTAAATAGACATAAAAACATTTCCATTTTTGCACTTGAATTTCATTCTGCACATTTTTGATGTTTCGGAGGGTGTTTAACTCCCATGTTATCAGTTTTGTATGTTGATATTTTTATGTATGTAAAAATAGCATTCCTGCTAGTCACCAAGATGACTAATCAAATGCCAGGAATCTGCTCTGATACAGTATCTGATATCAGAACACATTTACACACTCCCTTTTCCCGATAACTAGAGTGCAGCAGCAGTTAGTGCAGTACCAAATGCAGGCACACATCACCAGGCTGCAGAGAAAAGGTTAGTCCCTTTCCAAACTGTGCAGATAAACTGGCTCATGTGTTGGGAGACTACACATGGCCCCATGAACACGGAAAAATTTCTTCATGGATTAAAGCTGGTTTTATAGAAAGGGTTGAGAGTATGACAGAGACTGAGATAATTGTTTGAAATATTCTAATAACACTGGAGAAACTCATTCTCTCTTGTGGAATCAGAGAAATTAGCTCTAATAATTCATTGCACGTTTAGCTGTTTAATCAATTTTTTGATACATATAGAAAAAGAAAAGGTAATAGTATGTGGGCTTATGGTTCCAAAGTACAAGTTTTAATTGATGCCCATGCTCATTAAAAGCCACCCTTTCCAATTTATTCATTCAAGGATTTTGGAATCCAGAAACTTGTAATACCAGAGAGTTGTATTTATATACTTCTGCTTATGATAACATCAGCTACATTCCCAGAGGTCACATAGTTCCAAGTTCTTTCCAAAGTGGCAAACAAATCTTGCTTGCCTTGCTGAAACCTTCCACTCCTTAATTTCTGCTAATGGCTATGGCTCCCACATGAGTAACAGGAAGGTTTCTTGGAAACTCTCTGACTTTCAGAGTGTTTCCCTGTCTTCCAGCCAACAGAAGCCAGATAAGTTCTTAAGGTTACATACAATGGGATGTTAATTGTATTGCAGAGGTTTCAAGAATTACTGGCCTAAAACTCTGAGGTTTTGAAGAAAATTTTCAAGCAAGGTACCACATAATCCAGCTGTCCCTGGTTGTGAGAAAGGGATAGGCAAAACAAACTAATCATCTTCAGTTCACTGAAGCAATAGTGGGAGGGGAAGAAGGAAGCACAGAAAACATTTATTTCCACAGTCCTGAATGAAATGTCTGCAATTTGCAGGTGTGTTATATTAATTTTGAGGCTAAGTGGGATGAGAGAGCTAAAGGTGTTAAATTTGACCTTTTTTTTACAGGTCATAAACAGTCACTCACAGTTCAAGGCTTCAGGTCAAGAAATCTCAGCTTGCTTAGACCTCAGGCAAAAAGAAGAATCAAAATTAAAACCTTTTGCTAGTAATGGAAGACAGAAATAAGATAAAATGTAAATATTCTATACTACATGAGGATTTCATCATAACATTCCTTTTCTCTCATTTACATGTTGAAAAACATTTTTGAAGGGAAACTTCCTGCTTGATGGTCATCTAGCTCTTGTATTTCAAAAAATCTTCCCTTGTTGGGGCAAAGAGGAAGCTTGCTGTCATCATCTTCAGCAGTTGTGAATGTTTGTCTGAGCCCAGGCAGGCTTTCTTCAAGCTAAAACAGTGTAAGTACAGACAGAGGGGCCTGCTATGTTTCTGTAAAGGAAAGTAAATATTGTAAATGTGGTTAGTTTTTCTAACTCGGTGAATAAACCATTAAATTACCTGCTGTCTCAAGATCTGGGAAATTCTTTCAGGCTCTGACTGGTTATTGACTTTCTGACAACAAGTCATAGCCATGCTACAAGAGATACTGTTTCAGCAGAAAAGGACAGATTCTTTTAATAATAAGCATAAAGTAAGACATATGGCAAAGAAGACAAAAAGTAGAAAGCTAGAGGGAATAATGCATGATTTAGAGATGTCAGGAGTTTGTCAAAACATAGACAATATGATGAAGGCAGCTCTGTTACTGCAGATGCAGTAAGAGAGCATCCCACCCTCTCTGGTCAGGGTAGTAAAAATGCATCAAAATGGTACTGGGACTTTATGGGTATCAGAGCTCTGTCAGTTCACTGCTTCTCCCTTGTTGTAATGCCATGCTAAAAAGTGAAGTACCGCACCCTTTTTTTTCTTAAAAAAAAAAAACAAAACAAAACAAAACAAAAAAAAACTAAAAAAAACTTATTAAGTACCTCACCCTTTTTTTTCTTAAAAAAAAAACAAAAAACAACAAAACTTATCTTCCTTGCTCAAACCTTGTTTTTGGCAAGTTCCAAGTTCACAAACTTCTGTGTCTGGATCCTATCCTTTTTTCCACCAAACCCAAGCAAAAACTATTTAGCAACCATTTTGAGCTCTGGACTTCAGGCACCTTCTCAAGATCCTTAATTTTCTTTCACATGAACCAATTTTAGCAAAAGATCTCCTTTGACAAAGCTGTATCAATTTTGTGATTAAAGCAGCTCTGCAAACTATCCAGCAGCTGAAGCACTCTTCCACATGACTATACTAACTGCTCCACATTTTAGTCTGCTGAGAAAAACTCACTACAATATTTCAAGTCGTATTTCAAAATCCACATTCAAATTCATTTGCAATTTGCTATCCCAAGAGATTTGCAATAAGATGAATTGAATTTTGACTACAGTTAGGAGGCAACACAGACAACTAGCTGGAAACAAGATTGTGCAACAAAAAGTTAAACACATTTACAATGAATGCAAATCATATTTATTATTTCACTGAGAAAAAACAGATGAAACTGTATTAGAAAGTTTCTTAATCTCTTTCCTCATGAAAATTTTCATCAGCTTTTGGCAGGTTAATGTTAATGGCTGCCCTGAGGTTAGCCCAGAATAGGGTGCGCTTGCTCCTCTCCTTTGGCCACTCCATGTAGGTGCGCTTTGCCATGAGAGCTTTCAGCTTGTGATACCTGGCAGGGATAAGGTACGGAGGGATTGGCTCCAGTAAAATGAGGATTAAGCTGTTGGAATTCTCACTGAATAACTTGTGATGGGCAAAGTACAGCTCATAGTGACACCACTCACTCTGCACAAAGTTGGGAGACAACACAAAGATCGACTTGTAGCTCTTCTCAATGCAGTTAATGATGTTCTCCACAATGCTCTTGCCGGGGATAAAGTTTCTCTCATGCTGGCACAGTTGCACGCAGCCCTCCCCCTTCTCCAGGTTCGGGATCAGCTCGTTCTTCACCCACAGCGAATCGCGCTCGCTGTAGGAAATGAAGGCGTGGAATTGCAGAACGGCCCCCAGATCTCCGGGGGGGTTGTGCCAAGCTCTGCGCTTCGTCTGCGTCCACTGCCACGTCATCCGCACGTACCACGGCACATCCAGGTAGATGCACACAAAGGCCACCGCGGCCACCAGCAGCAGCGTCAGCAGCAGAGCCGTCACGAGCAGGAGCGTCGTGTTGCAAGCCAGCAGGCTCAGGTGGAAGTCCTTGAGCTCCGTTCCTCGCAAGCCTTCTGGGTACTCGCACGCGTACGCCGCCGGCCAGCCAAACAGCTTCCCACCTGACCGCCTCTCCAGGCGGATAAAGGCCTGCAGCTCGCAGGAACACTTGAACGGGTTGTGCCCGGCCTGCAGCTCCCTGACCCTTGGGCAGCTCTGGAAGAAGTCAGCAGATGGGGTGAGGATCGAATTCATCTCGACGTTCAGGAACTGCAGGGACGTAAAGCCGCTGCACCCCGGCAGGTCGGCCAGCCTGTTCGACGCCAGGTTCAGCTCCTCCAAGGATTTCAGCTCCGCCACCCCCCTGGGGACATTGCTGATCTGATTGTTTTGGAGGCTGAGCTTTTTGATGTTGACTGGCAAGCACTCAAACACAGCATCCACCAACTGGTTGGAGGACAGGTCCAGCTCTGTCAGAGACTCAGCCCACTGGCATTGCACGTCAGCTCCATCGTGGCGCAGCAGGTTGCTGCTCATGTCCAGGTATTTCAGTGATTTCATACGGCTGGTCATGAAGCTCACTTTGCGAAGGCTCTCAAATTTATTCTTCTGCAAGATTAATGTCTCCAGCTGAAGTAGGTTGTCACATTTTTGAAAAAGAAAATCTGTTAATTCATTCTTTAAAAAATTCAGGTATCTAAAGGGACTCTTATATGAAGGACAAAGCATATGAATCATTTCTGAATCAGCTATTGTCATGTCTTCAATATTCATGTCAGCAAATATTTTGTATAGGTCATCCTGTGTGAAGTACATGTCCGTGATTATCATTTTCTTCATTGTCAATGCTTTCATAGAAGTACCTGAGTAGTCAAAGTCATAACTTTCAACGTTTGACAGTTGTGTTACATTGTATGTATTGAAGTATTCAACGGATGAGTGCCATACAGTCTGAAAAATCTCCATTAGATCATTCCACTCCACTGACACATTTGCCAATGTCAGATTTTGTAACCTGGATCCTTGTCTGAAATTAGATAACAAAGCTATCAACTTTTTTGCATCGTTACGTTTGATTTCTGACAATGACAGGCTTTCTGTAGTATTTTGTATCACAACCCAACTGGGCTGATGACTCTTTGTATACTGGAGTGGCAGACTTGTGATTTTTTGGTTAGAATCATCTTCTGGAAAATTGTTAGAAACAGACATAAAGAGTTCATCTTCTACAGACAGGCTGAGATGATCCCCAAAAGTTAATGCAAACAGACACTTGTACAGAAAAACGTGTCTGAGAAAGCTGGTATTTAGTGTCATACTGTTTTTTCTTTCCTTGCAGGTGCTCAATACTTTTCTTAACTGTCCATCTTTGCTCCAATCCTATAGAAATTAAAGAAACACAAGCAAAACCACATTGCATTATTAAGTAGCTGTGCAGGAACCATCAGTCAGAGTGATATTTTTAAGGTTCCAGTTTCTCATTTCTCCGTCTGATTCAAAAAGCAATGATTTTCTACAATCATTCAGGAGATACCTTCTTTAGTAGCAGACCACTGAAATTTTTACTTGGCAAAAACTGTGTAATTAACAAATAATGAGTCAGTTTTTTACAAAACATGTCTGATTTCATAGGTGTCTAAAATTTGTTGCTTACTTACAGAATTACTGCTGTGATACAGTGCATTATGAAGGCTTCCTAAACTGTGTAATACACTGATTATAAAATACAATAATTGGTGTCAACACATCATCCTCTCCTCAGATTCTCTCTTAAGTGATGTGAACTGGGCTCAGAGACATTATTTTAAAATGGACTTTTGACAGTAACACTTGGACTGAAACATAGGATGGAGGTTCAAGAGCCTGAATCAAAAGCTGAATGTCTTTAGATAGCTGAGACTGGATCATCAGTGCCTCTTTTAACTAGGGAAATGGGGGTGGGAGTAGAATGATCTATATTTATGCCTTGGGAAAGCCCACAGAAGGGTTCACTTCTTGTCTGAGTTTAAGCATTTCCTGAATTTAGACTCTGAAAGTGGGGTGGTCACATCTGGTTTGACAAGTGTATAAAGAGAACACCAGACACACACTGGGAATATTTGTAGGCTACACAAAAATATACATAAAAATAGATGTAGAAGCTCTGTACACAAAATCTAGCCCTGGTCTAAGGACACTGACCTCAAATATCTCTGCTGTGAAAGAGAGGTTTATTTAAACAGATTTTAAAGGGAAAAAATCGTAACTGTGTCTTTGCTTTGGTCTTCCCTATTAGAGGTCACTTTTTCTTTCTGAATGTAGGAGTTTAGGATAGGCAGCCTCCCTTTGTTTAAGTCAGCCATTGAGAATACTGTCTTAAATCTTCTTTTAGGTATTGCATAAATCCATTAGACCACCCCGCTAAAAGAGGAACTGGTGAGAACTTGGTTAACAATTTTACATGTGTAAATCTTATTTAAAGTTGTTTTCCAGATTTCTAATATCTTTTTATTTCCTCTTCTTTCCCCTTCCCTCCCATTAATTTTAAATCATAATGTTGCCTGAGGTTTCCCGTGGTGCTTTTTAATGACTGCACTGGCCTTCAACTTTCCCTTGATATTGAAGGGCTTAAATTGTGAGTGTAATATTTCTAATGACTCTACAATGAGACAGTAGCTATCACCTAACAGACTGATTTATAACTTCAAGGACTACATTCATGGCACCATTAACCATTCCATTAAAAAAAAAAAAAAAAAGCCTGCTGAGTTATTTTGCAACGAATGCATGAAACTAAGCTTGGAAATCATCTAGAAATAGTGGGGTAATACGGCAAAACTCTTCCAGCCTTTTTCCAAATTATCATTTGGAAAAAGTATATGCATCACAGCCCTCAAAAGGCATTTGGGCATATTCAGTGCTGTTCTTCTGATTGTTTGGGCAACTCTACTAATGTGTTTATAATTAACCAAAATACGTAGCTTCAAGAGAAATCTGAAAAAAATCTACCTTTAAATCATTATTCCTTCTTTGGATAAAATTTCAGCAATATCCATGGACTAGATGAAAAAAAAGATAGGATTCTTCTACATCTGTTTTATTTTCTTTCTCTTTCATATATCCTAGCATTCAGTCAAATTATTTATGAGTACCTACAAAATTTCTTTAGAATATCATATGAAGCAACACAAATAAAAACTTTTATAACATATAACCTGTGATTTGGAGGCTAATACTGTAAAAATTATCATTCATAGTCATATCACTTTTAATTCAGAAGTATCCTCATGTCTTCAGACTTGATAAAAAAAGCTTAATCAAGAAAAGAAATCCAGGAGGGTAGGCAAGCCAAGAGCATATCAAGAAAGTGTCCTGTTGTTTAAAGAGCAGGGGGAGAGATAAAAAATGAGGTTTTAAGAGTTTTTCCAATATAAAACTGATATAAACTGACTAAACTTCCATATAAGAAATATAGAGAACACATTTAGCTAAGACAGTTCTGCATTAAGACATGCACTTCACACATTACCAACATAGCAAAAAACTAATGTTACAAACATTCCTTTCACAAGGATGAAACACATGATCAGGTTAGAACCAGTTCCTGAACTGTAGAAAACTGCAGAAAAGCTACTGCAATCACTCTGCACCCCCTTAACTACGGGTATAGTGCTAATAAAAAGAGACTGCTACTTGGACAATTTTTTTGGACAAATATTCCGAACACAAGCAACTTCACCATCGTTGCTTACCTATACACTTGAAAGAACATCGTACACTTGCCATGGAAAACAAGTCTCATTTTCAAATAAGATACAGAATATAAAACAATTACAGCTAACTAGCAACAGTACAAAGTCAACAAAATTAAAACTTTTCTCACCAGAAATCCCTGCTGTCCGAAAAAGCAGTAAATGTTCTCAGGAAGACAAAAACAAACTTCCTGTAACTCTATCCTACTGAGTAACAATACTTAGGAACACCCAAATTTTTATATACATGTTTGTGCCATCTACTGACAGCTTGTGAAATGGCATTTGCTTTTCTCCAGATGTATTTTTCACATACAACATTACTGTAATATCCCTACTATCCTATTATTATTGAACTTTGTGGTTTTATGCTTTGCAATATATTAAACATGAGAAAAATTAATCTGTTTACCAACTATCTACCTTCATTAAATTAATACGAAAATAAGTATCTATTTTGAATAAGAAATTCAAATGCCTTTCTATCTGAACTTCATAATGATCTAAGTCTCTATGCATTATTGTAATTTTTTGTCCATTTTGCTATACCAATTTAGTTGTCAGACTCTTATCAAGGTTGGTTTATGAAAGTACCATTTGTCTTAGTTTAATTTCCATTTAATGGGAATGGAATAATAATCCCTCTCCTGCTCCAGCAGTGTTGTCATTGGGTTAAACAGTGAACATGGAAACATTGAGTAGAGTTTGGTTTGTTTTTTTTTTAAATTAAAACAGAGCAGTGACTTTGGTACTGAATGCCCAAACACAGGCTTATTGTCCTGGCAAAGATATAAACCAGCCTCTCTTTATTTCTGTATAATGTTGGTTAGAAATTCCACCATCGCTGAGATCTAAATACAGAACTGCCACGCTATAACCTACCTTTCTGGGTTAGCATATCATAACACATTCGTGATTTAATATTTCAATGATTCAGGAAGCAGAGGAAATAGTCTTAAATTCAAAAAAGTAGTTTAGGAACTTACAAAATGTATGCATCCTTATATCCAAACAGACAGACATCCACATTCATATACATATAATGTTAATTTTACCCTTAGGTGGTAACTTTGTGTTATGTCATTAATAACATCTTGCAGTTCTATGACATACATCGTTATCTAAAGCATCTGCAAAACTGACAGTGGAAGATCCACATTACAGTCAGAAATATCTGTCATAGGTTAATCTCCAGCTACCATGATTCCTCCTGAGATACTGCTCTTACACTTCCACAAGCTCCATTGAGAAGCAGAGGGAAATCCCTAGGGCCACTCTAGATTTCATTTTCAATAAATATATCTAACATTAATAAATTACCCAGCATTCCCTGACACTTAAATTCTCACTGAAAGACCTTCAAAAGAAACTTATTACGTAGGGCTACAAACATCTGGTCTGCTACCAACTGCCTTAATGAGAAACTTCAGAGACTTATGCCTGGTAAAGTCACGTAGCATGATCGGTATTTGTAAAACACGCTTCTGAGAACTTTTGTGACCTCTTGGAGTAGCTCTCCTCAGTGGCTCACAATGTGCTGGTTTGTCTCCTGTGTCAAAACTTCTCTCGTTGAGAGACTAATGAGAGAAACGAGGCTGTGTTGCCTCTTACCACTGTAAAGGGCATGCCTCGCCTTAAAATGAGGTAGCAAAAAGAGGAACGGGTATGAGGAATTACACAGAAACAGGAACCACAGGCTGTTGGGAACAGCCTGAAACCCCTTTGCTCAACCAAGTGTTTCACCAACTGACTGGAAATGTGTGCAGGCACCGCCGGCGTCTGTCAGGGGCATTTCCTGTAAGCACAGCCATAACGGAGGTGCCAAGCGCTATCTGAAAAGCTGCATCTCCCTTCAATTCCCCAATCCCACGCGTCTGTAAGTGCTCACTTTGAGCAACGAACCGGCTTCCCAGCGAAGCAGTCACAGCACCAAGCTTGTCCAAGAAACGTTTGGACACAACGCTCTCAGGACGTGGTGTGATTCTTGGGGTGTTCTGCACAGGGCCAGGAGTTGGACTCGTTGATCCAGACAGGTCCCTTCCAACTCAGCACATTCTATGATTCTATCAAATTCACGCCTTTTCCGCCTCAGCGCGGACGCGGGGGTGCCGCCGGCCCTGAGGGAAGCGCTGCTGCAGCCGCGCCCGACGCTCCGGGCCGGCGCTTCCAGCAGAGTCCCGCCGGGCCCCGCCGCATCCCCCGCGCCCCGCGCCGACGGCAGTGAGGGGAGGGCATGGCGGCCGGGGCAACTCCCCGCGCTGGGTCACAGAAGCCTGGAGCCCGGCGACTGCTCGGCCCCCTTTACAACAAACGCCAGCCTCACACAGCCGGAAGGAGAGAGAGGGACAAAAGCCAGCCCTCCCTCCTCCCTGGGGCCGGCCCGGGTTGCCTGGCCCGCTCTGCCTCCTCCCCCCGCTGCTGCCGACGTGGCGGGGCGGGGAAGGAGCCGGGGGCGCGCCGGTCGGGGCACTGCTGAGCGGTAAGGAGCACGGCGATTTCTGCATTTTCTGCCGCTTTTGACACTGGCTGCGCCACACAGCTCTGTCCCAGAGGGGAATTTCGAAAAGGGAAAAAAAGAGAAGGAGAAGCGGGAAGTTGTGGCCGCTGCGGGCTTGCGGGAGCGGCGCCCCGGCTGCTCCTGCCCCGCCTGGGGCAGGGGGCAGAGGGCAGCGGGACAGGGGGAGCTGCCGCCGGCGGGCGCCAGGGGAGGTTCCCCTGCGCTCGCCGTGCCCGCAGCGGAGGAGAAGCAACAGTGGGCGTTGAGCGAGAGGGGAGCAAGATGCTATCGCCAAAAAAGTTATTCCTCCCTCCCAGTCGGGGACGGTGATTCGTGCCCCAAAGGGCCCGGCGGCAGGCGAACTGTGCTTTCTAGGGGAGATGAAACTCCTCAGACAGGCTCGGCAGGTGCCGCCGCCGGCGGCCCCCTCAGCGCGGCCGGGCTGTGCGGGCCGGGCACTCTCCCGCCACCGGGCCGGGCTGGCCTTAGCATCTTCCTCACGAACTCCCTGTAGAGTAATTCCCTTTGGGCGGAGCTGTCCGAGTTGATTTGGATCAGGACAGTCTCACGGATGAGAGGTTGAATGACGCTGACCCCGGGTGCAGCACGGCTCGTGAGTTCTGGCAGACGTGAGTTCTGGTAATTTGCTGTCTTGTGCCATGCTCCTGGAAGGAAGGTTCAGCACACAACGGCAGGGACCGTGGCCCGAGTGGTACCCAAAAATGACCCAGTACTGCAAAATTCCACGTGCACGTCTGTGTGATCCTTTAAAAAATGTTGGGCTTACTCAGAGCTAATGCCCATTCAAAATTATGAAGTATGTGTGTAAAGGTTTTACAGGTTTTAATAGAGGATCCTCATATGTCATGATGGAATTTGATTTACAAATACAAAAATTTTCGTTAGGTGATGCTGCCCATCACACAGTGAGTACTGTTACAATAACAATACTTCCTTACAATAAAGTATTTTATAATATTTGCTGTATTTTTAATGGAAAACTGTCAAAGGCAAAGATTCTGACTTCAGAATTCATGTTTTCTGAAGATAATTAAGGTACATTGTAAGCTGAAGTAATATAAGTGGTAGCAAGTGCTTACTTTTTTACTTACGTTTCTTGTTCACTGATCCAAAGCCCTACTCTTGGAACTATTTAAACAAGTGGTCTACATTCATATTAGATAAACAGGTTACTAAAGCTAGATGTATCCAGTTCTATAGACTTTAATAAAATATATTAATTTAAATACATGCTTCTCAGGCAGATTTCTCCTAAATCCTAGTTATGTTTTACCTTTTGCCTTTTTTCCCCCCGTTCTTTAGTCTCTCATACAACCTCCATTCTTCCTGACAGATGCAAACCTTTGAGCCATGTTTAATTAATATGGGAGTCAATGAAAAGGCAACATCTACAGAGAGGACTTTTATGCCATGCAAGTCTTTTATGCCATGCAATTCAACATTTCGCAAGCTCTCTGTCAAGGATTGTCTTCTGAGTGCCAAGTAAACTGTTGTTACCAACAAATAAGTGTTAATAATCACAGACCAGCAGCCCTTTTGGACTCTGGCAATGCCACTCCTTAATCAGCTGCAGAGCTTACTCTGTGGCTTTGTCTTTGCCCATCAGCATCCTCAGCCTGATGACTGCACAATGGTAGAAAATACCTCCAAAATTACATTGGAAGATAAGGAATAAATAAGAGAAAACTGGTTCATAACTTAGAAAAAAAAATATCAGTAACTACCTCATACAAGCTTACCTTGGCTTCAAAATTGAAGCTAATCAGACAGCTAGAATTTTAGGAGATGATGAGAAGTGTTACATTCCCCAGAGGGCAAGACTTTGGGACAAGTGATACACAAACAGTGTGAGCAATGACTCTATGCTATGGCTGTGTCTGTGAAATGGCTCTAGGGCCCATGGCCTGTCATGTTCACAGATTATGTCCCTTCTCAAGCACATGAATGTCACCACAGTTTTAGGTACAGAGTTATCCTCCCCTCTGTCAGTCAGCGGGCTGCAGGAACCTGTGTGTGTGGCAGCGATGAAAGGCAGAGCAGGAGCTGCTTGCTATTGCCGCTTGCATTATTTTGTTCTGCAATGGTCTTTCATACGCACCTGATAGTGAATATAGAAATTAACCATGTGGCGACTCTTACATTTGACTTCTCCGGACAAATTAATATCCTTTCACTCTCACTAAACCATATTTTGGAAAACAGTTATGCTGCCCTTTGTATTTGAGTGGGATCCTGCAGAGTGAGTGGAATATTTACAGTATTATCCTGACACCAGTGCCAGTGTGATGCATGTGCCACAGGGCTCCATGCCTGAGGAGGTCTTACATCAAGGTTGTATTGTTTT
This sequence comes from Onychostruthus taczanowskii, assembly GCF_017590055.1. Classification (NCBI taxonomy): domain Eukaryota; kingdom Metazoa; phylum Chordata; class Aves; order Passeriformes; family Passeridae; genus Onychostruthus; species Onychostruthus taczanowskii. Next base: position 8,061,514 of record NW_024499239.1, on the reverse strand, counting down.
TCAGCAGTAGCATACGGTAAACACTGTGTATTTTATAATAAACACTCAAATGTTTATGGCACCTAAAAGACTTTACTTTTTATATTCAGAACTGAAAATGTCTGAAGATATATCTGATGGCACCCCATCTGAAGAAAAACCTGAAGTAATGGAGATGCCCAGCAATGAGGTATTGCCTCATGAATCAGTACCACACCTCATAGAAAATGAGATCTTGCATGAGTCTTCACAAGATCAACATGGACAGGTCACTCAGAATGTTAGTAATAGAAAGGAGGGAGACATAGTCATTGATGAAAGCCCTTTGACTGAAAAACTCATTGAAAGCCTGCCTTCCAGCCTGCCTTCCAGTGAAGAGACAGCTGAAGACATGCCCACCGAGTGCATTGAAACTGTAAGCCTTGATGCAGAGCCTGAATTGGAAGAAACACCGCATGAGCAAAGCAATCCAGTAAGCAATACTTTCTTTTCTGTGAAAGCCCTCCTCTTCTTGCATTGTGAAGATGGAATTTTGCATAATGTACGTCCTGTTTTTCACAAAAACCTAGGAAGTTATGTGGAAAACCTACATAGGGATAAATTAAATTGCAACGCCAAGCTTTTGAAAACTAATAATAGTTTAATTTGACTTTCCAGCATGATTTTAATTTGGTCTTTCAAGTCTGGTTGCAATGAAACTTGCATTGTGTAGAGCTGATATGTTACTGGACACATTCTTGAGACAACAGTTGCTTAACATGATGTAAATATGGAATATGGATAATGGCTTAACACTACCCATTAGTGTAAAAGGTATGCAGTACCTTCTCTGGCTGTGTTTTTATTGAATTCAGTTATTAGGAGTTCCCTGTGCACATCTACTGAATTACACATGTGAGGAGACTTCAGATGAGAAGCCTCCAACTCTGGCTCCTGCCTCCAACCCAGGAAGGAGACAGGTTCCTACCTCTCCCTCATATTAGCACTAATAAACTTATATGACTTTATAGGATTGGTACCTGAAGAAACATTAGGGCATCTGTAAAGACATCTCTGGAGTTTAAAGCTCTTCCAGGAACAGATGATGTGAACTATGCTTCTGCTTTTTTTGTGCACAGAAGTTTGAACTCCACATAATACCCAATCTGTCGTCATCTATTAAATGCCAGACTTTGTTGCCTGACAGGTTCTTTGTGTTTCCTCCTGCCTCTTGAGAACAAGATTTTTAGTGGAGTAACATTTTTGTTCTTATAGGCTGCAGACTCCTCATCTAAAGCAAGTAGATGGGGAGCTTGGGGTACCTGGGGAAAGTCTCTCCTGTCATCAGCTTCTGCCACAGTGGGTAAGTGTTCAGTTGGTAAAATGTGTGGAAATAATTAATAATTTTCATGTGTCATTAGACAGATCAGTGTTGCATCTTAAGGATTCATAGACAATTTTGCCTTGATAAGCTTGTTAAGCATGATTTTTTAAAGAGGAAGATGGACCTTCCTAATTATTCAAATGATGGACAAGGTACTAGGCTTATTTGTAAAGTTAATGACTTACTGGATTGTGACTTCTTCATAGAAAGGATCCATAATCCAGTACAGTTTCTATCAGCCAAAGGCTTATGGTTTCTCAAGTCAAAGCAACCCAGATTCATGCTCATGCGTGTTAATGGTTTGTATGCCAGGTTTGACTCCTGCCTACACATGAATTCACTTCTAGTAAATCTTACCAGCTTTTCTTGCCACCCAGTGAAACTGTCACACTGTCACACTGGATTTCAGACAGTAGAACAATGTATTAAAACATGGGCCCTGTACTCCCTCTCATTTCCAATAGAAGGTCAGTACCAAATGTCCTTGTGAAGACTTTAGGTAAAACTTAACTATTGCTCTTTGAAAACTCACTGACAAAAAGCGAAGCATAGAAATATGTGGTTACCAGTGGGAAATAATTTCTCACGAACCAGAAATGTTTTGTGACAAAACAATCTGTTAGCTAGTCAGTTCTCATAAAGGATCCACAGAACACTTTCAAAAGATGAACCTAGGAATTAATTGCTAGTTACTAAAAATGAGTTCAATAGAGATACTGCTTTTATGATCCCATACAAGGCTAAATAATTCTCCTCCTTATCTCCTCTTTTTCATGGGCAGTAAATGGTTTCTCTCTGTTTCTCAGAGGAGGGAAGTTTCCTTGTCCTTTTTGTTTTTTTTCATCAACATCCACAATCAGAAGTACATAACTACATTTTCTTTCAGACAACAACAATTAACATTTCTAGTTACATTCAGAATGGGTTTCTAGGGTGTGTGGAGCAAGTTTGTTGTGTAGGCAGTCTGACTTGATAAGGTCGTGTGATGGCTGTTCTGAATAGGCATGTGGTCACCATGAATAGATATTTTTAGGATTATTGTCTAAAAATGAGCACAGCTGGAAGTCAAGTTGCCTTGGAAAAAGAGCATCCACATGCAGAAAAGGAAAAGGAAAATTTTAGAATAATTTCAATTCAACATCAGAATGATTGCACTATTTCATGCTGAAGACCCACCTGCTGTTTAGGTTCTGGCAGTGACCAAGAACTAGGAAAGCACTTAAAACCAGATGTATATAAAGCAGCAGTTCCCCCCGTTTTCCTATTTCCTGGAATCTGCAGCATAGACAGACTTCCTGACCCTGGGATCAGGGTAGATTGAGTTTCCATGTTAGTATCTATAATTTTGAGTCTTACTGTGTGAATTTATTTAACAAAATAGGCTTTGAATTAAGCAAAAATCAAATTTATGTTCTTCCATGTTTTGTGAACCCAAGGTAACTTGGAAGACCAAATAGCTAGTCTTAGATTTGTTACAGGAAATCAATGCACCAGGTAATATTTTATATTCCTGATACAGAGGGCTTCTTTCCTAGTTGTTTATTATAAAAATTCATGCTTGATCCTCTGAAATACTTACTGTCTCTCACTGTCATGGACAGGATATAGTTCTGTATAGACCACATATTTCCTTCAGTATGACAGTTCCCTAGTGATATATATGGAAAAAAAAATAAAGCCATTGGGAATTTCTGTAAGCTTTATTATTGTTATATATTTATTATTCTCCTTAAAGTTACTCCATTTAATATCTGATCAGTTCAACCAACACTTCATCTCCCACATCAGAAAATAGTTTTGCTATGGACCAGTCCATTGTAAAGTTGCTATTCCTTCAGTGTAGCAAATGCTGTAAGTAAAACTGCCTTCTTGGAGTTAAGACTTAGCAGCAACACATTCAGTCTGTGATTTTTCTGTTGTTCTGTTGTCATATTGTACAACACAACTGCTTGTCTGGTGAAATATGACCAATATTTACTATTCCCTATGTTTTTCTTCAAAACTGTACTTTTAAAAAATAGTACAAACAGTTTGAGATGTAGTAAATAACATCTTAAAAGCTTAAACAAATACATTCTGCTTTTAACAAAGAGTATCGTGGACCAGCCAGGGTTGGACAGTATCTTGAAAAGTCATCTAGTCAGGGGTTTTGTGGAAAAGGCTTTATGCCTAATAATATCTAGATGATATTATCTGGCATGTTGTCCAGTCACATGTTGAAAACCTTCAGCAATGGAGACTTTACCATATCCCTGGGTAGGTTTTTCCAGTGAGTAATTCTTCTCACTGTAATTAATTTTTCTTGCATTCTTACCTATTTAAGACTGAGTTAAAATGTTGTTCTGATGATCTCGGTTTCATTGTCCTTCAGACACTGATAGAGAATTCACAAACACATAAGCATTTTTAATGCATGGCTATAATTTATTTAGGACTGCTGATTTTAGTTCCCAATAATAACTCAGTTTCCATATAATTTGTATCTCATCCTCCTTTAAGTAACTCTGCACATACAGCCTGGGATTGTTTTGGTGGTAGTTTTTTATTCCAAAGAAAATATCTGTTGTCTTCGAACTGATTTTGACATTATTTAAATTGAGGTCCCCACGACAAGACAGATGTGATACTCCTCTACAGAACAGAAGCTGTAATGCCTTTGGAGTTTCAGTCACTGCCTGAACCATGTTTGGGGTCTTGACACTAGATGTCACACTAAGCAAACTATTAAATCAACTTCATCAATGAGGTGAAGAGATTTTTTTTTTCTCAAAAGGTGTAAGAAAGTTGGTTCCTCCTTGTGGAACCACAGTGGAGCAGAACCACTGAAATAGTTGCTGAAATGATGAGATGGGAGAAGGCTCATTGTGATACGGAGGAACAACTTGTACTAATTATCACCTTTTTAGTGTCTTTCTTTTAATGCCTTTGGAGTTTCAGTCACTGCCTGAACCATGTTTGGGGTCTTGACACTAGATGTCACACTAAGCAAACTATTAAATCAACTTCATCAATGAGGTGAAGAGACTTTTTTTCTCAAAAGGTGCAAGAAAGTTGGTTCCTCCTTGTGGAACCACAGTGGAGCAGAACCACTGAAATAGTTGCTGAAATGATGAGATGGGAGAAGGCTCATTGTGATACGGAGGAACAACTTGTACTAATTATCACCTTTTTAGTGTCTTTCTTTTCAATTGTGTTTTTTAGTAAATCAGCCATTACACAATGCAGTCTTTTGGCAGTGTTGATAAAACTATCCTGCTCGAGAGGGTGACTATTGCAGCTAAATGAATCAATTAATGGGTAGCAGCAACTGAAATGTGTAGTCTCTCACCTGTCTTTTCCTTGCATGTTTCTTCCTTCTCCCTGTACCAGCATTCATGTTCCTCTGAGTTCCCTCTAATCCAGTTTAGGAAGCTAAACTGATGTAAGAATAAGGAGAGAAAAATCCATTTTCTGCCTCTTGAGTTCCTTGAACTGACTCTTTGAGACCAGTTTTGAGGCAAGCAGAAGGGACAAGCATGGAACACGTGGAGGAGTAGAACCTCCCATGACTGCACCAAGAAGCCATTAGGTTAGCTTAGCTGTAACAGCAAAGTCTTTATGTGAGACAAAATATATTTTCAGTTTGTACTGGCAGCTTGTGACTTGCATTTTTAAAGCATCTTCTGTGCTTTAAAGCTTGAGTCTTTGGTTTTTCTTCCAACTAATCTATCTGCTAGCTTAATGAAAGTGACTACCTTCTGCAAGCCTTGCCTTTCATACGCTGTGGTGATTTGAATGAGCTATGGCATTCATAAGGTGCTGAAGTTATGGTGCTCAGTGAGCTGCATTTCCAAGAAAAGTCTGTTCTCTTTCATGCTGTGTAAAAATGCTTCAGTCTGTGTAAGTTGAAGGTGTTTTACCTTTAGGTCCATTGCTAAGACTAGCACCCATCAATACATTCACACAATAAAAGTAATAAAAAAATAACCCAGCTGTTTGATTCACATGATCCCTGAAATTCATCCTGTAAGGCTGCATAATGCATCTTTCTAATGTATTGTTTGTAATTAATGTTCTGCTATCTTAATTCTTTTGTTCTTGTGTATATTCTCATCTAGTTCCTCAACTATGAGAATGGCACATGAAAATATCAGACATCCATACTTCTCCCTGGTATGCTGAAAAGCACTTTTTGTCACTCACTATGACAGAACAAAATGTCACTTTAGATGAGAGAACAAAATGTCACTTGTGTTCTTGAGCTTGGATATTGTTGCGCATGGGTATGTGTAATAACCATCATTACATAGCTTAAGTTGACTTCTCTGTGGAACAGAAATGTCAATGCTGCAGAAAATGTGAAACTAAAGTATTCAAATATTGTAAATGTCTTTTCTATTCTCTATACTATTGCCCTGTTGCAAAATAAAGTACAATATTAAAAAAGAAGGCTGGGTGTTACGCTTGTACTTCAGTTATGCTTGTACTTTATGTGGTCATAAAGAGGATAGTTGATCTCTTCAGACTTTCTTTTTATTTCATAAATTTGTCTGATTAAGGGAAAACTACTTTGGGTTGGAATCACATGATGGTCACAACTCTTTTGTAAATAACACTTTTCGGCTGCTGTAGCAGCAAAGCCCTTTGCAGTTATTCCTTTTTAAGAATGCTGAATGGAAGTAACAGACAGAAGGGAATGTGGATTTGGGTTGGCAGTCTCTTTTGCTTTCTTTGTCTTTTAACATGGGCTCATAGTGTAGAAGAGACTGAGAACCAATAAAATGGTATAACAGCCTTTATGCTTATTGCTATTATTGAAACCTTTTATGTTTGCAATAAGGAGATCTGAATCTAGTCTCATTTACTAGATAATTGGAGTGATTCTGATTTATAGACAAGGTATCATAGTTGTTATAAGAATAGAGCCTGGGGTTTTTTTGTTTTAACTGACAGGAAATTTTGTGAAGGTTTGAAGTGAATGGAGTGCCAATAGGATAGCCTAAAAGGGAGCACCATGGGGTCCCACTTTTTAGTGTACAAAACCAGAGCATGGCTGGATTGTCCACATCTCTATACTTCATGTAGTGGAGTGATTCTCTTCCAGGCAGTTTCAGGTTCCTTAGTTTCTCATCGGGTGAAAGATGCTCACTTAAGGCCTCAGTCTACATCTTCAGCTTGAGCTAGATGAGTCTTCACTGGTGTTACTAGACTAAATTTTAATCAGTTCTTCATTAGATGTGCTCTGATGGTAGGGCACAAAGGCAGTGTGGTAGGCAGGGGCAAAATCTCAAACTCCTCCCCATGTGTACCACTGAATCAGAGAGTCCAATTGCCTGTGAGTACTAGATGGACAAGGAATCAGTGATTCCTGTACTGAGTGGTTTAGGTTTCAGACACAGTGAACTGCCCTCCAGAGGTGTCTGTTTGCCTCTCTCAGCTCTGCAGGGAATCCAAAGCTACTAAGCTGGGAGGTGAAAGATAAGACAGCTTGCAGCAAAGTGGGAAGTATCTGACTAAAGCATTTGTGAGTGCTGTAATCTGGCCTTAGCAGATCAGGCAAACCAAAAGGCAGGTCATGCTGTTAGGTGGTGTTAGCAAAACCTTCCTTTTTAAATGAAAGATCCCAGCTAGGAACATGAACAATAATATTCTGTGGCAATTGCTAGCCAATAGAAGGGCAAGGAATCATGGAGGCAAGAGAAACAAAAGCAGCAACACAGAGGAAAAAAAGAGAGCTTTCTTCCAAAAGCTCACAGTTAACAATGCCTATTGCATAGCTCTTCTGACTGCTGTTACAGAAGAGTAAATGGAGATGTCAGAGGTGTCAGCTCAGTTGCATTAGCACACCCAGTGTTACAAAATGAGTGCATCTTTAAATTGTAGGCTTCTCTGCCATGACCTCTTTTATTTCTGTGCCTTTTGACATTACAAATAATCATTTTCATTTCCAAGGCAACAGGCATTTCTGCCCTGTTTGTGCAGGTATGTTTGCTTCAGTTGTGGTCTTCTGATCTGATCTGGTTTTGCTGCTGCAGTCAAACATACATGCCATATAGCTTAGTTCAGCAAAGCCACCCTTAGCTGACCTGGAGTATTTTCTTATTATTCTAGTGCATTTAACCACAACCCCGAAAATACTGCCTTTTGTAGGTCAGTAAATATCAGTACAGCAACTGTGTGCTTTCTCTTCTTAAATGTGTTAGCTTGTCTGCCAAACTGTGGGAACCAATTCAAGGCTATTAAGAAATCACAGGAAAAAAGTGGGAAATTGATCTGAAAATGTGTAACTTTTGCAGACAATTCAAGTTTTTGCTCAATATTTATAGGATTTTTATGTGACTACAGGACCATAGTGTTTTGTTACCAAGTCAGGTTGATTAAGTCAATGAAAAGAGTAAAACTCTTGCACATTTAAAAAGTTGTGAGCAGAAGCAATGGAAAGGAATATGACTTGCAGGATCTATTATATTAGTGTAAAAGCACAATTAACAGTGATTTGAGTCCCAGGAATATGGGGATTAAGTAAATGACTCCAGAATCTATCTGTGCTAATATTTTCATTGAGCTCATTGAAATATATGTGAGATTGGGATTAGACCATGCAGTACACTGCTCTCCAGTATCTGCATTGGAACTGACTTTGCAAAAGTCAGGAAATTATCCATCGATGACTTAAACATTGTGGTGCATAACCTGCTATGTCCCACACAGTTGGATGCACTACTGTTTTTTGTAAGACATGAGATAAAATAGATAAAGGTCATATTTTCTTTCGACAGGTAAAAGCATTTATCTGCCTAGGCTGTTACAGTGCAAAACATTGGGACCTTCTGCAGCCTATGAAATTCCTTGTCTCTGCAGGTCTGTTCCATAGGCCATATCTGTTCTTTATGTTTACCTCCAGATACTGCAGTTTTCTTCTATGTGATCTTTCAGAGGTGATGCTTCACATATGTTTTCTAGAGTATATTTCTTTATAAATATTCATAATCTAAGCTTTCCTTTTTCCTACTCCAACTAGATTTGCTGCATCTTTCTTGAATCAGATGTTCAAAAGCATATTTGTCTGACCACACACACACACACACACACACACATGTATATGTTTATTCAGAATGCTGCAGAGCATTGGCAAGTGATAGGCTATTTTGCTGTAATTAATGTAGCTCAGCTTTGAACTTCTCTAATAGAATGCACACAGTTGTGGGAAATTGTGGACAACACAATCATTATGCATGACTTTGCACCTTAGATATCTGTCTGATCATCTGTATTAATGCCTTTTATGAAATAATTTATCTATTTACTGTTCAGTTTAACCAAAGAAGTATGACATTGTCATTAACATTTCTCATAAGTTGTTAGGCAGATAGCTGAAGCACTCTGGATTTCCTGTTGCTAGAAGTGATGGGTTTCATGCAAGATGCACTAACAGTGTACAGGACAAGATAAAAATCAAATCCTGTCACTGAAGCTATTTAATTTTGTGTTGGAAGGAAATATTGCTCACCTGGTTTGTTGTTCACCTGTTGCACCTCAGCTGATACACAGAAACTTCCAGCAAAGCAAGATTAACAGGTGGATTGCTTGTAATGAGAGAAGTGTACCATGGACATACTTGTACACGTATCCAAGCAAAATAGGCAGCCAATTTTAGATTAGTCTTTTTTAAGGGCAGCATTTTTCAACTGCAGTTGATACAGATTTGGAAGATATTGCCTCCCCTTGACTGACTACCAGCCAGTCTACCCAATCCTATAGTGGGATTACTGGTGAGTCCCTGTGATCTGCTAGTGTCAATAAACTCTGGGTGGAAAACCAGCAAGGCAGTCCCATTCTGTCTGTTCAACATTTATACTTTATATTTAAAGTAGACCATTTTAATAGAGGGCTAAGGATATTCATATTCACGGCATATGAATCATGTAAAGGTGGTAACATTTCTGTTGCAGATCACCTGCCACTGGAGCAATAGTTCTGCTTGTGTTATTTGACATCAGCAGACTTTACAAAGTGTATTTAAATAGTAGCTTTGGGGAGAGACATTTCAGAATTTTACTTCAAATGAGAAACTAAGGAGCTTAAATCCTGAAATAACTTTGGGGTCTGGAGTCAGCATCCCTAAATACATTGCACCTCTGCAGAGAACTGAAGAACAAATTCCTTGCCTCAACCCTGCAGTCATACACAATCCATTAACTTTGGGTTAATTGTTCTAGAATACTGAAAACTATGTGAGGTGATACCCTATGGCCTTAGGAGGACTGTCAGTTTCCATTTAAACTGATTGTAATAGAATATTTAGCATTTTGAAAAGCAGGGATCTAAACTTATGTGTGCCACTGAAATAACTTTTACTTTTCAGATCCAGCATAATTTGTGTTGTATTTCAAGTTTATAATTTATATGCAGTTAATATGAATATGGTAGAAGAGGTGAATTATTAACCTAGAGAAAATGAGGCAATTGAGGTATGTTTAATATATATTTTGTTTGTCATAATCCATTAAGTATAAGAATACTATGCACTGATAATAATAAATTTTCAAATCATATAGCCTAAAATATGCCTCTGCTACAGGTCATGGGATAACAGCAGTAAAGGAAAAAGCAGGAACAACCCTACGAATTCATAGTGGAAGTTCAGCATCTCTGGAAACAGCAGAGCCTCCTGCAGCTGAAACAACAGTTACTCGTAAGTTCGAGTCTACTGAAATTGGACAAAACTCTGACTCTGTCAAACTAGTTCCAATTACAAAATTTAAAGATTTTGGTCACATAAACCAGTTTACTGTAATTTTGACTTGCAGGGTTGAAATTATGCTGTAACCTGCTTGTTTTCTTTTGTTAGAAGCAGAAGATTCTCTGGCCCAAAGCTCTTCTGAGAATATTCCTTCTTCTCCTTCATCTGGATCTCGTGGCATGCTGTCAGCTATCACTAGTGCTGTACAAAACACAGTGAGTCATTTTAGCTGGTCTCTCTGCTCTAGCAATTTTTCATTATTTTTAGGTTCAACTTCACTGTAGGTCACGTTTATTAAGTTACAGGTCTTTGTAAAAACAGTTCTTTTGTAATTCTGTTTAGAGTCTTTTCCAAAATAAACTTAAACTGTCTAATTAAAAAATAAAAAGTCAAACAGGACTAACTCAGTTACTATGTTTTCACCAGTTTCAGTGAAAAAAATATGGTCTTCTCCAAAACTATGTAGAATTCTGCAAATTTTTGGAACATCTTTTTTATAATTGTACCATCTTCTGATTTTTTATTATTACAGTTAAGTCCTTCCAGAGAAAGTGTGATAGGACTTGTTACCATTTTTGAAGGCAGATAATATAAGAAAATACTCCATTTACTTATTTTAAGGCTTTTACCAAGCTCTCTATTTTTAATTCCTGTCTTTTACCTTCACCTCTTTATCTAGTCTCTCATTTCATATTAGTCTTCCCAGAAGGGGGTCTGATTGCAAACTTAGTGAGGCAAAATCTTTTGTTCACAGTTCTTTCCTACTGCCCTTACATTTTTTTCTGTTGAACTTCATCCTTTTCTCTTTTTTTGAGTTTCAGATTTTGCAAAATCCTGTACCATACCATTTCCAAATCAATTTTTGCATCATCTTCTTCCCCAACTTTTTATACCTTTAAGTATGGTGTTTCACTTGAAGTTAAAGAAGACTTTAAACATTGGCCGTAAAAGCATAGAAGATTAATTTCCCACTGAGCAAGTTTTATGAAATGGCAGTTCTTTTTTATTGTATATCCAGTTCGCTCTGACTGCCTCGTCACTCTAATATCAAAGATTTTGGGAACACAAGGAGATTCCTATAGATTATTCCTAACACTGTTTCTACAGAACCTGGAGCATCATATGGCTTGTGAGAGCTGGCCACCAGTAGGATTATACAAGCATTATGCAAGATTTGCAAGTAAGAGAAATGTGCTTGTAGGCAATCTGGAGAGGCTGCTATACGACAGTGATCAGTGTGGTACAAAAAGAGTCACTTAAGGTCTCAGTAATGCCACTTGAGACTTTGGAAGCTGATGTCATGTTACATCAGCACTTGAGTATCTGACACAGACGTAATCCAGATCAAAATGGAAATCTTTAGCCAGTGAAACTTCTTCTTCAGTGTACATAAAAATATGAAGACACAGAAAAACATATGTATTTAAATAGGCAGTTCCAGAGCCATCATAAGTGTTAAAATTTTAAAAATACAGTAAGGCAGAGTCTTCTGTTCATGATGGACTTGGCTCCATGTATTCATGTCTAAAACAAGTTCCTACAAACCAGATGCCATTGGATAAAGGTAAAGTGGAATACAGTAGAATGACAGAGACACAGAATAGTTAGGATTGGAAGGGAACATAGAGATCATCTAGTTCCTATGTCCCTGCCTTGGGCATAGACACCTTCCACTAAACCAGGTTTCTCAAAGCCTGATCCAGCCTGGCCTTTAATACTTCCAGGAGTGGAGCATCCACCACCTCTCTGGGCAACCTGTTCCAGTGTTTCACCATTCTCATAGTGAAGAATTTCTTCCTGATATCCAATCTAAATCTATCCTCTTTCAAAGTAAAGCCATTCCCTTTTGTTCAAACACTGCTTGCCCCTGCAAAGCATCCCTCTCAAGCCTAACTATAGGTCCTGTTTAGGTACAGGAAGGCTGCTGGAAGGTCTCCTCAGAGCATTCTCTTCTACAGGCTGAACAGCCCCAACTTCCTCAGACTGTTTTCACAGGAGATGTGCTCCAGGCTTTTTAGTTATTTTTTTTTTTTTTTTAAATTTACAACAATTGTTACATTTCCTCTGGTGTAATTAGTTCAATTCACTGGAAATATTTGTATAGTTTTTTTGGTTGGTTTTTTTTCTGGAAAACGTATTCAGAACAAAGTAAATGCATCAATCCTCTTTTTAGTTGAAGTATAGGAAATTTAGGGATCTGAATGTTCAAAGACAGTGTCTACAAAAACACTCCTCTTTACAGTTCATATTAGCCTAAACTGGGAAGAAAATAACCACAATGCATTATTTTGTACAGGGCAAAAGTGTATTATCTGGAGGCTTAGATGCTTTGGAATATATTGGGAAGACAACCATGAATGTCCTTGCGGAAAGTGATCCTGGATTTAAGAGAACCAAAACACTGATGGCAAGAACAGTCTCACTATCTCAGGTTGGATATATTTAAATACTGCTCAGATTCTTCTTCCAGAATTTCATATGCCTCAGGGAGAGGCTTTATTTATTGCAGTAGATGTTGGCTGGGCTTATGGAAATAAATATTAGTCTTTACAGTTGCTCTACTTTATTTTTCTTCATAGAACCACAAAAGAAAATGTAAAATAGTCTTTTCTGCATAATCATATATGCAATTGCTGATTTAAATAAGATAGTATATGTGGTGATAAATCATTACACTCTGGAGGCAAAATCAAATTGTTGGTGTTTTGGTAACAGCTGTAGATAGATATCTTCCAGCATAAACATTACTATACTGTTTTCCTTGGAAATCAGCAAAACTGGAATATAACATATGTTTCATTAGGAATTAAACCTGTAAAAAGTTGTATCTCAGTGTCCATCTAACTTAATGGTATCCGTACACAGTTGTGATTCATATGCTTTAAATCTCAGAGATGCAATAAAAACAGAAGTATAAATGCTGTCGGTACAAAATTATTTTACTTCTCCAGACCCTGAAAGGAGGGAAAGCAATAGACATTGAAAAGAAAGTATATTTACTGCATGTTTACTTCCTTGTAGAGAAGAGTAAGGTATTTGTCTTTTAATGAGATATTTTATTTTTCGTTTTCTTTATCGGAAGAGTTAAAAGACGTACACTTTTATAGTAGATCAAAAGCAATTAACTCTTGTTAAGACCCACAGGGTTAAAGTGAGCTTTTGACAATGTCTCCTTTAATGACATGCATGGATTTGCACATAGAATCTGAGGCAGAGTGCAGCATAAATCAGTTCTCAAGGGTTGCACTATGGCTTTTCAGAGTTCACCTGCATTCAGAGACTTGTATGTGACCTAACATGTAGTTCAGATATATTTGCCACCTCTACTGTAAGAAATTCATGAGAGGCCACTTTGTCCAGGAATAGAAGGAAGGAGGAGAAGATCCTGTTGGATATCCTATCCTATCCTATTCTATCCTTTTTATACACTGATAGAAGTGTATTAAAAGCCTACCAAAATATACCCAAGTATATAGAGAGTAGTTCTGCCCCACCTTTGGTATAAGTCATCAATCTCTTTTGTCAGTCCTGCTGTCAGATAAAACTGACTTCAGTATTTGCTAAGAATATTTTATAGAAAATATTTATCTAGGTGCATTATTTATGCAAGTTGGTGAATAAGTCCTGAAAATAATACTTTTCCCATTTTGTGGTCTGCAGAAAGGATTGCGTGGCTCTTTAGGGCTACACATGAAATAGTCCTTTCTCTTTCATTATAATGGGTGGGGAAATTAATTATATGGTATCTGTAGCTGACATTCCTTTTGAAAATATAAGCAAGATTTTATTTTTTGTTCATTGTATTTTAAAGAGAGGTGGTTAGCCATTATCATTGGGAAAACCCTGCTTAGAATGCTATATAAATATTATATCAGATAAAATTATCAAAAAAGAAGTTAGCTATTTCATCTCTAAAATTTTAGCAGGTGTGATATAGTCCTAAATTTTATTACTATTTCTAGACACACAGAAGCAGATAGTAATAAAATCTGTCACACTTACAGTACTATCAATAAAATGTGGAATGATGTATATTTTTACAGCTGTTGCGAGAAGCCAAAGAAAAAGAGAAACAGAGGCGGGCCCAGCAAGTTACAGTAGAAAGAACAGCTCATTATGGACTACTTTTTGATGAATTCCAAGGTTTGTCTCATCTTGAAGCTCTGGAAATCCTGTCAAATGAAAGTGAAGCTCAGGTACAGTATGCAGACAGCATAAATCAATATGGTTGGTAAAAAAATTTATCTTTACATTAATTTTATTCTGCAGATGCATGTAGAATGAACAGTAAGTTTTCCATCAAGTTCAGAGAAAGCTGAATTGATCCTATGGGCTAACTCTGGGTTTTAGAACTCAATATATCTAAAATATAACTACAAGATTAACTCAAAACAAGCTTCATAACTGACAGGCATTTTTGTTAAGACCATATGTAGTGTGCCATACACAGCTTGTGACACTGCACATGTCTTGCAAATTCCTCGCAGAATTCCTTGCAAGGAGGTTGAAATCTTTTGGTTGCAATCAGGTACATATACTGACGTTCAGGAATTCCAGACCTACTACACATGGAGGCTGGTGAATTAAAATTAGTTCCAGATTACTTACTCAGTTCTTATTGTGTTAGTTTTTAAAGTTACATAGAACTAAACCAAGACATTGTTACTGGAAGTATACAGATGTCTCTCTGAAGATGGTAATGGTAATAAGGCCTAGCTGATAAATATGTATTTCAATTTCAAGTCTCAATTTATTTGCTCTGCTAGTACATCAGTAGATTACTGAGAGTGGACAAATAGAGTTTTGTAGATTCCTAGTGGTGATATTTTTGTACTGAAACAGTTTTCCAAATAAATTTCTTAAAAACAAGTTTTCTTTTTTGTTTGTTATTGTAATTGGCAGTCTTTGTCCTGTGGGGTGCCTCTTAAGAGAAGTTTCTTAAGAGAAACTTTATGTTTTAAAATATTTTATTTGCTTTCACGAATAAAAGAGGCTTATATTAATAACAGGTGCATACTGTCAATGTTGTTTTTATTTTTTGTTATTATCTTTTATGTTTTAAAATATTTTATTTGCTTTCACGAATAAAAGAAGCTTATATTAATAATAGTTAGGTGCATACTGTCAGTGTTGTTTTTATTTTTTGTTATTATGCAGATGAAAAACTGTAGCTTCAAACCACTTATGTCAGGTTCAAGGGGTCTGCTTGTGGGAGCAAAAAATGAAACCAAAAATGGTCAAAACCCCCCACCCACTAAACAGGAATGAGATAGATAGATAGATAGATAGATAGATAGATAGATAGATAGATAACAAGTTCAGGTTAATTGCATATGTCAACAATATTTTTATTTTACTGTGAAATACCACAGGGTAAGCCAGACATGTGCAGGTTGTTACCATGAGGTTTCTGATGCACTTCATTTATGTCCTAGACACACACATAGTCCTGCTCAGTCCAACAGGATTGATGGTGACTGTGTGGGTCAACAAGTCCAATACTCAGATAAATGTTCCACTTACCATGCACAGATACACACAGATGCAGAATACAGAAAGAGTACTTGAAACCACTTCTAACAGCCCAAAAGCCACAGGAGGAGTGCAAGAGGTACTGAAGACAAGTGTGTTTAAGCTTTTATTTTAAAAGTTTCCATTAAAGGAAGTTCCCAGTTAGCCCTTGAAATGGATAGTGCTGTAGAAAGGGAGGAAAAAGCCTTGTGTAGTTCTTCACAACCTGACTTGAGTGCCATGGCTTTATCTTGGCTTTAACCCTGAGCACAGGAGCTGGACACAAGGACACACCAGTAAGGAAGTAACAGCTGTGTCCAGCCTTGCACTGAGGCAGAATGTATATCTGTCCAGCAAGCTTTAAAAAAACCCCTTGAAACAAACATAAAGATAAAAGTTCGGATCAAAGGGAGTAAGGACATTTCTCTTGGCTTCCATAGGCAGAAGGAGAGCTCTGCTCAAGGAATTGAACCATATAACTGCAGTACAAACAGTGATTCAAAGAATCAGTTTCCATCCCTCTTAGGTATGCCATCCTATTAGATATGCAGGGACTTGCAGATAGCTGAGACATGCAAAGACCTGCCAATACATTCTTCAGAACAGGTAGATTGTCAATAATTTTGGCTGCACTTTGAAGGCAACCTTTTCCATCTCTTCCCATTAGTGCTCAAACTAACCATTATGCCTGTGCTCTTTTTGCCTGCTGTCTTCATCCAGGAAATCCCAAAACAGTTTGCAGTTAAACCATAGATTTATAGTTCAAAACTCATGTTCTGGAGGAAGGAAGGGACCTGATGATCTGGCAAGGCTAGTGTAATTTTTGTGATACTCAACAAATTCTGTTGACAAGATCTAAAAATATGTCTAAGCTGGGAGGTTAGAGACAAGATTTGAACATAATGGAAGTTTCCATTTCTTAGTCTATTTTGGATTCAGGCTCTAAATTAGCATTTAGTAATACTATCCTTTTTTTTACAGATTCAGTCACATTTAGCAACACTTGATGGAGAACAGTTGGAGACTGTGAAAAATGATTTAATTGCTATAAAAGAGATTTTTGTTCCAAAGGAATTAGATGATGAAGTGGTGCAGGCGCAAAAAGGTAATTAGAAATACAGAGACTTAACCATATGAATAATTGCTACTTCTTTATCCAGTAATTAAAAAAAAATCCAGTCCAAACTGTAATTTCTGATATCCTAATAGTCTTCATAAGGTACTTACTAAAATTAATAATCTAAAAGTTCTGGAAGCTGATCAGTGCTTAATTTTGAATTTGTATTTTAACTGAAGTTCAAGTTATGCAAACATAAATAAATATTAAATTATTTTGCTATATCATTAATGAAAACAAAAAATGGAAAATAATAACTTTTTTTATAACTGAGCTTTTCTTACAGAAATTGTATCATCTGAAAGTTTTGAAGTACTTAGAAATTATTTTCTATTCAGCAAGTTCAACTGCATTCTGCACCACCCCCTGCTAGATGGGGGAGAAGATTTGAGTATCATAAAGAAATTTAAGAATCCTGAATATTTTTGAATGAAAGTGACTTTGAAACATAGTAGCAAAGCTGCTTTATAGGTATTGCTTGGCAAGATGTGGCATATGGAGTGTGGGAAGGAGGTTAGAGCAGCATAAGTGTTTCCATAACTGTGACATGGCACAGCACTGAAGAGAATGGACCGAGCTCCCAAAATTACAATAAAATGGGTGGGTGCTTTGGTTAGGGGCAAAATAGGTGTCTTAAACAGGTCAGAAATGTTAGCAGTTCCCCAAACAGGTTAGAACAGAAGGGTAAGAAGCCAGCTTAAAGGCAGCATGGTTCATGCCTCCTGGCCTGTAAGATCCATACCAAACCTCTTAGAGCTAACAGCAAAAATCCTCTTGACCTGACTGAAGACTGGGTTATGCCACTGAATGCCATATTGCTGTGTTTTGGAAACAAAGAAACATAAAAGGATATTTCTTCCACATCCTCTTGATTTCTCAGGGTTACTTTGCCCATAAAACCTACATTTTGCAAGATGGTGAGATAAGATTTCTTTAGCCTTCAGAAAAGTTAGAAAAACCGTGTTAACATTCACATGTTCTAAGAGGAGAGTAATTTCTTCTCAGACTGCTCTTTCTGGCAGTGCTTACTCAGCTTGCCTGATCCCTCTCACAGGAAACTCATTGTAAAGTCTTAGTGTGGTAAAGTGTTGTGCTAGCTTTTTCCCCTCACTTGCTCTTTGAGCCCCATACCTCTATGGAGTTGTGTGAAATAGAAGTCAAGAAAATGTATTACCTGCTTAGGAGTGAGGATTCCTGAGATGTCTGTTGTTCCATAACTTCTGTGGAAAGTAGTTCCTTGCTTTGAAACCAGCTCCCAGGAGAAGCTTTGTTTCTTGCACAAAGTGATGTTTTCTCTGAAGGTCAGAAGTTCTAGTTTTTTCAGTAAATCACAAGTACTTATCCTGCTCTTTGAAACATTTACAGGGGTTTTGAATTGGCTGCAACCTAGGCACTGAGCACCTTAAAAAAAGAGACCAAATCAAAGTGTTCTGCAGATTTGTCCTTGCAAAAGCAAACCACTCATCAGTGAAACACATTCCTTCCTCCTAAGCCTGCGGAAACAACTGTGACTGTTTTCTGGTACAAGTAGCAGAAGGCCACACACATACCCTTCCCTCTAATGTTTCCTCTCACTTTGATTGTGCAGCCTTTTCATGAATTTTTCACTCCAGCTTAATTTCAGTTGTTTATGAAATAATGAGGAGAATATTTGAAAAAGTGGTTTTGCCTACGTTTTCAAAGCTATTAACACCAAAAATTTCATACGTGAGGTTAAATAAGACAGTAACCACAGTGAACAGTCAATTGAATATCCCAGTTATCAATAATTTTGGTGCATATACATGCACACCTCCACACATTCCTTTCTTGTGTCATTGTCCCTGTTTTTCGAGTGCTGGAATACTTGGTGAAACTATTGCACTGGATGTATTTGATCATATGAAATACTATAGCAGTAACACACTAACAAAAACTGTCTTGTTATTTTTGCAGCAGATACAGGAGAAGAGTTTGTCAGCATGCTCACAGAACTGCTCTTTGAATTGCATGTTGCTGCTACTCCTGACAAGCTAAATAAGGTTAGCACCTGTTACTGAGCTGCCTTCAGTTTCTTGGGCAAAGAAGGAGGGCTTTGTTCTAAAATCTGACACAGAGCAGTACCCAGTTCACTTCAGACAGCTCAGAAAGCGAAGTATGTAGATGGAGACTAAAATGCTGAATACAGAAAAGCTTTCACAGAAGATGAGTAAGACAGTGAGATGAGTAAGGCAGTGCAGTTGGATGAGCCCTTTCCAGTGTTGAAGGCTCGAATCAGGGGTGTTTCAGCAGAACAGGGCTCATGAGAACAGCAGATTTGATCTTACATACTGGGAGCAAAAGTCAGGTTCAGAATAATTTTTCTTGCTCTAAAAGTGAGTTGTGTGCCGCTCTCTGTAGCCAGAGAGCTACTACCACAGAAGTGAGATGTCTAGGAGCTAGTCACATAACTAGTCACATTTGTACTGTACTTTAAAGCTGGTTCATCTTCTGATCTTAAGCTCCAATGAATGTTTATCTCTCTAGCTACGTAGATAGACTATGGATAACTAGCTTAGGCTTAGGTCTTAATGTGTTTTAATTTGATTTCATGTTCAAAAAGAGACATCATAAAATTCCTACTAAGCACAGCAGTAGTCTGAAGTTGTATAAAGCCTCAAGACTCTTCAGCTTTGATCTATCTGCATGTCAGGGAAAGCAGCTCAAGACACAGTGATTTTATATTTATTTTTCCTTTAAGAATTTAATACCTCTCTCTTACCTCTTCAAATTTTTCTTTTCTTTTTTATACACACTTCTTATTTGCTTATTTGGGAAACTGTGTAAGAAAAATTTCTTACAAAATTTTGTAAATTCATTTGAATGATAAAGCAGAAATATTAACTTTGGAATTAACACCAGCTGTACATGTTGGTTAGGAATATTATACCTTTAGGGGAATTATCCCTGGATAATCCATCTCTATACAGCCCAAAATGCTTCTCCCTACAGTTTCTTAAATGCACACTTGACTAAATGCCTCTCAGAGGTTTGATATATTCAAATTTCTGAGTATAAAGAGGAAGTAATTAAATGTATTGTTAATTGATCTTCAGGAATGTCATCTCATAGTCTCTTCTCAAACTGACCTTTGGGGTTGGGTTCTTTGTTTGGCAGGCTAGGAAAAAAGCTCATGAATGGCTGGAAGAAGCTAGTTTGTCCACCCCAGCAGACATAGAAGAGGAGCTAAATGAAAAACCTGAAGAACCTGGTGAAGAAAAGACTCAAAAAACCAATAAAATTGAGAGTGATAAAACCGAAATAGACAAAGGCAAAACTGTGGAGGTAAAATAACTTTTGGAGGATAAGTTTCATTAAGTGATAAGATTGTTTCTTTGTGTGTTGGCTTTATATGTCATCCTTATTTTTTAAATTCATGGAAGTAATAAGAAATAATAATACACAACTATTCACTGTAGACCCAGTTGAAAACTAAATTACATAAATATTCTTACTGTTATTCTGTTTCCATAAGTAAATATCAAAGTAACAGGTTCTTTATCACATTGTTTTTATGGTTTTATATCTGTGTTTTGGTGTGTATGCATGTGTATACTCAACATACAGTGAGCTGAGGGATTCTGAGGTGTAATGTCAAACATTACATGCACACTGAAAGTTGGATCTCAATGTTGCTTAGTATCTCCTTCTCTCAGTGACAGTACATGGGAAAATGTTCAAACTATTTCAACAATTTAAATCATAAACAGACAAAACAGAAATATTGTTTAGGCAACTAACAACTGTTCATTCTCTTTATGAAAGATAGCTCTTAAGGCTAAAAGTATTCATTTAGACAGTTCTGATAAGGTTAATTGTGATTGAGTATTTTCTGTCAAGTTAATGGCAATATTAAATGTGGTTGCTATCTTTGGTGAGATTATTTCTAATTAGAAATTATCCGTTGTGTTTCCTTACAAAAAAAGTCTAAAGAAGCAGACAGAATATATACACTGTATATATTACAGATTTTTATGTGATTGCAGATTACCAGCTGGCATCAGCTTGTGAAAGCTGTAACCCCACAGTGCTACATAAAGATTTCTATAATGGTTGATAAAAGCCAATTTTTTATTGGGCGCATATTCTATTTCTGCTCTAGAGATTCAGCTAAAGGATGACCCATTACTTTTGCCTCCATATGAAAATAATTATGATTATGACTTATTCTGGAGTTTAAGTATCTTTCTGTTTGTTAGGGCAAGGTTTAAAAGTGGTATGTTAGAAAATCCAAGAGCCTGACCTAGTTCCCAGCCAAGTAAATGGTAGACTTGATCTTACTAATTTTTCAGAGCAGGTAGAATGTCTGTATTTTATAGTCTGTGGGTATTTAATTTTCCAGTACTGTTTGTGAGGATGACATTATGGCTGATTTTACTTCACCATGTATGTGTTGGTATTTCCAGTTGGGGTAGGAAGCGTTCCTATGTTTGAAATTCTTTTATATGTATATACCTATAAATATATTTATCAGTGTTGTTATTATTGATTATATTATTCCCATTTTTAATTTAAGGAAATCTACATGCTGTCTATTGAAAGTCTGGCTGAGGTAACTGCTCGTTGTATTGAACAGCTTCATAAAGTAGCAGAATTAATTCTACATGGGCAGGAAGTAGAAAAAACAGCTCAAGATCAAGCAAAAGTACTGACAAAGTGAGTATTATGTACTTCATATATGAGCATTTGACACTTACATTGAACTCATGAAGTTCCATTTAGCTTGAAGGCACAGTAAGTGCATGGATCAACAAACAGCATTGTATTTAGGGATCCTGGTGCTATATTTTCTCATGAAATCAGGTTCTATAGGCTACCTGTCTTCTTTGACATATGTATGTTTACGAAAACATTACCTATATGCTGGCTAAAATTTGTTTCTGCTCCAGCAATCAAATGTGCATGCCAGCTTAGGTTGCATTTCCCGTTCCTCTGCAGAAGATGCTGTGCCTGCATACATGGAATTTGCTTTTAGAGTGTATAATGCAGTCCTATTATCTGCCAAGAGAGTTTCATTATCTAGTGTTTATCTGCCAAAAATACACAAAAATAAATCTGTAGTTCTGAACAATAGACCACATTTGTTAGCAACTTTGTAGTTAACTGTAGTGAAATACCCAGAATTTCAAGCCAGTCTGTCTAGTGGGACTCCATTTCAAATTTCAAGCTCTCTGTAGGTATTAAGTCTACTGATTTCAGTAAGTTTTCATGTTAAGATATTTTAAACAGTTGACTCCTAAGTAAGTAAAATATTTAACCAAGTGCTTGTCCTTAAGAATGCTACTAAGAATAGCAAAGTCCATAGGAACACTTCAGTCTAAAACAAAGCACTTAATAAGTATTTTTCAGAATCAGAGCTAAGGTACAGTGCACCTTGCAGGATTTGGTCCTATGGGATACACTTGGGAATGTCTAGGAAAACAAAGAAAGATCTCAGAACAGAATTGGTCTCTCATATTTTAACCACAAGTGGTCTTTCTCCTTTAGCACAGAGTAGATGTTTTATTGTTCACTTAGAAAACTTCTCACTGTTCTCATTCAAGTTTGATTTATTTCCAACAGTATTCCCAGAAATTGTGTTGCTGCAATCATCAGAAAAACCATAGTTAAACTAGAAGTTTAGAATTGAAACAAGTGAAGCATTGCACTGTCAAAACAGACTGGTGTGTACAACACCACATCATATTGCGGCTGTAGTCAGCAGGGGATTTTTCAGTGAAGGAATATAAAAACTTTATCAGGAACAGTTTATGCATAAATATTTTAAAAATATATAGAAACAAAATTGCTTTGAGAACATCTTTGCTTCCAAGATAAAGTTTGTCATGGGGTTTTCATCTATTAACAGGTCAAGGATGTATTTTTATATTTGTCTCTTTTTTTTTTAAATCAGTTTAACAAGTGCTATGTGCAATGAAGTTTCATCTTTATCAAAGAAGTTTTCTGATTCTGTAACAGCAGCTGGGGTAAGATGACAGCATTTTCTGTAGCATTTGGGCTTTTTTTTAACATAGTTCACCTCTTGAAACAGAAATTCTTACATGGGTCCAGAGGCTTTATATCAGCAAAGAGTCCGCTTCTTTCCTCAGATCAAGAGCACAGAGCATTTCTACAGCAGGAAAGTTTATACCCCTTGACAGATGACAGCAGTTCCCTGCCTTTTGAAATCTCTCTTTCTAGAAACCACTTCCTGTTTTTCCTGATCACCCCTCAACACTTCTCATATTGAAGGGCCCCACATTTGAAGTTACACAGCTTGATGATAATTTCTTCTCTGACTTGGCCTATCCCTTTTGAACACATTTGTGTAAAAGTCATTAACAGATTGTAGTTGCAGTACCTTAAGAAGTTTTCATAAGTTGTCTTCTTAGCCTTTACTAGATCCCCAGGCTTAGCACTGCAGTTTTCTCAAAAGGTTTAAGAGATTAAGAGATCTGTTTGGTCCAATTTAAAAAAAAATCACTCTGTCTTCTATCAGAAGATATTCTGTTTAAGAACATCCATTTATCTGTGAACATCTTTGCTAGAAATAGTATCCTGCCTTTCAAGATGCTTCAAGGATGACTGACATCTCAGTGTTGTAGCAGGATTCAGAGGTAAAAAATGTGCTGTTGCTTAAATTGTTCTGTAAACATCAGAGGAGAGCAAATTTTGGTTCTCCTGATTGTTCCATGAATACAGGAATGTAATTCAAAGGAAATTTTTCCAGTTTCCAGTTTTCCTTCCAGCACATCTCTGAGCATGTTTTTTCATAGTTATTTGTAAAGGACATGATTTATTTCTTTGCTTTTATTATGAATAATTTACATAACTTCCAATTAGTTCCAATAGGGAATGCTTATTTTGCATTTTGGGATTGTGCTTTACCATATATCTGTGGGACACTTGAAATGAATGGATGCACAAAAATATAAAAATAAATTGCACACAAAAGATTGAACTGGCCCACTAAACAGTGCATATTGTAATGGATTTTCTATAACTACATGTAAAAATGTACTTACTTTCTCTAAGTATCTCTTACTGTTTCTGCCATCTTTCTCAAAACTAAAATTAAGAAGTTTCATGTTTCCATAAATCTGTAATACAAGAGCTACAAGGCTGTAAGTGGAAATCCCTCAGTTAAATTAATCAGTATTGTGTTGAGAATCACAGAATCACAGAATCACCAGGCTGGAAGAGACATTCAAGATCCTTGAGTCCAGCTCATGCCCTGACACCTGAACTAAACCGTGGCACTGAGTGCTATATCCATTCTCTGTTTAAACACATCCAGGGATGGTGACTCCACCACCTCCCCAGGCAGACCATTCCAGTACTTTATCACCTTTTCTGTAAAACACTTTTTTCTAACATCCAACCTATATTTCCCTTGGCGCAGGTTAAGGCTGTGTCCTCTGGTTCTGTCAGTTTCTGCCTGGTGAAAGAGACCAACCCCCACCTGAGCACAACCACCTTTCAGGAAGTTGCAGAGAGTGATAAGGTCACCTCTGATCTCCTTTTCTCCAGGCTAAACACCCCCAGCTCCCTCAGTCGTTCCTCACAGGGTTTGTGTTCCCAGCCCCTCTCCGGACTCGTTGCCTCCTCTGGACGCGCTCAAGCGTCCCAACGTCCTTCCCAAACTGAGGGACCAGAACTGGACACAGCTCTCACGGTGTGGCCTCACCAGTGCCCAGTACAGGGGAAGTGACCTCCCTGCTCCTGCTGGCCACACTATTCCTAATATAGTGTTGAAAGAAAACAGCTCTTGCTGGAGGTTACTGTTGTTCTAAAGAACCACAATGTGAAGAGCAGTGAGAATAAAAAAGGAAAGAACTTTTGCCATTTTAAAAAGTAGAGGAGCTAATGAATCTTGATTTTTTTTTAACCTCTAGTAGTGTCACTACTCATTGTATCCATCTTTCTTCCTCTCTGGTGGTTGAGAAGAATGTCATGCATGCTGAGCTGTTCCACTGGCCAACCTGTACTGCCCAGCACATACGCTGCCTCCAGTTTGGGGATCTGAGTTTCACCTGGTTTTCCTTCTGTAGGGGAGCTACCCTGGACCTTTCATTTGGTCCTAACCACAGATACTTGCATAACTTCTAAGACCTTCGTTTTTGTTCTGACATGTCTTTTTCCTTTTTGTGTCCTTGAAAATGAGCAAGGGGTTAACATTTTTGTGGGATATGAAAAGGTCGCTGATAGACAGATGGACAAACAATGTCATTACATAAACCTCACACCTGTAGGAAAGTAGGCAATTTGAAACTCTGTGGTACATGAATTAATGAAGAAGTAAAACCCTGGGCCTCAGGTTTCATTGTACACAGAGCTCATTGTACTCTGTGATAGAAGTACATAGGTGTACTGAGGTGTACAGTTACTAGCAATACTGAGATAAACAGTCTGACTAAGAATCAAGGTGAAAGAAGACCTCTACAGAATTCATAAAACGACATCTCAGATATCAGTATATTTCTGTTAAGTGTATTTCTTGACCTGGCTTTTCATTCTGTTTTCTGGTTTACAGAGCAATATGAAGGCAGAGGTTCTTAACCCCATCATCAACAGTGTGCTGTTAGAGGTAAGCTCCACCTCTTCACGTTAGAAGATGTTCTAATAAAATTATTTTAAATGAGACAGGCACATTTATTTTGAAAGGCAAAGCTATTTTAAAAGTAATGACAATATCGTTCTGGTTGTTCAGTGCCAGAACATAAATCTTGTGTTCAGCCTCTCCCACAAACACTCTTGTAGTCAGGTTGCATTTACTGAGGATTCTTAAGAGCTGTATGACTGAAGTGAGGCTGGCCACTCTGAAACTCTGCTGCTGTATTGGTCAGAGCACAGCAACAAGTTGCAGTTTCAGAATATTCTTTCCTTTAAAATTTGGATTGTAGGTATGCTACAGTGTTTCTCATCTGCAGGCGTTTAGATTTTTACAAAGATTGACAGTCTAGCAACAGTGTTGGTCAGCACATGGATAACCATGTGTCAGACCATCAAAATGTTCATGAGTGATTTCTTTTGTTTGACACCATGTTCTACTTTTCTTCAGAAAAACACATTGAATAAAACAGTGAATAAAACATACTTCAGTTTTACCAAGAGGAGGTTGAGATTAAGTAATATCCTCTTAAAGTCCTAAAACTCATAGGAACTGCAGCACAAATTTTTAACTCTGTTAGATCACACTTCCCTTAAAACATAAGAAATATATAGTAGTGACCATAAATTGTCATTCTGCATTTAATATCTGCATTCCCTTAAAAATAAGGAGAGGATTGCTTTACAATAGGCAATTTTGCACTGAATTAACAATACCTTTAAGGGAAATTACGGAAAGTTGAATAGAGATGTGAAGACTACCATGCAGTTCCTTTTGTTACAGGGTAAATTTGCTGTAGGTCCTGACTTACCTTCCTGTGCTCCAGGAACTGCAAAATCTAGGAATATTTCGATTTGTGGAATACAATGTTTTGTACTTCATAAATCCCATAGTTGTATACAAATATGTATTAATGCAGTCTAGGATCATGGAGAATTACAGGGCGCTGTATTGTTCAGTACTAGAAATTCCAAAAATAGTACTACATGTTAAAACCATTATAATTTGAACTGTTAATTTCAGTGACACTTCTCCCACCTACAGCAAATTCAAAATTAGTTCAGCTGATGGAAAGACTAGCTGGTTTGTGTTTAAAAGTCAAATCTGCTTCTGAACACTGTGGCATTTTGTTCTACTCATATTACCAACAAAACTGTCTTAGAGTTCAAACTTAGCGGCAGTCAGAGTTTTCTATATTTATTCAGGCTATGCTATCTGCAGATTCTAAAATCTTGTGTGAAGACAATGCTAATACAGCATGATGCAGATGTGGGAAAAAAAAAAAAGAAAGGAAAAAGAAAAGTCCAGTGTCATTCCTGAAGTACATGGCAGCTGTACTGATTAACCACATGTTTTCTCTCCCCATTAGGGCAGCAACAGTACTACTTATATTCAAGATGCTTTCCAGTTACTGCTTCCAGTTCTGCAAATTTCCCATATCCAGACCAGTTGTTCAAAAGCCCAGGAGCTGTCAGCTTGAGAGCAACCACAGACCCAAAGTCTTGAGCTATGCCAAGAGAAGAGCTGGTACAAGAGAAGTTGGCCACTAGAGTTCTTTGAAGACACTAAATGCAGTTTTGCACACACAGTACTGAACATTTTAAAACTTCTTTCAGACTTTAAGACTTTAGAAGTAACTAGTAAAGTGAGTCATTTCTTTTCCAGTGTAGTTCATGCTTTGCATTAATTTAAACAGATGTTTATTGATATTAGCATTGATTTAAATATGGATTCTAAATGTTGACCCTTTCAGTTATAAACAATGTATGAAACAAATTGGAATGTAAAGTTTCTTAAAACATTTAACTTCAAATTACCATTTATATTGTTTGATTTGTAACTGCAGTTTAAAAACTGTATTTCATAAAATGGTTTCAGTATTTTTTGCCAACATGAACAAATTATCAAAGTGTTGAGGTTGTTAAGTATTATTTCCAGTAGCAAATAATAACATCATATTAATATGTATCACTAACATAACACTTTGTGTTGAAGGAGATGTACAGCAATAGGTATTAACTTTACTAAGTGAAAATTATGGAGGTTATGCATAAAGAATTATACTGAAAATAAATTTTCTGAGCCAGTTAAGATTACAGGTATAGCTCTATATTTGCTGACCCGTAAGTTTATATTAATTTAGGTCTATTTCCTCATTTCAATGGTTGAACAACAGAGGAGACAAATGTAATATTTTAAATATGCAGGAGATAGAAAATTTCCCTTTTGGTTGGCAGTTGAAACACCTGCTAAACAGCCTTCTCTCAGATGTATTACCAGGTTAACACTTCGGGGTTTACTGATACCTACCTTCAGAAACAGAAGTTGTAGCAAGAAGTTATGAAAAAATTGCACTGGGTGTGGAGGTCATCTGTCAAAGCAATAATTTTTTTTCTGAGGCAATAGTTAAGGCATAAGCAAACAATAGGAATGACATTTCATAACACTAGCAACCATGCTAATTTGTCCCTATCTGTAGTTTAAAATACTGAGTTTTGGACCTAAGAATTTGTTTAGGCTAGTTTACCTCTTAGACAGGAAGAACCTTCCAGTATTTTACATAGCCTGTTCTCTTGAATTTTTGTCATTTATTATGTTTCTTTCCGTTATTTTGTATTTTTCTCTCTTGGTATACTCATTAATTGTATTTAAATGCTATTTTTTGCAGTTAACATTTTAATACATTTAAGCATAGTTCATACATCATAAAAATAATTAAGTAGAGCATGAGGCAGTTTCTGTGTTTGATAGAAAAGAGAAACTATGTATCTGCTTTGCACATGGTAACTTCTTTGAGTCCAAATAAGTGGACAGAAAGGTCTTTTTGTGTTTTATATATATATATAAATAAGGTTTATTACACAAAATCTATTTCCTGGCACCCTGTAATTTAACAGACATAGAGATATCTTTCTGGGTAAGTAGAAGATGTACAGTCTTCAAATTCATTTGTACATGCTGAATATAATATCAGAAGCCTCAGGGGATAATGTTTGAAATCTCTGAGGAGCATTCTTAAGACAAAGATTGCTTATCTGAGATACTCCTTACTAGAGGTTTCATTGTCTTGCTTAAATTATGCATTTATGAATAAAATACCTTACCCTGAAGTAAAAGAAGCTATAAAAAGTAACATGGAGACCTAAAGTATTTACATCCATACAAGGTAGGAAGGGGAACAGGGCAATATGCAAGCATAGGGATACTCCCATCTGATCTTAGATTCAGTCATCTTGTCCTAGGAAAACTGAATGTCATACCTTTAAATCAACTTAGGGTAAATAATATTTTAGTAAAAAAGTTCTGTATGGATGTAGCCAGAATATTTTGTTTACACTGATTTGTATTTTTCCACCAGTCAAATAAATAATTTGAGATACTGAACTGAGACAGTACACTAAAAGGGAGTGGTTTGAAGAATAATGTGATGGGAGTATATTCTCAGTGAAATAATTTACTTTCTGATTTTTTTATTTACCTTTGGAATAATGAGTATGATTTTATTGGGAGACTGACAAAATCAGATGTTACTTTAAACTTTTAATGGAGAGTGTTCTTTCTTTCATCACCACCCTTTTCCAGGTTAGTACACTGAGCCTTGGCACTTGGCAAACTACTAGGTTGTAAGTACTTATGAAAATGTTTTCTTGAGCAGATGTGTTTTCCATGGCATTCCATTCACTTTTGAGCACATCCACCCTGTTACGCAGTGACAAAGGAGGCAGGCTTGTGCACTAAGTTCGAAATTTGTCAGGATGAAACTTAAAACAATATCTGCATGCCTACAGCCTTGCAAATGATCCACAGTTACAGGTCATCCCTGAAGAACGAGCGGGAATTAGACTGTTAAAGAAGTAATTCACTGTATATTAAGGATACTGACTTCTTTTTTTCTTGAGTTTGGGGTTTTTTTGGGTAAACAAAGCAAAGCAAGCTGAAGGTTGTTTACTGCTTCTCAGGGTATAGTCTATTCATGTGTAAACATCTCTTCCCCATGAGTTCCTCCTACACTCCAGCTTCCATTGCTAGAGACAGCTGAACAAAAGAACTGTCTCTTCCACTTTCTGTCGTGCTGCTTAAATCACCCACTGAAGCCGTTAATATCTTCCTCCAAAATGTGCCTCAGTCATATAATACAAAATCACAGTCATTACCAGTGGGGAGGCTTCTTAATGATGTGTGTGACCAGTAATGTCCAGTGTCACTCACCAGTCAGG
This sequence comes from Onychostruthus taczanowskii, assembly GCF_017590055.1. Classification (NCBI taxonomy): domain Eukaryota; kingdom Metazoa; phylum Chordata; class Aves; order Passeriformes; family Passeridae; genus Onychostruthus; species Onychostruthus taczanowskii. The sequence continues at coordinate 8,031,997 of NW_024499239.1, read as the reverse complement.
ATTCATAACAATTTCAAGGAGCCTGAAACACCACAGTATTTTGAATGACAAATACAGGTTTCCCCCTTTTTTTCTGATTCACAGAAGTGTTTTTATCATACAGCCATTCACCCAGCTCATAGGATTATCTTTGAGACATTCAGTTCTATTTCAGATGACAGCCCCATCCTTTCTGCCAGTCTCAGAAGAATGTAGAGCATGGAAAAGGACTTTCCTGAGTTCTTTCGAAAACCGTCTCGGAGTAAGGCTTAACATGATGCCATCAGCCAGTCTGACCTACTTTGGAGTTCTTACAGTTGGACTGGCAAGCCCTCTGGACTTTAAACACTTTATTCTGTCTCAGGTTTGTTGCTGAAGCTACTTTTATTGTGCAACTTATACATTTTCCATGCTGTCTCCTACTTCAGCATTCATATTGATGACAGTGTACAGTTTTAAAATTAAAAATTTAAAATAAAATGGCAAAAATTCAGCTGTATTAAAAAGATGCAATGCGAAAATTATTTTCAAAAGAGAAAACAAAGAATGTGCTCTCTGGAAGTAAGAACAATTTTCGAGGTTGGATTAGAGAAAAGCCTCTGTAAAAATATTTTTTTAGCATTTTTCAGAATAAACAAGAGATGACATCTGATTAGCTCAGAAGAACAGGAATAATGCACTTCTGAAGTAAAATGAAAATCTGCATGAACTGAAAGGTAGTCAGAGGTGGAACATTAAAAGAGGAAAAGCTCAAAGGAAAGAACAGAAAGAAGATAGGAAAAAGAAAAGAGTAGGAAGGAACAGTTAATTTGGTCACGGTGGATCTGCAGTGCTCATTCTCCCTCTGTTGGCTGCCCTGCAAAAGTCCCTGAGCACATGTTTGCTAAGAGCTCCTTATCAATCTCCCCACTTTGATCTCCTCTTCACAGCCTTCCATTACAGCCTTCTGAGGACCTACCAGAACGCCAGGTAATTCAGGTAATTTTTAATCACCTTAAGAAGCTCCTCAACCCATTTAATAAATTTGGGGAAATGCAGCCCTGCTCTTCCGTCCATTTGAGATGTCAGGCTGTATCAGCAGCTTACTGGTGCTGGCATTTAAGATGGTCTCTGCCTTCCCTCCAGTTCCTTTTGCCAGTTCAGTCCCATGTCCATTTTGCAAGTTCTCTGCTCCATCAGTTCCACCTTCCCCACCAGTTCTGTTCACACACACAGCCCTTGTCCACCTTCATGTCTCTTTTCCCTTCCTGATTTCTGAGGCTCTTCCCTCCTGCCCATCATATTGTGCTTGAGAGGCTGCTCCAGGACATTCTTTCTCTCCTGACATGTTCAGTTCTGACAAAGCCAAAGATGAGGACAAGGAGTTACAAGGATGTGGAAGGAGAGAAACCAAACTTCAGGAAAAAATGGCAAGACTAAACCAGTTGTTTTCAGTCCGTCCTCAAGTGTAAGGAGGTTGGACCAGTGACCACCTGAAATCCTTCTCAACCAGAATTACTTCAGGATCACATTTTTTGTTACCATCCTCACCAATGTCCTCCCTTTCTTCCATTATTTCCTGTAGTTTGGATCATAGTTAGAAGACAAGGTAAGCTTTACTCAGCAGACAAGAAAAGCTTGAAAGAACCTTTTGGGTTTTGTTTATGGTGCTCTTAAAGGTAACTTAGAAGATGGATCCTTCCAGGGTAGTAAAACCAAACACTTGGAGAGCTGTGGGATAACTGGGTAATAAAATAGCAAACCACAGTTTATTTGTCTAAGGAAAAGAGGTAGGTTATAGGCAACAAGAATAAGAACATAATTGAGTTATAGGAGAATGAAAATTAAGTTGGGGTCACAAGAAGCAGGGCTGCCCCTATCAAGATCTCTACTGAAGGAGAAAAGTGATCACTTGAAGCATTTAAACACCGACCAAAACGGCCTTAGCAACTCTGTAGTGAATTGAGACAAATATGTCTCTTTGTCTGTAAGTTGCTCTCTATGATAAGAAGAAAAAACAACCAAGAAGCAAATTGTGAGAGGTTTACTTTATAGACTGTACTAAAAACTCTTCTTCCGAAAAGCTTATTAAAAACTCTACTTCTGAAAAACTCTGCTTCTGAGAAGCTTTCTTATTACCACAAACAACAAAAAGCCCCCAAATCAAGAAAGTATTTTTCTCTTAATTTTTAATAAGATGGTCAAACAAAAAACAATAGAAACAAATGTTTCAGACTTATCTAACAAAATACAAAAAAAAAAAATCCATACGCCCTCAAATCATTCAGAAGCTAATATTCACAACTATTCCTATTAAATCTGAACTGCTCAGTGTAGACTGGAAAATTCAATTTCAGAAAGCTTCAGGAGGGAAAGGCTTCCCTCCTGAATAAATGTAAGGAATAAATGTAAGGAATAGAGGTAATGAAGTATTAACTGGATGCTAAATTGCTGCCTGCTGTTTGCAATGGGCAGTTTACAATCTGTTCATCCTGATGGATTTAGCACAAGGGAGCCTGAAGTCCTGGCAGTTTCTGTCTCTGCCTAGTAACTGATAGCTAAGCTGTACCCATAAATCATTTGTTAGCACCAAAGGAGTCTGGGACCCTGCTCAGCCCAAACAGCTCCACTGCACCCAGAGGAGCAGTAGTAAATGTTCCAAGCAGTAGTAAGGAAAAGTTCCAAGAGATAATGGGTTGGAATGCTAATGATCCAAGCTAGAACAAAAGACAGAAATGCAATTTCTCAAAAAGTACAAACCCATTTAATGTCTTAATGAGTTATTAAAAATCTATATTAACGATTCCGTGATTTGAAGCCAAATTAGTATTTTTCCACTTTTTTTTCTTTATCCACTAAGATATTGCACAAATTATCATGGTCTTCCTGGTTTACTGCAGAAACTAACATTCTTGCTACAGAATTCTTTCCCTCTGTAATACTTTGGCCACCCTTCTCAACAGCCAGAAACTGTATTTTTTAGGCATCTTAGTCATGTATTGCATTAAGTAGTTTGAAAATTGTGCTCATTTCCTGAAAGTAGAGGATAATTCCTAGCTTTATACAGACTTCTTATCATATGGAATATATAAAATAAACTTCTGCCCTGATAAAAATATGTAATTATCACAAGGATTACCTCACAACCATATAATTAAGTATGAATCCTGAATGAACAGAAAATAGATGTGAAACCCATACTCTGCTATCAAAGTTGTTTTTGCAGCAAAACATGCATGTTCATCTTTCATATTTTCTTAATACAAAGTAATTATGATGGAAAAAATTGAACTTGTCAACTAAAATGCATAATTGTCATTTCCCATTAAAAGATGGATAACATAGCCCCCCAAGATGGAAATGGGAATGCTTTCTTCTGTGGTGTATGATGTGTCTTCTTTCATCCAGAAGTGCTGGTATTTCATAGGGTGATACCTGAAACTAAAGAAAATAGTATCAGAGAAAAAAAAAAGAGGAGGGTAAATGTCCTCTAGTATATCTCAAATGTCATCATTTTGCCTTTCACAATAATGAATTCTCCTCTTTATTACCAAAGAAAACAACATTGTAACTAAAAGGCGGACAAAACAGGTGAAGCACATCAGATTGAGACTGATACCTGGCAGCTGAGAAGTGGCTGAGGTGCCTGCCCCACGAGAGTGTGATACAGGAACTTGATCAAGGCACATCAGGCCTCACCCACTTCAGGGAAGCTGGCAATGGAAGGGTGAGCAGAGTCAGAAACATTCACCACATCCACCTAGCTGAAGTGCTCTTCTGTTCCCAACTGCATTTCCCATTCTATACTGCTATATGGCAGGACAAAATTGGAAATAATAAAATGAAAGCAGCTTTTCCCATATTCACAACTGAACTGCTTCTCACTAACCATCAATGACACTTTTGAATTTGGATTGCAGCTCCCAGAGCTCCCAGATTCCAGTCAAGCTTGTCTTTTTAGGGAACTATGAAATGCTGAGGGAGAAGAGGGAGGTGGAGTGGAAGTACAGGATTTCTGTACTTCTAACTTGCACATTGAGTGAAAAAGCAAATATAGCTTGTCACCCATTCTGGTAGTTCCCATAGCTGCAGGCCTGATTACAACATCTGTCCACATTTTCTTTTACATGGCAGGAACTGGGTTCAGAAGTGTTCCTTGGCTGTGAAATCATACTGGAGGCAGCAGCTGCTGGAGTGAGCTAGAAAATGGCAAGTGTAGGCAGGATAGACTGCATCAAAAATTGATGCCAGCTAATGGAGCAGTAGGTTTAAATGGCCTGCACAGTGCCCCTTCTAGTCCAGCTCTGCCAGCAAGCAGGAGTGCTTCCCTTGGAAACCCTTAGTGTCTCCTTTGGAGAGAAACACAGCCTGGCATGCATTTAGTGCAGGACCAGTAATTGTGCCAAGTACCCTGGAATGTGCTCAGCAATCTGATTCTGTGAGCTTTTCTGTGCTGAGAGGAGCTGTCATTTTAATGTGTAATTAAGACTAGAATCTCTTACGGAAGCAGAAACAGGAGGAATTACCTTTCATGACATTTAAAAAATAAATACCTAATTGAGTGCATACCGTTCTGAAAACAATTTAAAGCTGCCTGAGGGTGTAAATCATAGAATCACAGTTATCAATAGGAATTACAGTGTAAAAAATGAAGTCTTACAGAAATGGCCAACCCTCAAAGCCGGTAGGTCAGTACTAGTGGGAACTTCTCCCTTCAGCAGCTTCACACCAAATTTTATGATGACTTTAACAACAGTACTATCACTTCAGAGCACTGAAATTATGCTTTTCAGAAAAACTGTCAAAAGGATAATTGGAAGGATCCCAGCAATTTAAAATCACACCTACTGTTCTTCACAAATACCTGCATGACAGCATCTTAACTGTAATCTTCCTCTCACTCCTGAGCTCGCTCGTTACATGCCTTTGCTAGAATATCTTATGAGTTTTACTGTTTTCTCTGCATAATTCCTATCTTCTGTTGTTTGTGTGGGTGCCTTGCTTGAAGACAGATGAGAGAGAGAGTGAAAACATTTTTGTAAAGCCACAATCACATAAGGAAAACAGGCAAAGAATATTTTTAGTTGCACTTTCTGTTTGTGCTACTAAGTTCAGCAATGATGGCATTTAAAGACCTCTTCACAAGGCAGCAGCAGCATGAGCCAAAGCCCAGGTAATACCCCAGGTATACCTGCACTGAAATTTCCTGGCATTAGACTGGGATATGCACAGTCAAATTTCTAATTTCCTATGGGAGTGTTTCATTAGAAAACAATGATGGTGATGATAATCTGAATGTTGCTGGGTAAGACACAGCCTCTCATACACTTGTTGATCTCTTGTGCCAACCCTTGCACCCATAGGGGGTTTCATGCCCACATGCTTCTCATTGTAAGAGAGGAAAGGGACCCATCAAATTCTTGTATTTTACAATTTTTTTTGACAGAGGTTTTCATCTTTTTAGCCATACACCGTGTGTTGTCCCTTATGTTCTAGTTTTATATTCCATTTCACCTGAAGATAAGATTGTGCCTTAATTTCTATATTCACTGGACACCAACTTGTCTTATTCAACTGTGCAGCTACACTTTCATTCAGAAGGAGCTACAGACACATGAAGCACCTTAGGTGTTCAAGGATCTCAAAGCCCTTTACAAAGGCAGATGGCAAAAGGCAGTGTACTAAAAATCATTGGCAGTTTCTGATGTGGAGCTTTCATAGTTTTATGCAGTCTTTGATGCATCTACTAGTTTTATTATAAGAATTAATAGGATGCAGGACACCAAGATTCTTTTATCTTGTCCTTGAGGCATGGATTGTCAAAGAGATTAATGCAGTAAATAAAATGTCTGGGTAACAGTGACCAGTTTCTATGAATTTGATCTAGCATGAGCTCAGAGTGTAACACTGGGCACTTTCAAGGAAAACAAAAAGTCCACAACAGTTGGCTTTAAGACACTGCGTCTTTCTTTCTTTCTTTCTTTCTTTCTTTCTTTCTTTCTTTCTTTCTTTCTTTCTTTCTTTCTTTCTTTCTTTCTTTCTTTCCTCATAAAATGGCTGCACTTCATCCAAGAACTGTCATGACTCTATCTGTCCCTATTTTCCCAAAATAGAACACTGTTCTATCCCTAACCATTCATGAAATCTATTAATGCTGCCTTTGATTCAGAGAATACAGTGCTCCTTTCCCTTAAACAGGCAGAGGACAGCGGTACTGCAGGAGAGGGCTCACAGTTTCTCTTCATGCTACACGTGCCTTTTACTCTGCCCCAACCACTCTAAGACTGAAGTGCAGCTTTGGTGTGAGAGAGACTAGTGAGCCCTGTACAGTCTGCCCAGACTCCACATGGCCCCACCAGGGAAAGAGAGATTGTCACAGGGGCAGGACTCACAAAGTCACTCCTTGAGCCAGGCTTCTTTAGCCTCCAAGGGAAAGTTTAGCCAAAACCTTCCCTACTCAACAATGATTTCACATAACCATCAACAAAACCATATTTCTGAGTGCTCCAACACCTTCATCTTACACATGAGTATGGTGATTTGGCTCTTACTTGCCCAGTTTAATTTCTTACTTCAATTATTCTTTGCCCCCACTGTTTAGGGAACGGCCACGGAATCAAGCACATTCAGAAGTGCTAGTCCTCATGGTTTCTCAAACCAGATATACATCACACAGCATTTTACAGCTGCTGAAAATAATAGTTTATGGAAGTAGAGTTCTTAAAGTACCACTTGATGCAAGTTAAGCTTCATTAAAAACACTATGCAATCTCTCTTTTAGCTGAGGATAAACAGTTCTTTCTTATAACCATGCAAATTAGTAAGGAGGTATCATTAGGAGAGACAGAGAAGTCATGCCTCCACAGCCTTATTCTGGCATGCTCTTACCTGAACAGCATTGCCTCTGAATGCAAATATTTGCCTTGAATGCAAATATATGCCTTGAATAAAATGCTCAAGCTTCCAATCTAAACAAAATTAGGGTAATTAATATCGCAATCTTCTCACAGCACTAAGGAAATACATTCACAGTTGTCATACATTGTCCTGGGGTCTGGCCAGGACACAGTGAATATTTTGCAGTAGCTGTGAGGGGATGAGCCTGGAGCTGTGTGGGCATGGCTAGGAGATTTTTCTGTACTACCTCAGGTCATTGCCAGGAGCAGGGATACAGGATTCTTGTTTCCAAGGAGAAGGGTGTTCCTTCCAGTGGGAAGAAAAGTGGTAGAGAAGAGCCAGTCAGTATTGTCCCAGGCTTTCCATGTAAATTGTTTCCTTGCCTATACCTTTTGTTATTATTTTCTTATCTCATTGCTGTTTCCACTAAATTGTTCGTATCTCAAGCCATAATCTTTGCCTTTTGTGCTTCCAATTGGAGGGGAGGAGAGGGGAAGCAAGCTGCAGTGTGGTTTTAGCGGGACTACTTAACTGGAAAATACCATTCCTAAACCACAACATATGTAAAGTGTGTTTCAACACCTGAGAGACATGGTTCATTCATTGTTTTCCAGCACAGTTGCTGATATCATAGTTTAATGAAAGATGGCAGAAACAGAGGATTCTTACCTATGGTACTCGAGTGTAGTTGTAATAGTTACCAAGAAAATACAGAGACATTGAGTGATCTATGCTGAAAAGATTCACCTTTGGCAAAGGCAAGTGCAGAAGTTGGCACATTTTTTATTACCTGAATTAGCTGTCAGTACAATAGTGAATAACGAAGCATTTGGGTGCATTTCTGTGTGCACACACAGAATAGATAGATGCAGATAGATAGATAGATAGATAGATAGACAGATAGATGTACTACACAATTGGATCTAAGTATATTGATAAACATGGCAACACGTGTACAGTCATATGTTTATCAATATATTTACATATTATAATCAACAGTACTGTCTAAAATCGAAAGACTTAAGAAAGACATTTATAAAAAGAAATGTATTTTTCTTGTTATAAAAAGAAAAACAGTGGAAAATTGCAAGGCGTAATTGATTATTGATATCTTTCTCAATCTACTAATAAGAGCAATACTTCACCGTTGCAGATTGGAGCAAAAAGCAAAGAATAGGCAAATAGATCTCTCCAGACCATTCCCACGGCTAAAATCAATGTTTTTCTGCCTTTCATCTTTCAGTGTGCTGTGTTAAGGGCCACTGCTGAGGTGGCCCTTAACAGCAGGTTCTCCAGCTCATTAGCTACAATGATCGTGATCATAGTTATCCTTGCTTTTACATTTCCTCCTCCTCACAACTGCTGTTACACCTACCACAGCTGCTGTGTAGGTAGTTTCCTGACAGAGAAATCAAACACTCCGTGCTGTGGTTAATGATTTCTCTGAGTGCAGCTCCAGCTGGCTGAAGATGAGGAAAAGTATAACTCATCTTGCCTGTCTGATTCAGGGCAGGCATTGAAGTAACTCTTACCAACAGACAGAAGCCAGGTTTGAGGCAGGGAAGGGCAGATGTTAGCAGTATCCTCAGTGGAGCTCTCTCAGGACGCTAGCTCTGCCTAAAACCCTTCCTTATTTGAGGCACTTGTATCAGTGGTCTGAAATGCACACTCTTCAGGGGAGCACTGTCAGTGATACAAAGATGATGGGTTTGATCAAGAAGCTCCCTGGTACATACTTCTCATCTCCACCCCACCTCCTACTTCAGAGAAAAACCCACGCTTCATCAAGCTGATGTAGTCTAGAGCTGTCTTTGGCAATTCTGGGAATTTGATTATTTTTGCATTTTTCCAGCCTCAGTACTCAGCTTTCATGTGCAGTACTTGTAACACAGCTTCTCCCCGTTGAGCGAACGAGTCTTTAGCAGCATTCTACAGACTTCACATTCTAGAGACTTCACAGAGACAAACCCAGCACTCGTGCAAAAAGCAGATCACAATTTCCTTCCCCAGCCTCAGTTACCACAAGCGCTACAAGCTAGCAAGCTTTCCTGGAACTGAGGCACCCACAGACAGTGTGGTAATGACGTGGATCTGACCTTATCAGATGAAGTGAGAAGAAGGGGGTTTTTGCAGGAAGTAAAGCAAAACTAAAGCAGAAAGTTTTTATTATTTTCACAGAGTATTTTGTTCTGAGAGAGTATTCAGCTCTGAGAGAGTATTCCTTTAAGAAATGTATTCAAAACAAAACATGATGAAAGACAAGATCTAGAGCTAAGTTTCTGCGGCCCGATTATTTAATATTTCCACACAATGTCATGTAACATTACAATTTACAATGTATTCAGCATTATATCACATCTGGATTTCACCTCACTGCCAGCTGTCTCTCTGACAGGAAGACTATCTGGAAAAGCAAGCCTGCTTCTGTACAGAACTGAACAAGGCTTTTGGGCTTTCTCAAGACACCTAATCTTTTTCTTTCAGTCATTCACACAGAGATTAAGGAAAGGGAGAAATTAAGCCCAAAGTGTCCTGGGTCTCATATATTGTCTCACAGAGCAACCAAAAATCTGAAAAGCTATTCATTTCAAATATGGAATTTTCTTCAGAGATCATTTGCAAATTGCTTTTTTCTCTGCCCTTGTAGGAAACAAATGTCAGCACAGTGCTAAAGTTTAAGACACAATATTTTGCACCAGAAAAAAGGTGTCAGAATTTGCACCAAGGTCTGCAGGGACACACAGAATTTATTAGGCTAACACATATGATTATAGATCACTTTTGGTAGCAGAAGTAAAACCGATTCTCTTTTCATGCCACCTAGTTCTCACAATACACATTATCCAGTTTTTCATCTTATTCTCTTGGTTAGAAGTGGTAATAATTTATTTTGTTCAGATATCCACACTATTAGTCCTAAATATATGAGGCAAACCAGACTAATCAGGGTTATAAGATGTTTACTTACCTTCTAGAGTTGATCCACATGACAGTGCTCTTGTTCAGGAATTACAGGCAGTATCTTTGTGGTCTGTGCAGGAAGTGGAACCTGTTGTTTGCTGGTTTTCACTATTGAAAGTTAAAATAATTTTTATCCATATTATTAACAGCAAACATATCTGCAGAGTGTTGGACTTGCATATACAAGTTTGAAAAATAACTGAGACCTATCTGAACACAAGACAGAGATGGACAGTACTGAAAATACTAATCATGTTTGGTATTTAACTTCCTCTTAATACTTTTAGGATTACAATGTGCTGATTCTAAGTCTATTAGGGAAGCAGCTTGAAGGTAGGCAAATAAATTTGTGTGAAATAAATTTTTGAATAAATTGTAGTGAAAATCCAAAAGCATGCAAATTTGAGGTTATGTAAATGTCCCCCAAAATACAAACATGTCCCCCAAAATACATTTAGCCAGTTAAGCAGAAACAATGGAAATTTAGAGTGTGAAATTCCTGACTCATTTTCACGTAAGAGCAGCACAGATTGTCACAGGCACACATTGTGTGGCCTCAACTCATTTGTCATACACACAGGGAGAGCTACTGGGTATCACCCAGTTGTCAACAAAGGTGACAGCATACACCTCAGAAGCAGGAAGGGGTGAGGTGATGCCTTCAGCACACAGATCCTGATACAGTGTCTCAGTGGAATACAGATAAGGAAATGCAGTGATAGCACTGTCAGGCAAATGCACACAGAGTTGTTTATCCAATGCATTTTTCAAAGAACTGTTGTAGAACACAAATAATATTTTGACTCTAGGTCCATCCTGTCCCTGACTATCCATTACTTCTGTAAACTACAGATAGGTTTCTTCTGAGCTAACAACAAGAGGATAAACTGTGCCACTTATATCTAGCTATGTTCATTCTCCACTGACTACATCATTTGGGCTTCTCTCTTTACAAATGCAATTAAAATTGGAGTTTGTATCTTGGCACTCAAGCAGCTGAGTATGAAAAGCAAAGTCAAAAAATTAAAAAGTTTTTTTAAAAAATAACAATGGATCTCGTTTGACCCTCAGGATGAATCTGGAGAGAATGGAAATATAGGCTGATATCCCCTTCGGTGCCTTTGTGTAACAGTGCTCTGCATGCATGCAAACTGAGCAGAGAAAAGATTTCGTGCATCGGTGCTCTATGAAAAGCATTCAGGGGCTATAAAAAGCTCCCTAAAGTTAACTGCATCCTATAGATTTTATCCTTCTTTTTATATGAAAAAAATTTTAAAAGCTCCAAAGTGGTAATAAGGCTTCACAATTTTCTTGTTATGTTTAACGTAACCATCCTTGGTTATGTTAAATTTAACATATTTGAGTCTGTGTGAAATATTGAATACTATGAGAAGCTTTGCTTTTGCCAGCATTATTCATGTAAGCTGCAGAGGGAAAGATAATTGTTCAGCTATGTCAGGAACTGAGAGGGACCACCAAATAGGTGATGTTTCAATTAGCTAAGATTAAACAAATTTCTCTTTCTTTGCATCTATTTGCTGCTGTATAACATGTGTCTTGCCTGTTCTCTTTGCCAAAAAGAAAACGTATTGCAGAATACAAGGAGGAGTAAGTCTGAACTCGCTGGGATGCCAACCCTGACACTGCTGAGCCAGCATTTGCTTCTATTTCCAACATGTCAACTAACCTGAAGCTCTAGCAACACATAAGAGATATGGAAGGATTTCCCCTATTTCCTCTAATCTTGTGGGAAAGGAACTATTATTTTAATAGGATAGCACAGAAAACAATACAGGAATTCAAATGAGAGGGAATTTGTCTTGTTGTTTCTTCTGTGTAAATTACAGCTGTCAAGCCCACTTGTATCAAATAGTATGGATGTCACAAACCCCAAACAGTCCAGGAAGCAACAGCAAGCCAGGAAAGCTGAGGTTTTATTCTCTGAATCCTGGTTGTCACCGTGACCCTGCAATGCTCTTCTTTCATGATGAGTTATAAAACTACCATCCATCAGAACTAACTTTGCATTACTGTGAGCCAGACAATTGAGTCAAGGAATCTTGTATTTGTATCCTAAGCATGTAAGGAACCAAACTGTGACTCCATGAGCCAATGGAATATCACTAAAAATGAATATACTGTTTGAGCAATGTAGAACAAGGTATTATGCTTGAACTAAGGCTGCCCACACAGACTGTAGAGCAACAACATGATGATTTTAACAATATGATTCCTATTGTCCAGTTCTAGCACAGGAATGAGAGCAATCCTTTTCTTCTAACGCATCTTATGCCACATTCAAAATAGAATCAAAATAAACAAGGAATGTTGTTCTCACTCTAGGAAAATTAAGTCTGAATGGGAGTTTATGGTGATAAGATTCCAGTAATATAAATTCCCACTTAATTATAACCCATCTAATTATGTTAATGAATATTCCAAACCCTACTAGGCAGATTCAGCTTAGTTATTAAATGCCCTGATTTATGCAATCTCATTCCTCAACATCTTCTTCTTGCTTTTTCTTTTTTTTATTTTTTAATAATGTAGCATACAGTTCACACACACTGGCCAGGTCCCAACAAGTAATTTTGCACCATGTGCCCAGGATTATCTTTTTTTTTAGGATACAGCTACATGAGAATAACTACACTTAGTCAGTTACTAGTAATGGAAGAGGTACCAAAGTGGTTTAGGGAAAATGGGCTAAGGAAGAGGAATAACAGCAGGGTAAGTATAACTTTCTTCCTTTAATCTGCATTGGTGACTGATTTAAGCAGTAAGCTGCAAACGGCAATTCAGCAGCTTCTGAGCTCTTTTAAAACTCTGTGGGGAATACATTCTAGTCCTTCTAATTGCCATTATTAATTTATTAAGCTGTTCTAAAACCTCTTCTACTGCCTCTTCAATTTAAGAAAGCTCTTCAAAGAAATTCTTGCAATAAAATTCTCATGTGTGGGAATCTCACTAAGATTCTCTGTAGTAAACGCAAAGCAAGGAAGTGGCTTTAATGGATTCTTTTCCATGTGTTATTACTATCAAGTTCTATTTGATGAAAATTCTCTATGTCCGGAAATACAGATCAGCCACTTAAAGCATACTCCTTGCACTAAAAAAAGTACCCTCTCTTCTTTCCCTTGTCTTGTGGATGCCTTTAAGGGAAACTCCTTTTTGTCATTTCACACCATTCAAGGGACAGTTATTATACATAAATGCAATGGCAGGACCAGCTCCAAAGTCTAGAAAATACACAAAATGTTTTGTGCAACCCATGGTCTAGTGCATTCTTTTTTAACTTTACAGCCCACACAACCTTTAATCAACATTTATGACTAGAATGCTATTAAGCTCCCCTCTCCTCACTATATGTGCTTAATCCCTTGCAGTACTGTGAATTTGGAAGGTTGTAAATTTAATCCTTCCCTAAAGAACATTCTGTACATTTTTCCCCCTTTCCTCTGGTCATCGGACTTAATGACAATGACTCATGGATATAAAGCCACTAAGAGTTTCAGAAAACTAATATCCATGCTGTAAATTACTTTTTTGTAGGACCACAGTGACATTAAGCCAGTCATTTACTAAGCCTCCTAAGAATTCACTCTCATTCACAAAGTATAGGCTTCCGTCTTTTTCTTCCATTATAATTTCTTTCCTTCAAATAACCTTTTAGGAATACTTATCCATCTTTTCATCTATAAGATGTACTGTCACATCCTCTCAAGTACTCATTACTGTTTTTCCAGGGTGATTGTATTGTCTTCAGTGGATCTCAATGGTTTCTTTCAAGATTGCAAGCTATGCTCTAATTATAGGGAAAATATTGTCAAGGGCTGTCAACAAAGTAATCTGTAGCTATTTGTAGTCCATTATCATGGTAACAAATTCTAAGCTTAGTAACTGTGCAAAGAATAAACTCTTCATATGGATTTGATTGTATTTTAAATTAAATTGGTATAAACTATGGAATTGATTGGATTGACTGAAATTATGGTGTATGAAACCGAGGAATTTTATATTAAAATAAACCCCGTTACAGCAGTTCATGCAACTAAGCATTTTCCTTGGTTACATGGATCGATTGTAGCGGCAGGCACTTAAAAGTGAGAATGACAGACCAATAAGGATTCCTATTCTCTCCAGTAAAATCTAGTAAAACCATATTTGAATTTCCATAAGACCCCATCATCAAAAATGCCTTGGATATACAACATTAAAAATGCCATTCTGAACATGTGATTAAACACGTATGATATTAGTGAAGCTACTCAAGACAATAGATGTCAGAAAAGTAATTCCTTCCCTGCAGAAAGAAAATAATGAGCTCATAAATATATCTCAGAGGTAGCCAGTGCTTTAAGAGCAAGAAGCATAAATTGTACTCACAGGGGAGTTCAGACAGACAAGAAGCTATTCTCTCCTTTCTAGGTAAAATTGAAATGCCATGAAATACTGAGTTGTAGACATAAATTATTGAGTTTCCTCTTACTCCCAAAGAACTAACAAGACAAAAAGCAAAGTACTTAAGCCTTAAGTCATATTTAAAACCATTTTTTTCATTTGCTAGCTTTGTATTTTTATAGTTTTGAAGGGAGGTTAGCTTGCCATTCAGAGCTATTATTCTATATGTTCATGTTAATCTTTTTAAAAATATAGCTCCCTTCACAAAGCCAGAATCCATGAAATTTATTAAAACATTTCACTCTTTGAGCAATGTCAGTAACACAGCAACACCTGGTAATTGGCACTCACACAGGTATTTGATGCCAAATCCAATTTTCTAGAATCCAAACTTTGAGTTTAGCCATACTGTTTAATTTATCTGTGGTAAGCATACCACAGTGTCCAAAGACCACAATTTTTTACCTATCTGAAACTCAAAAATTGCATTTTGTGGGAATTTGACCCTAGAAATAGGCTATGAAGTGCCAGCAAAACCATTTATTGAGTCCTGCTGCAGCCATTCATTCCATGCTTTGGTAGCAAATTTTATCAAGAATGACAAACACATAGAGCATACATACACATGTGTACATCTCTGTATACTTTTCACACACACAAAGCACTCAGGTGACAAACCTCAAAACTGGCACACAATATGACCAAAAATTAAAAAGTTCAAAGTCATTAATACAACACTCTGGGAAGACTGGGAGAAGCATTTCCACATTATGTATATAAGTCTCCTTATAGTTTTGTTGTCAGATTTATTTCTTTAAAACAAAAAAATGTTTCCTTAACATAAGCCAGATCAAATTTGTGTAGGACCATGGTAACGCTGAAACAAACCTGAAGCATCTCTTGACAGGAAAGTCTTAAAAGGTCCTTCTTGACCTCCTCATGCTTCAAGATTTGTTAAATTTTGTTTCACTTTTATATACTTACCAGGAAAAGGATGAATTTTAGTAGCAGATACAGTTCTTCTTGCATGTCTGGAACTCTTTCTTCTTAGAACAATAGAAACTGATGTTGCTACTCTTTGTTTATAATCTGCTTTAAAGAAAATGTCTTATGTTAGCATCAGCCCTGACTAAAAGGAAAGCTTGTAAACCCCTTATTATTAAACTGTTGAACACCTTGGAAAGTGTTCAAAAAATCAGGAAGGTGTTGGAATAAGGTGATGAGGAAAACCAAGCACCAGATGATTTGTATTTTCCTGAATGACATTTTGTAGAAATTTCATTGAGATTTGTCCCTTTCAAATTATTCCTTGCCTTTCTCTAAACTGTGTACCTTGAACAAATTTTGGAAGGATATGAAGAAAAGTGCATATTTCAGTACAGGTTTGGACTCTCACTGCTGACAGTGAAGTAGCAAGGATGGAGTGTACGGGCATCCTAGGAAGCTGACAGATTCCTTGCTAGTGTGGGGTGTTCATCTTGGAAAGCACAGTCTGACAGCAAGATCCACACCCCTGACAAAGCTAGAGCTGGATTGGGCACCTCTGGCTCTTCCTCAGCACCCAGTTCATAAACTCTCAGTCTTTCCATCCTTCTGCTGCTCTCTAAATCCTGTGCTCACAGTGGGTTTTTTGCAAGTGGTCGTGCAGCTGTTGTGGTTAGCCCTGCTCAGCAATGACTGCAGTCCAGGGCTCAGCCAGCTTCTGGTGACAGACTCACTCCAATTCTATGTAACATAATTTATTTTTATCTTTTTCCTTTGAGAACACTAAGAAATTCATTAGTTAAAATTATTTAGGTCATGATTTTTTTTATGGCTAGCCACTGGAGATCTAAAGCACTACAGCTCCAAGCATAACAGTTAATGTCAAAAGAGGCTCTGGAAGTGTTTGTGAGACAAGAGCAGAAGGGAAAAGGCAAAACAATTAATTTCCAGTTTAGGGCCTTTGTTATAGATCAATTGCAACCTCCACCAAGTTTATTTGGATATTTTATTTTATGCACTCATGAAAATAGCTTAATGATTCAGAGAATCTCAGAGTCTACCTAGCAGAATATCTTGCAAGGTCTCAAGAGGAAATGAGTAATTCCACATTTCTTAACAACTTTCAGTGTTGCTCAGAAATGAAGAGAAAAACTTCTAACTGAATTATGGCTGGAAAAATTCAGAACAGATGTTTTAGGAACATAGCTAATAGTTCTGCTCTATTCTTTGAGCACCACTGACAAAAATAGTGTATAGACTTGCAATGAAATGTGGCATCTTAACATGTACTCATAAACCTCAAGTTTTATTTTTTATGCACTTGTCTTTTTATCAGTAACATAATTGTGTTGGTTATAACGTTGTATATTATAAATTTAACTCATAAACCCACTTTTCCTTAAGCAGCAGAAAATATATCTTTGAAGCTAGTCAGTAATTAGAATCCTCAAAAGGCATCCCTTCCTCCTTGTTTGTGTTCACAATGATTCTGAAAACTTGACTGTAATAAAAAAGTGATGATTAAGAATAAAGGTACTAAATCATTAATCATCACTCCTTACAGTTCTACATTAAAAATAGAATGCTATGACTCAAAGCATAGAAAATCAGAGACGTGACATTTATAAGTAGTTTTCAAACTACAAATAAAAGTCCTTTAAATTAGAGCACTTAATAGCCCACTTATAAAGTCCTAATTTACACTTAGTGAGGTTTTATATACATGAAATAGGTCTCAGAAATTGGTTCTAGCAATAAGTAAAGTAAAGCAAGTAAAATATTGTGTACTTTAAGCAACGTAATCTGGTAAGGAGTTTCTTTCATTGGGATGGGGAGGGTTTGACTTGACATCTCAAGCAATTATTTTGCTTATTCATTAAAAACATACGCATAAAGTATTTACATTATGCAAAAAAATTGCAGAAATATTTTGTGCGTGGGCACTATTTTTCTTTTTGTTCAGTTATGATTAAAGCTAGACTTCTATTGCTCCTTCTGTGCATACAGTAAGGATGATCAGGGGAATGGATATGTCTTATTATTTGTTTTACTACCCCTGTGACCAGGGTCTCCTTTCAGCACCTCTGAGCTACAGGGGGAACACAAACCTGCCTGGCAATAGCAACTAAATGCTGGTTGTCTGGAGGCATTCTGCCTGCTCAGGGCTGACACAAGCAGAACATCTCTGGAAACTGCTGTGAAAAGCACCTGAGAGTTATTCCCGCAGGTAACAGCACCTGAGAGTTATTCCCTCAGGTAACAGCTTAAGTAATACTCTTTTCACAATGATGATAGGTAATGTGCTCCTGGTACAACCTACCTCTGACTTTGGAAGAGAAACAAGGACCAGCAGCTGACAAGTGTTCAATTTTCAGCACTGTTTTTGTGCAGAGGACTTTATCTTGATTGCTTGAAAGTCTCAAACTCAGGGTACTCCTACAATTTTATTCTTGTTTTATTCATTGTAAATTGCTAGAGAAAATATTGTAAATCTGATTTCAGCCTGTATCCCAAGAGAAGAGCCTGTCATGGCTGAAGGAATATTCTAGAAACAATTGTTTCAATCTCTGAACTAACGGCAAGTTCTCTCATAGCAAAGTTCTAATCACTTTGAGTAGTCAATAGTGATGGTTCAGAAATCAAAGCAATGTTTTCTTTGCTGAAGTAATAGCAAAGAGATGAAATGTTATCTGGGCTTAATTCAGCTCTCGGCTTAAGAAGGAGCACCTTGGTTGCCCTGCAAGGGATTACAGCACCAATGAACTTGAACAGCTGGTTTTTAGGACAGACAGATGAGGGTATATCTCCTCATATCTATCCTGTAATTTTTTCTGACTGTCACCTAAATGAATCTCCTTCAGGAAGGAAAGGGTATTTCAATTCACTTATACTGGTCATTGGCATTTCTGCTTAAAACCTTCCACCAAGTTTAACAGTAATTGTTTCATCTACTGAAATCCATGTGAAACCAGAAGTTCATATCACTACCAATCATCTATCAAAGCCCTCACCTTTAATTTGTCATCAACAAGCTTGGATTTGCATCTACAATTTTTGCATCCACCAAAGATGTGAGAGGTAATGCTATCAATCATCTCTGAGTGCTTTAGTGAGTCTCTAAGAAGCTTTTACCATTTGGCAATCAAAATATCAGTGTCTGAGCTACAGTAATATAGCAGTAATACAGTATTATAAATTAATATATTCTTACTTGCATAGAAATTTAGATTCATGCAGATTAACTTTTCGTTACTTACAATTCCGTTTATTTTCTTGGACTATTTTGTAGACGACGATTGAAACAGTAAATATAAAAACTACTGGAATCAGAGTGAGCCAAATGATCTTCGTCATACACATTGGATCTGTCCATAAAATGTACAAGAGAGAAAATTAAGCAGCAAATCACTGGCAGCAGAGAAAAGCAGAACATTCCATCTTGGTAGGTTTTTGGATTGTGCCTACCCCCACAGATAAAAACAAAACAAAACAAAGCAACAAACAAACCAACAAAAAAGTGGTTATGCCTTTTCCTTTCAGCCTTTTGATGTTAGGTTTCCTGTCTAGAATTTATCTTAATTTTTGCCTGTATTTTTATATCTATATCTCTATCTATTTCTATATCTATATATCTCCCCATGGCTGAAATAGATACAGATGACTGAGTGAATGAAAAATTTTCAACTCAGCCAATGAAAATGCTTCAAAGATGAACATTTGTATTTAAGGTAGAACAAGGGTAATATATGTCCCCTCTGTCTGCATAGAGCATGGAAGGGAGTGGTCCACTGTCCAATATTGGCCTCTACTGGCATTCTTAACCTTCTGATCTATCTTCATATATGAGAGAAGGCAAGATTCTACATATAGAAATTTTCTTATAAAAAAGTGAAGAAATGCCACTAACAGGAGCCCTTTGGGGAGTTAATTTAAAGTTGCCTTGAGGGAAAATCAGATGGGACTGAATACAGGAGGTAGGCTGCCCTTTTGGGCAACAGCTGCTACAGAAGTGCACCCACATTCCACAGGGATTTAGTTCAATAACTAGTACAAGTCAGGACTGTATTCAACAAAGAAATGATGTGGAGAACTTTCCCCTCTGGTTGTTTGAATGGCCTTTCAAATTTCTTTGGCAGCTGCATGTTAATGCATACCTTAGCACTGTCAACTAACTGTTTTAAAAACTAGCTAAGTTACTATAAATCATAAAAAACCAAATTACAGACTGTAGCCAAACTGTTTCCCTTTCCCTGACTTAGAACAGTATAATTAGACTTCAACTTCCCTTGTATCTTCTCCATCAAGAACTCGTGAGGCAAATGCCAATTGCCCCATGGCTCATTCCTCCTAATTTAGAACTAAAAATATCTTTTATACAGTAATCTAGGCTCTTTTTAAACAGGGCAGTCAACCCCATCTTGTAGTGGCTTGTAATGACTTGATTATCAGCCTCGCTTAGTAAAAGCCCTGAGCACCTCTTTGGTTGTTTTGAAGAATAGAGAAAAAAAGACATATTGTTAATTTTCATTGCTAATATGAGATTATTGCTACCCAGGTAAATCAGCATTAACAAAGGGTGGTTAGCTCATAGTATTGACACAAGTTAGCAGGGCAAGTTACAAATTATGCTCCTCTCATGGCGAGACACACCTATTAAAAAAAAAATCCAAACCAAAAAAAACCCCAAAAACAACCAAACAAAACAAAACAAAACAAAACAAAACCACCAACACAATCCTGAGCTGCCTTTTCTTCTCTAGGATTTTCTCTGGACTTATTTAACATATATTAATCCAACTCTAAAAAACATATTTTTTCCAGCAAAAGTACATAAAATATATTTTCCATGCAAAACCAAGTGAATGCAATAATTCAGCAACTTCCAAATAACAAGTGTCATAGATAGACAGAATGGAAGCCCTGACCATGGTCAGGAAATCAAACAAAAAATTCTTGCAGCACAAAGAGAAATACAAAAAGCTGAAGGTTGTCCTTCAAAAAAAAAAAAAAAAAACCAAAAAAACAAAAAACAAACAAACAAACAAAAAAAAAACTGAAGGGGAAACTAAGCTCAGTTCAGCTGAAGATTTATCTTTTAAGCATACTGTAGTGAGGCTATATAGTATGCTATTGCAGTACAACATTAGAATGGTCAAACCTATCTCCTGATTCTTTTATCACCATAGTTAACAGGGATTTTTAAATTTACCTCCAAGACAAGAGGGTTATGCCATTATCAGGAAAGGGAAAGTTATATTTCCAGGTTTTGTCACATGCAATGTGTGAGTCTGTTGCTGCTAAGCAAGAAACAATGTACAGATCTTTACTTTGCTGTATTTCTTCTAGGAAAAAAAAGGGCACAGCTGAACCTGCTTTAAATCATTATAAAAATCATCTGTTGTCTACTATGCATTGTTTTTTAATAAGGGGTGTTCAAAATTGTATTCTCTTCTTATGAAATATTTAATTGTTTCTTGTTTGATTTCCTTTCTGAATCTCTTTTGTAACTTACATTCCATATAAGACTTCAGTTGCAGTGAAATATTTATACAGTCATTTTGGTCTTCCATCATTGCCAAGAGACAAGAATGATTTAGTTGTTCGTTGGTTGTGTTTTTTCCTCCGACTATAGAATTGTTGATGTGGATTTCCACCAGGTAGTTCATATTATGCTCCACTTCTTTCTTGGAAACCATGGTGAAATTTATATATTTATAAAAATAAATAACACTTTCTGTTTTCACTTCAAGAGAGCCTTTTGCTTTTGGAAATAAAAATTAAAACAAAACAGTTACACAAGTGGTAGATTAAGAGACAACTTTCAAAAAGTACAGTGAATTCTCGGTCTCATTTGCAAAAACATAAAGGCTTCTACACCACTGACTATGAAAAAGATGGATAAACGTATACTGTGTAAAGTTACTCTGAACAGATCTGAAAATCATTGATTATCTATACATTTTCCCTGCAAAGGTAACCCTTTTTGGGTTATAACCCCTTTTTGCTTTACTGTCACCTTTTTTTGTTGTTGCTTTTCTTGTCAGTTGTCAAAGGGAACAGGCAAAAATGAGGCCATGAGAAGGATAGAACCCAGGCAGAACCCACATGATGATAGAGATTTGAAGTGCACACTGTCTATCTGCTATCAGTTGCAGGAGGTGCTTGCTTTGCTTCAGACAGAATATGTGAGACTTGTGCTGTGTTTACAAGAAACAGGTGAGATATTGTTAAAAGTGTTAGTTGTACAGCTATAACCGAGAACAGAGATTGTCCATATATAAGCTTTTGTTTTTCATGCTTGCTAAGACAGCTGTTTTGTAATAAGGAAAATATACAGTTGGAAAATAACTGAATTTCTTATATTCAAGGCTTGGCCTATTGCCCCAGTTGCTGAAAATTAGAAAGAGGCATCCTCTTCCCGAAAGATTTCCAGATATTTGCAAGTGTATATGTCACAGAAGGAATGGGCTGCTACTGCTCTGAAAATATGTGGGTTGCTATCTCTCCTGTGCTGTGCCATTCCTTAGTCAGTGCTGCTTCCTATAAAACATGTAAGGCCATTTCTGATACTACACAGTGGATGATAATGTAGACTACAAACACAAAAATGGTTATTTCCTCCATAGTTGCCATCAGAATAGTTACCTACTGAATTAGTTCTTCAGATACAGCCTATCTTCATAATGACAGCAATCTATGTGTAGAGTTCCATAATGACATTTAAAAGCAAATTCAGCTTGAAAAATTGTCAGAAACTACAACTCCTTAGAAATAAATTAAGTACTTTAGAAACTACTTGCTACTGACATGTTTCACTGACAGCCAGGAATGCATGCCACTGAGAATCTGCCACAAAATAAATGTGCCATGCAAATAAAAGCTAAAAACCGCCATTATTCATAGATTTGCAAAGACCATAGAGAACCAGGAGCGTATAATTTTCTTCTAAGTACCAAATAAAAACTTGGCTTTTATTTTGTAATTAGCTACCTCAAAATTAAGTATTTCTCTTATCCTACTTACTTTTTTTAGCCATTGACCCTGATCCTTGATGATCAACATTCACATCCCTCTTGGTTTCACACTCTGTCTGTTTAGGGTGGGACTGTTGTTCCCTCCAGGATGACTGGCAAATACATGGAATATTTTGGAAATCGGAATTATTTATAATGACCTTCAGCAAAATGGTCTGGGTTTCTCTTCTTTGTTTCACTGATCTTTTGTAAGAATTGTCAAAAGTACAAAGTGGAAAAGTGGTGTTACTTGATGAACAGGTATCCATGCAGGACACCATTACAGTGTTAGCTGTAAAAGAAAGAGTGCTACATTAGTCAGACAATCATATAGGACACATGGACAAGTATGTGCTTAGAAGGATCAAGTAGTGGATATTCCAACCATCTTATGACAAAATGCACTTTTTTTTTCTTTTTTCTTGAGGGTTATGGTGGGATGTTAAATGCATCATATGTAAGAGAAAGCAAGCACAGAGTCTTCCCACAAGCTTGACACTAGATTTTATTTTTGAATTATATTAAAACTCTTGTAATAGTAATTGGAATTTCTGATGGTATCTAGTCACATTCCAGTTTCAAAGCTGCTCCAATTTGACTGTTCTTCAAAAGAAGAGAAAGCACATTTATGCTACTTCAAAAGAAGAGAAAACTTGTTTGGAGAGGGAAGTCAGCCCTGGAACAGTGCAGTTGCAACACTCCACTGCATTTATGTTGTGAAGTAGCTATAATCAGAATGAAAGCTTCTTTCCAAATGACATTGAAACTACAGAGTGAAAATACATAGAAATGCTGCTGAATGCTCCAGCCATACTCTTCATGTTCTCTTATATTCAGTCAACAAACATGGATTTTATTAAGACCTTTGGGTTTGGTATTCATAGTCAAATTTCAGTATCAAAGTACTATAGCTAGAGTAGATTAATGCAGTTCTGGAAAGCAGCAAAAAACACAGTTATAAATGAGTGTGATTTGTCTTCCACATTACAGTGGAGCTTTATCATGCAAATTTTTACTTGTGTTAACTTTGAACCACTTTTTCAGTAACTTTGAAGTACTTTTTCAGATACAAAAACTCAAAAATAAAGAAATTTGTGTGACCCCAACATGAAATATGTATTTATGAATAACCACTTCCCCAAGCTGATGCTGCACTAACCTACAGTTTTATAGCTATGTTTCCAGTTCTAGTAGTACCCTTGCATCTCTATAAAGGGAAAAATTTGTATCTAACTCCTATTATGAGCAATTGGAGCAATGTGATCATAAACCCTTATATACAGAGAGCAAAATATAGCCTTTAGTTGCTTCAGTGCTCAGCTGCACTCGGCCACCTGTGCTCACAGAGCAACAGGTTGACCACAGAAATGATTCAGTAAGAGATTCCAGACAGGATACAGAAATAAAATCCAAACTCCAATGTCAAAGTCAATTATTTTCCCTTTACTAACACAACATCAGAGAGTTATGAACTCCTTATAAAACATAATAAATTTAAATGTAAAACACACAGGTAACAAAAACTTCCTTTTGATATAAAAAGGAAGAATATCAGATAAAATTTAGGGCTTGATCTTTCCCTGAGGCAAGACACAGAATTTTCCTTTGAAATGCCTACAATCTGACTCACACAACAGGTCATGGAGCAGGCTTCTGAGATCAAATTCTCCCACCTGAAAGAGGCATTTTGTGTAGAACTTGTCTGTGGAGATGGGCCAGGAGCAAAAATTGAATGCTTACTCTGCTCTCATGGCAAGCCATGCCATCTGGGCAACCAGTCTAAAACCACTTCTACAGCTTTCAAGGGCAATTAATCATAATTCCCTAACATATCTTTTCACCAAGAAATCTGTACGTGGACTTGGGAATCTGCTGACTGGACTGTGACAGACATCTGTGTTCAGCACTGCAAAGTCCATTTAGAACTTCACAAATGGCTAAACAGATTCCAGAGCTGCCTGTGAGCCACGCTGTAGGTGTGTAAAAGGCATGTTATCTGAGTGGAAAAGGTGTGAATGTGGTTGAGTCAGGGAGGGTGCTTACCATCCTCTTGAAAGGTCTCTACTGAGACAGCAGATCAAACGACAATCTAGCATAAACAAACTTCTTTTTTCCCACATCACAGGACTGTGGCCTTTCTAAGGAGGGATACAGATTGTTGAACACTTGAAGAAGGGCTGCAACAACACTGCACTTTCCCAGTGGATTACGTGGCAGACAGAGAGCCATAGCATACTCCTTGCTCCTTCCTGCAGAACTGGGAAGCACCCTCCCAAATGTAAACACCACTCTAGAAATTTGGAAAGGGTTTTGTGAAATCTGAAAACAGGCAGCCTGAATAGTAAAAAAGGATTGCTGAGATGAAACCATGCAAAGTAACTCTGGGGAACTGTTTTATATTCAAAGACCTGTAACCACATGCTTAATGCTAAGAAGTTCTGTGATTATTAAATTCTTCTATAAAACCTCTATTTACAGGGTGGTTTTTCATATAAAATCCAAATCCATTAAAATGAAATTATTCACAGGGAAGATCAAAATTTATTAAAAACTTGCTCCCCATTAAGAAAATAACAAATACTTCACTTTGCATGGATTTGACTCTTTTTGATTTGATCTGCAGTATTCTGTTTTGAGTGAGAGCAGCAGTGTGTACAGTTGCATTTTTTATCACTTGCTTATGGAAGCTGGAGTGGCCACATAATACTGTAGAGATACAAGACCTGCAGTACAAGTTGAGGAATGCACAACTGATAGATTAAAGGAGATACACTCCATCAAGTAGCAGGTCCCAAGGGATAGGACTGGGATTGAAGGCATCAGACCCCAAAAGGATAACATCCTACTCTAAATCAGTGTAATTTAAAGGTTCAATGGCTTGTAACCAAACAGGTGGGTTGCTTTACAAATAGAAAGGAAACATTTCACTTCTGGTAATGCTGAACTGTATTCTTTTGAAAAAAATTAAAGAAACAAACATTTCTTTTGTTTGTTTGTTTGTTTGTTTGTTTGGTTTTTTTGGGTTTTGTTTTGTTTTTTTGGTTTTTTTGTTTTTTTTTTTTTGTTTTTTTTTTTTTTTTGCAAATTGATTCCCCCAAAATTTTTGTTTAATGATAAATTTCCATTTTTATTCCCTCTCCAGAATGAAAGTAAATGCTGGATCTTCCCCTGGGATAAGACATCCAGGAATTAGGAGCTTTCTGCCATTCATTTAGGAACTCACAGAGGAAGAGCCAGTGATTATATTTCACATCTCAAAGATTTACAACAACTCTGTCTGCTGAAGTCTCACGGTGTAACCAGCAATTTGAGACATTTACAAAAAAATCTGTACATTTTAGGTTTGTCACAAAATCTGAAATAAAACCAGTTTTCAACAGAAGGTTTTTGATGAAGCATAGACCCAAAATCCTTAGAGATTTTGAATAAATTGTTCAACATATTTACTTTCTAATGTAATTCAGACATCATTACACAGTCTGTTATACAGTAAGTTAGTTTTTGAAACACCCAAAATGCAGCAATAATTCTAATTTTCCAAATATAAATCTGTGCTGCTCCAACTATAATTCTGTTCTGCATATATACTTCAGAATCTTATTTTAGACACGCAGTGATTAAGACAGAATTGCAGTGATCACACTATTGCAGCCTAAAGCATGGCCAATAAGAGCAATCTAGAAAAATTACCATGGAAAAATGTAATTATTCTTGGATGTTTGACACTAAGGTTAATGTTTCCTCCTAGTAATAGTCCTGTAATTGTTTATTTGGATGATCTGTGCTACAAATACTTTGTTTACTTCTGCATGGAGGTAAAACATTAATTATTCCAACATCTTAAACTGAATTACAAAAGTTATGATATTCAAAGCTTATGACAGCTTACCAAGTTTGTTCATTTATAAACTATAACAATCTATACATTATATTCTAATTACTGATATGTCCATTCTTTATGGTTAATGAAAAAATATATAAGTAAATTAATCCGGATATTTTGATACTAAATTATTTCAGAAAATTATATGCTTCATAAAGAAATTATGTTATGATGTCTGAGAATACACTCTTTGTTAAAGGAATGCTTTTTATACTTACTTATTCAAAAGCTTTCTTAGGAATGGATATGACAAAACTATTTTAATTTACTCATGCAGATTTTAAAACGTAAATTGCACAGATGCATAGTTTGCAATTATCCTAAATTCAGTATCAGCCTCTAGGGTCACAAAGAAGTATTTGGCATTTATGCTACAAGATTTGCTTTACTCAGTTACATCCATTCTGCTCTACTTTTTGTCAGGTTACCACTACATATCGCTTTCACAGACAGCATCTCATTGCTAGATAGTAATTGTACAAAGCTTTATAGCATTTAAGTATAAAAACTTCTAAAAAGTTGTTTTTGAAGACATGAGCACCTGCTATAAAAGAACATTAGCATTTTCACTACTTTCTTCATTATGAAGGCCAGAAAAATACATGCATGGAAATAGTTACCAAAAATTTTGCAGTGTATGTAAATGAATTACAAACTCATTTCAAATTACCACAGATAATTAACTCTGTTGGTAAAAAAAAATAACAAAAAGAGTCATATTCTTTGCAAATTCCACAAGTGTGCAGCACCCTAACCATCACTTTTAGGAAAGCATGTGCCGACTTTTCAATTGCAGACTTCAGAATAAATAAAAGTTTACTTTAAAAGCTGATCACTCACCTTCATGGATTTTGAAAAATTCAGGTAAACACAAAATTAACACGGTAATTATCCCTAGTCCTAATCTGAAGACTACTGGTTTTCTCAAAAGCAAGCACATGTCACCGAAGCACTCCCATCTAGCATAGTGATGGCAACTTCCTTCCTGGTTTAGCTTTTAACTTAGTGCAGACACTATGCAAAATAACATCTATTCATTTCCTTTTCTTATAATGACTTTCCTTTTTACTTCTCTCTGCATTAACTTGCAGAAATCCACATCCTGTTCTTACATGGCCTTCATCATCATGAAGATGATTCATTCAAATATGCTCAAGATAAAATTCATGTACCACAATGACAATAAGAAAAAAAACCAACTATTTTATATGTTTGTGAAAGTTTTGCTTTAAAAACCCCTTAATAACCACTTTCATATACCTGCTAAATAGTAAATCATCTTATCTTGATATAAAAATTATCTTTGTGAAGGAATTTTGTTCTCCTTTGGCCAAGAAGATTTTTTAAAAATGAGTCAGACCCTCATTATAAAAATGATTCAGAACCACATGAGTCAGTTACGGGGATTTTATTGTTTTATTTATATATATTTGCATGTGGCTAGGTGGAATGTAATAGAGAATCTTTCTAATAGACTATTAATTTGATCATTACAATCTAAAGTTTTTGACCTGGCAATCAGTGATATATTAAGTACAATGAACTGAGGATGAATTGTTCATATTATCATTGCTGCTGTATTCTTAAAAGATGACAGATGTGTTGCCAATCTGTCAAGTGTCTTCAGTTTGCATTTTACCATTCTTTACACCTCAAGAAGACGGGATAGCGTCATTGCTATTTCTATACATCATAGTCACAATTTTTCAGCTAAACTTTCCAGTTAAAAGTGAAGTATTTAATTCTGACAACCACCATGATATTCTATACATTTTTCTTATAGATGAAACTGCAAAGAACATTTTGGAAATGTTATTAATAAAACTACTCTGAATAATGCATATGTAAAAACAAACAACTTGACTCAAATATAGAGTAATGCAGTATAAAGGATTTCATTAATTCAGAAATATGTTTTCTGACATATTTTTCCCACAAGCCATTAAATATTGAGTACTACCCAGATGAAGTAATACTGTTGAAATTAAAATAAGAAATGTCCTACAAACTCAAAATGCTCTTTTTGTTATCTAGTTAGAACATGAGTAAGGCAAGTGGAAGCAAACACAGTATTCATTCTATAGAAAGAGTCCTAATGAAGCTGTAGTGAATATAAATTTAATATGATATTTTAAATGTAGCACTTTCATGCAATGAAAGCAATGAAATCAAAGCAAAATGAACTCTGATTTTTTGAGAGCATGGTATAATAGAAGCAATATTATCATAGGTATGAGTTGAAAAGGAAAACATTAGGCAAATTATATGTAATCCATTAGGAACTTAGCTTACTTTGTTTTTGCCAATAAATATCTTCTGTATCAGTTACTTTATTTTTCCTGTTTTCATTGTTGTATGGTATTCACCCATCCTATCTACCCAGAAGAAATGGAAAAAATACTGGAAAGCAGCAGGAGGACTTTTCAAGTGTGTATCTGTCTCTTTCTGATACACACTATCACCACTGATGGTAGTGTCCAAGGTCAGAATAGATACTGCACTACAGGATTCCGCCCAAGCTCAGGCTGATACAGTATTAACCTGTGGGAAACTCTGAGCATCAGAGTGCCTTCCAATACTCAGAGCACAAGGTGCCTTCCAAGAACTCTGCAGTCAGCCGATGGGGCATCTCTATTTTAGGGCTATTGTGATGGCAGATTTTACTTTTGTTTCTGAGTTCAAGTGCCCATGTATGATCTGGCTGCACACCCCTCAGGGACACCGTAAGCTTTAGACAATGCTACCTTTGGCAAGTTCTGTGTGAGAATGTGCAAGTGTGAGTGAGTGTGTGTGAGTGTGAGTGTGAGTGTGTGTGTGTGAGTGTGAGTGTGTGTATGGCCTGGCCACACACCGACCTGCAAAACATGAGCTTTCTTTCTTGGGGACAATCTTCCCTCCACTTAGCTAGTAATTTTAACACAGCTGGAACAATTAGCATCTTTGAAAGCCCCATCCTTCTGTCAAGGTTACTTAAAAGTGGCTCAGTCATTTAATGCCAGCCAGGTTGGAACTGTCGGACAGGCGGAGCGCACAGCCACGCAGGCCATATTTCCGTGCAGAATGAGGTGCAGCAAGCGCTGTGGATCTTATTACTGCATCAAACCTGCACCACCATGCCTCAGCAATGGTCTCCTGCACCCTTAAATCAGTTTGAGCAGTTGGAGGTGCATCTGGCTGTCACACAGTCTATTAATTTGGAAAATTATTCAACCTCTGGACGGCAGCGGTCACTGGTAAGGCACTGCGTGACGAGGGCAGGAAAGGCTGCCTGTGCTTGCACATGAGGCAGAATCGAGTATAGGCTCCTGAGAGCAGGTGAAAGGCTGCGGTATGTATTACCACACGTTTATTTCTCTTAAATGGGGCAGCGGGCAGCTACGGAAATGTTCGGCTTTGTGTTTTTGGAAGAAAGACAAAGACTCCCAGGGACCGGATGAGGCGGACAGCGCCCCCCCTGCCGTTTGCCTTGCCCTGCCGGCAGGGGGCGCGCGCCGCGGGGGCGCCACAGCGTGAGGGAAGCGGCCCCGGCCCGGCCCCGGCCCCGGCCCGCCACACGCGGCCACGCGCCGCTCCCGCCCCGGGGCAGGGGGCGGGGCCCGCGGGAGGAGGCGTGTCCCTGCATGACCCCGCCCCTCCGGGCCGCCCGAGCGCAGGGAGGGGCCGGAGCGGGGCCGCGACAGCGGCGGGCGGGAGCGCCCAGTGCCCGCGGCTCCCGACGGAGCGGGAGGGCTGGCGGCAGCCGGGCGGGGCGGGAGGAGAGGGCACAGGAGGGGACGGGAGAGGGCGCGAGGGCCTTCCTTGCGATCTTTTTTCTTTCTCCGCCCCCTCCCAGCCGCGCCCCCTTCCCGGACCGTGAGAGGTGAGAAGGGCGGTGGGGGCTCGGCAGCGAGGGGAGGGGGCCGCGGCTGCCGGGAGAGGGAGGAGAAAGCGAGGAGGAGGAGGGCGAGGGCCGGCGCCTGCGAGGGGTGGGGGCGGGTTCGCCCTCACCGCCACCGGGCTCCCTCCTGCCGGCCGGCTGCGAGAGGGGCCGCGGCCGCAGCCCGGGGCGGCCGGTGCCCGGTACCGGGTGTGCGATGCCTGCTCCCGCAGCCGCCGCGGCCGGCTCGGTCCAAGCGGTCAGAGCGGAGAGCTGGTGGAAGTGCACTGACACAGCTCTCGGGCACTTCACCCCATGTCTTAACCTTCACCATCACAGGATGAAATAGTGGAAAACAATTTTTTTAAAAAATTTGGTACCGGTCGAACAGATTAGAGCAGTGACTGCCACCTCACCATGGGGAGCACGTTATTAGACGGAGAACAAAAAGTATAAGTGTTGAACATCAAGCAACTGCTGATTATATACATTACTGGTTTATGTTTTTCCTTAAAGATTTCCTTTGTGGCTTAGGGCTTTGAGCTCGGACTGGTTGAGCTTCGTGAGCAGCGGGCAGCCCATCTGAAGCCCGGCCACCCGACACTCATGGTCAGCTTTTTGGGCAGTAATGTCAAACAGTAAAAAGGGAAGGCTTGGCTTTGTTCCTTTCGTTTACTTAAAAGTTGGTTATGAAATTACATGAGCTAAACTCCAAATACAGTCATCTTTTGAAGAAAAAATTATTGCTCAGGTCTTCTACGAGCATAAACAGGAATAAAAACTTGAACTCATGGTAATGTTGGTTTAGCTTTTCTATCTAGACAAACTCTTTGTACTGGATGGGTGGATCCTTTTTTAAAAGCTAATTGCATGATGTATTTTCATGAGCAATTAGTCAATTTTGCCAGAAATAATCTGATCATTTCTCATAAACGCCTTTTTTGCCTGGGAATTTCCAGGGGCAAATGTGGATTAGTATTGAAAAAAAAAAAAAAAAAAAAAAAGGCACCTTGTTCCTGAACTTCATATAGGGCAGATTGTATTCCCGTTTTATGCTTTTCCCTTGCTGAACAATGCTAGGGAGCATAAAGCAGGATAAAACCAAAATAATAATAATAAATAATACCCCTAATCTGAGTCAAAGAGTGTTTTCTTCTGCCACATGTCAACTTCATTGAAGCACCATCCCTCAGTCATTTCTTCTGCATGGGCAGGTCCACTACCAAAGACAGCATGTTTATACCATGTCAGTAGACTAACACATTGTTACAGAAATGCAATAACTGCTAATTTAAAATAGAAAAGAATTTGAGTGAAGATGAAGAAAATCTTCCATTAGACCATTATGGTCAAACAGTAATTGCAAGCTGTTGCTAACAACGACAGTTCACATTGGTGGACTTATTCCAAATCTCTGGACTTTTGTATCGCCAAAGCTTTTAAAAAGATTATTGTTTGCTTATGTTTATGTCTTGTGGTTTTGTTGATATGATTCAGTGTTTCATGATATGGTAAAGTAGATTACCTAATCAGACATAGCATGACCCAATAATGGAAGCTTCTACAGATCTTAAGAAATTATAATGTGATTTTACATTTCCCTTAGAAAATTCTTGCAGTTTCCTCTTTCCATAGCAATTAAATTGCTTTTCCTTACAGCAGTCTTACCTAGTAGAAAAATGCAGAAGTTACAAACCTGACTATCCACTGCTTGCTTTTTGTCATAAGAGCAGAATCTTTCATTCAAAGTTACCAGCAAGGCAATGCTGCCCATAGGCACATGTATTATTGGGCTGCATGGCCTTAAGAAACAGTCATATGGGAGAGAAGAGTTTATGTGCTGCAGCTGCAAGAATGAGGTGGTATTACCCTTCAGGGACCTACAAGGTTCTGGAAGCTAGTAATAAAGATCAGACCATGAGAGGTTACATGTTAGGTATCACATTATGCATGCAGGTATCATGTAAGGCTACTTTCTTTCACTTCACAGTGCATATAGTAATTTGTTTGGTGCCAAGCCAAAAGGAGACACATACTATTTCAGCAGGCTAGATTTTTTGAGCAGAGTCTAACTTTGGTAAGAAAATTTTTAGTGACCTGTAAATAGGTAAGGGTTGAGAACCACTGTAACAGTAAGTGTGAATTTTTATAGAGCTGCTGCATTTAGGGAACATGTTTAGTGGTGGTACTTGGCTTTATTCACCCATGCAGTCAGTGTTATTCTTTAGCACTAGTGTTCAGCTTAAGTGCTTCATGTGGCAGATCAGTTCTTCACTGCTTTTCCCTTCAGGGAAGGGAATCAAAGATAAGGGTGACAGTGGACTAAGGTTAATTTTTTTTTTTCCAAGAGGTACTTTAAAAAACAGTGTTTCTTCAGCGTTTGCACATTCACATTTCATATTAATTTCCCCTCTTTTTTGTGAGTCTTTGTTGATGGGTATGTAACTTGAAGTTGTGGAAGGATCTAAGGTGACAGTTGTTCAGTGACACACTTTTATCATCTTCCTACCAGTGAGTGTAAAAATCACAAAACAAATTGAAAGAAGTTCTATCTGAACAGAGTAGCAATTCTGCTTTTGAGATGATTCCTTTTTTTTCTCCCCTCTAATGGGTGGTTCTTACTTGTATTTTTCTGTCTCTAGATTTTTTCCTGCTACCTCAGTTTTTCTTGGAAAGAGGAAGACGAATGGAACTACATGATTCTTTGAACAACTAGAGATGATTCCGGTGTTATAGGTAAGTATTGTATCTACTCAGTTCTAACAGTAAGTTATGCTACAGGGAATGTGGTTTTAGCCCACAAGGGTACATACTCTTCCTTACACCTGAAATTTCATCCTTTTTTTTGTCTTATATAACACGTGATGTAATGGCTTCTTTCCAGCAAGTGTGCATAAGCAGCAATGACTTTGCTTTTGTGGGCTTCACATGCTGGTGTTGGTGATTTCAACACTTGTGTTCTTTATCAAAGCATTCTGTATAGAAGATTGTCAGAAGATCAATTTTGATCTTTTCAAAGTGCATGAGAAGCCTTTGCATCTTTTAATCATTATAGGAAAAACAGGGAAATTGATACAGAGTCTGTGAGAGAAAATACTGCTTTTTGTAGAAATTAATATCAATAAAGGCCCACGAAATGCACAATCAAATCTCATCACTCCAATAATACTGACTGGGTTTCACTTTATTTCATTTTTTTAGCAACAAAGTAGTAAGACTGCTCCAAGTGAAAGTAATTGTCAAAGAGAGTAGCTTTGACATTTGCACAAAGGAAAAGTATAAAAGAATGTTGAAAGCATGAATACATGCAAGAATGTAGCTTTATCCGAACTCTCTATAAAGTAAAATACTGCTAAAAATAAGTGCTAAGGGTGACAAAAGCAATCCAATTAATTTAGAAGTACTAGGTTTTACTAAAGTGAAAAAAATCTGCTTTCCTGACTGTGAGGTATCTCTGCTTTGGAAATGTTGATAAAGTCCTTTAGAATTTACTCATGTGATACAAATACAGAAGAGAGATGGTCTTTCTCCCTGTTCATGTCATGCTCAGTCACATTGTTTCCCTCAGTCAATCCATATCCTTGTTGGTAGCTTCCGCCACAGATGATATCAATGCTTTCTTGAGCTTTAAAAATTATAAGAACTGCTAAGGTTCTTCAGAATTTACTTTGTGAACAGGCTTTGTGTTTTCACTGCTTTGCAATAGTTCAAAATGTGGTAGCTCCACTTACCAAAATAGCCATCCTCCTCCAGTCTGTCAGAATTTGTGCAGACTTGACCTTCACCCTTTCTACAGTAGTCATGAAAGTTGAAAGGGATTTGAAACAAATGCCAAAATGTACTACAAAGGGAAGGAACTGAAAAGGTTGATCACTATGGGATATGTCTTTATTCCCATCTTACTGCAAGGTAGAATGACTAATTATTAGCAGGGCTGCTGATTTTTAACTATGTCTTACGGACTTTGCTGGCATTTTTCCAGAGGACAAATTTCTGTAAAGTTGATTATTGATTTCAGTCTGTTCAGAAGAATACTTTGCCAATTAATTACCTCTTCTGGCAGTTCTAAGTGCAACTGATGTTAAAAATCCTGATGTCTTCCATAACAACTGGATATACTTCCAAAAAAATGTTTGAGTGGTAACTTGGATTCTTCCAAGAGCATTCATTAGATTTTCAGAGTAAATGGAAGACTGTTCACAAAATTGTACAGGATGATTTTGTAATTAATTTCTTTGAAAATGCATGTGGATAGGCTTGTCCAACTGCCTTAGCTGATGCTTTTGTCTAATAGCAAATACACATTGTATTGACTATATCGAAAAGAACTTAATAAAGGACAATGATGATATGAATTGTCTAGAAGAGATTTGACTTGATTTGGGTGGAAATACTATAATTTATTACAAATAAAAAAGTTCACACTATTCTAGTCAGAACCCAGGACATTCCTCTGACTGCCCTGGATGATTTGAGACCCTGGCAAGGGGCTCAGAGGCCTTGGCACGGAGTCAAAAACACCTGTGCCTTTGATTTTAGCCCATGGAGAAAATGAGCAGCTTTGTAAGAAGATGTACAAGCCAGAAGAGTTTGAGTACAATGGTAGTTAATTTGTCACAGCGTGAAAAAGTAGAATTTTGGGGGTTTTAGAATGGGGGCTCAAGAGGCAAGATGGAGGGATTTGGGTGTGTCCTGTTGTTTCTTCTCCTTCTTCTCGTCCTCCATCTTTTGCTGTGATGGTGACACTTCTTGGTTGGTTTAGAGTAGAGACAGACTGTGGTGACAGTCATAACATAGGTGATTGGAAAATTATTGTGAATAAAGTACACATAGTTCTTGGTATAAAATGTTCACAACCCCAAGGGCGGTCAGTGTGCCGCCACCTGACCTGCTGAACAGATCTCGGCTGGTCAGGGAAAGAATGGTATAGATAAGGAAAAATAAACAACCTTGAAAAGCAGAACCGACAAATCTTGGCTTCTTCTTTGGTCACGGGGCTGGGAAAAAAGAGACTTTCTAACACCTCGGGGTCATCTCAACCTCAGCACCCCGTCATTCTGGGACTTACTTAGCCTCAGTCTCAGAACAGGACTTGTCAAAATGAGGCTAAAGTATAGCCTTAAAAAAGATTAAATATTCACAGCACCTGGCTGTGTCATATGATACATATTCATGGTGTAGAGTAAGACAAGACTCAAGTCCATAGAGGTTACTAACCTGAACTGTAAAGAATAAAAATAGTCATATGGCTGAATTAGCAAATGAGTTAAAAGTTTGCAAGTAGCATGCATGTGGTGAGGAGATGTAGGAGAAGTTCATAGGAAGATGAGATTTTTATCAGGGGTTTTGATGGTTTAGATTGTTTGCAAGCAAGTTCATACTTGTTAGCAGAGTAGATGTTTTATGTTGACTTTTGCATTAATAAGCCAGTAGCCTGAGAGTTGCTGTGAAGCATCAAATGTTGGTTATTCTTTAGATCCATATGCATTTGTCTGGTAGATAGATAAAATGTATTCTAATATTCTAAAAAGAAATACTTTTGAATATTAAATGGTCACTTCATCCTTTCCAAAGATGAAATCAAAGTTTAAATCTTGCCCTTTTACATGCAGTATGGGAAATTTTTGAATGTAAATTATTTTTGAATGTAAATGTAATCACAAGCTTTTGTATTCAAACTCTAATGAGAGCATTAAGGAAGTAGGGCATTTCATAATGTTATCATAACTTGATATGGCTTGGCAAGATCTTCACCAAGCACTGTAGCATTTTAAACTTGGAAGTATTTTTCAAGGAAATAAAACTCATTAACTTGACATTAACATAGAATTAGTCTATGAGTTTATAAACATGTGGGCAGATCAAGTGATAAGTAATAGAACTTCACTTTGTACTTCCTCTCACTTCATGATAGGAAGTGGTTTTTAATTAACAAATACAAACCTAAGTTGCATCTTTGCATAATGAATTGTCTGATGGTTCAACTCAAGAACAATTGTACTTAAACCAGATCAATAGTTTCAGTGAATATTTGAACATTATTGTTGTTTGAAAACTTAAAAGTTCAATGAATGAAAAATAATTTTTACAAAAACTGAAAGCTAAGTAAATATTTTTTGAACTTTAAACTAATGAAGAAGAGCAATGGACAAATGACTGCAGACCCTCTAAATCTGAGGAGATCTACACACAATAGTACACCACATAGTTTTGTATTTCTCTTAAGAAATGGCTAGAGTTCATATGAGAGAAGGGAAGAAACACATGCTAAGCAAATAATTAATGTTTTTTATCAATTACACTTTCTCCTTCTGACAGTTTAGCAATATGAATTCAAGATTTTTCCCTTTTTTGAGCATATTGCTTCTATAGTGGACCTCATGCCCCTGAGAATGCCAACAGTATCCTGTGTTCTTCGTGGCACTTTATTTATATTGCTGGTGTCTAGTTCTTGCTCTCAGTGCAGAACAGGGAACATTTAGGGGTTCCTTTAAAACCATGGATAAGGCAACTAAGATGGGATCAGTATGCTGTTTAGGATAGCTGAACAATTAACTCTGCAAGTACCTCAGTGATCTAACAAGTGGTCAGATTTCTGCCATTGTTTCCTCTATCCTTAAGCTCATTTCAGTTTTACACAACCATGGAAGGGCAGGAGCTCAGAGCTGTGTTTGAACAATCAGTCAGCATTTGTGTTGATTTCTGTTTTACTTTGTTTATAAATCCTGAGCTTAGGTGATACGTAGCCACCCAGGCTAAGGCAGTTATGCATATTCAGAAGCAACAGATAGGCAGCTTGTGAGTCTGTAAGTTCCCCAGGCAAGTTTGGTTTATGTCTTGTGGTTTAGTCAGTTCTTTTCTAATAACATTTCTGTCTGCTTGCCAGTTTCAGTCAAACTCTGACAGATCGGAACCCTTGTTGCATTTAAATTCCTGAAAGGTTTTGAAAATATGGGTAGGTAGGAAAGGCCAAATAAGTAATACTATTTGACCTGCCAGCTGATGGGCCTGTCTGTTCTCGGTCTGAATATGACAAAGAATTTGCTTGTCCTGCCTGTTCTGGTACTTGGTGGGGAGAGATATGCATACATGTGGGATAAGGGAGACTACGTGAGGTGAAACATGCAGAAGAGCTGTAGTTATTGTCAGAAGAGCTTGTAAAATAAGTCGTAGTGGGGAATCTGAGATTACTTTCACATGAAACTGTGGAGACAGAATAAAGAACCTAAGAAACCAGTTTTCTGATTGTAGTTGGGAATACATGGTGACTTGATGCATAGCTTAATCTGAGATTTAATAGTATCCAAGTATAGAATTAAAAGATATTTTTCCTTATGTGCCTCAGATACATACTATTTTAAGCAGCATTGATCCAGGCAGTGGACTAGTTTTGTTTTAGAGTGAAGAGGATAGTTAAATATACTGTGATTTGTTCTGCATTTTTTTTCTGATAAAACTTCCTTGAGCCAAATCAATATCAATGTAAAGTCAATTGAAGCCTTTATTAACACCTTCAATTTAATCATCTTGCTTTAACAACTTTGTGAAGCATATTGTAACATGAAAAATCTATTACCTAGTTACAATGCTTGTAATAAAAGTATGAATACAAGGCATTGTATTCTCTCCTCAAGTGAGGTCACCAAGAGCAGGTTGCCCAGGACCATGTCCAGACAGCTTTTGAATATCTGTAAGGATGTAGACCCCACAACCTTTCTGGGCAACGTGTAGTCAGTCACCCTCACAGTGAAAAGGTTTTTCCTCTGGTTTAGATGTTGTGTTTTAGTTGTTGCCTATTGATTCTTGTCCTGTCACTGGACACCACTGAAAGACATTTATTTATTTATGTATATTTATTTATGCACATTGATGAGACCCCCCCTGAGTCTTCTCTAGGCTAAACAGTCCCAGCTCTCTCAGACTTTCATCAAACAGAAGAGCTCCAGATTCTTCATCATTTTAATGGACCTTCTTTGCACTCCCCTCCAGTATGACCATATCTCAAACTGCTGAGTAGAGGGGAGGATCACTACCTTTGCTTGCTGGCAGCACTCCTAATGCAGACCAGGGAGACATTACCCTTCTTTGCTGCAAGGGCACACTACTGGTTCATGTGCAACTGGGTGACCAGCAGGTCCTTTCCTGCAAGTTGCTTTCCTGCTATGTGGCCCACAGTGTGGGGTTGTTCCTTCCCAGGTGCAGGATTTTACACTTCCCTTTGTTGAACTTCATCAAATTCTGAAGGCTGATATTGCTAGGAAAGACAGAGGGCATTCAATGCCTCAGCCTTTTCCTTATCCCATGTCACCAGGGCCCTGCCCCGTTCAGCAGCAGGCCCATGTACAGAAGACATTCCCTAGACATTCTTTTGTTATCTGTGTACCTACACAAGTCCTTCATGTTGTCTATGATACCTCTTCTGAGATTCAGTTCCAGGTGGGCAAATGGTGGTAGAAATCTTTATACTGAAAGGATTTTTATGAGAAATTCTGTTTGACATCTGCAATGTTATGCGCAATCTAAAAATGTTGTAAGTCCAACATTAATTCTTTAAATAGAAGTTGTTTTTCATATTTATGAGACATTATGATTCTCACAAACATTAATCTTGATACTTATAGATTTTGATATGATTCTTATAAAGCATTCTGCCTTCTAGTGTGATGATTGTTGGTTTTATCTTTGATCATGTGTATTGCCTTTCTGTGAACCGTGTTTTCTGCAACACTACTTTTGACTTGCAATGATCAATAGCACACAAGGAATTCCAGATGAGATCACGCCACTTGTTTTATAAATATGTAATAAGATATGATATCCTCATATATTATCTCTTATGCAACATAAATTTTCAGTAGGGGGGTGGGCTTAACTGAAGCTCCTAATTAAACAGAAGTCCTCACTGAGAGAGAAATTAGTCTCTTGAGGTGTTTTTTGGTGTTAAAATGATTCCTTTAGAATGCTCAAGTCTGTGTCTTGAAGTGCTTTGCTTCAGTAGCTATGGCATTGCATAGCTTGACATTTAAATATGGTGTAAACTTTTCGCCCACAGACCTCTCTGTATTTCTCTTAGAAGTTTGTGTAGTCTGGCATGGAGTACTATGTTGCATTACCTAATCACTTGCAAATCTGCTTCTTCACTGTGTTTTTTAATGTGTTTTTTAGCCTGCTGGATTTTTATATGGTGCCTAATGTAGAACTGTGAATACTTGTCATTTTTTAACCTGATTGTCAACAGCAGAGCGGATGTTTATGTTGGTAGTGTTATCCTTTACCCATTTTTTTCTGTGAGTTTTTCAGGAAATCTGAATACTTCATGGTGAAATAACACTGCTGTTGCCTTGGAAAAATGTTAAAATATTGTCTTTAGTTTGCCCAGCAGACCTACCTACAAAACGAAACTATCTTCTTGTTATTTTGTTTTGATTTGCCTCAGTCTTTCAATCTGTCCTCTATGGTCTTTTGTAACTTTATTAGGCAATACCTTCCTAAACTGGTTCTAAAGAATGGCTTTACTTTCAGCAGGACACCTTAAGTGTCTGCAGAACAGTGTTTTTGTCACCACTCTTTCTTAACAGTGACATTTCTAAAGGAGATGATTTGTGCTGGACTATTTCTGTCTCTTAAATTTGTGACTACCTTGTTTCCATTAGAATTGGTGCTAATTGGTATTCCTGGAGTAGATGAACTGGGAATCTTGCTTGTCTTCACCTCGTGTGTTGCTACTTGACCCTTCTAGTACAGAAAACTGGTTCTGTATTTTGAGAGACTGGTCCTTCACAGTGTTGTCCATTTTGTATTACAAGTAAATTTTAACTTAAGAACAGCATCTGACCTCATGAATTGGAGTGCTCATTTTTTGAGAGTAAATAAGCTTACTGTGCTGTTTACTGAGGAATAGCTCTATACTATGGCTCTACTTGTAGACGGTGCAGTCCCTGATGATGCTTCAGTATTAATTGAATAAAGCAATGTTAATGTTTTAATCTTAAAGAAATACAAATGTCTTGAACCAAAACTTCTGTTGTGTGTGAACCAGTTTGACATTTGAGCTTGGATCTAACAGTGCAGTCTTGTATTACATGTGGAACTCTCTCTTGTTCCCCACCCCGCACTTAGCTGAATAAAATAAACAGCAAGCCAGGCTGTTGTTCTGTACAGGTCTTTTCATGCTGTTGTTAAGCTGACTGCTCCCTCGTGTTTTGAGGGAAATGTACAATGCAAAGTGGCAGAAAGTTCAATGAAGTACCAGTAATTTGGCTACAGCTCATTTCTGCCAGTGAGAGCAATGCATTTAAGTACATGAAGTCAGTAGCTGTCGGACATGTTCCTCTCTTTCTCTTGAGTGAACTGTGCCATAGCTGCTGATGTAAGGCTCTTTTCACATAACCATGAACCAGAAGTGTTTGCATTTATATAAAACTCTGGGATAGGAAGTGATTATTGTTTTATAGAATAATGAAGCATTAATACAGCAATCTTCCTGAAGTCTTTGTTGAGCTGTTTCTGTAACTCTGGGTCTGGAACACAGGAATAGGGAAGGAAAAAGAGAGTAAATATATAACACTTCTTCTAACATAAGCATAGTTATAAGCAGAATTGCACTTTGAAGTTCGTCTATAGCAGTTTTCTTTGAGCAGTTATTTTAATGCCTCAAATTAATATTTTGAAGTTCAGAAATCCCATTTTAAAAAGTGTTAAATTTTGAGTGCCTTTTAATCTTGTAAGTATGTATTGGATTAATTGATGAACATCTTATGGTCAGTGAACCATTGTTATGTTTTCAAATATACATCTAGGATCACTAAACATTGGCAATATTTTCCACATGCTAGTGAATCTACTTATGCTTAACACTTATCTTTTTATATTTAATGCTTTTGTTAAGCATTTTTTCAAAAAACAACTCTTGCAGTCACAATAAAGACTTTATGTAATTAATTTGACATTTACATTCTTAATTGGCACTTAAAAGGATCGTTAATATACTGTCCGGATGAGGTGAGCTTTTATGACCCCTTTTAAAATTAATTTGACACACTAAATACCTTGAATATATTATATCTGAATTACCTTGAAGTTGAGTGGTGAAAGGTCTTGGACCCAAATCATAGAAGTAGTAGTAGTAACAGAAAAAATGTTACCATGAAAAGTAATGTTGAAATTTAAATCTTAAAAGTGCCTCAACAAAGTATTCCATATGCATGTTTGTTTATTTGAAAACTTGGTTTATTTCCTTTTGCAAGGAAAAGGAAAAATCACAATTAACAAAATCACTAGGTCTTATTATTTAAATAATATTTCCATATTTCCTAGTGATACACTCTAAATATGAAGTACACCTTCCCTCAAAATATGGAGTAGAGGTGTCTTAAGACTAAAATTGTTTACATTTATCTAGTTATGCTGGATTGCAATCTTTCTTTAATACTTTTATGAATAAATGTATATAATATCAGAGAATATCAGTGGAGTAAATTTTTTTATTAGAAAAAAAAAATTTATTTCTGTCTAGATAAACTGTCTGAAAATTTTGAAAAGGGCAATTTCTAAAGCTGTCTTGCTATGTCCCTGGTGTTACCTATTTACACAGTTGCAGATTTAACATACAGCATTTATTTAGATGTTTCATTTTTTTCACAAGCCAGAATCTGGGAAACTGTCCCCCACTGCTAATTGCAGGGATTTATAGCTTTGTGAAGCTCTTCATAGGAGAGAAATTACGTGCTTAAATGTTCAGGTGTTCCACTTGAAGGAATATCAATGTGTTCAATTAAAAATCAGAGTTCTCAAAATTGTTTTCACAGTAAGCTTTCACAGCCTCGTTAATACGAACTGAATTATGTTCTCAAAGGTGACAGTGTACTTGTATTTGAAATGTTACTTTGATTCACCACAAAATAGAAACTATAGTCCCCAAGGTCAGAAAAAATGGATATAATCACTGTTGATTTCTCAATAAATGCAAACTTTTGCCTTAGTAGATGAAAAAATGTTTCAGAATCCTTGCCAAGTCTTGACTAGGATGGGTTTTAGCAGGTTTCTCAGAAATGCGTTAGTGCTTTAGCAGGATGTGTGATGGGAGGACATAGAGGATGGCATTTGGATTTGTGAGCACCAATCATCAGATGAGACGTCAGCAATGCAGTCTGGGTGATCATAGTCAGTGTCCAAACAGTCCATCTTGAGTTTGAGATCTCCTCAAAAGTCTGGTAACTCCTGGCTGGATATCTGATAAAGGATATCACATTATTCATAGTAACAAAGATTGTCCAGAACAAGAGGCCCTCAGTTATTTCTGAGGAATACTGTCAGTTTAAATTGAGGAATTAACTGTCACTTATCTTGTCATCTATAATACAAATATTCGTGTGAAACACAGAAATATTTTAGATATTTATGCTGTCAGTCTTAGAACTGTAATTTTGAGAGTGTGTAGAAGAGAAAGAGTTTCTTTAATCTAGAAAAATGAAAGAGAATAGAAAACAGTTTTGTGGTTTGGTCTGTTAAAACTACAGCACATTTTGTTTTCTGATCTCTGTTTGAGCCCATAGCTCCACAGCCAAAGAAAAGCAGTAATTGGGCTGTTTTTGCCAGTAAATCAATGAAAAGTGCTGAAAAAGCACTAGAATCGCAAATCTGCCACTGTCTTAGTAGACTTGTACTGGGACAGCTTGAAATTTAAATGAGTCTGTTACACAAGAATGAGAATCCAGGTCACTCCTTATGTATAATGGATTTACCATACCAGCAGAAATAAAGGTATTTAAAGCTTACTTTTTATAGTTGTCTGGATAATTAAAATATTACTGGTTTCATGAATGTTAACAAATACAGCAGTTGCTTGTGCTATTTCTTCACCCTTGATGAGCACCCAGCACCAGTATGAAACAGGAGAGGATAAATAAAAAGATGCCATTTTGTTTTTACTTCTCAAGCCTTACTCCTGTTTCACTCATCTTGCAGTTACACAAATTATGGTATTTGAACACTATAGTTAAGGCTTTAATAATTAGCTATGTGTGTTCCAGATAAGTGGGGTCTGCATGTCATATCATTTTGGTTAAACAGCCATACAATTTTCATGCTAATATATTAAAACATTAATCCTTTCTTAAGTATTCCCCTATCTTTCTGTGTTTAAATTAAATCCCCAGGAAAGATGGTAAGAGCTTTATAGATTTACCTACTTAATCATCTTGCATCCGATGTATCTTCAGCTGTTTTCTGGATATGCTGCAAAGGTCTCAGTATTTGGCTTCTGGTAAGCCAGGATGCCAGCAAGGTGCACACTCTGAAATGCATCTCTGTGGAAACAGCTGGAATGCAGTTCCTGTAGAAATGAGCTTTTG
Organism: Onychostruthus taczanowskii; assembly: GCF_017590055.1. Taxonomy (NCBI): domain Eukaryota; kingdom Metazoa; phylum Chordata; class Aves; order Passeriformes; family Passeridae; genus Onychostruthus; species Onychostruthus taczanowskii. Next base: position 7,988,692 of record NW_024499239.1, on the reverse strand, counting down.
CTAGCCTTTGTGAGAAGCACTTAGATCAATAACTCTGCTCTGGGCAGTGACAGGTGAGCTTTCCAGGTTAAAACTAGCACTTACAGCATTATGTTTCCTCAGAAAATAGCATGATATTCTCCTGGCACTGAGTTTTAAACAGGCTTTGGGGTTTGGATGGTGAAATGTGGCACTGCTTAAATTTTCATGTGGACTCTGCGTATAGCCTGTTTCGAATAATACTGCAGGTATCCTCATTACAAGATGCCACATTTTGGGGTTCATCATGTTTATCTGAGAGAGAGTGGCTTTCACTTTTGATGAAAACTGTAGGGTAATAAAGAATCACTTGTAAGTTTGTTGCATATGTATTCCAGAGAGTTGAACAGACTGAGTTGTGAAGTTTGAAAACATAAATCTCTGTAACAAGGACTGATAAAATCCAGTGCCTCTTTTTTGTTCTAAAATTGTTATTACAATTTGCATGTGACTGAAATGAATCTCAGCATTTTATACCTAACTAGCTTCTTGTGGCAGAGAGGAAATAGGCTGGTTTTCATGGGAGCTGTAAATTGGTCATTGTGCATTTTGTGCTTTAGGCTTTCTAGGCCATTCTTATCAATGGCTATTCCTAACATTTCTAACATCTTAAAATGTTACAAATTATGTTTTAAGATGTTGCGTAAATTACCAGTCCTAGAGGGAGTTTCTGTCTCAAAAGTATGCATCTCTCTTTTTCACTGTTCCATCACAGTACTTGTAACGTGATGTGGAACAGCTGATAGTATATTATTAGAAAGAAGCTTTTTGAGCAGTCATCTTATGTTGTTTATTTTGCAGGGGGTTTGTCTGGTGTCTTGCAGTGATTGGCTTTTTCTTGCTTTCTGTTTTAATGATGTATAAGTGAATGGAAACCATTAGCTCATTTCACATAGACATTTTTGGTTACTGCAGACCTAGATTTGAATCAAAGCACATCAAGATGAAAGGCTTTATAGCCTCCACTACTAGTCCCTTGAGCCTTCCGAGGCTGTTCTTGTCCTTTTTAAGTTAGTTCATGTCTTGTAATGGGAAAAAGAATTCTTTACAGTTCAGTTTCTCCCCAGCATAATCAGTTATCTTTGAATTGGTTTTGATTCTTCTCTGTAAATTTATTTTTTAGCAGTGTAGAAGGAATTAAATTTGATTATTGCACTTTTTTCCCCCTCTGTAGTAGCAAGAGTTAACAGAATAAGAAACAGATTGTAAGATGCAGTATAGAAATTGCAGTTTGTTGTCATTTGTGGTTTAAGAAAAGGGGGTGGTATTTAGCTCTTGAAAGGGCTTTAATGAATATTATTTAGTGGTTTTGAAACCTAATGGTCAGAGGCAGCAACAGAAACAGCCTCGGAGCTTTTAGGGTAAAGTGATTAGCATTTTTCCTGATGGAGATGATTGTTTCACCTCCTATTTTATGTCAGCATTTTTCACTGTCTGTTGCCTTTTGTTTGTATTCAAATGACATACTGTTAAAGAAGCCTTTTTTGTGTGATTGCAATGCTTTTTCCCCTCCTTCTGTAGAAAATCTGCTTGCCACAGACAGGCAGAGCATGTGTTTCTCTTGTCTTGGTTGGGTGCACAAATCTTCTTTTATGTGTGCTGCTTCTTACCCTGTTGCCTAGACGATCACTGGCTTTCGCTAAGAATGTCTGGTTCTCGTAAAGAGTTTGACGTGAAGCAGATTTTAAAAATCAGATGGAGGTGGTTTGGTCATCAGGCATCAGCCCCGAGCTCTGCGACTGAAAACCATCAGGGAGACTTCTGGAACAGAGGACAAAATGTAACAACCGGTGGCAGGAAGTTTTTAGATTCGGGTAACTTACCTTTAACATCAGTTGGTTACAGAAGGTCCAGCCAACAGGATTTCCAGAATTCACCTCTTTGGCCAATGGCATCCACCTCAGAAATCCCTACATTTGAATTCTCAGCAGAAGACTGTGGAGGTGCACGTTGGCTTGACAGGCAAGAAACAGATGATAGAGCAAGTGAAGAAGAAAATGAATCGGACAGCAGCTCATGCAGGTTAATTATTACTTTCCTATTGTGAGAAACGTGTTTTTATTTCATGTTTGTAGTTGGTATGCATATATAGGCTAGCCTTTGTTCTGAACTCACATGCTTCAGAAACCTAACAGCTATTGTGCATCAGAAACAGAATATTAATTATCATCAGGTTCTGTGTGTTTACTAGGACCTTTTTAAAGCAGTCAGTGGGGATAAACAAAGCGCAAATATGGATGCACTCATGTTTTAAACAGTATACTAGTACATGCTGCTGTGAACAAGGTACTGCCCGTTACATGGTAATGTTACAGAATGCTTTCTACATTATTTTGAAGTGATACTGATTGTTTAGTTATGTCAGTTAGGAGGAGATTATGAAAATGTAAACTTCTTCTGATTCTGATCTCATGCTTCCATGTGTATCTATAGACGACGGAGAATGAACTGTAAAAAATACTTAGACTATAAATCTAAGAAAAAAATTACATTAATTGAAAGTCAATCAGTTTGTGCTTTAAAGTGATTCCAGTAACTCATTTGGTTGAATTAAACTGTGCATCTGGCAGAAAAAAAAATGTTTCTATTGCATCTGTAAAGATGTTTTGGTGTTCTTTTCTTGCACATCGTTACTAAAGATGAAACTGTAAAACTTGTTCTTGAATGAAAATTGTTTACCAGTTGTTGTAAATTAGGCAAGTTAAAAACCTTAATTGTGAAATATCAGTTGAATTCTTTTATTTCATTTATGGTATAAGTCAGTCATTCTTCACTAAAAGTATTTTTCCTGTTTTGTAGTTCATGTAGTGCATAATAGCTTACCATTTCAGAAAATGTTATGTTTGCTTTCTTGCTTTTAAGATATCTTTGTACTGATGTGGCATTTCAGAAAGTGTGGCTGCTTAAAAGGGTACACTATTTAATAAAGGCTATTAAGGACAGATCGATTTACTTATAGCAGTTTCTTGGTTTTCATTCCTTAGGAGAAGAATCAATTTAGTGGAAAGGCAAAGTAGTCCATAATACAAAAACTGTTAATTGTATATATGACCTTTAAACATTCAAGGAAAGGAAGGAGGCTAAAATTGCTTAGTAGTGAACACAGTGTATTTGCTTTTATCACCCCATGTCAAAATAGTAGAATTACTGGGAAAGGAAATCCTACATACTGCTGCATCATAACAGCAGTCCTACTGTGCTGCAACAACTATGTAGCTGTAAGTAACACACCTCTAAAGAGATCCAGTTTGAAATGACATTCAGATGTAAATTTTTAAATAGCTACGTTATTGGATATGATACAGGTATAACATCACCTTCCATTTCAGCAACATATATTTCTGATGGGAAATTTTTACATGCAGCATTATCCAGTTAGGATATTCTCTTCATAGCTAGGCAATCACTGTAGGATAATAAACATGTAATTTTAAAAGATAAATGTGTACATTGAAAATACTACAACATTTGGTCTTAATTTTAAGATAGTAATGTGCATATGGTAAAACTAATTTGTTACTTTGTAGAGTTGGAGAACTGCAGATACTTATTTAGGATGTTTTAAAAAGTGTTGCCTTGTTTTTTTTCTGTTGCAGACAGTTGTATACTAGAGAAAATGCACAAACAATTTGAACTTAGTAAATTGGAAATATCTTTTAAATTATGTGCTTAATTATGTACAGCATCTAGAGGTTTTTGTATTTCTGTTACTGTCTCCTAATTCATGCTAATGTTTACTTACATGCTTTGAATAATTTAGGTAAATTTTTAGTTCAGTGTCAGTACAATTTAATATGCAACTAATGGCAGTGTAGGAGCTTGCTTTGTATTGTTATCTGTATCTCTGTCTTATGGGGAGACTGCACTTATACCATGTTTTGTTCACGTCATTTGTTAAAAATGTATAAGCTCTTAGACAGACTGCATAATTCTGCCTAATGCCTGGAGTTTCTCTGATATTAAGGACTTAATTAAATGTTTTTACTTTGTAGTCTAAAATATGGTTTCTTGTATGTTGACTCGAGGGAAAAAACCCCATAGCAGCACTTTTGTCTGTGTAGTTTACAAAGCTTTTTTTCCCATATGAAAACATTGTTCTTCCTTTACAAGCAAATTGTGTGCATGCAAAAGTCTTTTTAAAAAACCCTTTGTAGAAGCTATAGTTACCTTTCTTCTATGCTCCTCTGTAACTTACTGCCCAGTTACAAGCCCTAATAACATGAAGTAACAGAAACAGCTCTCCTGCTTTGTTTGTATCAGTCCTTCCTCTTTGCCTTGTCATATAGCACAAGTAGAAAAGCATTTAGATCAGGTCTTTGTCGCTATGACATCATTTAGATCATTATTATGTGATTCATTTAGAGGAGAGCTGCTGTGCAATTAATTTGGTGTTATATAGAGTTCAATTCCAAGTTTAGTACCAGATCTTTGACCAAGGTTGTATCTGTTTGTCTGAGATGCAAACAGACCATTCAGATTCAAGAATCAGAGCTAATTGTCTGTAATACTGTTCACATCATACTCCTGTGTGTCGTTTGTAACCAGCATTAGCTCGAATGGTTGTTTACTGGGACAGTGAGTTTTGAATTCTTCTGCAGATTTTCATCTCCTAGATTTCCTCTATCACTGCTGTTTGTTAACTATTCTGCATCCCTGAGGCAATGATCATCCCTTTGGGTTCATACACTTTTAAGAATTCACCAACAGCTCTGCAGACTCTTGTATAGAAAGTGTAATCCTATTAGCGTTAGATTTGTTTTTCTTAACTTTTTTTGGTGGTGCTTTAGCAACAATCTACAGACCTGGTGGAGATGGCATGGGTGGAGATAAAGCTAAAAATACCTAGAGCATACCTAGTGTGCAGAATGTTGTATCTGGTTAATTTCATCCGTGTGTGCACTAAAATACTGGAATTACTTTATTGCAGATTGAAGTAGGGAAATGTATTAAAATATGATATAGGATGTATATTTATATTTGAACATTAAATACAAACAGGATTCCAGAATTCATCAGCTATGTGCTGACCTTGAACAGTTTAGTAAAATGTCTGTAATTATTTAAAGACAAAGTCTGAATGTAGCATGTGGTAGCAGCTCTGCAGTATTGCTGTGTATGATCAGTCCTGCAGTTAGTATGTTGTAATTTCCAATATAAGTCTGCCTCCCCACCCTGAGTTTTTGAGCTCCAGAATCCTTTGATATGTCTTTTTTTACCTCAGTCTCACTGACCTTTGAGGGTGTAAGTTCTTCAGGAATTCTCCCAGGTTGTCATTGCTATAGCAAATGAACTGGAAAAATATTCATGAAACAGTTTGTGGAAGGAGGGGCATTTAAATTTTTCATATCCAGTCACAGGATAACAGACATAAATAGCTTTTGAAGCATTCTTTTTCCTTTTTCTTTTTTTTTTTTTTTTTTTTTTAATTTTGCAAATACTGTACCAATTAGACTGATGGACTGATGACTATGAACTGATCCAGACTGCACTGCAACAGTGTGAAGCTATATTGATGATATCATTGTGTGTGACAATACAGCTGAAGTTTTTTGAGAAAGTCTCGTTCAGGTTATCTTTATGGACTCCTGAACCTTAGTCTTTCTATCTCCTGTTCCTTCATTATGGAAAATGGCTTGTAAGTTACTAGCTAGAAGACAGGTATGGGATTGAGCATCTTTAGATGCAAGGGAGAACTAGGCTTGACTCCATTGTGTCCTGAATATGTTCTATTGTGGATACTGGTAAACAGACACCATAGCAATTATTTTTCCTTATTTAATGAGAGTGATGACTGAGTTCTGTGTGGAAAACATGCTGTTTTGAAGCTGGCAATAGCTCCAGTGAGGTTGTGATCCAGCAAGTGCTGGCTTGGAAAGCTTTTTCCTTTGTAGTTTCTTCTTATCTGAAAAACACTTTGTAAGGTTGTAATGTAAATAAAATTCTAACATGTAATAGCATGTAATTTTTAAAAAATGTTATTAATGGAGTTACTTTAAGGAATATGGGTTAATATATAGTTCAAACAAACAACCAAACAAACCAGAAAAAAACACAACATATTAACCTGATTGAGAGTGTGCTAAATGGTGATTCAGAGATACAGAATAATTCCCTAAGTATTTGTGCGTTGACCGGTGACCTACCCATTCCACTTCTGTTTTTGTTTTTCAGGGCTGCTGGTTAAAGCGTTGCTTTCACTGAGTACTTCTTGCTCATTCCCTTTAGAATGCCACCCAGCAGAGCAAAATAATGTTGTCCATGGTTACATGGTTACATCTTTGTATGAGCCCTGCTTCAGTTTCCAAAATGGCCACAAAGAATACTTGTTCCAGCCTGTCAGAGGGCCGGTGGTGGAGGAGAACAAGTGACTCGTGGGGTACAGGGAGCAGGGGAGAAGTTGACAGATAGATAAATAAATGGCTAACCACAGCTTCAGCGAGAATATTTAACATAAAGTCCCCCAAGGGATATCAGTGGGCAGGTATCTCATTTCTGATCCATTATTAGATTTAGCTCTGAATTAAATACCAAACTGCTTGGCTTTTTTAGCTATCTGGGTACATGCAAAAAACCCCAAAACCAAAACATATGATAAAACCACAAAGTTCCACTTTACAGAAAATCTTCTGTTGGAAATTTAGACTTTAGTTTTGAGGAGCTCTGTCTTGAATTTAGTATCCTGCACCAAGGAGTGAGATAAGTTTCGTGGTGGATTTCGCCCCAGGCATGCTGCTCAGTTGATTACATCTTGGTGGAAGCAGGGGTTGGGATGCAGATATTGTGAAACCACATCCTTCCAAATGTTATGGTAGATCCAGAGTATTTTATAAGTTGCCTGCATTGTTAAAAACTAAGCAGTAGTCAGTTAAAGAACTGTCAGCAAGGAAACATGCTTTCCACAATGTTCATCATTAGGATTCATTTCCTTTATCTCCTAGGGCCATGCATTCCTTTTACATTTTCTCTATTCCTATTTTTTCCCACTCTTCTGTGTTTGTGTATACAGATGGGAATAATTTTTCTCCCCATCTACCCTTGCTTTTCACTTCTGTTGACTTCTGATGTGCTAGATCTCATATCAGACACAAGGAGTGCAATAGGAATGGTGGTGTATCAATGTGTTTGTGGTTTTTTCCCCTGCATGCCCATATGCTTTTACTAGCTGAGTTTTGTTCTGGCCACCTTAGGTTAAGTGTGAAACATAAGTGGCAGGGAGGAGTTTGGTTCCTTATTGCCATCCTTCCATTACTTTTTCACTTTGCAGGGATTTGGTGGATGTTCTTCCTTAACCATCTGACAGCACTACAGATGCAATTGCTGGGCTGATCTCTGTGTCTCACTTAGTTGAAGAGTGCAACATGAAATGATTACACATTTTCCACAAGAGTCTAGATTGTTTTGGAGTGAGAAGGAAAATATGAAGAAAAATAAAATAGCAAGGGTATATATATTAAAACAAATCATGCATGTCAACTTTAAAATCACATATGATTTTTATTTTATCCTTTGTAGATAAAATTGCTTCTGAATATTGTGTGAACTGAGATTTCTGTTATTGTCTTCAGCAGAACCTCCAACAGCAGCCACACCTTATCATCCTGTCAAACAATGGAGCCCTGTACCTCAGATGAATTTTTTCAGGCTCTCAACCATGCTGAGCAAACTTTTAAAAAGATGGAGAATTATCTGAGACACAATCAGCTGTGTGATGTGGTGTTAGTTGCTGGTGATCGTAGAATTCCAGCTCACAGGTAAGTTTATTATAATTTGAAATAACTTCATAACTTCATAATTATTTACAAATGCACCTTCAAAGTGTGTCCCATGTCTTGTTAAAAAAATGTTAGATCATCCTAAACAATTCAGAGTACTTTAAACACGTATGTGATTTTTAACCTTTATTTGGAAACAAAGAGTTAATTTTTCTGTTCTACGTAATATAGAATAAAAAAGTTCAGGTTCTTTTTGTTTCTAAGTATACTTATGATATTTGCATAATAAACCCCCAGAAGTCCCAAATACACTCCCAGAATATTATAAGTAGTAGTAGTTTCTTTACAATGATGTAAATTTTTTTCTTCGATTTAATTTTGTTTATTTTTTTTCTTTGTACTAGCAATTATGCTATTGGAGTCACAGTTAACAATAAGGACAGTCTTCTTTTCACATAAAGGTTTTTTGCTCTTGTAGTAAGAAGAGTCCTTTGATAGGAGACTTCTGAACACTGCCAGTATTAGAGGTCTAAATCAGTTCAAACATTACCCTCTCTGTCATCTGTGTAATCAACAGATCATATGTATGTCGCTTAAAATCTAGGAAAATAGCAAAGATTGCAAAACACAGGCATGTGTAGCTGAAGCACATTATGGTATTTAATGCACAGAATTTGTAATTTTAATAGGAACCTAGGTATAAGTAAGCTGTGGTTTCCTAAGTTGAGGTCTACAACAGAAATAGCATCCTAAAGCATTATTGTTTTCCATTGCTGATTCCTACTCACACAGTGAAACTGCAGCTCAATGCTGTAATAGTAATAAAAAGATGGAAAGATGTTGCTGGTTTGGAGTTGGTACAAACTGGCTTTCCTTAAAAAGCCAGATTTCTGCTTTTATTTGGATATTGTCCACACTGTTGTGCTGACTCAGCTGAGGGAATGACAGCATGGGGATGAGAACTGACTTGAGAACCAGGGAGGCTTTTAAACCATAGCTTGCTGTTGCTCTCAGAGACTTCATTTTATGAAACGTTCAAATTAGCTACTTAAGTGTGTTGTCCCTGTGAAGAGAATGAATCAGATGAAAACATGGAATAGACACACCCCTATTGAGCACATGCTCAAGTAATTTAGGGTCAAAAAACTTTGGAGTTGTGTAAACAGGAAAAAATAGTGATTATAATAAGGAAATTGTTGCTTCCCTATAGAACCAAGGTAACCCCTTTGCAATATGTGTTTGGACTGTGGCTTATGTAATAGTTAAAAATGTGTAGAAAGGGTGCAGATGTCAGCTGTGAATATCTTTTAAGGACTGGAAGATTCTATTTGCAGTGAAATAAAAGCATAGACAACACACTAAAAAGTCCTTTAATGTGGTTCACGCTTGTTTCTTATTTCTTCAGAGAACTGACTTCTCCAGTTTTTACTACTATATCTATTTCTGTAGTGCATGAGGCATATACTACTACTGCTCTGGACTTCTCTTCTGAGGAGAAACACTTTGCTGTAGTTAGTATTTTCTGTGTTAAATATGTATGAAATTTAAAGCCAAAGAAGCACACTTTGTGCTTGTACCAGGAAGTGGGAGGATTATGATTCTCTCTTATTCACTTTATAACGTTGGAGCAACTTACAAAGAAGCTTTGCCTTTTGCATAGTAAGTTCTTTCTCTGTTTTGTTTTCACAGAGAAATATAGCAATAACTGCAGTCTTAATCTCAGTAGATCAAAAGTATCTCATGAAAACTGATTTTTTTTTTCATAGTGGGAAAGATAAATATGGAAATCTTAAATTTCATTTAAATTTTATAGAAATTCAATAAGATGACTGCCTTTATGTATTTGTAGCAGCCAGTGTTATAAGAAAAAACTTCTGTAGTATTTTTTGCTGCCTCCATACTAAAGTTCTGACTTTTTTAGTATTGACTGCAGGCTGGATCAGTCAGTGCATTTCATAAAACCAGTGATTATTTTGTCTTGAGACTTAATAAGCAACAGAATATGTATTAAATACATCTTAACTTAATAGCTTGGCATTCTGAGATGAGTAAGAAAATAGAAAGTTCGCTTACACTGGACATACTTGTTTTCCTTTATTTTTTCATAAGGAAGATAAGAGTTTTTCATAGTATGTGGTCACATAGAGCTGGTAAGAAAGAACATTTTTCATTATTAATATTAATAACACTCCTATATAGAGAGGAGTAATCAGATTTTCAGTTTTGAACTTGGTATTTTAATAATTCCTGTATTTTTTAAATTATCAGTTTCTACTTTTATTGAGTGTTGTGAGGTGCATTATGTATGTTTTTAGAAAAAAAGAGACATGAGTTTGGTGTCTGCCTTGGTAGTAATCACAGGTACCAGTTCCATAAAGATATTTTGGATACTTTGATTTAATTAATTTAATTAAGTTTTTCATAGCATACTTATTTTGTGTCCACTGCAATTTCAGATGTTTACCAATTTTATGCTTGTATTTATTACATTCAGCTAACTGCTATATCCAAAATAAAAGCTTGTGTTTTTTTAGTAATAAACCACTGATTAGAACATTCATGTAAGAAAAGGGAAATGTGTGTAAATTCCTGCCCAGAGGGCATTTAAAGCCTGCCACATCCTTTAATCAGCAGTCTGGGCAGAGCCATTATCTGTCTTTCTGTTGACACTGAAAGATGGAAATACAAAAGAGATGGGACTTAAGAAGGCAAATGGAACCTTGTGTACTCTAGGGTTTAGGAAGCTTGTTTGAAAGAGCCTGAACTCTTCAATATCACCTTCCAACTTCAATGAGTGCTGATAGTGAGTTTCCAAGGACAGTTTTCAGCTGTTGCAGTCACAAACAAGGAGCTGCCTAGGAAGAGTTCCTTTTATCTTTCAGATCTTAAGCAGCGTCACTTCATTCTGTCAGGTGAGACGGGTTTGGAGATACTAAACCTGTACATTGCCAGGTTTGGTAGCTGTCATCATTTTACATTTAGTAATTGCCTTGGTGACCTAGAAAACTATCTAGATGATGCAGCTTGTGGCAGTTCCAACAAGTACGGGTTTTAAAGTGTGCCACATATTTTACTGGCTCTCAGTGGAAAACTCTTCAAAATCTATTAAGTTGTCATGGTAGATAGTTCTAATTTTAGATCATTACAAACCACTGAAGTTAAAGACATCAGTAGCCTTGGAGCCTCCTGTAGGAACAGAAAAATATACTGAAACACCCAGATTTTGTCAGTATTTAGTGACGAGTGAATATCAAATCACATGTGTATAGCAGTAATTGATTTTTATTGACTAGTGGGAAAAAGAAAAGGCCAGTTGGCTGGAAGTTTGCCTTGGTTTTCTTTTATTCTGCCTCAGTGTCACCTTGATGCATTGTCACTGTATATTTTAATCCCATTTCTTTCTTTGAAATAAGTTTTTTTTCTAAATGAGTTGAATTAAGAGAAAAGTGTAGATACCTCTTCTAAGGCTTTTCATTGTGAAATCATTGCAAAACTGCTCTCAGGATAATTTGTACTTTTTCAAATTACCTGTATTAAACTACTTGTGGATTTCACATCCTCTGTCAGCGTATGGAAGTCACCCTCTGGAAAGCACTTACCACTGTGAAGCAGGTATACCTCCTCATGGATCTGAACACGTTTGCAAAAATAGTAAATGGATTACATTTCTGTTAATTTCCTTTGGAGGACTCTTGAGCCTGGAAATTACAGGGAGAAATTTGCTGATATCAAACCTCTGATAGAAGGCATTGGGACCCTCATGTTATTATTTGGCATTTCATCAGCAGTTGTTTCTGAAATGTATACAGTCCAGTGTTCCAAATAATAGTGCAGCTACCTAATCCAGCTGCACTGCTGGGGAAAGAAAAAAAGGAAAAAACAACCCTCAAATTATGATATGACTGTGTATTAAATTCCATTTCCTGTTGCAGGAGGCCTGTCTTTTTCAAGTTTTATTCTGTGTAGAAGTTCCAAGTCAGAACAGTCAGATGTGAATATGTTAAGTTGGTTGTTTTGCCTTTTTAAATTCTGAATTGGACCTGCAGAGATAATTGGGTTATTCAAACCACTTTCCCTTCCAGTGAGAACACCTATTTTGTACATAGAAACCTGGTCTTGTCATCTCATTCTAGCATCAAAAGCAGTTGCAGAAATTCTCCCTTGATACTTACATGAATGCACTCTCTAACTTACTCGACTTGTATAGATCTCTGGGAGCCAATATTTTGATTTAAATGCAGATTTCATTAAACTTGAGGTTAAAATGCCTAGAAGTGATGCCCAGGCTGTACCTTAGCAGAAAGTTCTAATTTTTCTTAGCTAGTCAGCTACAGAATAATTCTCATATTTCAATAAGAGAATTTACTTTTTCTTTACGAAAACAAAACTTTGGGTTTTTTTTGACAAAACTTCCATCATACAAGGTGTTAAAATAAAATTAATCTTTTCCCCATGCAATTGTAACTCTATTGCCTCAGCAGCTAGAAAAAAAAAATACCCTTTTTTTCTGTAAGCCTAACCAAATGGTCAATGATCAGAAAGTTCACAAGAAAAATATATTGTGAGATTAATTAGTCAAAATTTTATTACTTTGCAGTTAATTAAGAGACTGCTTGTAGTATTTCATTACTTTGTATATGTACCTGTAAATTCTCCCCTAAGCACTGGTGCTCACCTTTTCATTTAGTTCTGCTCTGTTTTGTGGTTCCTGACCTCTGCCCTTTTAACACACCATTGTAATGATTCAGGGTGGCATAAACTGCCTGAAGTATTAGATTAATTGAATGCATGCATATGGACTGTTCAGTGTATTTGCAGTAGGCTGGGTTTTTGGGCTTGCTGTTTGTGTAGATCCATACGTATACACATGTATTTATATTGAAATCCCTGTGGGCAAGGCAACAGTGAACTGCTACAGCGCAAAAATTGATTTAAGGCACAAGGCCATTCCTGGAGATCTCTTATTTCTCCTGAATAGTTATGGAAGGTTTCATATTCCTGCCTCATAGAATTTTCTCTTTTACCCCAATCTCTGAACACATCGAAATTCTTCTACATTTTGCAGAGTGGCATTATTATTTGTAATGAGTGTTTTACTCTCAATAATCCAAGGAAATGTCTGTTGTGCACTAACATATTTACTTACACAGTAAAATAGTCAGGATTATTACAAAAGGCTAAATAGATACCCAAAAAAGAGAATACTCTGTATCATCACATTTACTGTGAGAAGTTTTGTTATCAGTATGAGTAATTGAATGTATATGTGTGAACCAAGAATAAAAGCATTTTAAAGCACTTTGAAAAGGACTGGTAAGTCATTCTTCCACATTTAAAGAAATATCTAACATAATATAAATAACAATCAATTCAATTTTATTTTAACAATGTATATTTATACTTAATTTCCAGTTTATGTGGATTTGGGGGTGTTTATGTCTGTGTTGGCTATTAAAAGTCATTGAGCTTTGAAAGGGTAATTAGTTTAGATCAGTAGCAAATGTAGGTTTAGTATCAGTACTTCATTATTCATAGAGAGAAACTAGAGCATGGAGCACTTTGTCAATTTTTAAATGTTTTTCTCACTACAGTGTTTCTTCAAAGGGCAAAGTAATGAATCATAAATTAACAAACATCAGGTTGACTAAGGTTTTTTTGTTTTCTTCTATTTCTCTCCTTTTGTGCTGCATGTCGTACTCAGATTGGTTCTCTCCTCTGTTTCGGACTACTTTGCAGCAATGTTCACTAATGATGTAAGGGAGGCAAGACAGGAAGAAATCAAGATGGAAGGTGTGGAGCCAAAGGCATTGTGGGCTCTGGTTCAATATGCATATACAGGTAATTGAAGTGAAAATGGGAATTTCATCTAATGAATTGTCCTCATGTGAGCATTGTATTCCATTACTAGATTTCAAGTGCTCTTTACAAATTATTCACATTATTTAAATACTTCTAAATAAATAACAATAAATCATAGAATATCCTGATTTGGAAGCAACCTACAAGGATTCTCAAAGTCTAACTCCTGACCCTGCTCAGAACATCCCAACAATCACACCATGTGTCCCAGAGTGTTTTCCAAATGCTTCTTCAGCTGTCAGGCTTGGTGCTGTGACCGCTTCCCTGGGTAGCCTCTTCCAGCGCCCAACTGGGCAGTGCCCTCTAGGGGAAGAATCTTTTCCTAATGGGAAAGGAACCTTTTCCTAACCCCCTTCAGGGCATTCCCTCTGGTCCTGTCACCAGACAGCAGAGAGAGGAGATGAGTGCCTTCCCCTCCCCTTCACCGGTGAGAAAGCTGTAGACAGCAATTGGATTTCATTGCTGTTACCTGAGACAACCATAAAGTTTCTCTGATAATGCTACATTCAGTTAGTTAACAAATTATGTGAATCTATTAAATGTATCAGGACTGACAAAAAAAGGAATCTCATTACGAATTCCTTTCCTTACATCATTATAGATACTAATTTTGAAAACTATTAGTTATCTAATGCTGAGGGTGATGTTTACTAAGCCTTCTCTTCTGTCATATAATCTGTGAATAATTCTGTTGCCTTGGGGTTTTCAGGAGTTTGTAAGATTATAATAAGAGCAAACTAATGTGATTTTCTTTTTGATGTTACTAGGTCGCCTTGAATTAAAAGAAGATAACATTGAGTGCCTGTTGTCTACAGCTTGCCTTCTTCAGCTCTCTCAGGTTGTAGAAGCATGCTGTAAATTCTTAATGAAGCAGCTTCACCCATCCAATTGCCTTGGAATCCGATCTTTTGCTGATGCGCAGGGTTGCACTGACTTGCACAAGGTGGCTCACAATTACACCATGGTATGTTGTTACATTAAGTATCATCTGCTTTATTTAGTAAGGAAAATACAGAATGTTTTCCTAAATATAGTACTAATGTTTTTCCCCCAGAAAGCCTTTATAGTTTTCAAACAAGAATATGTTCCCATGATGAAAAATTACAAAATAGCTGCAAAGTTGCTGGTTTAGAGTTGGAAGGAAATACACAAGCATAAATGCCCTGTAACAGAAATAGAATTGTGGAGTATGCATTTAATAACATATTTCAAAAACCTATTCTTCTTTCTGACAGTCAAAAACTGCAAACTTCACAGTGGGGAAGCTGCCATCACCTATTCCAAAATAACACATTACTAAATGGAGGGGTAGAGTTCCTTTTTTTGTAATGAACTGGAGTAATCAGGTTGTAAGTTATACTTGGGGTATGAATGTGGACATTCAGCAATATAGATTCTGCACTATCCTTAATAATTTAGCAACAGGATGTCAGGCATCAAATAATTTAATCTTCAGCTAGGTAATATGGTTATACTTGGGGTATGAATGTGGACATTCAGCAATATAGATTCTGCACTATCCTTAATAATTTAGCAACGGGATGTCAGGCATCAAAGAATTTAATCTTCGGCTAGGTAATATATGACTAGATACAAACTTGCCAATTATATTTTTGAGTTAACTTACAGAAATTCAGACCTACCAATTTAAGTAAACTTCATCTGCTTAACAGTCATCTTTTTATTTTAATACAAAATGTTCTTTTTTTTCTTCTCATAAGTTTATTTTAGTAAAGTTATCAGAAGAAGGCAGAAGTATCTCTGAAGCAAGTCAGTTCTTCTGCTCTTTGCAGTTTTGTGAGGCATTTTGCTCACTTGTTGATGAAGTTTTCACTAAGTAAGCTCTTGGGATCTGACTGAGGGCATGTAGATACTGCATAAGAGATGTGGGAATGAAGATAGTACTTAATTTGCTTGTGTGTCATGGCATTACCTTGCCATTAAGTTACTGGCTTAGATCCAAGAGTTGTAATTTATGTCTTGTAATTAGTATTAGAAATCTGTGGCTCTTCCTCTTGCTGCCTTAGGTTTTGCTGGTTTAAAACAATTTTTTGTAAAATTACTTCTTCTTGGCTTAAATTAATTTAGTTTAGTATGTACAGAAGTTTAAGGTAGATTTTTTCTTTCCATATACAAGACAATGTTCTTCTGCAGTGAATGGATCTCTCAGATATTTAATATCATGGACACACGAATTTACTGAGGCAGATCAATAAATAAGGTGCAAATTGTAACTTGCATGTTTCTATTCTTGGTCTTCATTATTGCACAAACAAAAATAAGGAGACTGCAGTTAGGTTGAATGTGCAGTGAAACAGTAAAGTAAATGTGGCTTATGCCTTTGAGGAGTATTAGAATTTATGTTAAGTGAGACCAGTGATAGAAAAAATATGTGAAAAGAGAAACTCCCTCCTCTGATCTACTTGTTCTTTTTCAGAATAAGCATGTATTTTGGTCTGGGCTGTAGTCATGTCCTGTATAAGTGAACTGCCAATATCAGAATAGTTAGAATTATTAGACTAATGCATCCTTGAAGGGGAATGTTGGCATTCCAGTCTTAGTATTCTGACTGGCAATTCATGACTTAGGGAAAATAGGGGCTGTGAACTTCCTAAAAGCCATGCTTTTGCAGTGCATATCTTTTTTTCAGACCAGAGGAAAATAGTTCTTTGCCTTTTGGCTGTTGTTTATTTTGGTGGCAAAGTTGTTGCTTTTAAGGTTTTGATGTGAATAAAATTCAAATTAGGTGGATTTTAAAAAGCTATTTTCAAAACTAATTAGTTGTGCTAGATGAATTTTTCCCAAGGCCTCTTTTAATGTTGTTTAGTTCCAACAGAGACATTAAATTGAATTTTAGTAATAATGAGTAATAGAGAAGAAGCTTCTTTATTTTGAAATGAATGTTGCTATGGAAACTGCATAGAAATGTCTAGTCTAATTGAATCTTCTATTAAAATAAATCCCCAAGTAATTTCATTTGTTTAAAAGCTGTTTGAAAAAAGAAAATGTTCAACACTAGTAAGTGCTAGGTACTTGATGCTCTTTCCATTAGGAAGTATTAGAAGGTAAGGGTTAAGTACACCTGTAGTAGCTGGCAAAATTCTCTTTGTTAAAATAGGGAATTATTTTTATGCTGCATTGGGCTGTATAGAACAGTGTGGGATTATACTGAGTACAGTTTATAGTTCTGGTTCTTCTAAAATACTTGTAATAGAAGTTACTGAATAATATAAAATACTTACATTTTAATTTACATGTTATTTTCTATGAGTTTTTCTTTGACAGAAAACAAACCCTGATTGCCATTTAATATTTTTACAAGTAAAACAACTTCTCTGTTTTAAAGGTTTTTATCACACATGTAATAAGTTTGTAATCATTTTACCTGCTTCATTAAAATACATTTTTACATGAAGTTTGAAATTCAAGTGAAATGAGTATTTGTTTAAACTGGAGGATGAATCAGTGAGTTATCCCATTGGGTCTGCCTTTGTAAATAGGGTTCTTCTGTCTGAGTAAAGAACATTAATCATTGGAAAGCATCAGTGATTAAAAAAAAAAAAAGAGAAAAGGAAGGATTTGAATGTTGCATTTCTTCATATTACAGATGTATTTATGCTAAAAGGACTGAAGTGTTGCATGACTTCATTTCTTACTGTGTTGATTAATTGTTTTGACAGAAGGGAACAGTTTATCAAAACTGGTCGATTATTGGCATTACAAACTTAAGCTTGTAAAGTCCTCAATGAAACATGAACTGAAGTGATTTGAAGTGGATTTAATGCTGTATAAAGAGCAACTCTGATTTTTACACATCACAGTTCTAAAATAGGGTTGATACAGTCATGAAATGTATCTGAGTAAAGATATCTTTTGAGCAAAGGTTACCCTGTTTTGCTGTGGTTTATATATAGTATTTGGGGCATACAGTTGTAAATTTAGGCTTTTTTTTGGCCTGGCCAGTATTGTATCTGTTGGCTTTAACGAATTTGTAATGGCATTTTTGCACAAAATGCCTTCTGTGCATCTTTACTGCTGTCTTCGAAGTCAGAACAAACACCCCTTTTTGACATCTTGTTGGTTTGAAACAGTTAGATAGTGTACCTTGAATGAAAACCAATATATCATTTTCCACAAAAAAAGTAAACAAAAGGGAACTCAATACTTGAACTTTGAGATGAGGAAAAGCTGGCCTCTGTTATTTCCAGAATATGAACTATCTGTGGTAACTAGTGAGGTGTTCTTGGGTAAGTGTCAGTAGCTTCTTCAGTAGCCAGATTTTAACTTCATGATTTGCAACTAAAAAAGAAAGGGCAGACATTCAAAACTTTGTGTTTTGTGCCTGAGTTAGTCCCTGTGTAATCATTATTGATCAGCTATGCATTTTTAAAGCAGAGTGAAAAGTCATTTTGATTTTCATCAGAAGTCTTCAGAAAATACATGAGCAGTGATAGTATTACAAGATTCAGATAAAGTAAGTTTTGGAATTTGTGATTTCTGAACAAGCCAATGGATGTATAAAAAGAAAAAATAACAGAGTAATAGATTGGGTCCAAGCACAGAAACTAGGTAGTTTTGCAGAAGAAAAGGTGTGGCACACTTAGACTTGCTCTCTCCTGTAAGGCAGTAGTTGGGTAACAAAAACTCATGGAGTTATGATTTGGAAGAAATAATTAAAGAGGGATAATTTGTCTTTTTTTTCTTGCAATAGTCAGGACAGTTTTTTCTTTTGTTAGTGGAGTGCATGAAGAGAGGAGAAATTTAAATGTCTTCTGTCCATAAAGGGCCAGAACCAAAAATTGTGGTATTGCCTAAAACAAGGATTTTATATTCTTGCACCTGAAATTGCAGTCCAAAATATCCTGCTCAGTAATCAGCTGACTTGGAATACTCATTCACTTCCTTTTCACATGTGAAAACCCAAGATATTTTTGTCTTTCAAGTTCCCTCAGCCCTGCCTAGCACAACAGATCAGTACTGCCTTGTCAAGATTGTATAGGTTTCTGCATGATGCTCGGTCTGTTTTGGAATCCAGGAACAGTGCAATGAGGAGTCAAGCTACAATAGCTGTACTCTAAACAAGCCCTGCACACAGTGAAAGTATTAGATTGGTTGATTGTTTAGCACATCAGTCAAATCTGAGTAAAAGTAAAGAAGGTGGTATCTGACAGCTGTTTGACTATTAATAGTTTACCAGAAAGTTAATTAGCTCAGTTCTTAGTGAATTCATACTTAGTTGACCAGTGGACTGAAGCAGTCAGCAGACAAAATAACATTTCCTGATTGCTGTCATTCAGATCCTGTGAGTCAAACACCTCTTGCTTTTTGGTTACCCAAGTCCAGAGTTTAAGCAGAGCCCCATGGTTAGAGCTGCCTGTTGGGCAGCCTCAGTCCCTCTCAACCTGCAGATGTCTGATGCTCTCCAAGGTTTTCATCCTTCTGACACAGTGTGCAGGGAGACTAACCACCTCACTGCATCCCATTGTAGGGATGAAGTATCATTTAGAAATACACATCATGGCATCTTATTTTTATGTGCTCCTAATATTTTTTGTTCTGTACCAAGTCCAAGGCAGACCTGTGGTTAATAGTATCAGTATTAATCATTCTGCAGTTGCTGAAGAATGAATTTGAGGTTATGATGTGAATGAGCAGTACCCAGCACTGAGCATGAGGACTGCATGTCCCTGTCTTGGTTAACACATAAGCCTCAGTCTACTTATTTGATAAAGTTTCCAAGCTCTTTGAGGAGCTAATTTTGAGGTTGGGAAATTCTTTTTACTTTCAGGACCAGAAAGCAAGGGATTGAAACTGCAGACCATTTGTTCTCTGAATTATCCTGTTCTTCCACAGAGAGTTCCCATAAGAAGAAAGAAAGAAAAGGCTAATGAGGAGGTTAAGAATTCTAGGAGATACACTGGCTCCTTCTTTTTGTCTTCAGAATCTCTGTCTGTAAAGGAAGAGGAATTTTCAAGTTCTGGTTATAAAAAAAACCAGACATAGAACAAAGGGTGCCTGTATTCCCAGTGGAATGCTTTGATACTCTGCTCAAAAGGAGTCTCTTGCTTTAAAAATAGAATGGGAGCAAGAGGAAATTGAACTTGTTCCCATCTAAAAGAAATGGTCTGTCTGCAAGCAACAAGAAGGAAAATCAGGCTTTTTACATATAAAAGCTGTTGAAGTGATGAAATCCAGTTGGAAAAAAGCTTTCCAAAGAGGATCCATGATTGACTTATGCAAGATCAGCTTGTTGTTGCCTCCAGAGACAAAAGAACTTTTCATGCAAGTGCTTTTCCCTTCCTCTTCCTGTGATCTGGATAGACAATTTGGAAAATTTAAGGTAGTAAGTGTTGGTGTTTCTCTCTGTCAGAGCTCACTGCCTGTTCATTCAGCAAAACTAAAACACAGCTCCAGCTTGCATACTTTCTAGGAAAAAGAACCAACAAAAAAGCAGCCAGTGGAAACAAATGAACTCAGTGGAATATGAATTCCTGTGAACTGTGTGTTTAAACTGTGGAAATAATTTTGATCACTTCTCAGATTCAATTTTACTGCCAGGCATTTAATATCAGAGTGAAATAAATAGCAATGCATATGTAGTGCTTCTGAATATTGGTACAGTTCCTTTCACTGATTTTAATTAATATATTTGTTCAATTTAACTTCTATTTTGTAATACAAATAGTCAAATGAATTAAAGAGGAAAAGACAACTCTGTCTCACTTCTAATTTACTATAGCTCTTGCTTGGAAGTACTTTTTTGTGTAGACAATTGGATCTTTGTTGTAGGAAAGCTTTTCAGATATTATATATTTTAAGATATTAAATGTGAAAGTTTTCTTTCCAAATTCTGTGTGCAAGTAGAATTACGTACACCTATAACATTGTGAGTTATTTTCCTGATTTCCAGAATTACCCATGGAGTGAAGTAACTTTGATCTTTCCCCTTACAAATCTTGTAGCCATTTTATGTACATCTGGCTTTCATGTAAGATGGACTATTTACACCTAATTAGATTTTCCTCTTAGCTCAGCTTTTTTTTTTTTTTATTCGTCAGTATCTTTGGAGTACTGAGGTATAGCTTTGAAAGCATTAGGCCAAGAAATAAAAAAGAAGTATTAACTTTTTTTGCTTTGTTGTCATGATGCCCATTGCATATATCATGCCAAACTGTACTATTGTTTTTGTTGCCATTTTAAATACTAAATTCAGACCTGTTTTGCAGTGCATGTCTTGCTTCTTCTTGTGAGTTTATCCTCTTTTTTGACCTAAAAATCCTTTTTTCTTTCCAATATGTGCTTTTAATCTACAGGGTTTTTTTGTTGGCATGCAATTCTTTCTTTTTAAATCATTAAACAAGACACTAAGGCTGATTTTCATATTAGGCCCACTTAGACTTCCGTGTTTGTGGATTTAACACATTTTGTTCTCCAAGTGTTTTAGAGGTGCACATAATGGCAGACCAAAACCAGCACCCCATTTGCTGGCTATCTAGCAATCCACAGTGCATTTAATCAATTGATTGTAACATTGTTATCATCATGAAGCTACTCGCAGTTTTGAGTGTGAATTTAGATGCAGTTTGAGCTACCAAAATACAAGAATATGTTGTGATTTTACTTTTCTGCTTTTGCTTACTTTGCTTTGCTGCCTTGTAAAGGTATATGGGGAGAGGGGATAGAAATAACATCAACCTTTTCTGTTATATCCACGTTTTTCACTGTAATGGTGCTGATTGTGTGTTCATGGTGCTGATTGTGTTTCTACATACTTCTGCTATTCCAGCTTAAACTGATCAGAATCCTTTCAGAATATGCTGCAAATCCTCATATTATGAAGTAATCAGATATCAGCGTAGGATGTGTTACATATTATGAATTTTTTATTTTGAAGTAAGGATTTGTTGCTGAAAAGGACAGATGAAAGTTAGAAGATTGAGTCCTATTAGAATAAATATTGTTAGTGTAGTAAGGCATGTGTAATATTGTGGATTCTTTGTATGTTTTGCTCCCCAGTCAAATCAGATCAATTGTATAAAACCTGTGAAATGGCAAAATAAACTTAAAATAATCCATTTTAAATCAACAATAAAATTGTTAGTGTTGTTTATTTTCTCTGAAAACTTACTGCTACATTTTCATCTAGCAGTAATGAAAACAGTTACATGTGCCCAGTTGTTGTGGTGTGTTGTGCTCTTTGCTTGACAACAGGAACAAACTGCATCTTTTTAACTGTACTTCAGGAAGTATTTCTTCACTTTGCACTGCCAAGATAGTAACACCCACAACCTACGGCTCATTTCTGTCTGTCTGTCTGTACACTTCACTCAGTTGTTTCAGCACATCTGTCTGTGGGACTAAATGATTGAGTTGGGGAAATGATCAGGAATTAAAATAATTCAGTACTTAAACTTTTTTTTGGTCTTCCTCCCAAATCAGTACTCCAGTGGGACAACTGAGAGATAGCATGAAGGGAGGGAAAAGAGGGGAGGATACAGCAGGTGTTCCATAAAATGTCTTCAAAGTATGATGTTGCCTCTATTAAAATACTTTTCTTTTTCAGGAAAACTTCATGGAAGTAATTAGAAATCAGGAATTTCTGTTGTTGCCAGCCACTGAAATTGCTAAACTTTTAGCAAGTGATGACATGAATATTCCTAATGAAGAAACTATACTGAATGCACTACTTACGTGGGTTCGACATGATTTGGAACAGAGAAGGAAAGATCTCAGTAAACTCCTGGCTTACATTAGACTGCCTCTGCTTGCTCCACAAGTAAATTGTTCAGTTCCTCTCTAGTTTGTACCATGGTTACAGTGGGCATAATGTCTACAGTATAATTATATTGATAGTGACAAATCATAAAATTTATAGTGATCTGGATTTTTAGAGCTGTATGTAAGAACTTAGCATGTTATATGGGCATGATAGTTTGTGCCTCTGTAAACTGCAGCATATTCTGATCCTAGGACACAAGAAGGGGGGAAGCTTCTAGAAAAAGTTGTTTTTCTTGCCTATAAAAATGCTTATCAAGGATATCTTAGTCACTAGAAGCTGTGTCCTTTATAAATTTCTTCTATATGAAACTTGCACGGTTTATTTGGCTCATTACATTTCATTCATGTAGAAATAGCCAGGAAATGCAATTTGAATTAATTGTTTGGAGTGATTTTAATTCTATTAACTCTTGATATGCCATTACTGCATACTTCTTGTTCTTCCCAGTCAATAATTTTTCTCCTTCTTGGAGAAGATTAACAGAAAATGTTGAGGAAGCTTTGGGCTCAATTTGTTTAAATAGTTGGGAATTACAGTTTCCCTAGTCCCATAGCAATGACTGCTCTTGTTAGTCTCATACTGATTCCCTCAAAGGCAGGGAGGCCCTGCAGAGAGACCTCCACAGATTAGAGGACTGAGCAATCACCAACTGTACAAAGTTTAACAAGGATAAGTGCCAGGCTCTGCAAATGGCATAGGGCAACCCTGGATGTACAGACAAACTGGGGAATGAGATGCTGGAAAGCAGTGACGTGGAAAGGGATCTGGGGGTCCTGGTCAACAGAAAGTTGAATGTGGATCAGCAGTGCCCTAGCAGCCAGGAGGGACAGCCCTGTCCTGAGGGCATCAGGCACAGCATCGCCAGCCAGGCAAGGGAGGGGATTGTCCTGCTGTGCTCTGCACTGGGTCAGCCTCATCTTGAATATTGGGTGCAGTTTTGGGCACCACAATGTTAGAAGGATCTAAAGCTGTTAGAGAGTGTCCAAAGGAGGGCAGCAAAGATGGTGAAGGGCCTTGAGAGGAAGCCCTCAAGTATAAGGAGTGGCTGAAGTCACTTGAAGTGTTCAGCCTGGAGAAGAGGACACTGAGGGGACACCTCGTTGCAGTTACAACTGAGGCAAAGAAGAGAGGCAGACGCTGATCTCTTCACTGTGGTGCCCAGAGACAGGACCTGAGCATGAAGTTTTATCAGTGCAAATTTAGGCTGCATATCAGGAACAGGTTCTTCACCCAGAGGGTGGCTGGGCACTGGAGCAGGCTCCCCGGAGAAGTGGTCACAGCACCAACCCTGACAGAGTTCAAGAAGTGTTTGGACAATGCTCTCAAGCACATGGTGGTTCATGGGGATGTCGTGTGGGGTGCTGGGAGTTGGACTTGAGATGATCCTTGTGGGTTCCTTCCAACTCTTATTTTGTGATTCTGTGATTCACTTCCCGATAGCAAGTTTGTAAACTAGGTTTGATTCTTTTCATTTGTTTTTTTCCTTTCTTATCTTTCCTTGCTGGACCTTCTTTAGTAATATTTAGTATTTACTATATAGTCAAAGGATTTTGCTTTATGATTTTCTGTTTGTTGAGTGATAATTCTCTCTTAAATGAAGAAGATAGGATTTTTATGGAACCTGAATAATAAGTAAAATTCATTAACACAATAAAAATTGAGTTCAGTTAATTCATAGTGATAAATCACATGCACTACATTCTGTGTATTACTTCTAATCTGATGTCCTGTTGCTGGATAGTAACATTCTCTACCAAGCATTTTAGTATTTATTTTCATACTGATTATTATATATTCAAAAGCAGGATGTTCTCAGTTGTGGCCTTGACTTTGTCATTCATTTTTTCTAGAAACGTAATTCAGAGTAAGGCAATTGACAAGGAGAAAATCATTCTTTTGTTGAACATTTAATTAATTGATAACTGAGTAACCCCTGCTGTATTCCTTTTACTTAATTGGCTGTAATTGAAATGTCTTTAGAAACTGAAAGTACAGAATTTATCCCAGAAATATCTACTGTAATCAAATTTTGAACACTCAGTAACTGATTAGGAAAATAGCAAGATGAAATACAGAAGCAAAATTATATTTTACTTTTTATTTTATCTTTAATTTTTCATCTCATCTCCAAATATATACTTATATTTCTAAAGCAATATTTTTATGTTATCTTTTTATTTATTACTTTCTTTAACACATTAAAGTGTTAGAGCTTTGTTTTTAATATGGAAACATTTAGTAGATGAGTAAACTTATTTTAAGTGCCCAAAACAGTCTTAATGTTTTCAGAATCAAGTTTTTCTTCATGATCATGTGACATTAGGCTATCTGACAGCAAATATAACATAATTAAAAGCTTTTTAGTTTTATGGTTGATAAGTTAAAGGTATTGGAAAGAAATTAAATTAGAAAATTGAACAACTTGCTGAAACCAAAACATTGCAAGCAGAGACACTTTAAAAAAATCTTCAGGAAATACTGTTAAACTGTAACACTGGAGGCAAAAAAATTATAAGTAATTTTTTGTTTTATTGATTGGTTTTATGCATTCTTTGTAGACATCTCTCATTAGTGCAAGCAGTGTCCTAAATATTTGTACATTTCTTTTTCCTAAAGATGAATATTTGTCTGCCTTTTAAGCTCTAATATGGCAAATATTACATCTCTGATAAATAATGAAAGAGATGATTTAGAAATTTCTGAATTACAAGATGGCTCAGATTCCTTTTAGAGAGAAGTTCTTAGTAAAGAAGTGTCTGCACTGCCTTTCTCGTTACCAGATTTACAGTTACTGTGATTTCATGCTAACATGTCATTTGTAAATGCTGTTAAATGCTGAAAGCATTTCAGTACAAGGACCTATGTAAATAATAAAGCTTGGAAAAAAAAATGTGCTCTTAGTAAGCCCATTTTAAGTTCTTTGAGTGAGGAAAAGTTATAGTAGTTTTAGTTTCAAGAGGCTGCACACTAGATTGCATTTCTTTTTAAATGAAAGAAAGTTGCTTTCAGAGACTGTGACTCTGTACTGCGAGGAATTCTTTATAGGTTGAGTGGGTTAGAAACTGTAGAAAATGTAGGTTGCATCTTGTTGTTGCAGAACTCACATTCACACATTGTGCTGCTTTAAATACTATATGCTGCTTGTCCATCAGAAAAATATATTGAAAGTCTGAATTTGTCATGTTGTGTACGAGCCTTACTTTTCATGCATGCAGCTCTGAGTGTCTGATTTAGGACAACAGGAATTAATTTATTTGTTTTTTATATATTTTTAAACCATGTGCAATTCTATAGCATTGCACACTGGCAGTCAGCTTTTAGCTTATTATTTTATAAGCACAAAGTGTCCCTGTGAAGTGATACAAGCATTCCTTTGGGTCAAAAGAAGAAACAGTGGAAGGTATGAAAGTAAAGAATGAGATGAAGTTCCCTCTACTATTTACATGAAAACACTTCATTTGCTATTTTAAATAGTGAGAACTTTAGCCACTTAGAGAAATGCTGCAGAAATCTCAGTTTTCTGAAAATCACTGATGGAGGGCTTTGAAAAGGTTTTTTATTCTCTCTGTGATGGTTAGTTATGTTTTCTGTCAAATTTTGTGTTATTTTGCCTGATGCTGAGGTGTTCAGGTTCAGCCATCTGTACTTACTTGTATCCCTTCTGGAAACATGGTTATCATATTTGCCACTTCGCAGCCCTAAGGCAGCTTTTTTATATAAAACCATATTGTGCACATCTGTTTCACAGCAAGTCCCTTTAGTACTTATGATGACTGATGTCACAGCAGTTTTGTACCTGTTAGTGGTTGGCTGTCAACAGCTCAATAAAGACATCTCATTCTGTTTTGTGGACTTGCATGTCTAATATTCTAATAAAGTGTTTGGATTTTGACTTTTCAGAGGCATTTGCATTTTTTTCTCTCTCTTTTTCTGACATATGTCCAAATCCCAGTGGGGCACTTAATTTATTTCTCTGTTATTCCTGCCATGTTGTGCAGCTCAGAAAAATGCCAGTTTCCCGACTTCTAATAATTACAATGTGACTCTCAACATAATAATTTTTTTCCTGCAGTTTGATAAATATGGAGTATAAACCACTCCAGAATCTTGGAACTTAAAAACTTCTGTTGAATTTTATTAATATTTAATATTGAAAAGTTGCCAAATTTGCTTGCAAGCTTGATATAAAAATTTTAACAAAGGCTTTTATGAAGTGATACTCTGTGATCTTGGTCACTGTCAGGGTGAGGAACAAAATATATATTAAAATATTCAGCGTGTGCTGAAAGGGCTTTTACAGACCTCTGCACTGGATGCATTTGGGAATAAAAGCATAAGGTTGAACTGACTTACTTACCCAGAACCTGTTTTCATTTTCTTGAACATTCCTGCACAGCACTGGAACTTAAGGAGATTATGTTTCCTTCCTTTGGACCATTAAGCTTAAATCATCCATTAAGATCAGATGGCCTTCCTCTTTAAATATTTATTCATTCATTTATTTATTTGATGGTTTTGCTCAAAATGTGAATGTTCTGTTTATTAGAAGTTTATTTTTACCCTAGCCTTTTTTTTATATGACCATTTTGAAAATACAGAGATTTTAAATCAGGCAGTGAAAGTGTTTGTATAAAATACTCTCTTGGTAATCATGGTTTTATTTTTCTGTGGTTTATAGCAATACAGCTTGTTTGATTTGCTTTGTTTTTCACAGTTTTTGGCAGACATGGAGAACAACGCACTCTTTAGGGATGACATTGAATGTCAAAAACTCATTATGGAAGCAATGAAGTACCATCTGTTGCCAGAGAGACGACCTATGTTGCAAAGCCCTCGCACCAAACCTAGAAAATCTACAGTGGGCGTTTTGTTTGCAGTTGGAGGAATGGATGCAACAAAAGGTATTGGCTTATGTAATGTTTAGCTGATGAGCTGTTATGGTTCTTTTTAAAAGAAATGTTTGGTAGATTTTTTTTTACAGCCTGTTAAATCTAACATTCAAGGATTCTGCAGTACAGAACATGAAACATCTAAAGTGTATACTGTTTATTAGGTTATAAAGGCCTATATGTCTTTGAGACTGCTGTAAATATTCTGGAATCTAGAGTTCTGATTTGAAATTACCATAGGAATAGCTGATTACTGAGTAGTGAAGTGTTTAATTGAATACAAACTGATCTTTATTTACTTGAGGGGACAGTAATTTGGAAAAGGAAGAAAAGGTCTGAAAGGCCACAAAGGTGACCTACACATGCTTAAAAAAAAAAAAGCCAAAACAACAAAAATATTTTGACCAATTGTTAAATAGTTCTGTCACAACTACTTGGATTATCTTTTTCATAGAAAATTCCATACTTTTTAATGGTAATTGGAAGGAATCTGGTACGTTAGAAAATTTACAGCAGAGAAAGTATTTTCTTTATTTTGTTGTTTTAAAGCTGTTTGCACATACCATCAGCTTTTTTGTCTAATATTACAGAACAGTTGATTTCAATATATAATTGCATTCCACATGGCTAGTTTATATTCCTAATATTTCTATTTCTAAAGGCTTGATTCTGCAAAGCAGTTACAAAACCTCATTTTTGTCTTGAAAAGCACCAAGAAAGTTATCCTTTGTAATGATGCAGGTAATTGCTGAGGAAGTCAAAAAAGACTATTTGTCTACACAGACTTAAGAATATGCTGCAGAATATCATGATGTCTTGCGGGAATCAGCATATTGCTAAAATAAAAACTATCCTAATGCTTCAGAACTTTTTGTTTTTCCATATGCAACTTGCATATATTGTCATCAGGAGCCACAAGCATTGAAAAATACGAACTTCGTACCAACACATGGACTCCAGTTGCAAACATGAATGGACGAAGATTACAGTTTGGAGTTGCAGTCTTAGATGATAAATTGTTTGTTGTTGGTGGCAGAGATGGATTGAAAACATTGAATACTGTGGAGTGCTACAACCCTAGATCAAAAACTTGGAGTGTAATGCCACCGATGTCCACTCATCGTCATGGTCTTGGTAAGTACAGTTCTGTAAAGCCTGACTGCATATTTTTTAAAGGTTACCTTGTTAGGATTGGTCAAAAAAACATTCAGAAATGAAGTTTAGGGGAGGGGGTAGAAATTTTGTTTAGATGCCAACTGCTTATTCAATGTCCTTTCTTCTTCAGATTGTATTAAAGATTGTATTTGGTAGCATCAGCTACCAAAATGAATTTTTTTTTCTTTTCAGTTTTGTGGTGCACACTGGACTGTCACTAAGAAATTCTGATCTTTATTCCTCTTAATTGTCTGATCTTTATTCCCCTTAATTGTTTTCATATCTGTATTTTAGGAGTAGCTGTGTTGGAAGGTCCCATGTATGCTGTAGGAGGACATGATGGCTGGAGCTACCTGAATACAGTGGAAAGATGGGATCCACAGGCTCGCCAGTGGAACTTTGTAGCTAGCATGTCAACTCCCAGGAGCACCGTTGGTGTAGCAATATTAAATGGAAAGTATGTGAAGGAATTTCTGTTTTTAAATTTAAAATTTCATTATTTTAATGTAATTAAAAGACCATCTTAAATTACTATTAATAATTTCTCTTGATAGATACCAGTTAGTAGCATTAAGAACCAAGTTTTTTCGTTCACAGAAGAGATACTGTGCTGGGTCAAGCAAGCCTCTCCACAGCCTTACAGCTGTATGCCAAGTGTACTAGGGCCCTCATCATCCTAGTGACAGTCAGCTGGACTTGCTTCCGTATGGCAAGAGCTTTCTTATACCAGGAACCTGCTGCATTAGAGTATGAAATCTGGCAGAAAATAATCCCCCCTGCATTCCAGCTGCATCCCCAGAGATCACAGGGGCTGGGTGCAGCTGGACCTAATTTCTGTTTATAAGCAGTTCAGTGCTGTAAGTCTGGTTGCATTCAATACTTTAACAATCACAGATCCACAAACAGTGGTTTTTTGAAGTTACAGAA
This sequence comes from Onychostruthus taczanowskii, assembly GCF_017590055.1. Classification (NCBI taxonomy): domain Eukaryota; kingdom Metazoa; phylum Chordata; class Aves; order Passeriformes; family Passeridae; genus Onychostruthus; species Onychostruthus taczanowskii. The sequence goes on along the minus strand of NW_024499239.1, from coordinate 7,959,353 downwards.
ATGCAGATTTGGAGCTGCTGATTATGAATGCACTTACTGCATCAGCACTAAATATACTAAGGCTACTCAGTGATTAAACCAAGCTAAGTTAGCAATTCAAGCTAAATTAACAAATTCAGTCTCTTGCTTCACCCTTAATTAAGCTGAGTTTCACCTGCGTATGCACATACGCAGTTGGAGATGGAATTCTTACTAAAGAAGTGCCCCTGCTTTGGGAGTGGAGAGAGGTGCAAGCCATATTTTGCCAGGGTGACACAGCAGACAAAAGCTACTGATTTACTGAGTAGTATTGTGTTTGTGGCAGAATATTTACACTCTATTGTCCACAAATTTTCACTTCCTGTTTATGCACTATCTGTTCATCTTCTTTGAGCTACTTGAATGCTGCCAGGTAAAAAAGTTTTTTCACACTTTTTTTTATTTTGGAAGCCTAGTCACTGGTAAATTAGTACTGCTGAAAGGCACCTACAAAATGTTCTCTAAGATCTGGAATAAGTCCAAGAATGAGTGGAAATGCTCACTGCCTACAGGAAGGAGGGATGAACTTGAACGACCAGCAAGCAAAGTGCCTTGGCTGCCTTGCAACTGCAGTCTCAGATACCTAAGCTGGGTCTTAAGCTTGCTGTATATTCATCAGTGGGTCCCAGATGTGATGAAAAGCACCAGAATTAGAGCCTCACATTTCCCTATTATTATAGAACATTGCCTAGACTCTTAATGGAGGCAACAACAAAAGATCACTACAGCTGACCTTTTTAAAACATGTGCAGCATTTCAGATGCAGGAGCAGTAATTTGTGCACTTTCCTGTATGTCTGTCTGTAATTTGGTAAGTTTCAGTGATTGGATCAAAATCTTCATATAGTGAAGTTAATATGGCTTTCTCCATGTCCAGAATGTGAAATCACTGCATAAATGATCAAAACTCCATGTTTTGAGGGAAAGTAAAGTTGGGAGCTTCGTAAATGTTATGTTGCATAAAGGATTGATTTTTTTAATGAACTTTATGGAAATACAACAGAGTTTTACAGAAACCTTCAATATATTCCTTACCTTAAACAAGCTGTATTACTAAACAAAGAAACTTCCGTGGATTTTTTTTAGCTTATTAAAATTGTTACTGAGAAGGACTAGATCAACCATATTTACAAGATGTTTGTATTTAAGTTCCTTGGTCAGTATATTTAAAAAACCAAACACTAATATTACCCAAACTGAGGACATCTTGAATAGTGCTTCATGGGAACCATTGTAAATTCACACTATCATTATCTACAGTTTCTAATGTATGTGTGATTATTTAGCCTTTCTTAGGCTCTGAAATCATTTGAGGTGATTTCTCATTGGATTTTACTTCTGATGCATTGCTTCCTTTTTAGAATGGCTTCTGTGTTCCTACTTTTCCAAATAATAGTGCTGGACATGTCTGCTGCTATACCTAGATTGCTCATGAATTCTGTTCATATCCTCTTTGTGAAGTTTGATTATTTGATTAGTTTTAAAGGTTCATCTGTGACTGAGTCCTCCTAAACCCAATTTTTTTCCCATTCATTTCAGTCAGCCCTTGCAAATAACTGAAATCCTTTGTACCAAATGCTAGAAACCTTTTTCTTAGGACTAAGCAAATTGGGCCACCTAGTGGGTGTGAGGGATTTAAGGCAGTGCTGTCAGTCATGAACTAAAACCCTGGTCCAGAAAAGCACTTGAATGCCTAAGATGAGGCAGAGATGGTGCATGCACAGATCCACTACTGAATTTGTCCTTCTGACCCTGCAAGTCACATATGTAATTTTGACATTGTTAGCTATAGGCATAGGTTGGAATATAAATGCTGTGTAAGATATTCCATTTTCTGTAAATTGTTGTTTTTATGCATTGATTGTTACAATAGGAAAATATTGGAGCAAAATCTTGCCTGAGTTTTCACAACAGAGCAGTCTACTGAAAGTTGAAAGTCTTCTGAACTTCCCTATTTAACAAACTTGTAATCCTTCATGTTTCATTAGAAACTGTCTTCTTCAGACAGCATTTATTTTCTTCTTTTTTTTTTTTGTTTTACTTTGTAGGCTTTATGCAGTTGGTGGTCGAGATGGAAGTTCTTGTCTTAAGTCAGTAGAATGTTTTGATCCTCATACAAACAAATGGACTCTCTGTGCTCAGATGTCAAAAAGAAGAGGTGGTGTAGGTGTAACCACCTGGAACGGGTTCTTGTATGCAATAGGTGGCCACGATGCTCCAGCATCCAACTTAACATCCAGGCTGTCAGACTGCGTGGAAAGGTAATGTCCTGACGGAGGATTAATAATAATTATAATTATTATAATCCTGCCATGGGATTCTCATAGTGCTGGTCTATCGGGTGATTTATGGAAAGAGCTGCAAGTAGAAACCCAGTAAAATAGGTGCTATTTTTAGCATGAACAGAGGAAACTTACATATAAAAATATGCTGTGTAGGCATACTATGATTCAAAATGTTACCAGGACAGGGTATTTAAAGCAAATTCTTCTTAATGCAATTCATCTAGATTATTTTAACAGTCTCATTGAATGAATTATGTTTGATAACTGAAACAACGTGGAATTGAATGCTTTTAAAAATGAAGCAGATCTTCTTTCACACAAGAATTCTGAATTTATTCATATAACAACTTTCAAATTAATTAACAGTAAGGTTTTGTGGATCTTTATATATCTAATTCTTTTTTGTACCCCCTAATGGCACTGGGAAATTGGCATGTAATTCAGACATTCCTAGGTTGGTATATCTTTCTGTAAAGTGATTAATGAATGACTGTATCACAAATTGCAGAAATACACGTGATACATAAAATAATTTTGAAAGATAGTACATACTTCATAATTCACTGTATTAAATCTTCACTGGCATTTTAGGTATTTCTGAACTATGCTTTAATTCTCTCCCTGCTCTCCCACCACCAGCTGTAAAACTTTACTTCTTTCCTGTTACCTCCCAACACTTAGAGTAAGTCCTCATTGCCCATATTCTTCTTTTACTGAATTTATTCATGCCAGGAATATAGTCTACCCTTTACCCCCAAAAAACCCCAAACAAACAAAAAACCACAAACCAAACCAAAACAACAACAACAACAAAACCCCACACCACAAAAAGTCACCACAAGAGAGCTGTAGTTTTCAAACTTTTGGAGTCCTAGTAGACCTGAAAACACAGCGTGGCCCATAGCCCTTAACATGTGGACGTTGCATTGAAAAGACCGCAGAAAGGTTTGCAGATAGGAAGTTACTTCTCAACAAATACCAAATTTTTAGGGCTATACAGATAATCAGAAACCCAAGAGAAGCGGTGTCTGTGTATTTTTCTACGTCAGTATTTTCTGAAACCAAGTTACAGAACTCATGACTTTAATAAATAGGAATCATCTTCTAATGCATTTTGTCCTTGCTCTTTAAGTGAGTTGAAATTGAAGACCATCAAATTCATGGAACTAGTTCCTTAAAAAAATTAAAGAATTAAGAAATATTAATTTTAAAAATCAGGCTTTTATAACCACACTAAACTTCTAAATTATATTTTGCAACAGAAGTTGCTATTTCCAGATAAATACAATTGCTTATAAATTACAAAATAATTGGAAAAGTAATTTCTACATTTAGCTTACTAATCACCCTCTTCTATTTGCATGTGTGTTTCAAGTAGTGTTTTCGTGTTACAGTTATGCTTGCATGCATTTGTGTAATACTTTGCTATAGGACAGCAAATAAAATTGTTAGAGCTCTTTGTATCTATGCTCTTCATTCAAAAAAATTAAGACTACTGTCTTTCAACTTGTTTTTAGCAAGTATGATCTTAACCAAATAATTATTTTCTTTGTACAGTTTCTTACAGCCCTTCAGAGCTCTGTAATTACATTAGTTCTGCTGAAAGCATCTGCGCTCTTAAAAAAAGATTGTCTCTTTTAGTCAGATTAAAATATATTCCTTGCCATAAGCATAGCATGGAGTCTCCTATGTAATTCTCAATTTTACTTGTAAAGAATGTTGATAATGTTCTAGAGTCACACAATTTTTTTCATTAAACCGTCGGCTGTTTATTGTGCTGATACTTCTGATTTCAAAAGTGTTGTAAATTGTCTTAAGGATTTTGCATTTCCCATACAATTTTCTCAAACCACTTTTGGGGGTCATATTTTTGAAATTGATAATCTTAGTACCAAACCAAATTTTGCCAGCCTGTGCTTTGACATACTTAAAGCAAGAACTTGCTCTGCTGCAGTGTAGCAGCAGAACTGTTTGTGGCATGGTATGTTTAGACATACAAAATGTATTAAGAGCAGCTGTTGATGGCTGTATGACTATCTGGAAAGCATCACAAAGTAGATATCTGGCTAATGGTGACTTGTGTTACCAGATGATTAAAGAAACAGTTTCAAAGGGAGACAAATTGAGGGGGGAGAGTCCTTTGAAATGACACCCAGATCTGTGCTGTCCTGTTTTCTACTACCTTGGTAGCATCAACTCCAGTACATTTGTTGTTGAATTTTGGTAACAGTTTTAGAGCATAACACAAATTATCTTTCAGGTATGATCCCAAAACAGACATGTGGACTGCTGTGGCCTCCATGAGCATTAGCAGAGATGCAGTGGGAGTGTGTCTTCTTGGTGACAAGTTGTACGCTGTTGGAGGATATGATGGGCAAACATATCTTAATACCGTGGAGTCTTATGATCCCCAGACAAATGAATGGACACAGGTATAGTTCCTGATCAGACCATACACTACTATTAATATTGTTATTTCAAATGTGCCTCCTTTTGCAAGTAGAATTCAAATATTCCTTCTCTAAAAAGGAGTTTCTTACTAGTCTGTTGTGAGTCTCTTTTTTTCCTTTGTGTACCATTTTGAGATGACTTCTCTTGAACAGACAGTTGTTAATTTCCAATAAACTGCCCTCCTTTCTTTTTCAAGAGTATAGCTATTTTCTTTGACAATTTCAGCTACTTTTAATAAAATGTATTGCCACATTCCCCAAACTGTCATAAAGGATTCTGTTTACATGGCTTCCTGTTCTGAAGATAAATGATAAATGTAAATTATTTTTAGCTCTAATGTGTCTTTCAACATTTATTTCGTCAAGGTTTTGGTCATTTTTTCACAAATATTCCCTTCCTGAGGTGAATGCTATGTGGAGTGCATGCAGGTTCCAGAAAGCCTTTACCCATTTTTCTTTTTGCAGTTTTAAAATGAAAATAATTCTACAGTTCATGCCCAGAAACTATTACTGTCAGTTCAGAGCTTGGTTACTTTTGTACAGCTCCAGAAATGTGTCTCTCTTTGGGAAGAGCACACACAAGGACATCTGAGCTGACTGTCCTTTGGTATCTAATGCCATTTGAGATACCCTAAAGCGTCTACATCCACAAAAGGTTGGCAGATGCAGCACAGACTCTATGGGACACCAAGGCCCTCCTGCAGTCCAGTTGCAGACCAGGATGAATGTCCAAGCTCATCTGTAGTAGCACCACACACCAGTATTTAGGCTACTGAATTCTGAGCCACCTGAATATGTTCTTCTGGTAATAGCCCCAAATTCTTAATTTAAAAAGAGAACTAAACTGCTGTTTATAAAAATCACTGGAACACAAAAAAAACTCAGATGTCCATTTCCCTCCATTTCATACTGCTGCAAGCTCCTAAAACACAAATCATCAAGGAGGATCATAAGAGCTTGGGGCATTCCCTGGTATGCCAGCCCATGGCATTGTTAGTCCTGCTAAATTAAAAAAAAGGTGTATCAGAGGACAAAAACTGCTTCTCACCAGAGGAGAGAAACTGTGCTTGTCACCATTGCATCTAAATGAATCTCACATGTCTAGGTGGTGACCATCTGTATGCACCTCTGTATCCTTAGCCTTGACCCTCTATGGCTCACTGACTGCCACAATCCCAGTATATAGGATAGCTTCAAACTTTTCCCAGGGGAATTAGGAAATACTTGTGTACCTTCCTTCTCTTGTTATGTCAGCAGTCTGCCACCTCTTCATCTTCACACAACTCAGGAGAAGGCAGTGGAATTTTCTCAGGTGAAAATTCTGTCTGTGTCAGAGCCACAGACAGCTCTATAAAAGTCTATTACTCCTGGGAAAAAAAGAAATAGGGGAGTTGGCATAAACAGCTTTTTTTGTCTTCAGGATAGTCTCTGTACTACTTGGTGTGCTATTCACATACATTGCATTACTATGAAAGTTAAAAGGGGAAGGAAAAGGGAATGTTAGAAACTACTGGCCTCCGTTCAAGTCCAGCAGAATCTCAGCAGAAGTTCTTGCCAGAAGTAAATTCTGGGTCTTGCCAGAAGTAAATTCTGTTTGCAATTAAAGAATAAAGACTGGTAAATTTATTCTGATTTCAAGAACTCTTAACAGGATTTTATCAAATAATCAAGTAAAAAGGAGAGGTTGCCCCCTATAATTTTAGGCATTTTCTGTTTCTGAGAAATGCATTATTTTACCACCCTTTACTCAATTGTCTGACTGTCTAGCTCAGGTATCCAGTTTGTACTATAACAAAGGTTTCTTTTTCCTGCAATACTGAATAATTGAAATTATCAATAAGAATTGCTTGACATCATTGGGACTTGCTATTGTTTTCAGAGTGCTTCACTCTTATACAAAATATCTTTACCTTTTCTTTGTGTTTGTATCCAATTTTGGACTAATTTCTAAGTCATGTTAACAGAGCATGGGTGATACTGTCATTCTGCTGCAGCCGTATAATTAGGGGAGAAATTACGTAAAACTGACTGCATTTATCTCACAGATAATTTGTTTGTTTGTTTACAGGTTGCACCACTGTGCTTAGGAAGAGCTGGAGCATGTGTTGTGACTGTAAAACTCTGAATTACTTTCTCTGGGAAGGTGACATTCTCCTGTGTAGACTCAGAGGATTACTTTTTCCTCAAGCAAACTACAAATGCACCAATCAACACCAAGTGCAGGATATCTACCACAGCAAAGTGTTTGGTCTGAAGCTGACATGATGTTCTTATGGACCAATATTAAGCACTTTTTTAAAACTTTTGTTATGCATATGTTACAAAATTCTACTTGTAAGAAAGTCAACTGCAACCAGCCAGTTGGCCGTAGAGGACTTCTGTTTAGGAAGTGCTAAGAAAATGAGTGAACTCACTATCATAATCAAATGTTATGGTTCCGGGGCCTTGATTTCCCTAAATGCAGAGCAATGATGCTATAAATGGATATACTTTGATATAGCTGGGTCTATCTCTGGATGAAACGAGTTATAGGATTGGACCCCATAGATTTAATTTGCCTGTAATAAATGCAAATAGGTATCTGAGTAACTACAAGGCAGGCTAGCAAACCAATGCAAACTGTTGTAAATGGCAGGTGTAATGTCTGCCTTGGAAATGAAGTTGTGTATTTGGTGAATCTTTTGCACTTTTTAGCATCATTCCTAGTTTAGCAAACTTTTTATTTAACCAAAGCCTTATTTTAAATATTGTCTTATGCTAACAGAAACCTGCTATTTAATAATTTCTGACAGGTATTTTTGACATCCAGTGTACTTTTTGGATTTTCAAAGTTGTTATGCAAGATGTGGAACATCATACCTTTTTCTCTGCTTTGGTTCTTGTATTTACTTTGCTGTTTGTGTGCATTATTGGAAGAATTCTAAAGTGTGATTAACAATTAACCAATTTACGTTTTATATTTGCACTTTGGAATTTTTGAAGCATTCCATTACATCTAGACTAATTACATTTTTAAATGAGGCTTTGCACTACTATGAGAAGTATAATTTTATAAGATGAAGAAATTGTCTGTCTTTCCTGTAAGGTTATTTAAAAATGTAAAGGGCCCAGTCCTGCCAGATGCTCAGCTGCCACCATTTAAGCATGTTCAGCATCTTACAGGACAGTGAAGTGCTCCTCGCAGGGCTGTATCAAATTAGTTACCTTATTTAACAGTTACCTAATTTTTTAAGATACTTCATAATTTGCCTTTCTCGAGCCCTCTGCTGTTACACCGAATTGCTTTGGATGGTCTAAATGTTCTCGGGAGAAGTCTTTTTGTATTTGCTTTTACGTGCCTTGTCCCTTATGTTCCCCGAACAGCACCGCGCCTGAAAAACGGGAAGATGTGAACTCAACGAATGTTTTGGGTTTTTTTTTTTTTTTTTTTTTAAGTTTGAAGTGCCCGATACCCAAAGTCCTTTGTACATTTGTAATTTTAAACATGTGTTTTAACGCTCTCGGCGAACTATTTATTGTTTTAAAAGAAATCGGTGACACTTTGTGATGAAGCTTTGCAGTTGGAATACAGCTGATCTCAAGAGGCTTTGCTGGCGGGTTGTGTGCCTTTATTCCCTGGCTTAGAAGCCCGTTCTGCATGCCTGCGGTCTAAAACCCTCCTTGTCCTCTGAGAAGCGCCCGCAGCCCGCTCTGGGGGCCGCGGCCTCACGCAGAGCTCCTCCCGCGGGGGGCCGGGGCCGAGGCCGGGGCCGGGGCCGGCCCGCTCCGTCTCCGCGGTAACCGCGGCGCCGTGGGCGGGCGGCGCATGCGCCCAGGGTGGGGTGGGGCGGGCGGGGGGCGCGGGTCCCGCCCCGCGGAGCGAGCGGGCCGTGGCGCTTGCGGCCTGTGCGGGGAGGGAGGCGCGGCGGGAAGGGCCGCTAGCGAGCGGCAGGCGGCCTGGTGTGCTTGCCTGCACTCCCGCGTTTGTTTACTTTCGCGTGGAGAGACTTCGGGCAGAAGGGAGCTTAAAGGGCACCCAGCTGAAACACCTCTGCGAGGGGCAGGCACATCTTCCGCTAGCCCAGGGCTCCATTCCAGCCTGGCCCTGTACGTTTCCACGGATGAGGTGTCCACAACTTGTGCGGGAAACCGGTACTAGTGCCTCTCCACCCTCGCCGCAAATACGTCTTAGTAACTAATCTGAAGCTACTGTCTCAGTTTGAAGCCATTCCCCCTCGTTCTGTGGCTGCATGCCCGTGTAGTAGTCGGTCTGTCTTGTATGTTTCCTCCGGTACTAAAAGCCCACAATTAGGTCACGCCAAAGCCTTTACTTCTCCAGGCTGAGCATTCCCAATTCTCTCAGCCTTTCCTCATAGATGGAGAGGTGCTTCATCCCTCAAATCATCTTTCACACAAGCCCTCCTCCTTAAATTATTTTTCAAAATCCAACGTCATTGTCAGATGTCGTTTATGACTGCGGCATGTGGTGGTTGTGGTTTTGCTGTTTTTGTGAGCAGAACACAGATTCAGTGTGAAGAATGCCTCAGTTGACATTGACCCAAAAAGAAGGGATAAGGACCTGTGAGGAAACCTCACAGGCGTTTGGTGGACAGCAGGCGTTGGTGTTTATCTTATGACATGTAGGGATATAAGTCACGATAGCAAGCTGTGAAACCAACTTGTGGGCTTTATCTTACACCCAGGTTACAGAAAAATATCTGTGGGTGGTGTGAAAGGAAAAGGATGTTCAGAAGTTTTCTCTGTTGGAAGTCAGAATCTCTTTCTATATTGTGTTGGTTTGAGATCTTAGCTTTTAAGACCCAGCAATTCAGAGTAACAAAAAGGTTGCCTATCTCTAAAAGAGTGAATGTTGAGTCTTCAGTCTTTGCAAACTAAGGATGCTTTCTGGTCCCAGGCTTCTCCATTAAATTTAGAGAACTATTACCAATGTGGTCTTTGAACTAGAAGGGGAGAGCCTCATGCAATTTTTATTCTTGTAAATAAGAGGCAAAAATAATAGTTTATTATTAATAGAGTTGCAGTTCTCTATGTGAACACCCAGCAGCAGAAACTTCAGTTTTTTCCACTCAAATTGAAAGAATGTTTATCTGGGATTTTGGTACTTCAGTGCATTGGAATCACACAAAAGTTGGATTTGGATTGTTTGGGGGGGGGCGGGGTTTACCTCCACAGTACTCAGTTGCTAACATGCTAGGCAGCTGTAGTATTCTTATATATTATGATTTTAAGATGTATCATTTCCTACCTTTTTTTTTTTTTTCCCAGCAAGTATTCAGTCTGTATGAAAAATCTTGGTCTGGTTCTCCTGTGCAGTTTACTTGGCAGAAAACTTTAGGAAATTTTCTTGCTGTAATAGGGTAAGACTGCAACTATTCATTGCATTTTTCTATCAAAATTACTGGTAAAGAAAGGGAATTATTCTATATATTAATCTTTTTTAGAGGTGATCGTTCTGTGAAAATTTTTGATCGTCATGGTCAGAAGAGAAATGAAATCAACCTGCCGGGGTAGGTACTAAGATAGGTTTATATTTTTTTCTTTGTTGTTTTCTTTAAAAATGCTTCTCTTCTGGTGAGGTACATTAGACAGTGCGAGAAATTTGTAGGATGATATACTATCTCTGGTGAACATACCTGGCAGAGGAGACAAATTATGTAATTAAAATGTAAAAAAAAGACCTATCACACTAAGAAGAATCATAATGAGGTTGTGTGCAATATATCCTTGCATTCTTGCTACTGTTGATTTTCTAACGATTTGTTGTCATGGCTTTGCTGAAGAAAGATACTTCTTTGGTTTAGTGCTTCTGTTTACATTAGTGGCATAAATGTACACATTGGCATTGTTGCTTTAGGTCAAGGTGATACTTTTTTCAAAGCTTATCACACTTTGGTTCACATCAGAGAGTGGTATGGGAGTTTACAAACTGGATTTTTTCAGATTAAATCTAAAAACTTAGGTACTTTGGGAGATATGTTGAACTTCTGAAAAGGCAGTGAGACCATAGGAACAGGCTGGATATGGACCAGGGGAAACCTCTCTAGGGAAACAAATGGCGTGACATTGGGTCATCATATTTGTTTGCTCAGTAAATACATTTTTATTGAGCACCATTAATACCTAATGTTAGTTTCATTTGTGTACTGTTCCTCTCTCTTAGCACTTCAGCTGTTCTTAGTCCTCATGGAAGTTTTTTATTTTATTTCTAACTACCTGATGAATTTTGATTAAAATAAACCCCTTAGTCAAGGCAAAACTCCCATGGTCTTTAAGGCTGAAACCTCTAATCAAGAGTATAACTTAAATTTCCAGACTATCACTTATATAGCCCTGTGTCATTGGTAAATATGAGCCAGAATCACTTAGTTCCCCAAGAAGTCTAGAAATCCAGTCTTTGTAGTTCATGGTAGTTGCCACCTTGCACCAAACCAGGAGATGCAATTCTCATTGTCTTTACCAGACTCACATGTATTTCACTGACCATCACACCTTGCTGTTTGGGTTAGGTGTCATTCATAATATGGTCTGGCTGTGTCAGTCCCTTTTGCTTGGTAACATCTGTGGCCCAGCTCTCTGTGCAGTGTTTTGCACAATGTGTGATAAATGCACGTTCTCTCCAGAAAACTGTCCAAAGTGAGGAAAGCTGTGTGGAATCAGAGGTGTATTACCAGAAAAATATTTCCAACTCCGAATAGCTTCTAACAAACCACAGCCTTACAGAGGACTCTCAGTGTCTCTTGAAAATCAAAGTGACAGTATTTCAAGTACTAGAACATAGGTAGCGGTGTCTTTTATGACCTTCCTCTCAGTCCCTGTCATCAGTGAGGTTTGAATAAGAGTGGGGCTGCTATAGATCTAGTTTACAGATAAATCTGCAGTCTGGGTTTGCAGGGGAGGAGAAGGGGAAAGTAGGGCCTCAGTTGCATAGTACTGGCTGTTTCTGTACACTTACAAACGCATTTTAACATTCCTAGTGATTTTTTTTTCTTCAGTAACTGTGTTGCTATGGATTGGGATAAGGATGGAGATACTTTAGCAATAATCACAGACAAATCTAGCACCATATTTCTGTGGGATGCAATCACAAACAAAACAAGCCAAGTAGACAGTGGCATGAGGTAAGAATTTTTTTTTTTAACATGGGTATTTAAAGACTTGGACCACTGTGACTTTTTGATGTGGAGGCTATATTTCAAGATCATCTTTTTATTAGAGTCCTCATAATATATATACTAATTAAACGAATATGCTACAGTTCATTGCTAAATTATTTTTATATGATTTTCTGGTTTTGAAGTGTTTGTTGTGGATGGGGATTTTGGGGGTTACAGGGTGTTTGTTTATTTTTTGAATGTCAGCAGTGCCATTGTCTCTAGAGAGCTTCTCTTCAATGTTTCAACTTTGTGGTAGCAACAAGGATGGGTAAATTTTTCATGTATCTGCACTTGCTACTCTTTCTCCTAAGTCTTTCACACCAGCTAGAGGGAGCTTAAAAGTGAGGGAAGTGGTATCTGTGGTGCTAAGAATTTTTTCTCCCTTAGATTAATAAGAGGGCTAAAATGCTATTCACAAAGTAGACTAGTTTAGGATGAAAGGAGATATCTAAGGTTCAAAGCCTTACCTTTCTGAATTTGGCCACAGACTTTAGACTCTTCTGGTGTCTGCATAACCATCAAGCATGGGTTAATAGATAAGCTTGGTTTAACAATTGAACTTCTGGCTTCTTTGAGTCTATTCCACTAAACTTTTACATTCTATATAAACATTCCTCCTGTAGGAGAGAGAGTGGAAACAACTCTTTCCTATGTTTAAGATGTATGTTATACACACATTATATTGAGGGAGTGAACAGACCATATTGTACAGTTTTCATGTGTGAACAAATACTATGGGGAGAAGAGTAACCTTCCAGTATGCAAGTGGAAAAGAAAATAGAAGGTACTTAGCAAAATGGAGTCTGCAGTTAATTGCAGTTCCTTCATGATCTTTTTCTCTAATACTGGAGGTAAATTGTTTACTGGAGGCAGTCTTGGTAGAACATTATATATCAGTGTAAGTTGCTGATCCTTTTTTGTCACAGTATTATTGCTTAAGCAGAACAAGCACCAATACATAAACAGTGTGATAATGAGGCTTTTCTGATATCCTTCCCTTTTTGAAATTAGAATAGCAGCCTTATATGCAAACCAAATATACTGGAGGTCATTTCACATGTCAATATTTCAAATTTCTATTGCATGCCTAGAGTGAAACTTAAAAAGCTGGGAGGGCCTGCACTAATTAGAAAATTCTGGTTTATAGTTTTTTGTGCTTAGGAGCACAAAACATGATATGTAGTATCTGTATAGCCTTAATTATACACCAAAATAGGCCTTGCTCTGTCTGAAACTTCAAGTTAAAATAGATCTTTCTATCTTCTTTATTGCATTGACTAGAACCAGACCTACTCACTTTTGAGTTGGCTAAATGCATAGGGTTATTGAAGAACAAACAAAAAAATAATACAAAAGGCGACTGGAAAATTAGCAGTGGTTCCATCAAAGACTCTTGATGTTCACAGACCCATTTGCATCTGTACAAGTCATGTTACATTGCCTAATTAAAAATTTTTATTACTTTTACTATCTTGTGCATACTTAGATAATTCTGATATTGGTCGAGAACATTTGCTTAATTTGAAAGTTCTCCTTGGTCTGTATGACTCATAGAAATTAAAGACAAATGTAAAATTTATTTAATTTATTTTTAATGTGTGTGAACACATGAAAGGAATCTCTATCATACAAAGGAATTTTTTGCTTTGTTTTAGGGATGCAATGTCTTTCTTGTTATGGTCTCGAGTTGGAGCTTTACTTGCTGTTGGAACAACAAAAGGAAACTTACTCATATATAACCATCAGACTTCTCGCAAGATTTCTGTTCTTGGTATGGCTTGCTTTGAAACTACTCTGGCACATGTAAAAGTCAAATTTTGCTAATATACATAGTTTCCTTTCCAGTTCTCTATATGAACATGCAGGTAAAAAAATGTGCTTATACTCAACTTGCACCTTCTACTTTGGTGTACTAAAAATACTCAGGAGAGTATTTTTAGAGAATACTAAGATTTATATATATGTGTATATATATATATATATATATATATGTATACATACACACAAATACCTAAGACTGCCTTACTGCCTCCTGGGGAACTTGTGTTACCTGTCTTGCAAAGGAATTGTGTGGTTGTTCATTTGCTAAGTTACTCTTTCTTACCTGCTTAGAGTACCTCTGGGTATAAAGGCTAAGGATGTAACATGTTCCCCAGAAATGTGGTGCAAAGAAATAGAAGAACAAGGGCTGTGCTGTTTCATATAAAGTCAAAAGACTTCCATCTGAGAGCAGATTTTTATAAAAAAGGCTCTTGCTCTGACAGGTTGTTTCACATTCTGACAATCTGTGTTTGAGTGGCTGAAGGATGTATATTTCCATCACAGGTTTTGTTTTTTTTTTTTTGGGTTTTTTGTGGTTGTGTTTGATTTGTGTTGTATAGGTTTTTTCTTTTTCAGGTAAACACACTAAGAGGATTACTTGTGGCTGTTGGAGTACTGAAAACCTCCTTGCTTTAGGAGGTGAAGACAGAATGATTACTATAAGCAATCAGGAAGGGGATACTATAAGACAGGTAGTATTTATAATGGACATTTGATTTTAAGATGTACTCCTGGTTTCCAAGAAAGCTGGGACCTATGGGAGCTTGTGCCTTTTGAATCCCAGGGCTTTCAGGGACCAGGAGCTTTTTCTTTTTTCAGTATATTTTATGCTAACATGTCATTAGACCCAAACTGAGGTCATGTCTTCTCCAATGATTTTCTTGATCTTGGTACTAAATGCATTAGTAACTTTCCCTGTCTGTCCTTGTGCAAAACTATACATGGCAGAAATAACGCAATTATTTATCACCAGTATGGGCTACATTGACTGTTGATTTCTCCATCTGCCCTTCTTGCAGACCTCAATCAGCTCAGATCCCAGCAACATGCAGTTCTCAGTTATGAAGACTGATGAAAGAGTATCAACCAGGGAAAGCACAGTAAGAAGTCACTACAAAATACTGTAGTTCGAGTGGGAATAATCTAACAGGATAACTCCATGTGACCTGCTGCCTTTTCTTCTGAGGAAATGGAGCAGACTTCTGTGGAGAAAGTCTTGAATTTGAGATGTGTATTCTGCTGAGCTTGCAGTTAGACTTGTGAACCACTGGCTCATGAAGGGGAACGTCCTGAAAATCTCTTCTACTGTTGATGAAGATTCAGAATTCAGATCCATGGGATTCTTAAGGATTATTCAAATTCCTAGCTCTCATCTTTTAGTGAAAATATAGGGCTTTACTTTAAAGTTATGCTATTCTTGTCATGTTAATTTTTCTTTTCATTCATTGGCAGGTCAGTGTAGTGGTTGGCAAGAAGACTCTCTTCCTCTTTAATTTGAATGACCCTGATAACCCTATTGATCTGAAATTTCAGCAGCCTTATGGCAGTATTGTAAGCTACAAATGGTGAGCAAAATTTTCTTAATTAATTATTCTAGTATTAAGAAGCTGAGTATTTTCCAGTTAGTTCTGATAAATGCTAGAAAGAAAGTCATCTATCCCGTGCTCAGACTGGATTTTTCTTGGCTGTATTGTAGACTTTTCAGTAATTCTTTTCCAAACACAAGGTAGTCTACATTTTCTAACTGTTCTGCTTGAAGGTTCAATAGCTATAAAAGCAGTATATTCCAACAGAATCACTGTTGATATGCTCAGCTTTAAACAAAATATGTTGCTGTCTTTACAGAAGATTAAACTGATGGGTTTATGGCTTGTTTTCTGTTTGGATGAGTAACTGATGGAAGAGCTAGGGGTGGAGTTGTGTCCTTCAGCTAGTTTGTTGGTTTGCAAAGCTGTGCAAAGTTCTTGTAGCCTTCTTATTGTGCAATACCATTGGTAATGTTCCTATGAAGAAAACCTAAGCTAGAAGTTTCAGATCTGTACCAAAAAAGTAACTGTACTATTTCTGTATCTTTGAATCATTACAGTTCAATGCCTGTTCAGTCAACATGGAATTGACATCCCTTTACACTACAAATCTAAAAAACTCTGAAGCTATATGCTTCTTAGTTTATGACCATGTGTAACAAGGTGTACCTGGGCTGTTTCCCTCGCAATGATTTTTCTTGCAGTTGAGCTAATGATATATTGTTTGAATTCATCTTCATGTGCTGTAACTACTTGTGCCTTAACCTCTTCATTTCTACTTGATACTATGAAAAGTAAACAGAATATTCACAAATTTGTGTCTTTGGTACTTCCACTGTGTTTGCAGTGGCCTTAAGGACACAGTGACTGGCATTATTGTTTTGATATGGCTTTGATGGGACCACATAGGCCAGAACCTTGAAATGAAAGTTGCCATCTTCTTGTATGCTTTTTTCAATGAAGATACCAGCAATCTTTCTCCTGGCATCACTGCAGCTTGCTGAAATAAAGTGGCATTATAAAAAACAGGAGACAATGAAGATGACTTACAAGGCATCTGGGAACAGACATGTTTCTGTCCTTTAGGGACCTTTGATAGTTTTCCCTTAACCTATTTTATATTATGTGGTTCAACATGATATATATAAATTCCCATAATTTGTTTATTTTTTCTTATTTTTATTTTTTCTGTTACTGGGAGGCATTGACTGTACCACAGAAGTCTGAAAGAAAATGCTTTTTGCATATTGCATTAATAGATCTCTTTCCTAAATTGTTGCTTTTTTGTAACAGGTATGGTGATGGCTATATTATGATTGGTTTCTCACAAGGGTGTTTTGTAGTAATTTCTACACACATTCGTGAAATAGGACAAGAAGTCTTTCAAGCTCATAATCATAAGGATAATCTAAGCAGCATTGCTATATCACAGTCATTAAACAAAGCTGCATCATGTGGAGACAATTGGTAAGTGGTGGTTTTATATATAAAGAATAGAATTAATCTCTCAGGACTGGAGCTACTGGGCATTCACACTCTGCTTCCTAAGGCTTCAAGGCTCCCTGAGAAGTGAATTTAGAAA
This sequence comes from Onychostruthus taczanowskii, assembly GCF_017590055.1. Taxonomy (NCBI): domain Eukaryota; kingdom Metazoa; phylum Chordata; class Aves; order Passeriformes; family Passeridae; genus Onychostruthus; species Onychostruthus taczanowskii. Next base: position 7,942,518 of record NW_024499239.1, on the reverse strand, counting down.
AGGTAAGATTAATGGCTATATGGAACTGCTGCTCTGCCTAGACGTAGAAGAAGTTATTATTGGCAAAAATCTCTGCAACTGTAATTAATATCATTAATTGTAAACAAAAAAAGGAATAAACTTCAGTATGTATTTTTCCTTTTGATTCATTCTTTTTCTTTTATGTTGCTTGGCAACAAGAAAGTCCAAACTTCTTTACTGAGATTTATTGATTGAACATAAACATCTGCTTAACAAGAGAAAAATTAATTTAAATCTGCACTGAGTATGTTGATACCTGATATCCTCCTCTCCAGTGTTTGGTCTTACCTGCAGTCTAGACAAAAGTTGAAAAGTGTGAGCAATTAAGGAAATAAATAACTGGAATTAAATACACTGGAGTTTTTCCAAAATGTTTTGTGCATATGATAGAACAGCTCCTTTAGCTCCTTGTCTGCTAATCCCTGATTCTGTGATATCTGAATTCTTCAGTAAAAGAGGACTTGTGTCATAGGAGGAGTCAAACTGTTCTCTCTGTTCCCAGCTCTGTGTAGGACCAACTGCTGATTTATGACACTTGCACATCAAGAGTGGTACAACTGTGAACAAAACATGGTGCAACTTCAAGCACTTGAGCTATTGTACAAGATTATTTCTTTAAGGAGTGCTTTAACTTGCATTGAGTGACATGACAGCATAAGTAAACTCTCACTCTGTCCCTTTCATATCCAGCAGGATTGAAAGTGTTTTTTGCATCCACATTGTAAGCCCTGTGTGTCCATCAGTAATGTCTTTTAAAACTAAAATGCTGTAACAGATCAAAAGGGAATAACAGTCTATGTTCCCTAACCCTCATTTCTTTCAAATTGGATTTGTGCCTTTTCCTCAAATTTTCGTTCTCTGAGCAAATATTTTTGTACTGTGATACAGTGATACACTATTTACAGTGATGGATAATAATGTGTTGGTTTTTAGGAAATGGGAGACATTTTGCATTTGTGTTCTACTTTTTGCTCCATTAGGCTGTCTTGGGTTTCTTTCAGTTAATGATGACTGAGGTTTAGATTGGTGGGAATGACTGACTCTTTATTTTTGTTTTAGCATCAAAATCCATGATCTGACAGATATGAGAGAAATGTATGCCATAATAAATTTGGATGATGAAAACAAAGGTATGTTAACTTTCTCCATAGGGATAGAAAATTTTACAAATTAAGTAAACTGGAATTTTGACAGTGTCTTTGTTCATGGAGTGAAAGTACTGCTGTTGGAAAAACTGTGTAAATACAGGATTTTTCAAAAACTCCTGCTTTCCCAATTTGTATTTATTAGGTGACCTGTAGCAAAATGGGAGCATATTTTACCTATTCAAAGTATAGAGAAATACAGCTCTCAGAACATTTGATCATTTAGTGTTGTGTGTTTTTGAATCTGTTACAGTGTATTCAGATTATTACAATAATACACTTAACTGGTTTCTGCTTCTTTCCATGATTTTTTGGGTGCTTTTTTGCATGTCTTGTTCTAACATTGATATTTGATCTTTTCTTGTCCTGATGTACAGGACTTGTGCCTGTGGCTTCCAGAACTGTGTTACAAAACCATTTTCTTGAGTACTGAGTTTCCACCCTTATCTCCTCATGTCGTGTTTGTAAATGCTTCAGTTATTGTCAAGTATCTGGTTGCCTCCAGCATTTTTATTTCTGAGAACCTTCCTTTTTTATTTTTTTTTTCTTTTTAAGAAATTTAGGATATTTTCAGCACAGTTCCCGGTCTCCCTTGGAGTATTGGTATTAGTCAGTTAGAGTATAGTTTTTTGGATGGCGTTTTCAGACACTGAGGAACAAACAGCAGTTCTGTGTGTAGTACTTACTGATTTGGCATTTAGGGGAATAAGATTGAATTCTGCTCAGCTACTTCCAGTATTATGGATCACTTTGAATGTGATCCATAATACTGGATCTTGAACTGCTTGAACTGAATGTGCTCTTTTCAGTGTTGAAAAGAGGAAGAGTGTTGATCAGTTTTGTAACAGATCGGTAATCTGGCCTGGTGCAGGGTGGGTTTGCACCTAAATGGCCTTTAAAGTCCCTTCCAGCTCAAATCACTCTCTGATTTTGTGAAGTCTTCACTCTTGGGAAAATGCTATATTACTTAATTATGTGTTTGAGTTGAGTGATTCTAATTGATCTTGGAATTGTATTAATTGGTTAGCTTTGGTACATATATTCTAGGTATTAATTCCTACAATTTTCACAGTTAAGAGCAAAATAATTGCTTGTTGGTTACAGTAGTTAAAGAAAGAACTGTATTTTTTTACAACAACTTGTGAATATTTTAGGTGTAGATCAGATGGCTTGGACAGATGATGGACAGCTGTTGGCTGTATCTACACGAAGAGGATCCCTCCATGTTTTCTTGACAAAGCTTCCAATCCTTGGAGATGCTTGCAGTACACGGATTGCATACCTCACTTCTCTGCTTGAAGTCACCATAGCAAATCATGTGGAAAGCGTATGATAACCTCTTCCTTTTAAACTTGATGTAGATGTAATTAAAATAAGTATTAAAAGTGGATGAAAATTATATTATTTTGGGGTTTTTTTCTTACAGGAGCTACCAGTCACAGTCTCTGTTGAAGTAGAGCCCAATTTTGTCGCTATCGGTGTTTATCATTTGGCAGTAGGAATGAACAATCGGGCTTGGTTTTATGCACTTGGAGAGAATAGTAAGCATAAATTTCGTTCTCTTAAAACTATTGCAGCACTCTATATTTTATTGTATTAATTTACTATTGTCTTTAGCAGTTCTGGACATTCATGTTGTACAATAAAAAATTTGAATTGCCAGTGGTCCTGCTAGGATGGGATAATAATTTTCGCAGGCTGAAGCAGTTATGGCAGGGCATTGTAAATAATAGAAATAAAACTTCTCATTTGAGATTTGAGGTATTGGTCATGAAATGTAGAATGTTGCTTACTTGTTTTTTTCACGTCATCTTGTTAATCAATTAAGAACTTCATGCCTTTGAGACATTATATATCTGTGTCTTAAAGTACTAAGTTTGGCAAAGTTCCTAGGAACTATGATCAGAGAGTTTAAATTTTCAGTTTGGCAGATCTTCATGTTGTTTGTATGGGATAAGAAAAATTTGGTTATGCCGTGTGCAAATTTTAGATAGCGGATTTCAAATGTTCATGTTTTTCTAAGCATCCCTTTTTTCAGTGACAGTAAATTAAATAAAACTGTAACAATACTAGTCAGAGTTGCATGGGAAAAGAGTTTCTTTCGTAATTTCTAACCAGTTCTCTGACTGCTAAGAAGAAAGTCTCTTTATGTGTGCCTTGTCTCCTCTCTGTTTAGTTGTGAGATCTACTTACTCAGCTGCAAATTTAGTTAAAAGAAGATCTGTACAAAATCAAAATATTTTTACCTTATCTTTTCTGTTTGAATTCTTTAGATGTAAAAAAGCTTAAAGATGTGGAGTACCTGGGGACAGTAGCAAGTATGCACCTTAATTCTGATTATGCTGCTGCTCTCTTTGAGGGTAAAGTCCAGCTGCATATGGTAAGAGCTCTGGCAATTTGGATTGCCAGTGTGTTGAACTAATGAGTTGATATAAGCTGAGCAAGTTAATGTAATATTAAAAATCAAATAAAATGGAATTATATTCAGTTAATGGAGATAAAAATTAGAAACTCTTTGGAATAGTTTTGCTGGCTAAGTAAAATATAGAGCTGAGCTTAGAAATACAACCTAGACTAGACCGATGAAGAAAAACATTTTCTTGTCATCTATTTAACAAGTTTTATTTTAAAGGTCTCTGGTAATGTGACAGAAGCAGATGCTAGGTTCTTAAGGGATGCATATGCAAGTTCTTTTTCATCTCATTTTCTCACAGGTTGATACAAGCAACACTATGATACCCTATTGTTAACAGTGGAGATTTTCAGTTCATTCTGTTCTTTATATTTAGATAGAAAGTGAGGGTTTGGGTGCTCAGGAAGAACGAGAAACTCGACTTTTCCCAGCAGATGATGATAAATACCGAATTTTGTGCCATGCCTTAACTAGTGACTTCCTCATTTATGGTACAGATGTGAGTATTACTTCTTTTAAAATATCTTTTAGGTGGAATATATTTCTGTTTGGATTTTTTTTTATTACTGTTCATGCTTTTAGCAAAACAAAAAGTGCATCTGTGAACTTTAGAGTGGATTATTTTTTATACAAGAACTTTGAGCAAATACAGTCAAAATTGCATCCAGCTTCCTTTACTGTTGCATTTATATGACGTGCATTGGCAGGAAGGTTAAGTTTTGCTTTTACTAGTGTTTGTTGCAAAACATTGCTTTTAATAGCAGAACTTAATTCTGTTGCATTAGTGAGAGGGTTAGCAATCAAAATGTCTTCCAGATATAAGTAAAAACATTGCACTTTCCTTACAAATTTGTTGATTTAGGTGGTGATGTGAAAAATGTGGACAAAAAGGTACTGATGTATACAAATGTCATGGCATAAATGAAAGCCTTGATTTGCTACTGAAGCCTTTGTCAAAAGACAAATTTTTTTACATGTTTCAATAAGGATAGGAATTAAGGAGGGCACTGAAAAAGGATGTGGACATGTGTATGGATTTTTCTGGAGATATTTTTATGTATGAGGGTAGTTTTTTGTCCTTTTAATATTTTGTGGCACTGGAAATACAGGACACATTTGGCATTGTAGTATCATGATCTTTGTGATATCGCTTGTTGTATTGACCCTACAGAGGAAAGGCAGAACCACTGTCTCTGTTTTAATAACTTGAGTGATTTTATAACAGATGAGGCCTTTCCCACCTCCTCAATACCTAAACTGGTACTGGTAAATTTGAAGTACTAAATTTGCAACCAATGAATTTGATATGTGCAAATACTACCATTGATGTCAAAAGCCACATTTTTAAAAATATATCTTTAATCACAAATCAGTTTGATTGCTTTTATTCCCCGAGTTAGGTATCTCTCTTCTTAAGAATGTGTGGTTCTTCCTTGGAAGCAAATTTTGCAGCTGTTTTTGAAGGTTAGGCTTCTCTCAGCAATGAGACAGACATTTCATTTGTTTAGAGGACTGCTCAGATATCTCTACAAAGCAGAGGGTCATAAATATCAAAACCAACAGAAAACCCCTGAAACCTCCCAAATCCTTTCTTTGTCCCCCAAAAGTTTTTCCTGTGTTACCCAAAACAGAGTGTGAGAATGAGGCAAAAAACCCACTTAGAAGTACTTTTTTTGAACACTTGGTACTCTAAGATGGAAGACACTACAGCCAAATTAATTGCCTACTTGCCACTTACTGATGTAATTATTAACATTTTCTATTCTTTCTCATTAGACTGGAGTTATTCGTTATTTCTTCATTGAAGACTGGCAATATGTGAATGAATATCGACATCCTGTCAGTGTGAGAAAAGTTTTTCCAGATCCCAATGGAACCAGAATGGTTTTCATAGATGACAAAAGTGATGGCTTTGTCTATTGTCCAGTAAGTTAGTGTGGGATTCCAATACAATATATGTACAAGCAGGCTTTTCAATTAAATAGTGTTTTTGTTGGAAAATGAGGAAGATTTGGCACTCCAGCATGTATGGTGACAGAAGAAGTTGTCAAGGAAACTTGAAGATAATTTAATGGTAATGTAAGGAAATAAAATCTGTCATACTAGATCAGGACAATTTAATTATACTAAGTTCCTGATCAGCAGTTTTCAAAAATGTATGTGTTTGTGTATTTAAATACAGATAATTTACTCAGCTTCACTTCGCCTCTCCATACCTTTTCTTAAAAAATAGTAAATTTCATTTATATAATGTGTATTTCTCCACTTCAAATTTAAATTCTTGTGTTATTCAGAATAACTGCTTATAATGAGACTTTTTCTTAAAACAATTTTCATATTTCTGCACTACTTACATTATTTTTAATTTTTTTAATCACAGCTGGGATGAATATTTTGTTTCTCTCCTTAGTCACTTGGTAGTAATTTTACTTTTGCATTATATGTAGGTAAATGACAGAGTATATGAGATTCCAGACTTCTCACCTACCATTAAAGGAATCCTGTGGGAAAACTGGCCAATGGATAAAGGTGTTTTTGTTGCTTTTGATGATGATAAAGTATACACTTACGTTTTTCATAAGGATACCATTCAAGGTACCATAAGCTCTTTAAAAAGGCTGTTCATAAAGATTATACTATTTTAGTTACTAAAGTAAAACATGTTCTGAATTTTCATTTGTCTTAAAATACATATAGAAATAAATCGTAATACAGAAGATTTGAAGCAACTTATATTTCTTATGTATAGAAAACTATTTACTTTGCAGGTTTCTCTGTAAGGCTTCAAGGCATTTTGGTCTCAACTCCATAAGCTTCTTGCTATTATAATACTTCATATGAAAGTTACACATTGTGCTTCAATTGTATGTTGAAGCATTCATGAGAAAAATCTCAGGATCAGGGTGACAAAACTTGCATCAGGGTCACAAAACTTGTATTCATTGAAAGTGTTAAAGTTGTAAACATAGCCATTTCTATATTTGCGAGAGAGAAACATTGAAATGTACCTAACAACATTTGGAAAAGGACCTTACTGGTTTAGAAGCTTTACATTCTGTATATTTACTGAAAGATGTGTGCTTGTGTAATTGCTGCTGGCTGCCAGAATTACAGACCCTGGATTAATGTCCTGCAAATATATGTTTTCAGCTGCTTGCTATACTTTTTACCATGTAGGGATTTTTACAAGACATCTTTTTTTTCTTCCTGATCTTTGAATCTAGGATCAAGGATTATTTTGGCAGGTGGTACGGAAGTCCCCTATTCCCATAAACCTTTGTTGTTGTATAATGGAGAATTAACTTGTCAGACACCAAGTGGGAAAACAAACAGTGTCTATTTAAGTACTCACAGTTTCCTTGGCAATTTGAAAGACTTTGGACCCGATATGCTGAGACAAATGCTTACTCAGACTCTAATGTTGAAAAGGTACATCTGCATCTTAATTATATTGTATAAGTTGTTTTCTTCTGTGCTTGTAGTTCGATATAGCATATCCTGGTGATTTTAAAGTGTCCTGCTGAATATTGATAAATCAGATTGATTTGTTGGTTCACATAGCTCTCCAGGCAGACCAAGCAAAGTAAATGACTAGTGATGGTTCAGGGGTTTTTTTTCAGTGTGGAGTAAAAGACTAAAACCATTTTTTTCAAGACTTATTCAGGACTTTGTGACAATGGCTCCTATGAAACTGGCTGAGGGTGCTTCTGTCATACTCTTCTCCCACTATAATGGAGCAAAGCAAAATCAGTACAATGGAAAGAATGTCATAGTAGGGAAAGCAGATGGTTTCCTGAAAAAGTGTGGTAGAAACAGGAGAAATAGAACTGTAAGGTACACATTTGTATTTTTCCTTTCTTCCTGATGCATCTCTCTCTCCATGGCTTAGAAGGAAATGTTTTTATGTTTTCTCTAATAGAGAGACAAAAAGATTGATAGGGAGTTTTGAGTGTGAGTAATACCTAAAATTAAAATAGTTGTAAATATGTTTTATTCTTCTGCAGGTTTTCAGAAGCATGGGAGGTTTGCAAACTTCTGAATGACCAGCCTTGTTGGAACGAGCTGGCCAAAGCTTGCTTACATCATATGGAGGTGGATTTTGCAATACGTGTTTATCGAACATCTGGTAATGCTGGGATGGTGATGTCACTAGAGCAAGTAAAGGTAAAATATAAAGTCTTACCTAGGAAATATGGCAATTTAATTCCTCTTTAAGAATTGCTGAATTCTTGGGGGTTTTTTGTAGGGTGAAGGGATTGTTTTTGTTCAAACAGAAACTGAGTTGCTTTCAAGGGATATAGAGGATAAAGTGTCCAAACTACAGACTGTTTGCTTGGTTTTCTCTTGAAGTGGTTGCAGTCTCTACTGTAATGCACAGTACTTCTTTCTGCATTTGCTTGAGAACAGCAGAATATATTCATGTCTCAGGCACTGGGAGGCTCTTATTTCCTTTTGTTATTTTTGAGAACATGTTGAAGACTGCTATTAAAAAAATAAAAAATAAAACCAGATTGCATCTCTGCATCTAAAAGTGAAATAGTACCTTAAAATTATACTTCTGCAAATTGCTGATTTTAGACAGTGTTAGCTGTAGTGGCACATGAGGGCTTGTTCTGGTTTTTAGAATCCAATACACATCATTGTAAAATGTAAGGATATTTAGTTTTACTGGTTTGCTTTATTTTTCTTACTAGAAATTGTAAGATTATACAGTATTTATTATCAATTATACAGTATTTATTTTCTTTTGGACTACCTCTGCACCTACTATGTCTTTCTACAGGGAATAGAAGACCACAACCTTTTAGCAGGACATCTTGCAATGTTTACTAGTGATTTTAATCTGGCTCAGGATTTGTATTTGGCATCCTCCTGTCCTATTGCTGCCCTTGAGGTATTTGTTTAAGATGTGTATATATTTTCTGCTGGTTTTGTTTCCAGATTAATTTTAGCTTCCAATAATTATTTCCTTTTGTGGTTTTGATCTTGCCATTGTGTGACTAGAATCATAGACTATCCTGAATTAGAAGGAAACCACAAGGATCATTGAGTCCAACTCCTGGCCCTGCACAGGACAACCCCATGGGTTACACCATGTGCCTGAGAGCACTGTCCAAATGCTTCTGGAACTCTGTCAGGGTTGGTGCTGTGACCGCTGCCCTGGGGAGCCTGTTCCAGTGCCCAAATACCCTCTGGGTGAAAAACTTTTTCTTGAATGATACCCAATGTGAAACTGCCCTGACACAGCTTCAGGCCGTTCCCTTGGGGCCTGTATCTGGGCACCACGGAGAAGAGATCAGTATCTGCCCCTCCTCTTCCCCTCACAAGGGAACAAAATCTCCCCTCAGTCTCCTCCAGGCTGAACAGATCAAGTGACCTCAGCCACCTCTCATATGACTTCCTCTCAAGGCCCTTCACCATCTTTGCTGGCCACCTTTGGACACTCTCTAATAGCTTTAGAGCCTTCTTATATTGTGGTGCCCAAAACTGCACACAATATTCAAGATGAGGCTGCTCCAGCACAGAGCAGAGCAGGACAGTCCCCTCCCTTGCCTGGCTGGTGATGGTGTGCCTGATGCCCCCAGGACAGGGTTGGCCCTCCTGGCTGCCAGGGCTCATGTTCAATTTATCATGGACCAGGACCCCCCGCTCCCTTTCCAGTATCTCATTCCCCAGTCTGTCTGTACATCCAGGGTTGCTCTGTCCCAGGTGCAGAGTCCAGCACTACCCCTTGTTAAACTTCATACAGTTGGTGAGTGCCCAGCCCTCTAATGTGGCAAGGTTTCTCTGCAGGGCCTCCCTGCCTTTGAGGGAGTCAAGAGCTCTTTCCAATTTAGTGTCATCAGCAAATTTATTTATTATACCTTTGGGTCCTGAGTCCAAGTCATTTGTGAAGACGTTCATTCATGAAGAGCACAGGGCTGAAGATGGAGCCCTGTGGAACCCCACTAGTGACAAGTCCCCAGTCTGATGTCTCCCCATTCGCTGTAACCCTTTGTGTCTGACTTGTGACCCAGTTGCTCACCCATCCCCTGAGGTGTTTATTCAGCTGTGGGCTGGACATTTTACATAATTTAGGAGACCACATTCAAAGCTTTACTGAAAGTCAAAAAGATTACATCAATTGATTGTCCTCAATCAGCTAGGTGGGTTACCTTATAATAAAAGGAAATAAACTTTGTCAAGCAGGACTTTGCTCTCTTGAATTTGTGCTGGCTGTGACCAATGACTGTATTGTCCTTGAAGAGTTTTTCAATATCTCCCAGAATAATCTTTTCCATAATTTTACCAGGCACTGAAAGGTCTGACAGGCCTTTCATTTCCAGGGTCAACCTAACAGACCTTCCTTCAGGATGAACGTCTCTCAAATTGTCTGGATCTTTCTAGAATATTAACTCAATATTTGTATAATTTATTAGAATAATTTAAAGTTCAGAGTAGAAGTCCAAGTTTGATACTTGCATCAGAAAATGTTACTGTTCTTTGTTAATAGATGCGAAAAGACTTGCAGCACTGGGACAGAGCACTGCAGCTGGCTAAGCGTCTGGCCCCTGACCAAATCCCTTTCATATCAAAGGAATATGCAGTGCAGCTTGAATTCATGTAAGTTCTCCTGTAAGGCTGTAGTGTAAGAATAGTAAACCAATACTGATGCTCAATAGAAAACACAGAATTGAGATAGTTCAGATGACTGCATTGCTGAGAGAGGATTCAGTGAGGTCTTGCAGCTCTAGTATGAGGAAGAGGAGTTTTGCAAGGAATCTTTCATGCTAGAGACATGTTAGTAAATCATAGTTCTAATTCTAGTATATGTAGGTTCTTTGCCACTGGTAGTGCCAAATATAATATCATCTACTAAATAAATACTTTGGTGCAGGCAAGTGCTTGGAAAATAGAGAAAGTCAAAACCATTTAACACTTCTTACATTGTATGAAAGCCATGCCTTTTGCCTGTCTTTCTTTAAATGTCTTTAAGTCTTTATTTTCTTAAATCATTTAGGTAGAGGTGTGTCAAATTTCAAGACTGCAAATCCCTGAAAGACAGAAGGTGTTAATCATTTGACATGATTTTAAAGTCTGTTTAGTAGTTAATTCTTCCCAGATGAAACCTGGTCCGTTTAATATCTAAGAGGAAAAACTTACCTGTTAATAGTTTGTGGACAACTCCCTCCCCTGGCAGTACACCTGGCATTGAGAGAGAACACTTGCTGGTCGCAGAAAGGGAGGAATGGACACAGATGAAGCAATGCAACCATATGGAACTTGAGTTCTGAATATACTTCACGGATAAAAAATTGCCTTTGATTTTGTGTTGCAGAAATTATAAGTAATTTCAAAGATTAACTTCATTTGTCTTCCAGAAAAATCTTGAATAGAGCTGAGACCATTGAGGTGTATTTTGCAGATACATTATTTCTAAAGATATTTCTAGGGATTTCTATTTTCCCCCTTTCAAGGGAGATTTATTGGTCCCTGTCCAACAGAACTGAGAGATGGAATTGCCTCTTTGACTAAGAGCTTGATTAAGTCCATAGGAAGTGTCATGACATTCTGTGTAACTGTCCACCTCTCGCACACCTCACAACCTTCTATGCAGTCGTTATGTCTACTTCAAGAGAGATACATGCATAATGCATGCATAAAGTCGTAGGAAGGCAAACATCTCTTCCTATTAAAAATACTTGTCTGTGTAACTTCCAGTTTTCTTTTAGGGGTGATTATGTTAATGCTCTGGCACATTATGAGAAGGGAATCACTGGAAACAACAAGGTAACTCCTTTTTAGTAATGATAGAATTGTACTGTCACAGTATACATTAAGTTGTTGTGTTTCAATCTCATTTGAATTCCAGATTTTAAATTCATCTCTAAATGAAGTGTTATTAAGTCTGTAATATTTTGTTAGTTTGTTTCAGTGCTTTGGTTACTGTTGCTTTTGTGACCTGGTGTTTCTAATGTGTAATCTGTAGTTACTGCTTTTCATTTGATTGCCAGTACCAGGAACACGATGAAGTTTGCCTTGCTGGAGTGGCTCAAATGTCCATTCGAATGGGAGATGTCCGTCGAGGGGTGAACCAGGCCATGAAACATCCCAGTAGGTTACTGAAAAGAGACTGTGGAGCTATTCTGGAGAATATGAAGGTACTCAAGAGAGTTAATATGAGATAAGGCTGAATATGTGATTTCACTAGGTTAGTAATTTATTTATGATCTTAATTTAGAAATTATATTTTAATGGTTTCCAATATTTTAGCAATTTTCAGAAGCTGCTCAGCTCTATGAAAAGGGACAATATTATGACAAGGCAGCATCAGTATACATCCGGTGTAAAAACTGGTAAGTACAGGTTTCAGGGAAATGTTATATTTCAGAGGACTTTCTGGGGTACTTTTTGGAAAAGATTGATTCTCTGAATACCACAAATGCGTCATTAACTATGTTTCATTGATTTTATTGTTCCAAATTCAGGCTGAAAGATTCTCTCAGAAATTTATGTTGTTTTAATATAGTCTTACTGTAAATGGGAAATATTTTTTTTCCTTTTTTTGCGTGTTATGTTTTAAGTTTCCTTCAGTTTCAAGTCCTTTGTGGGTATGTGCACATGCACACATCCACACTGAATTTAGTGCACACTGAATATAGTAATTATATTTGTGTAGTTACTGTTTAATTATTTAGATTTCTTAGTTTTATATCATGCATAGCTGAGTCTGAGTATTTGGACAGTTGGAAATGATTCAAGAGTAGCCAGTATCATAATTTTCTTTTTTTAAGTTAATTTGATTGTTGTGAAGTCTCTGTTGGAAAAGTCAAATTTTCTGAGAGATTTAGGGGCTCAGTTTTGGCCTAATTACATTTTATGGACTCCTCACATTAGGAACCAATTGGACAGTTGAGTAAGACCTCTTTCATGTGAGTGCTGTAAATATTAGGTTGGAATATTATGTGCATTTATTTGAAAAATGAAAATTTTATTCCATCAAAGAATTGTCAGTGGTCTCAAAATGAGCCAGGAGAGCGCTTGGTTAAGGGGAGTAGCTTGCATCTAATGATGATCTTGATTTGGGAGGTGGGAGGTACAAGCTTTACTCTTGCAGAGGGAGGGTTTAGTTTGAAGAATGCCCATCTTTTAGTCAGAGAGGTGAGATTTAAGGTCAGTCTCTCTTGAGTCTCTCATATCCTTTGTCCTGAAAGGCCAGCTGCTTAGTTTGCTGGTTTTTACAGATCTTTGAAGTTACAGTTTTAATGCTGTGCTTCTTCTGTTGGTCAATCCAAGAACACCAGAGCTAAAAATTGTTGGTCTAGCACTTCTTATGCTTGTACACCTCAGACTTCAAGAGAAGAGACTGCCTTCAAGGCCTGTATGCTCATAAAGCAATCTGTAATTTTCTTCTTACAAAGTGCAACTTTTTGAAAATATTAAAATTATGTCAAAGCTTATCCATTATGATCAGTTTCTTCAGACTCCTTTTCTGTGTTGGTATAAATATGCCAGTTTTACCAGAGAAAATTTGGAACCAACTGTATTTATTAAATAGCTATTATCTTTCTAGGGTAAAGGTTGGTGAACTTCTTCCTCAGGTTTCATCTCCAAAGATTCACCTACAATATGCAAAGGCCAAGGAAGCAGATGGCAGGTACTTTTGAAAGCTCTTTTTTAATATAAAACATGTTACTGCTATTGTTGTTATTATTATACATTAGTGTTTTTGTAAAATAAATTAAAACACATACTGAAACTTGCATAAAATAGTGTTGTGAAAATGGATTCTAAAATAAGTAAGCTTAAGTTTACACTTAGTGTATTGAAGATTTGAAACATTAAGGACATTCATCTGGTATCAAAAATGTGTTTCTAATTAATTGTTTTCCTGTCTAAACATTAATATCTTTCTAACAAAAATCATCAAAAGTTTTAAAGTACTGAACATCATTCCACTTAGCAGAATATTCAAGTTCGGTTTGTTTCTAACAACTCTTTAGCTGTGATCTTAGAGGTCACTCAAAGGGAGAATAATCATGAAAGAAGTTTTTTAATTGTAGAATCAAATTATTGGTATATCTTAATGGCTGCACTTGCATAATAATAATGCAAAGTTATTAGCTGAAGTGAAAGCCCCAGATGGGTTATATTTAATCACACAATGTAGTTCCTCCTAGTCCTTACTGTAAGTAAACTGCTTCAGAATAATGATACTTTAAAATATTAAACAGCACCAGAGTTCAATGTTTGCATTGATGGGTCTAGAAAATTCTGTTTCTGTCAATTGCATAGTGAAAGAATGAGAAATGTCTTGATCTTGTCTACAGCACAGAAAAGAGGCCTTATTTTTAAAATTGTACACCTCACTATCACATTTGGTTTTTATTGTTCTCTTGCTCTCCAGGGATTTCATATAAAAGAGATTAACTGTTTTTAATATATAGCAAAAGAAATGCTGGCAGAGTAGGTCAAAAATAGTATTGTGGTAGACATTTTTCTGTTGCCTCTGCTTTTCATTCTCCTCAGAGAAAATGAAATAGAAACTAAAAAGAATATAGTAAATGCAGAACAATGCAATTACATGCAAACTGAAAGGAAGTTGCCACAAAGTAATCTCACAGAAATAAAGTACTTTGTTTCCTTCACACCATATTATAAAGGATTATTTACAAAGTTAAAACAACTGATGTGGAACCATTATTTTGCAGGTACACGGAAGCTGTGATAGCTTATGAACATGCAAAGCAATGGGATAGTGTAATTCGACTATATTTGGATCACCTAAATAATCCTGAAAAGGCTGTTAATATTGTGAGAGAAACACAATCTCTTGAAGGAGCAAAGATGGTGGCCAGGTAACAATCCTGTTATGCACATTAAAAAGAAGTCTATATCTACTGGGAATTTATGAAGCTTGCTAACATATTAGACTCTGGTTATTGATGCTTGGCTAGTGGCTGTGTAATTCAGTTAATTGATTCGAGTTCTCTAAGATTTGGACAACTAAATAGTACTTTTTTTTTTTTTTTTTTTTTTTTTGTTCTTGTTGGCTTTCTGAGTAAAATTACATTAATGTGAAGTAATACATTTAGACAATAATAAAAAATTGCCATTCTGTATTATTTATACTAAGTTAATTTCAGGAACCTCGTTAAAACAATCAAGATACAAAATGGATTAGAAGTGTGTCATATTTGTATGTACATTATGTACTATATTCCTAAAACATTCGATGTATTCATTAAGCTAATTAGTACTAAGGTATTAATTTGCCACTCTGATTAGATTCTTTCTGCGGCTTGGTGACTATGGTTCTGCCATCCAGTTCCTGATAATGTCCAAGTGTAATAATGAAGCTTTCACATTAGCTCAACAGCACAACAAGATGGAGATTTATGCTGATATCATCAGTGAGTATTCCATGCTCATAGTTTGCTTTTGTTTTGCTGTTCTTTAGGTTAATTTTAACCAGTCTGAAATCATAAGACAATGGGTGTTTAGTTTTGTTTCCCATTTCCAGTCATCGTGCCCAGATTTGGTAACGTGTGTACTTCAGGCTTACAAGCCAGACTTTGCTTTCAGCTTTGCTATTTCCTTGGTTTTCAAATCTTGCCTGTCCTACAGATTTTTTTCCATAGAGATAAAACATTTAGACTATTTTTTTGTGCCCATTGAGAAATCCCTGTCTTTGACCTTGATACAAAATGGAGCATTCCAGTGGTACAGTTCTTGATTTTTGTTCCCTTTTCCTTTTCGCTTGGTTCCAGCTCTTTTCTTACATGTCACTTTTTTTCCTTTTCTACTCTTTAAGACCCTTCATGGCCTCCTCTTGTCTCAGTGAGAAATGGAAAGGAGATGTTACTGAGAAGCTGACTTTTGTCTTAGGCCACCAAGTCAGAGTCCACCTTGTCAATTTGCACCAAATTTTATAGTTTCCATTTGTGTGAGGCACCTTTGAAGAGTGCCCTATCAGCTCCACATGTGTATCTCCCAAATTCTCATAATTTCAGTTAATCTCTTTGTTTAGATGTTGATTTCTTATTGTGAAGGTTATAAAAGCTTGGCAACAGTTAGCTTGTATATGTATGGTTGCAGATGATTGTCAAGGTGGCCACAATTGTTCTACAGTTCCTTATGCTTTCTTACTTCTATCCAAAATAGGATGTCTCAAGCTGTAATCTAAGTGGGTAGAAAAGGAATTTGAAACTATCTTTGGAGTAGTGGCTGCCTTTGTTTTACATGTGTACAACAGAATGGAGTCTTGGTCAGAAAACTTAAGTAGTACTCCCTGCTACCACATGGTTGCATTGTCCCTGATAGCCTTGCTTTGTACAAGTGTGCTTCCATATTCTGAAACTGTGAAAGTGATTCAGGTGATAATCTCATCATCACTTGCCCTGCTTTATTGTTGCCTGGACATGATGGAAAAATTCATTATCAGATCATAGCAATGCCATTTCATTATGCTTTCTTAGAAGAGAATGTAGTGACAGGATGAGGGGGGATGGTTTTAAACTAAAGGAGAGGAAATTTAGATTAGATATTAGGAAAACTTTATTTACTGTGAGCATGGTGAAGCACTGGAAAAGGTTGCCCAGAGAAGTTTTGGATGTCCCATCCCTGGAAGGGTTGCAAGGCCATGGAACTCTGATGGAACTCTTGGATGGAACTCTGAGCAAGATGGTCTAATGAAAGGTGTCCCTGCCCATGGCAGGGGGCTTGGAATTAGATAATATTTAAGATCCCATCAAACCCAAATCATTCTATTATTCTGTGATTCTGTGAAAAACAGAAATCTTGTTATGGTGTAAGACCTGTGGAAACATTTATTTCACTATGTTATTAGGTCCTAATGTCTGTTTAGTCTGATTAAATAGTAAAAAAATGTGTAAGACGTAATTGAAGTCTGTCTGCTTTGGTTTTCTTTGAATGTCAGTAGAAAAACAGAGTAGAATAGGAATATATTCATTCAGTAGGGTCTTTGTCTTTATTTAATAAGAATACTGTGCCATCACTCAGATGTGTCTGTTACAGGTTCTGAAAGTACTACCAATGAAGATTATCAGAGCATTGCACTCTATTTTGAAGCAGAAAAGAAACATTTTCAGGCGGGGAAATTTTTCTTGCTGTGTGGTCAATATGGACGGGTCAGTACTTAAAGGATAAGCCAGTGAAAGTTAAATGCTTATGGAAACTGTTCAAAATACCGTCTTCAGGAAAGTTCATATTACATTTTAAGTGTCTTAACCAATGGCATACTGATATTCTTTTTAAAGGGTAAAGAAGGTAAGCAAACTATTTACATTTACAGTTATCTAGGCTGTGTTCCATGAATAACACATTGCCATGCACATAGGTTTTTCATAGCAGTAGAAGCTTGAGGTGAATCAGTGATAGACTATTGTCAATGAACCTCTGAACATCGTGATCTGCAGCAGCAATTTATTTACATTTCATTGGCTTTCAGTGGAGACTTGGTTGCAGAGTAGCTAATTAATTTAATTGCTGTAGCATGCCCTAACTGAAACTTTTTTTAAAAAGAGAAAATATGTTAATTGAAGTATGTTGATTGACACACTTTTGATCAGTTACAAGTCTGTGAACTGATGCTTGTTAAATGTTTGACTTTTGTGTACTGAACACATACCAAAAAATATGACTGATTTTTGCAAATTATGGCCATTGTAGACGACAGCTCCTTCAGCTGCGGAATGGAAGGTCCATGACATTAAAAATATTATGTGATTAATCACATTGTGACATTAATTACATTAATCATTAATTTGTTCTCACCGTATTGCTGTGCACATCTTTCACAGTCAGTGAAATGTACACCAGAATCTGGCGAAGTCTCAGTTACTTCTTGCATGAGTATCTGTAAGAGCAGCTGCTACCTCTGTAGTTGAGATAAGCATTCAGTGTGCCACTTGTCTTATCAAAACGTAGAGAGAGAGAACCTGATAAAAATTAGGATGAGTTTCATGTATCGCAATTTTAACTTTTCTTCTGTATCATTTTAGGCATTAAGGCACTTCTTGCAAAGTCCAAGCACAGAAGATAACTTGGCTATGGAAATGGCAATTGAAACAGTAAGCAACTTTGTTAAAACAAAATATTCTTCATCTTTTTAAGAATTTTACCTTCAGTGCTATGACATTTTCCCAGCATCACTGAGTGTGTTTGGTTAGGTTGCAAATAGAAGGAAAACTGTATCAGTAAAGAAGATATCTAAACATGTCGAAAAATCTCAACACATTAGAAAATAAATACAAACTGCTGCATGTCAAAGCTGATACACCAAATAATCATCTGGTTTGAACATAAAGTACTAAAAAAATCATGTTCTAAATCTATCCAGTGTCAGTGCTTTATCAAAAGGCTCCTTATAAGTAAGTTATTTTTCTCTTCTTCTTTCATATCATAATTTTTTGTGTCTTTTTTTTAATAGGTGGGACGGGCAAAAGATGAAGCCCTAACAAATCAGCTGATTGACTATCTTATGGGAGAGGGGGATGGCATGCCCCAGGTATTATATTTTTATCACTGCTATTGTGTCACATTTCTGTGCTACAAGATATTTTGAGCTTACTTTCTCCTAAAATTCTTAGTAGGCATAGACTCTGCTTTAGCTTTCGTTAAGGAGCAAGACTTGTATGATCATTCCATGAGTTATTCACCCAGTAACTCCAGATTCAGAAATATAAGAAAGGAAGCAACTATCTTAGATACAGTCATCTTCAGTCATCTTTATGAAAGCAGGTGGTTGAACAGAGGAGGTCCAAATTAATGCTCATAGTGAGAGTAAGAGAGAAAAGGTAGCTGTTTGTTGTTGCCAGTTTCCCAGTTGGCTGTTGCCTTTCCCAGCTGGACAGTCAACATCTGTATGTCTCAAGATGAGCTACAGCACTGATCTCTTCCTGCAGGAGCAGAGTTGTCCGACTTCTGCAGTGGAAGAAAGTAAGGTACAAAGTAGGAGATGCAGGTGAAAACTCCAAGGTTGACCAGGCTATGATAGTTCTTGTGTTCAACATCAGTGTAAGGCATAAAATGTTGCAGACAGATTTCAGAAATCAGCAGCTCCTTTTTGATTTCTGAATGTTGTTGACGATAATAGAGCTTGTTCAGTCGTATTCAGAATTGGGTTCATGGAATTAAGTGGCTGAACCACTTGAGGTTTTACTGCCTGTTACAGCAGACCTGGAATGTGAGCTAAATGGGGAAAGCCAGATCTCAGGTTGAGGGTGCTGCAGTCTGCTATCAATTGCTTAGTCAAGGAATTTAGGGTCTCATACAAAGTCATGGTAAACACAGTCAGGTGCAATATGATGTATATGGAAGAATAAATTATGCCTTGCTGAGTGCAGTAAGGTTTGGTAATTATGGGGATGACGGGCCCAGTGCAGTGAATTGATTTCACCCCTAATATTACAGCTGTGATTTACAATTCTGTTAGGAAGTTGGAAACGCTTTCCTCCCTGTATGGATTAAGGGTTTGAGATTTTAGACTTTTAGAAACATTGGGCATTTGATGGCCAAGTGAACTTTTGTTTTGTGAAAGGTAAAAAAATGAGAACCAAACCAAACCTCTGTCTCTTTATTATTTACCTCTTACTTTACCTTTAATATGAAATGTGAACTTCAGTAAAATTATGAGAGAAGTAAAACATGGCAAAACAAAAATAATTCAACTGCAAGAACCCAAATGGAATTAAGCTGTTGGAGGCACTGAATGAAAAATCTATGCAGTACCAGTGTAAGCAAGACTAATTTCATATTTATGCTGGAAGTTGGGCAGAGAGAAACTGTAGCATCCAGTCTCTTTTCTCAGAACAGCAGTCTAGCTGCCTCATTCAAAGAAGTCCATGGGACTGGGTAAAGGAAGTGAGCTACAGTATGATCTCCATAGTGAGGACATTGTAAGATTTTAGAAAAGATTTAGGACATTTTTGAATGCCATTACTGCTATATTTAACATTGTTTTGAACTTCAGTGCAGAGCTTTGTTTTCCTTATTTAAAAGCTCGCTCTTGTTCTTCTGAATGCTTTAATCCAATCTACCATAGTCTCTCTCAGTGAGTAACAAAATTTTACTTTATCCAATCATACATATTTGCTTTAAAAACAGTCATTATCTTCATTATGCTATGGAGACTGTTCTTGAATTTATCAAGCAAGATATTATTGTTTTTAGAAAATAGAAGCTTCTATGTTGTGGCATTTTTGTAAAGCTGAAAGTAAGAGTGAATTTAATAGTAGCCATGCAGCAGAAACTTGCTCATCATTTCAAGCATTGATCTTCAAAACCAGATCATCACTGACAGCAGGCTGATTGCTTTAAATCTTTCACAGCCAACAATTGTGTGGCATTTCAATGAAGTGTCATATTATCAAAATTATTGTGCTTACCAAAATTTTGCTACGCTATGTCTGACTATAAACTATTTCTTAGATGTCTGATTATGTCAACTGTTGTGTTTGTTAATTTCAACATATGTTCTGAATTTGTAATGTGCGCTCTTTCAGGGAACATTAACTAGCAAGGTTCTGCTGTTTTCTGTGTGCATATTTTCTGAGTACATTTAAAAAGAAAAATTAAACTAAAATTATGAATATCTAATATCAAATCAGATTGCAATAATAAATTTTCCAAAGACCTTAGGAAATGTATTGTATTAGAAAATTCTTTCCTGTATTTTCTGCTTTTTAACTTACTGATTTTAAAGGTAGGAGTATGAAAGTAAAACATTGGACTAATGTTTCTTGAATTACTTTGACATTTTTCTATTTTCTCTTCTCTTTTTTTTTTTTTTTTTTTTTTTTGGGGGGGGGGGGTAATTATTTAAAATATACTATTTAAGTCAAATATAATTAGGAACATGGCAAATACCATAAAGGACCACTGGTCCATGCTGGGACAGGATCTTTTCTTGAAGCAGAAGAAAGGGGAGAAGCAGCCCGGATGGGGAAGCAGTGCTGCTTTCTGCTAATCATCAGTGGAATTGCCATCTGTGGCCATTAGATGATGTCAGAAGTTGGGAAGAATTATGTCACAACCCACTATTTTACTGATTTTTTGTTTACCCCACTAAGGGAATAGCAATTTTTCCTTTAAAGGCAGTTTACAGTGGATAAATAATATCTGTTAATACAAGTAGTTGCAGTTACTTTATTACCCAAATAACTATTTCAATGTTCTTAAGTTACAATTCTTATGATGGTCAACCTTTTGATCATGTGTTACTTAATATTCTGCTCCATCATTAATTGAACAGTAATTACTTTTGGTCACCTAAAGTTTTTCCTTATATTTCAAGTTAGAAAGATTTTGTCTTCTCTTTTCTCTTTCTGTGTGCTATTCTTTCTCTCTTGCTTTTATTTCTGTGATGTTTTTATTTTTTTCTTTGCTTAAGTACAATGAAACCTTAGCAGTCATCTTCTCTACAAGGAAATATCTTTATATCTTGAATATTTCTCTTTCCTTGAATTTCTGGGTTTTTTTGTTGTATCTGAGACTTACACACAAAACCCAAACAGCATTCCAGAAAATAATACAACATTGATTGATACAATTATTGTTGTAGTAATTTTTATACCATTTTAACATAGAAGACACATGTTAAATGTTTGGATTTACTACTAATATTGCAGAATTAGCTGCCTTGGATTTTTTTGCTCTCAATAAAGTTGACAGTGTTTTTTGTTTTTTTTTTCATTTGTACATTTAAGTTGGAACCATACCATTATATACAATATTTAGCTTAATTTAATCCAAATTTATCAGTTATAAGATTATCATGTACAGGCTTTATTTTTTGTTGACCCCATTTTAGAAATCACTATTATTTATTATTTCCTTTATTATTTCCTTTTCAACATAAGCAAGGTCATTTTATTTAGTTTTTTATTTTTATACTTCTTTAAGAGCAATAAATAGAATATTTTTAATATTTACTTATTCTATTATGATATTTTATTTTGTATTTTTAGGAATTACTTCTTGAGGATTTTCTCAATCCCAATTTTCTCAAAACCAAACCAACTCTGATTTGTTATCAAAGACCAATTCTTCTTTCTCTTATTGGTAGTTTTTTTTTTTACTAGTCTTCTAGACATTTGAGTACACTTACAAAAATAGAACTCATGTTTGTTTTCTACAATATTGCCATCTTCTTTTTTAGTTTTGTTTCTAAATTATTTCATTAATTTGCATTTGCCATTCTTGAGTTATATAATTACAAAAAATTCCTGGTGTAGCAAATTATAAATTTTATGCATCTTATTAGCTGGTTGTCCCCTAATTTTCAATTTATTAGCTCTCTTTGATATCCACCATCTGGTCCCAGAACAAT
This sequence comes from Onychostruthus taczanowskii, assembly GCF_017590055.1. Lineage (NCBI taxonomy): Eukaryota > Metazoa > Chordata > Aves > Passeriformes > Passeridae > Onychostruthus > Onychostruthus taczanowskii. The sequence goes on along the minus strand of NW_024499239.1, from coordinate 7,920,608 downwards.
ACATTCATTAGTGGCCTGATTTTGCCATCTGCATGCACACCAAGCAGTGTCTGCATCTAGATCCGTAACGCAATTTAAGCATTTCTGGCAAGACTTCTGTTTCTCAAAGGAGTCCCTGGGTTCTTTTCTGACACCATAAATGCCCACACAGCTGGAGTTGTTCGGTTTGCCCCTGTACAACTCTCCATGTGCATTGTGGTCTGTGGCTTTGTGCATCCCTCCTGCCAGGGCTTGGCCAGCACCTGCCAGGACTCCCTCGGGCCCTTGGCATGGGTGCTCTGTGCCTGGGCAACAGCCAGCCCTGCAGGAGGCTGTGGCATAGCTGCAGTGTGCTCTTACAAAGAGCTCTTCATGAAGCAAGCTTGTCTGCTTTCTTTGGAGAATGTGGTGGTGGGATGAGCAAGTCAAGAAAGGGAATACAGCAGTATGAATTTGGTCAGTATTAATCGCTTTTGCATGATTTCATTCAGGATGCCAAGTACCTGTTCCGCTTGTACATGGCCCTGAAGCAGCACCGAGATGCTGCCAGAACTGCCATAATAATTGCCAGGGAGGAGCAGTGTTCAGGTAAGTCTGTTTCCTCTGATGTGATGGCATCTCTCATGCTGCCTCCTTAGGTACCCTACTTAGGGTGCTGTGTTTTGTGTAGGATTCTACTTAGAGAAGACATGTACCGGTGCTTTTAATTATATTCAAGTTCAGTTTTGCATTTGAAAGTAGACTTGGGGAAAACCTGTGGACTATCACCTGTATATTAAATATTGGGGAAGAAATATCTGTGTTATTACACAGATATGTGTATGTGATATGGAAAATATCTGTGTTATTACATTCAAGTAAACATAGTGATGATTAAGACAGCCTGTGACTTCACCTTTCTGTCTATCACAGGTCATAGAATTGCCATTTCTGCATACGGTTTCTGGTTTGGTACTGATCTTTTATCAGTGGAAAATGGGCAGAGGAGTTGATTTCTGTTGAAGGATCAGACATATGCTTACTTTAAGCTTGGTTTTCCTTTGTAATGGGTTGCTAAAGTTAGAAAAACATAAGAAGAGAGAGGGCTGGAAGCAAAATAGCTGCCACCTCCATTATTCACGCTCCTCTGTAGCCATGGTAACAACCCTACCATAACACTGCTTGCTTTTCATTTCAATTATGTAAAAGAAAAATCTATAAAGGAAAAATAGCAGTTTTGGGAATAATCCAGGCAAATTAACATTTATGGGCTGTTCCTTGGCTGCTCCTCAGCATTGGGCTAAGGAGTGGAAAAACCTCTGAAACCCTTGGCAAGTAAATCTCCCAGTCCATCATAGAAGTGAATAATATATTTGTGCTAATTATATAAGCAGGAAATGCAAAGGCTCAAGGGTTTAAATATTTATTAGCATCTCTGAATCTGAAAACTTGTATCTAAAATGCAGTATCCCATTGTGTATTTATATTCCCTAGTAGTATAAATGTGTTCTCCAACAGTGTAATAAGAAGCACAGTGTTTGTCTCATTAAGTCTTGCAGTAACTGTTTCTTCTGGAGAGGCAGTTTTACATCAGCACCCTCTTCCTTCAGCAGATTTCAGTGAGCTTGACTGTGAAATTTGCACCAATATAGTTTGTTCTTTACTTAAAAATTCATCTAATAATAATATTTAAGTCATACTGCTTGGTATTTTTCTTTGGGAATGCCATTTTAAGTGCAGTTTTCCTTGAAGTTGTTTTTATGTAATCACGTGATTTTAAGAGACTGTATTATACTGAGAGGAAATAATAGAATATAAAAGAATAATGTTGTTTTCCAGCAACTAATTCTGAAGGGATATTTAGCTGTCTCACACAAATTTCACAGTTTGTTCAATTGTAGTGTATAACAAAACATTACAAATTGCTCTGCAGAGTGAAAACATCTGCTGATAGACAAATACAGGGAGGCAAAGGAGAATGTTTGCTGAAATAACTAGAATTTCCTTTAAATGCCTCCAGCTGCAAAGAGTATGACTTTCTCAGCCTCTAATAATACAAAAAATCCCAAAACAATCAGCAAAACAACCCCACAACAAAAAAAGAAAAAAACAACTTAAGAATAGAGTAATTTCAAAACACTACTTGATTTCAGCTACATTGATAATTTAATGAAATCCTGTGGTTTCAGGACAATCCTCCATCATAACCTTGAAACAGTATAACCTAGTGTAGTAACATTTAAACTTTAACTATCCTTTGACAGGTTTTGGGTTTGGTTGTAGAGAAAAGGAGTTGCCAAAGCAAATGATCAAGTTAAAGTAACTAAATTAACATTTAAAAAGTAGCTTTTGAATATCTGACATTAAAGAACAAAAACAAAAAACTTTTTAAATGCTCTAAAAACATCTTCCACTTATAAAGTTCATTATATTAAATTGCCATCATATGTATTTGCTACTGTTTAGATTAATTCTCCTAGAGTAATTTTTTTAACTTCCTGGCTGATATTGTTTAGGATACTGTGACAAGCAACTGCTTGTGGCTTTCCAAAGAAATTGTCATGCAATGGTTTTATTCAAAGGATCAGCATAACTTCATCTTCCCTATATTTCATTAGTAAAGATATTGTTATAAAAAATTAAATTTACTGTTAATTGTTGTTTTTTGTTCTCTTAAGGAAACTATCGAAATGCACGTGATGTCCTTTTCAGTATGTATTCAGAGTTAAAGACCCAGAAGATTAAAATTTCTTCTGAGATGGCTACAAACCTTATGATTCTACACAGCTATATTTTAGTGAAGGTAAGGAAGTGAGAAATTGAATTTCTGTGCAAGTTGCACAGTGTCTGATTTATTGAATGGTATTTATGGATGTTCTGTCCATAAATTATGTTGTTGTATAGGTTGTATCACAGAATCCAAGTGCATGCTAACAGCAAGCTTCAGGAGGACAATCCATAGTTGTTCCTGCCTCTTTGAGTGGCATATTCTTTTTTTAAATACTGAATAATTGAAAACTACATGTGGCTTCCTGTTTTCTTTTGCATTCATGCTTACAAATACTATGCTACAACTATTTATTATTGTTATTGTTGTATTTGAGGTTATTATCCATAAGTAGATCACTGTTTTTCTGTAAATGGAATTAAGCAGGGGCTCAAATGATTTCTATTCTTTAACCCATGGATGCCCATCAGAGTATCCATTGCTACAGACAGCTTTGGCCTCCCTCTCTCTACCAGCAGTGAGGCAAGAGCTGCAGGTGGTGGGCTGAAGGCCAGAAAGACTGGGGAAGAGCCATGCTGAGGTCTCTGGTCTCTTCTGTAGTCCAGCTCTGCTCAGTTTGATGAAGGAGCTGTTGGCATGCAGCTCCCAGCAGGGTGAATGAGTGCCAAGAGCAGGCTGCAGGAATTACTCTCCAAGGGCTGCAGTAAATGTGGTTTGTTTGCTGCCTTGCAGATTCACGTGAAACGTGGTGATCACCTGAAGGGAGCACGGATGCTTATACGCGTAGCCAACAACATCAGCAAGTTCCCATCACGTAAGTGCCGACAGCAGAGGAGCTGTGCTCTGCAGGGCAGCTCAGTAACCAGCACTGCACTGCAAGGTTCATCCCCCCCTGTGATCCTGTGGGCAACAACAGGGTGTAACTGCACAGTGTGCTCTGCATCCTCCTCCAGGCAGCTCTTCCATACACAGCCTCCAGGATGGGATCCTCACCAGCACTTCAATCTGTCCTCATTTTACTGCAGTACTGAGCAGTCTCAGCCACACACGGTCTCAGCACTGTGTGTAATGAACTGACTGGTTCTGGGACTTCATCACCAAATTTTAATTAAAAATTTCAAAAAAATTTTTCTTAAAACTATTTTTAAATAATTTTTTTTAATTATTTTTGGGTACATGGAAAATGTAGACTAAAACTTTGGCTTTAAAGAGTGCCGACAAGATTTGGGAGAAATGGTTAAAATCAGAACATTCCTGCTGCCATGCTGAGTTTCAGGAGTGTGAGGCAGTGAGAGTTGAAACCATGGTTTTCTTATATATGGTTCCAGGCATGCCCCAAATTGTGCAACTGTGTACCATAACAAAGAAGAAAAATAATCTTTTCCATCAGTACTTTTTTAAACTGTATTAGCTTGAAGGTTTTAAACATTATTATTGGTAAATAAATATTTGACATCATTGTTTCATTCTGTTACAGATATTGTGCCAATCTTGACTTCAGCTGTGATTGAGTGTCACCGAGCAGGGTTGAAAAACTCAGCCTTCAGTTTTGCTGCTATGTTGATGAGACCTGAATATCGGAGTAAAATAGATCCAAAATACAAAAAGAAAATTGAAACAATGGTCAGGTGAGTAATGTTAATCAAATGCACATAATTTCAAGGCTTTATTTGCAATGCTGTTTTTGCTAGTAAAGCCTGTAGACTGTTTTCACATTATTTCATTGTCTTATAGTTGAAAGGCTAAGAACCATTTTCCACCCTTCTCTGAGATTTAAAGACTTCCTTTAAATGTGATGAGCCTTAAATGCAACATGCATTTAAAATGCTTCCTAACCAGCAACAGTGTTTTCCATCTTCTGTCTACAGACACACAGGTGCAGCCACACAGGTTTAGTTGGTTTCTAGTTCAGTATCCATAGCCAAACTCTTGGCTACTACAGCAGCAGCATTGTGCTCTTATGGGATTCAGATGACTAAATAGCTAAAATAAAAAAGAATGGGAGGGCAAATAAAATACATGAATTCCTGATGTATTCTTCCTTATCTGAAGTTTTGTTTTGATCCTAGTCAGTATTTTCTGCCAGAGGAGGAAGCACAGGTAATTGTAGAAGAGCAGGGCAAGCATATATAACACTTTAGTCATTTATTCTACTAGTCCCTAACCAAGGCTCAGGGACTTGCTGAGCTCATACTGGTGGTTTAGGTATTTATTTGAGAAGTCTGTAAGCTCTCCATGAGCTTATCCAATCTCTCTGCTTAAACTCTTCTAAATATTTAATGACAGTTGATTCCTACAACAAGTTCCATTGTGCAAAGACTGTGTAAAAGCTAGTTTAAGGCCTTGTAGTCTTCCTCTTGGGAGAGATCTACTCTTTTCTGTGTCATTTATGATTTTAAAGATCTCCATGTTTTATTTATTTCCCTTCTATCAGTTATCTATCTTTTCAGGACCTGAAGAGTCTCAGCTTACATAGGTTTTTTTATGGAAACTGATTTATATGGTGTTTCTCTGAAACTCTTCTTACCAACTCTTCTGCCTTTTTGGAGACAGTTAGAAGCTGTATAATCCTATCAGGAAGCCAGTTTTGGTACTCCCATTCTTTGTGGTCCTGCCACAGAAAAACTCTAAAACAGAGAAACCATAGCTTTATAGTCAATACCTATAGACCCTGAGTTTTGAAATCTTATAAAGTATTAGGATTAGTTACACCTTTTGAAAGGTGGTGGCGTTTCTAATTAAATGAAAAATTACCTATTATTTCTGAGTTGACATAATTGTGTTGAAGCTTGGGTGATAGTTAAAAGGAAGGAGCTAATAAAATGTAAAATAGCAGCTGGAAGCTATGCAATTAACTCAAAGGAAAAATACTTGCTAAATATCAAAGGTATTGTAAAACAGCTTTGTTGAGTTCAATCAGCTTGAGGGTTTTATTCACAGCTGTATCTGTGTTTTAGACGTCGGGACACAACTGAGACAGAAGAGCCAACAACAGCCTGTCCCTACTGTGCTTTCCAACTCCCAGAGTGTGAACTTCTGTGTCCCAGCTGTAAAAACAACCTTCCATACTGCATTGCAACTGTGAGTGTCTGCTGTGCTTTCTGCACTGTGACAGTAAAGGCAAAGCTGCCTTCCCTTCTAAAAAGAAGTTCATTTGAACTTCTTCAATTTGCTAGTGGATCCAAGCTAGATCTTTTTATGCATTTATGCAGATGTTTTCTCATCTGTTGCCAAATCTCTTTTTGACTATCCTAAGAGTGTCTTCACTTGCCACCTTACAAGTAGCAGGCACTTGAGGGTGCCAGTAAATTCATGAAGTCACTCTGGGAGACTTCAGCTTCCTGAGAAAGCAGGTGCAGCACCAGGAATCCCCAGCACACACACTGGGTGCAGTTGGTGCACTTGGGAGAACATAGACTCGTGGTGCTGATGCCTTCCCAGCTCAGCAATTTGCCCAGGGGCTCTAGCGCTCAGAGAACTGGAAGTCCGTCTTTCCTTTTCCATGTAGAGGAACTTGTGGAGGGCACAGCTCACCTCCCCGAAGTTCCAAGCCTTAAAATTTAAAAAATTAAAAAAACAAACCAACCAACTGAACCAAAAAAACCAATAAAACTTCAAAAAGCTGTTTGGGGCAATTTTTAAGCACACCCAATGCCAATGCCCACTTCAGGCAGTGACCTCAGAATTTCTTACATTACTCATCCCTACAGAAATGAGAAGTTCTAATATTTTTTGTTTCTTTAGAGTGTACTGAAAAGGTAGAGATGGCATACATTCCTGGTGGATGTTACTGTACAGCTACTGTATAACTAACACAATTTTTACTGGGTTCACATGAATTGTCATACGAACCCAGTAAAATTGCAGGGAAAAAAGAGAACTTACTTGAACAGGAAACAAATGTTAGAGTTAACATTCTTTATTAAAACTAAAGATGTAAATCTCACAAAAAAATTAATATCCATTATGTGGGGGTCTTCTTGCTGTATTGGTTTAGCAGAATAAGATGACAGGTATACTTTAGAAATAATATCTTTAGGAAAACAAAGGGTTTTAAATATAACTTTATGAGCCAAACACAATGTACATGTTAATGTATGTTACACAATATTTATTTAGGCTCCATCTTGATCACCGTTTATGTCACAGTGTTTGTAGACATTAGGACTGTGGCACTTTCAGATATCTAATGAGAGTCAGTGTCAAAACAGTCTGCTGTTGCATATCATATTAGAGTATAAATCTCTCCGTATAGTTCAAAGTGCTGCTGAGTTTTTATAGTATTAAAAGGATACATACAAATTCGTTCTATCAAAAGTAAACTAGTAAACTGTAGCAAAAAAGATAAAATAAAGAGGCAAGGGCCAGGCAGGCTCACAGATGAGTGCTGGATGTGACCTACTGGGCTCAGGTGCTGTGGCTTTGGGGGCATTTTTGGTATGTCATATACAACTCCAAAAATGCCAGTAGATTTAGGTACAGCTCTGGATACAGATCTACAGGTAGCATTCTAGAATTGCCAAACGAGAAGAATTTTAAACACTGTAATTCAGTATAAGCCCAGATTTCCATTTTTAAAAGAGGAATGCAAATGATGACACTGCATCTCTGAGAGCTCCTTTTCTAGTTACAGAATCTACACAGTAATCAAGCTACAGTAACGCATGTGTGGGGCTTTTAATTCAAGATATTAGAACTCCATTGCTGAGACTTTCTCATAATAGCAGGTCCAAAAGTAAATGCTCTGTGGCTGGGCAGCACTTGCCCCTCAGTTACCTGCAGTTTCTGTGTGCAGGGTCGGCACATGGTGCGTGATGACTGGACAGTTTGCCCGCACTGTGACTTTCCTGCCCTCTACTCAGAATTCAAAAGGTAAGTTGGGATTTTTTTCTATTGCAGTATTCCATTTATTCATATTTTAGCAGCTAATGGATCATTTGGTACTAAAAACATATAGCAGCTGGGCTGGGTGGAAGAGGAATTCCCCTTACTTGGTAGTTGCATCTTAGACACTCACAGAACGTTGCTTCAAAGTTGACCAAAATGATAGGATATGATAAAAGAATTGGGCCAGTAATGCAGGGCTCCAACAGGAACAGTAATGAAAATGGATGGTGAGCTTGTGTAAGTTCTCAGCTCTGTCCAGGAAGAAGCCTGATACGGGGGTAGGGCAGGAACACAGGCACACCAGAAATCACCAAAACAAAGTGCACATAGAATTGGGTACAGACTAAGACAGCAATAATGTCTTGTCCCTGATAATCACACATGACAATGGGATGGGATAGCTCTGTTCCAATGTCAGGAACTCAGGAGCTGCTAAAACCTCCCTTGTTATATGTTTAAATGCAAGCAGCTGCCTTCCTGGTGTGATTCTCAAATGTTGAAAATGCAGACAGAAGCAGCCACGGCTCTGTCCTGCACTTGTTACAGGCACTGGTCAGATCTCTGGTCTAGGCATTGTGCCTCAGGCCCAACTTCCTTTGGAAAATGTTAGAATTTGCTTTTGACCAGTTACCCTTCCTTTAACACAGCCTGTTACAGACTGAAAATGTGTGTCCCATGTGTTCAGAAAGGATTAACACTGCTGATCTTAAGAAAATAAATGACTGCACAGAGTACCTCAAACTAGAGGATGAGGACCAGTAAATTCAGGTATGGCCCACAGTCTGTACTTCTTACTTAACAGGGTTCATTCTAGGCACTTCTGGAGTTTTTCCTAGTGAGGTTTTGCTGCTGCAACTAACCTGGTTGTTAAATTGTGCTTTAACTCAGTTTACCCCTATGACTACATTAACATCCACAAGCTGTTGTGGTTTGGAACATGTTCCTGAACACCAGGTGTGCTTGAGTAGCACAGAGAACAGTGTGAAAATCTCAGCATCATCCAAACTTCTCCAGCTCTTCCAGCACGGGTTTAAGTGTAGGGGGAACGGCAGAGAGAGCAAGTGGGGTACTAGAAGGAGCAAATCTAAAATGCAGGTTACCTGATCTTAACTTGACTATTTAACAGACTCTACCCCAGGATAACAGCAACAAGTATTGGCCTGAAATACTCATCCTTGTAAGAATGAGAGCTTGGCCCTGTCTATAACAAAAGACTTAGATCCAGGACTTAGGTTTCTTTTTTAAAAATGGTAACTGAAAATTAACAATGTTCCTCAATCACGTTAATAATTTCAATAATTGCAATTTACTATTGCAAATACCTTATGTGAAAACTCAGCTGTAGGTCACAGTAATGCATTCAAGTTCTTTGGGAGAAGTTTTAGATTATTTTATTTTTCCTGATCTGCTATTCACAGTATCTCAGAATATAATTAACAACCTCTCTTTATTTCCAGAACTGCTTGTGTTGGCTGGCAAGCAGCAAGGGAAGCTCTTATCACTACATCAGTCATCTCTTCCCCAGGCCTAATAACAGCCATGTCACTTGTATTTTGTGATATATGTAACTATTTAGCTTTTGATAAATTTTGTACTTTGGTTTATTGTAGTAATAAAACTGATAATTATTACAAACAAAATCTGCATTTCATCTGCACCAAAGACAAACCATGGGGCCATCTTTGTAATGGGAGTAGCAGGAAGAAAAACCACCTCCCTACTGTCTTCTTTTTCAGTATCAGTTCTGAACTGTTACAAATATTTTCAATTAAACATTTTTTACTCTTTAAATATTCCTTTCTGGTTTTGATTAAAGATGTAACTTATGCAAGTAGACTAGTCAAGTTATGGAAGTAAATCCCTCACTGCTTTTCTGTGTCTCTAACTGAACAAAAGGGAAGTTGTGGAAAAGAGGAATGCTACATCATGTACATAAAGGAAAGACAAAACTGTGGAATAAAGGAGGGAGACAGAACAGAACACTCCGTGAATTTACCAAAGCTTTAAAAGAGTCCTGTGAAACATTTTATTGTAATTTTATATACTGCTTAATTTCTATAATGTACAAATAAGCCATTTATGTATGGGGTTTTTGCATCATGTACTATTTACAAGACTTCACCCCATAATGTCAGGAGATTTATATTAAAAAAAAAAGCAGTGAAGTCGTAGGAAGACTCAGCAGAAATGCCAGGTAACTAAGCATGACATTTTCAGCATGTTCACGCACCTGGTGTCTGTTGCACAAGGACAGTTATAGCTTGTAACATATACCATGTCAGGAGTAAGCACAGCAGGCTGAGAGCACAAGAGCTACAGCACCTCTATAAGAGGAGCATTTTCAACGCACTGGTTCTGCCTTCCCAGCAGCAGCAATGGATCTGTTTCATGTTCTTGGCAGAAGTTAGATACGCAAAGCTATGTCCAAAGCAAGGTTTTACTCTAAATGTCTTGTTTTCTCTTTTCTCTTCCCTTCTTTTTTTGTTGTTTCTTCATTTTTCTCTCTTTTTGGCAGCTTGGAAGACTTTACCTTTTTTTGCTACAAATAGAAATATACAGACAGTTTAAAATCCAGCTGACAGAAGTTTTAAGTCAAAATGCAGTCAGTGTTAAGGAAACAGCCACCTCTTTCCCTCCCCTTTCAGGTGTGAAGTTTCTAAATGCCATGGAGAGTACAGGCTACCATATTGAGTCTTAAGGGTTCCCATTTGGTGACAGCTACAAAGGTATTACTAGAATTGTCATCTGTAGGAACCACAGGCACAGGCCTGTGGTGGCTCCTTGCCACTGGCACCATCCTCATCAACACTTAAAATATTACTAAGTTTTGGAGCTGAATGCAGAATTTTAGATTTAGAATGATGTCTCGCTTTGGTCCAGCATAAAACAATGGATGGAAGTAACTTAGACTTGTCCACACTACCTCTAGTTAAAATTTTAAAAGTTGAGAGATTATTTAATACTTACTCTGATTTTTTTCTTAATTCATTAAGATGATGTTAAAAGTCACAGAAAGGTAACTAAAAACAAACAAAAAAGCCCCAACACCTCAGTGAGGTTGTTTAATACTGAGGAAATTAAATCACCTTTATCATTGCATCACTGTCAACAGAATCCTGCTCATCCTCATCAGACTGGATCTCTTCCACAGTCAAGTCTTCACTCAGATCTGAGGTCGCTGCAGATCCCGACTGCCTTTTAGATGCTTTGACAGCACTAAGTGAATATGGAGTCAGATGTGCCTCTTTGTTGTAGGCACGTGTAAAAGCTGCTTTGACCTGGCAGGGTGAATGGAAAGAAGGAAACTGAGCATCAGTTTAGGAACTGTAGACTGTTAGCAACTTACTGAGAGATTCCTTTGGAAAGATGTGACCAAAGATACACAGAAGACAACACTCTCTCAAAAGGACACAGAAAGTGTTTAAAAGCTGTATGGTGAAGACTCATTCTAAACAAGTCCCACGTAATCCTCAATAAAGTGTGCATCCTCAGATGCTTCTTGCTGAGGCCCACAATATTTTCAGCACAGTCACACCAGAGCCCCCTTCAGCAGCACTGTACACTTGCCAGACTAAGCAGCATATTCAGACTAAGGGAAAACACCTGATAGTAGTGTAGGTTTAGTTACCAGCAGGTTCTTCTCTTTCCATGAGCACTTGATCTGTTTTAGATCACATCTGCCTAGTTTGTAAAAGCAATTTGAGCTTAAGCTCACCTTGTACCCACATGAGGAGCCCAACCACTGGAGTGCAGTAGCTGGATGCTGGAAGAGCAGTACATGAAGCACCCCAGGTCTGGCAGTTCTGTCTGACAGAACTGGGAAAGGTGTAAGCTGCCAGGCAGCCTCTGAAGGCAGTGCCTGCTCTGTAACACAGGCAGCTGTGTGTCCCTCCTCCTTTGCAGGATGGTAAGACGGGCAGGGCTGTGCCTGAAGGACACAGACCTTACAGCCAGAGCTTCCTTGTAGAAAGGCTTTCCCTGTCCTTCCTGTGTTCTGCTTCTATACTCAAAACACAACTGACTCCTAGTAATCCTTTACACCAGGAATGAAAAGAGTAAGACTTCTGAGTGAAGCACAGTCTAATTATCTTTTAGGACTTAGCCCTGAACTTACTGGTATGTTTGACAGCTGATTCACAAAGCCTACTATCAATTATGGTTAAGTTGGTCCACCAACTTCAGCCTTTCCAAAGCACATCCATACCATAGCAATTATTGTAGGATTTCTTTTTTAAGATATAGAAGAAAAAAAAATTCACTGGTGAATTTTACCTTGGGATCCAACTTTGAAAAAGGACTGGGTTTGCCTCCCCACGTGCTTATTTCCATGATATTTTCAACATCTTCTTTCATCAAGCAGTAAGAGTCCATAAATGTTATAGCTTGTTGTACACCATCTGCTCCAAAGTCTTTCAAGGGCTGGACAAGTGCATCCCGCAAATACGACAAATATTCCATATTTACTGTCCTCTTGCATGACTGAGTTCTTTGTCAAATTGAAAATAAAGTATTGAGTAAGTAAATCTGTCCAACCAGCACCACTGACTTCTAAAGACAAGAACAAATAGGTAAGGAGGCCCTCAGAAAATCAACAATCAGCTGCCTCAAGAGCAAACTGCAACTTGTATTGTGCCATTCCTTTTGCCATACCTGCATTGGGGAATAACCAGTGCAAGGAATTTGAACACCAAACAGTCTGGGGAAACACATCTCTTCAGGGGAAAAAAGAAAAATGCAAGGTACTTGTGATTGACTTGTACAAATTAAGCACTGAGAAAAATGTCACCAATAACACAGGAACACATTCACAGAACACATGAATGTGTCACCTGTTTGCACCAAGCACAGCAAGGAGTTGATGGTAGGTAATGAACTGCACAAGAAAGCTGTATCAGAGGAATGTCAGTACCTGAGACTCATGTGCATTGCCAGTTCTTGAATGACGCGATCGTGTTTGCCTGTGGATGAAAATTTCCCCAGCCAGCTGGGAAAGACAGGAAACTGGGACATGTAACCCCTCATCAGCTCCCCTGGGAGAACACTTGCATAAATAGCCTGAAAAAGTAACACATATGCCAAACTCAAATCACACTGAAAGTCTCATGGACACCACGACACGCTGCCCTGCCCTGCACTGTTCCCAGGGAAGAGGGGTAGTCAACACAGGGCCACAGTGGAAACAGTTTATTTTAAGAGAACTCTCTCAACTGCTTATTTCTGGTCAATCCCTCTAAGGTTACAGCTTCACCCCTTGTACCACCCTATTTATTATCATGTTCTAAAATACCTGTGAAGTCATCTGGGTTTCAAAACTCAAAAGATAAAAACCAAAAAAAACCCAAACAGACAACCCCAAAACATGGTGTTTTCTCATGTCCAGTTTAGAGTGCAATCAAATAGCTAACTTCACACAAACAAGCGATTTCCAACACACAGACATGGTGAAGGAGACCTCTCCAAAGAACACTGCATCAAGTCAGCTATGTTCCTAAGCATACAGCTCTTTGGACATGTACTGAACTAGATGACATCCAGAGGTGCCTTCCAATTTCACCTACAATGCATTCTCTGATGCCAGTCATAATCCTTTAAGCACAAGTCTCGTCACTGTTTCAGTGAGCATTAAAGTAAGTACAGTGACCAAGCTTCAGTCCTCTATGCTTTGAGAGAAATCCTACCCTGATGAGAGGAAGGACAGAGCAGGCTTTTAACAGCACAAGTGATACACACCATGTGCTTCTAAGCTTTGTGACAGTCTAACTTTTGCAAGTTTCAGAAGACTTCATTTCATGTTGCAGCATGGGCTCAACAATATGGATATGGGAAACTCTTCTGATCACCAGTGAAACAGAAAATACTACATGAAGTACAAACTGTACAGATCATATAACTATATTGAAACACCAATTTCCACAGATCCACCTTTAACACTGGACATCCCCCCTTAAAGAACATTAAATGAGCATTAAGTGCTCACCTGTGTTGGAAGAAGATTCCAGCTCTGCTTGCTACGAATCTGTCTGTCCACTATATCACCATCACATATACTATCAGCTGCTCTACTCAAGAGCACCAAGTGCTTTTTTAAGTTACCTCTGGGAAAAAAAAAAGAACTTGACTTTACTACAAAGCAGAAATATCCAGATAGGTTTTAATCTACTTTCACTCCCTGACACAAAAGCCTATGTCAGTTTAGGGGGTTTGGAGTAACTCACCCAGCAGCAGCTGGTTTCACATGCACATAGTTCTCTTGGACAAAGAGAGGTGCTAGTGAATAATCATGGAAGAAAAGATCTGATTTGTCTATGAGAGACATACGGGCAGCCTCCTCTCCAGTAGCGAAAACCTTCCGGACAACATCGAAAGGGCCCTAAAGAAATGACATTCAAGTCAGCAGCTAGAAGGTCAACATAGAATGTAAGACACAGCACAGTATCAACAAAATCAGTATCCAGAAGTATCTTCACTCATCAGTACAAGCTCCTTGTTCAGTATTTCTGCCCTAGAACTTTACCAGTTTTAAGAACTGTAATTTATTTCTGATATTAAGAGAATTATCTCCTAAACAGAGAACAAAAGATGGGAAGTATGAGCTTCATAATTACATCTTACATAAGAGATGAGTATATCAAAATTTACATTCAGTCCTGGATATACTCAACTATTTGTGGCAAATGTGATAGCTCTTGGCACCTAGGCTTTATTCAGTGCTTCAGTTCAGAAGATGCTTATAAAGCCAAGTGATTGTATCAGAATATGACAGCAAAAGCCAATCCAGTATTTGACACTTACCAGTTTGATGTCCTTTTTGGCTCTGCTGGCATCTGTTTTAGCCTCATCGTAAGTCAGTGATTTGTCTTTTGCACACCACATATTAAGATTATGTAAAACCTAAAGAACAAAATTTACAATTTGGTAGCATAATAGAATTTAAATGGAAGACTCCAGCAGTAACAGCCTGATCTTTACACATAAAAATACTGCTCAAATACTTTGAATTCAATGCACATAATCTGCTATCTGAATGGTCACTGATGCTGAATGGGTACTGACCTGTCTGATGTCCTGATTTGCTGCCAGGATTATCTCTTGCATAGCAGGTGGGGGAATTTTTAAACCTTCTTTAAATGCAATAGACATCATGGCACCCTGTAATCACAATTGAGAAATTGTCACTAGAGAGTTCCTATGAATTCTTGCCCCAGCAGAACATACTGACACATCTATAAAAGAGCACTGCGTATTTTCGTAAATTTTTAAAGCACATATAGCTCAAATTTCTCTCATAATCATAAGCCATCATTTACCATTAGTGTAAAAAAGAGCATGTTTGTTTATAAAGACCCATTTTGGATATATGCTTAAGACAGACATCTAAAATCCAAAAGGCTTTGGGAAGAGAAACTCAGACAATTCATTCTGAAAAGCAGTTACTACTGAGACGATCGATTAAGCAGTGTAGCCAATTCTCAATAAACTGTGCCACATGAAAACTGAAGTTACTGATGGCAATTCAGTGCAGTCCATAAAGCCACAGCCTTCTTACTTTGATCTGTTCTAGACGAGGTCTCTGGAAACGAAGATCCAAACAGTAGTGGACCAAGGAGCGCATTTTAGGGTGGTTGCGGTCGTTGCACATACAGATGATGGGTACCTTCGTGTGTCGGATCAAAGCAATCAACTCCTGCAATTTAAACACGTTACAATTCCATCAGATAACCTGGATAATAAGAACAATTAGAATGTCATACTAGGCAGCATTAGTCCCTGCCTTAAATCATATCCTTGACAGGTGCCAAGTCCGTAACACTCCTGCTGTAATCACATTTCTACACAGTGCAAACCTACCCTCTTGCCTACATTTTTCCCTTCCTGTTCTATTCAGCTGCAAGAGATCTGCTGCCTACCCACTTCCATTGTCTACTTCCAGCAGTTATGTTTGGAACTGTCTTCAAGAAGCAATGAAGACCAATAGCCCAGAGTACAGCTGTCCACCTACAGAACTAGACTCATTTCTCCAAAGGCCACTTTGACCTGGCTTATGCCCAGAGGGCACACACAACTTTCTGGCTGCACCCTGCCACAAAGAATGAAAAAGCAGAAAGTAAAAAGATCAGCTCGTCTCTGCTCCAATAGGCTTCATAATTTTTAGGCTTACCAGAACAAACTTTGCTAGCTCTAATGGTGCAATTCAGTTCAGTTTCATTCCTACAATGAAAATACCTGCATCTAAGTTAAAAATCTGTATGCCCTTTACCATGAAAATACTGCATGTGACTATAGGAAATCCTCAGAAGCTAAAAGTGGAGCTACTAAAGAGAACAAAGGATGCTGCTGCCTATGCCACACATTTGTTACTCAGTGTGACTGCCTATGCAAAAGAGCAACAGTCCCAGCCAGACTGTGAACCTCCCACTGCAGGGAGATGTCACCTTAGAGAGACCTTAGGATAAATGTACCTGTTTCAAAGTGCACACGCTCAAGTTCCTCATTCCAGGCTTCTTCTACATAAGTATCCTTTTTCTCCCATCTACCAAGGCACAATTCTTACACAAAAACAGGCTTCTAAAACACATCAGACTATTCTGCAGAGAGTTTATGGATCATGGGTTGAGGACAGAGTGGCTTGACTATCTTGTGCTATAAATGGCATACACTCTTGGCAATGGCATTAGCTAGGAACTACAGTGGCTTCACCTGAATCCCTCCTCTGTCTTCATTGCCTGCCATACCATCCACTTCATCCATGATCAATACATGTTTCCCGCTAACTGATGAAGATGCACCTGAAAATGAATATGGATAAGAAAATGAGATGAGAATAAAGGAGTCTTGCTCAGAGTTTTACCCAATGCTAAGTAAGATAACACCGTCCTAGCCTACTGAGGTGGTGGCTCTGCCATTTGATCACATGAATCTGTGTTCACAGACCAGACTATGTCATTTTCTTAGAAACAAGTCCCATGGAAAAGAGGAGCAACTGCAGAGTTCTTGAGTAGCTTGTGCAGATTAACAACTCATTCTACAAGTAGCAGGATTTAATTCTGAATTGAAGAAAAAATGTAACAGCTTACTACATGAACCCATCCGTATTGGATGGAAGCCGGGTCCCTCCACCTGACAAGCAAGGTAAATTCCTAACATTGCTGAGTAATAAGGAACTTAATAAAATAAAAATCTCCTTCACACAACAGACGCACCAGAACAGAAGTCTTTGATGCTGGTGTTGTTAAGTGACTCAGCAACTACTTCCTTTAGACTGTTCTTGCTGCGAGTGTCGCTGGCGTTCAGCTCCACGTAGCTATACCCCAGCTCCTGGTCCAAACACACAAACCACATAAAAAGTGAGAACACAGATCAGTGAAAAATCATATAGCATTAATTAGTTTCTCCCCTTACACTCCTTTTCTCTAGAAATTCAAAAAACTTATAACCATGCGTGGAACAGATAGGCCCAAAAGAGATTATTTTTTTGTTTTGTAGTAGGATTTTTTGTTGTGTTTTTTGAATTGGTTTTTTGGTTGTTTTTTGTTTGTTTTGGGTTTTTTGGTTGGTTGGTTGTTGGGGTTTTTTACTGTTGGTTGGTTTTCGTTTTAATTGAGGGGGATGCGGAAGCATTGGAGTCAGTGACACATATTAAATTTTGGAAGATTGACAGAACTGCCAGCAGGGATAGAAACAGAGCTGTGAGCCAAGGCTGGCTAAGCTCCATGGTATTTCCAGCTGCATAACAAAGAAACATACCACATGGCTCTGAAAGCTGCAGGAAAGAGCTTTTAACTATTTAACCAACAGGAAACACATGACTCCCCCAGCAGCACTAACACTTCTGTCAGTCCCTGACACAACTTAACCCAGCTGCTCCTTTATCAGCAAACTCTCCTGCCAGAGGCAGCCAGAAAACAGCACTAAGCACACACAGCATTGGTCCATTTTGCTGGCATTTCCTCTGGAGCAGAGAAATGCTCTGCAGAGTCCTGAGGCAGCTGAGAGCAAGCCAGGTTGGAAACCAGAAACAGAAAAGACCCTACTTTGAGGGAAAAAAAAGTGAGCCCAAGACAGCACATTCACCTTTTCTAGTCTAGTTGTAGGTGTGGCATCAACACAAAGACATGCAGTGGGGGAAGGGAGGGAAAAGGATTAAGGTTACTCTATACAACAGATTTCTAAATTCAGATTTAGAAATGGACACATAGCCCTGTCAATATCTCTCATCCTGAAGTGGAATTTCAATTTAGAAGAAATCTGGGAAATATCTCTCTGTTAGATACACAAAAACCATGACCTTAGGCTTTCAAAAAGCTTGCCAGAATTTGACTCCCGCTAAGTGCAAATATTCTCCAACTTGCAGAACCAGTGCTGAATGTTCACAATTATGGAAAACCATTTCCAATTATTCAACATACCGTAATATATTTCCTCTCAACGTAACAGAAAGAAATGCAGACACACATTGGTACCTTCTCATGTCAGACCTGATAAAGATCTCTGAACAGCCATATCTTCACTTGTAACCCTGTGCTGAGCAGGTGCAACCTGGCTGAGAGCTGACCCTGGTCATTCAGAGCATACCCACCTGCACACTGTAGCTGTATCCAGATTCAGAATTAATATGTAACAAAAAAGTGTTGGGAACAACCATTACTATGAACTCACCTTACAAACCAAAGCAGCTGTAGTAGTTTTACCAACTCCAGGCGGACCAGAAAGTAATGCTGCTTTAAAGCCTGTCCCATCATCCTTGCTTCCAGTTTTACTGGGTTTTACTGGGGGAAAAAAAAAATCAGGTTTTACCTAGGTATGTAATTATAAAACAAACTGCATGCTCCTCAAGATATCAAGCATCACTGGAATTTTTCCTCATTTAAGGACCAAGAACATCCAAAGATGCATACACAGCTGCATCCTAACTAATCAGGTAACAGTAGCTTAAACCAGCTTACAGTTTATGACTTGCAGTGATTTTGAATTGAAAAATGCCAAAAAGTGCTATTAATGTAATACAACCATTTCAGCAATTTCCTCACAACCATATCACACACATAAAAAACCAAAAGCACCACTAAACCCACACACCACCACAAACAAATTAAGCCAAACCCCAAACACACCACACACAAAATCCCACTACCTACTACGGCTGAACTAAAACTTAAACCCTCTTTTAAACACAGAAAAACCTGTCTGTCTATAGGATGACCAACTGTCTGCTTGACACAAGCACTTCTTGCCAGAGCCAGGACCTTGACAATTCATGCCTACACATGACAGCAGCCCTTCAGACCGGCTCTTATCTTTGCTGTTGGCTGTGCCTAACCTATTTCCTCTTGCCGAGGAAGAAATCAATAGGCTCAACACAAGGCCATTTTTAGATACATCACAGCTAGGATATTTTGGGAATTTTTGTAAAAATGAAACCTCGGACTTGGGGAAAAAAATCTTTTCAGACACATTTTTCTGCTCTTTTTTGAGGTGGGGAAGTGGGTAGTAAATGAACAACTATTTTGCAAAAATAAAACTTAAGGCTGAATTGCTGCTAGAAACACATTTGAGTGCAGCCTTATTCCTGATTTCTAGAGTTGCTCTGCTACCACCCAGTGGTCCAGGGAACCAAGGAGCATGATTAGCATGAAAGAGCACAGAGAAAATTAACGAGACCAGTCACCTTGTCCACCTTCCAAGGTGTTCTTGTGCCAGTTTCTGAGCCATCGGAGCAGTTTATTGGCACAGCTTTGCTCACCCTGCTGTCCAATAATTGCTTTAAGAGATACAGGCTTATATTTATCTACCCATAGCAATCTCTCTGTGCCATCTTCATTAACCTCAGAAACCAAGCTCCCCTTAGGTTTTGGGGCTTCTTTCTCCTCTACAGTCTGACGTTTGAAGTCCGTAAGTTTTTGAACAGCTGTGGTTTCTTTCTTGACAGATCTGATGGTTTCTCCTTTTTCAGGAGTAGAGTTGCATTTTTTATTATTAGCTTCCCTTTTGTAGGGGCTAAAATTCCTTTTCCCAGCTTCAGCTTTCTGTGGTGTCTTTTTGGGTTTTGACTCCACTTTTTTTGCCTTAGGAAAATAAAAAAAATAAAAATAAATTAAAATTTTTAAAAATACAGTAAATAAACAGCATATTTATTTAAACAATTCCAGGAGTGCTTAGAAAGTGACAAAGCTTATGCATTGATGAAAAAAACTTCAAGAGCAGATACAGAAATACCCTCTGAGAAATAAAAGCACGGCTAAACACAATGTCACCAGGTTCTGTAGTACAATCCACAAAAAAGAGGCAGTAAGTGTTCTGGTCATTCCAAAAGCAGTCCCCTAATTCACACAGCCTGAGGCATCCTACAATGCCAAGCTGATGACTGTAAGGTTGGAAAAAATGGGTCAGACACCCTTGAAGCTCTTGCAAAACAACACCTGCAAAAGTTGCTCAACCCAAAACAATTCCAAGGGAGAGAAAGTGATCAGCTAATAAGCTCAGAGTTGCTTTTGCATAAATAAGTCATGTCTGTAATGAATGCACCACATACATGTTAGAGCTAGCAGAGATTCTAATAACATTCTATCAGTCACTACAACCTAAATTTAATTGTGCACAAGAACCTTGTTACCTCTATTTTGGTATTGCCTAAAAAAATTACCTTTAATATTTTTTGTTCAAGTACAACAAGGACAAGATCTGTTATGTACACAAATAGGGCCTGTCTGGGTACCACATGGTATCAGTCACAATTACTTATTCCAAAGAATGAATGAATATTCCTTGTTTCAACCAGATACCACCTAAGGAGATGCAATTACCTGCTCTGTCAGGTACCTAAAATGAAAAATAATGTCAGAGTGGGAAAATAACCTTTCACTCACAAGTAGAGTAATTTGTCTTAAGCACAAACAAAAAATTTTCACTTTTAACCTAAAAGGTCAAACTGATGATTGTTGTGTTACTGTTACAGAAGACAAACTCCTTTCAATTAAAAACAAACAAAAGCACAAAAAGCATACCTCTGTTTCAGCTGCCAGCTCATATTTTGACTTTTTGCCTGGCATAGTTCGAATAAGATCAAATAGACCATCCTCATCAATAATTTTTGTACCTAAACCTGATGCCTGGAGCAAAAGAAAGAATTAAATGTGAAATCATGTTACATTAGGATTTCCATAATACATTTCAAAGGGTTTTCCAGTAAAAAACTCTGACTAGGAACACAACAAGAGTTGATATAGCTATAGATATCTGCATGTGTGTGTGTGTGTGTTGTATGTATGCACGGAACTAAAAACAAAACAAAGCTGTAAACCACTGGGCAACTTTTCATTTTAAAGATGCACTTTATTGTTAGTACTTCTTCCTGTTGGCAGGGATATTGGAAATGACCAGTAAAGAGAGGAGCAACTCAGTTCCACTTTGCCTTTGGCCAGGCAGGAGCACGCTCACCTTCTCACACTTGGACTGGCCGCAGTCCCGCCCCATCACCAGGTAATTTGTCTTCTTGCTGACGTTGCCAGTTACTTTCCCTCCGTAACGCTCAATCAGAGACTTGGCCTCATCTCTCTCAATACACTCCAGAACACCCGTAATTACAAATGTCAGGCCTTCCAAGCAGTTCTCAGCTCCCTGAGAACCAGAGCATTGCAGAGAATGCCATTACTGATACAATTCTACCAAATAGCTCTTGACCATCAGCTATTTTAACCCTCTACCACATCAAGTACCCTATGAAACTCTACAAATAAGACTATCATACTTAGCTAGGTAATAGTTCCAAAAGCTCAAATGGGAATACCTACCAACAAAACTCCACACACTGTTTACCTGACCATACTTGTAGCACTCTGTGCTTCAAGAGTTGCATGTGAATCAAATGAGTAACAGCAATGTTCAACTTTAAGACCAGCAACTATTTTTAATGATCATGACCTCCTAAACCAAGTTCTGAATACAAATTCTTTAGTACACTTCCTTACATTTAGTCACTGCTTTGCATTACAATTTAGGGTTTTCTAATACATTTTTCCTACTGGGAAAAAAATACCAGTCTTTAAACAGTTAAGTTGATATTTTTTAAACTACTTACAGCAGTAGATCTACCAAACACTCCACTTCATATATAGAAACGTGCATGCAAACTTACCTGAGGTATCTCTTTGGAGCCCAGTGCTTTGGGACCCTCACGATTAAGGAAGCTTCGGTAAGCTTGGTAATTGTTTCGCTTCTTTTCGGAGTCCTCAGGACTTACAGACTAGGTCAGGAGAGGAAAAAAAATAATATACATATTACAGATATAAAAACAGCAAAATAAACCCAAGCTTCACAGTTCAGGACATTTGCATGCAGCAAAGGAAAAGCAAGTTCCAACGCTTGTTTGAAATCTATTAACATGCAATACTGAAGCTTGCTCTCCTTTTAGTGCTTGTGTTGAGATGTTTTTCCTTGTTCCTTTTAAAAATATTTTAAAACGTGAGAGTTTAAAAAATATGTACACATTGTTTATTGGGAGGTTTCTGTAGATTTGTCTGTTGCACATGTACATGCTTACTGAACTCTTAAATTGTCACTTTAAATTTGCATCCTATTTAATTTGTGATCTACACTTATATAAAGGTAGAAATACTACGAAGTAGACTTTAAGAGACACTTAAGCTTCTCAATCAGTTCACCTCAAAAGGAGGTGCAGGCTCTCCCTTCCACTTACCACTGCTATTTAATTGTCTAAATGGGGTACTTTATAATGTATGATTAAGAAGTACATTTTAATGTTGCCAATAACTGCCAGTGTTCAACAAATACAGTCACTGAATCAGATAAAAAACCCTAAACTCTATTCTTATATAGATTATCAATAATAAGAACAAATGGGAGACATGGGAGAGAAATATAAATCCCTAAACAAAGCCACCCATCATTCTAACCACAGAACAGATCCTCAAGGTCACCACACTCACATCAGTAAGTTTTTACTCACTGAGTGTCAGAATTCCTGCATTCTGTGTTTTCCAGCAAAGTTAAACAAGAGAAAGCACAGAACTGATTTTGCAGTGTACCTGCACACCTAAATGGGCATTAGAGAACCTCAGGTCCTTCACTTCATCAAAGTGTTTAATTTACACTTTGCCAGATAATTTTTCCCACACAGTTTTACAACTGCTGTAAGGAAGGAATTTACAGTCTTTCCTGAATTCAAATCCTTAAAAGCTGCCCAGGAGATTCAAAGTACCAAGTTACAACAGTGACACCTATAATAAATGAAAACTATTTTCCTGCAAACTCCACCAAGACATCTAAATTAATTTTGAGAGCTCCTACCTCAGTCTTCTTGGGAGAAACTTTCTCTTTCTTTGGTGTTGTCTTCTCTTCTTTCCCTGAAGCTGCTTTTCCTCTTG
The DNA here is from genome assembly GCF_017590055.1 of Onychostruthus taczanowskii. NCBI lineage: Eukaryota > Metazoa > Chordata > Aves > Passeriformes > Passeridae > Onychostruthus > Onychostruthus taczanowskii. Next base: position 7,897,655 of record NW_024499239.1, on the reverse strand, counting down.
ATAGTGAATTTTGCGCACCTCTTTCCTTTTCAGCAATCTCTTCTTTTTTACCATCAGATGATTGTGAGGATAAACAAGAACCTTTCAACTGTTCAGATTTAGTTTCTGGCTTTGCAGAGTAATTCTTGGCTGCACCAGCTGAGTCTGTTGCTTTCACTTGAAAGGAAGCAGAGGAAGAAGAGCTCATATATAAAAATGTATCCCATTAATATTATAAATTAGTGCAATGCTTTTCAGTTTCTGTGTCCTACCTCTTTCTGTCTGCTTATACCCTGCTGTTGCATTAGGGCTGCTGTTGATGCTCAGTACTGTTTGCTCTCCTTCTGTGTTTTTCCGAGCCTAAATAAACACACAATGCCAAAGTCAGGATGTGTGTCCCAAGCTACCACAGGGACACAGCAACACACTTCACTTAATTGTGACTAGAACCTAAAATACCATCCCAACAGAGGCATCCAGCACACACTGTGTGATTAGGCAGGACACCCTTTACTGAGCAAGGAAAAGCCAGAGGGAAGTATAAGGAGTATGCTATTTCCATGAAAACACTTTCCTGCTGTTTTTAATGTATTTGTACGGAAGTCCCAAAACAAAGGTGCACAAATAAGAACACTCCCAGCACTGCAACTCCTAAAAGGTTTAAAAAGAATTCAACCTTTTTCTTCTGTGGTGTTTCATCCAACATGGCCAGAGTTCTAGCAAATTCTTCATCTTCATGCAGCTGTCTCTCCAGCTGAAAGAAAAAAAAAATATTTTTAGGCTAATGCCAAACAAGTTCCAACTCTACTGTATTTTTAAAAAACCTCTAAGTGAGCACATAGCTAGAAAAAGGGTGTCCTACCAGAGGCAAATGAATTTCTGGAAATGGCACTGAAGAATTACTTGTCTCCTCCAGAAAGCAAGACTAGTTAAATCTAGTGAGAAAAATGGATCTGTTGCACTAGAAACATTATTGTGCCTGTATAAGCCGTTTTCAAAGGAGTTTTCTGTTAATATATTTTATTGTTGTGTACCCTTTGTATTAAATAATCAAACTTTGAAGGGTGCACCTCATAACAAACAGCCTGCAACAACATGTAACCCGCTGGTTTTATCAAAAACAGGCCCAGAAGACAAGTAGTAACAATGCCTGTTAAAAATTATGATGTCTCCAGAATGAATGTTTTATTCTCATTTACTACTAGCAAAAAAAAAAGTATATAAATGTATATAAAAAAAGTTTGTCTGTTTTGGAGAACATAACTACTGCCCTTAGCCCTGCTCTTAGTGTCAGCTCCATTTACTTTAGGGAAGCAAATATACTTTAACTTTCTATTACTTACACTGGTACAACTGATTTTCTCCGATGGAAGAACCAGTAAGAACAAATAGTGCACAACATATGTGAAATTTACTTATTGGTTGTAAAAAAACCCACCAAATTTAGTTTGGCTTCTTTTTTATTTCACTTAACAACATAAACCTGACATCACCAGTGACAACTGATCTGTCAGTTACCTTTCCTGTCCAATATGGTGCCTTGGGGAAAAAAACCTTTTCAATTCATGAATAGTGTTCATTATTGCCAATAAATATTGACCATTGTTTCAACAAGAGAACAACAAAATTACTTTCATAATTCCAACATGCCATGCTCTAAGATCCCAATAGATAACTTTACAAAACCACAGGCATTGTTTGTACATGTCCATAACAGTGAAATCTACCTTCCCTGAGTATGGTGAGAAAGGGAAAGGGCAGAGACCACCCAGTGCAAAGCAGACTGAGGCAGAGATACACCTGATACAAAGTACTGGGATGCACAGAAACTCTGACTGTTCTAGACAAGATCAGTTCAAATGAAAGACATCATCTTATTTTTCCTGACAGGCTGTTTAACTTTCTAGTAGGGTAAAGCTGGATTCATTTACTCTCATCCTTACCTTCAGAGGTGCAGATTTGTCTGTACAATCTACTTACTTCAAACAATACTCAATATTACAAATATATGTGGAAAATGAAATTTTCCCAAAAGCAAGTAAATATGTATCAGTGCACCTTCCCCTCATATTAGTACTGATTCAAACAGGAAAGTTAAGATATGCAAGAGTCATTCACATTTTCCTCAACTATAAGAAAATTCAAAAGACAAGTAAAACAGATCATGGATGGTAATGACTCTTAATTTTTCACTCCAGAGAATGAAAAAAACATAACACCATCAAAACACTACCAAATCATGAGGAAGGAGGAGGTGAATTCTGTGTGAAAGGCAGGATTATTAGAAGCACAACAGCTGCACAGACAAAGTCTGGATAAAGAGAAAATAGATTAAGTGCTACATTCTATTAACATAACTGAAATAATGCCTATAAAATAACTGTGTGACCAGGCTTGTGCATATTGATGAATTTTATTACACTTAGTTACAGCATATCTGGAAAGTCCATCTTAACTTCTTAAGGAAAACCAATTTTAAGTTAAACAAACTGCTCTTGATATAGAGCATTAAATTTGTAGAGCTTTTACCTCTGAATCTTCTTCAAGCTGCAGTTGCCTAGCAATGGCCTCATCATCTAGTGTGCTGTCTCTGCTCTGTGAAGGCTATATTAAAGAAAAAAAGACCAACCATTCAGTTGCCCCATTACTGTGTCAATTATAATAATTTCACATGTACCAATTCCTTCTGTATGCTTCTAGAACAGGACTGTGAATGAGACATGCAACATTAATTGCTAGCTCTCTAACCTAAACACTATTAAACAAGGCTATTTTCAAGGGATTACTACAACATAAATATCTCAACTCTTCAAACCATGCTGAACAGCTATCAAAGTTGCCCCACTTGAAAAATACATCAGTAACTACACCGGGAACTTCTAAGTTCCTCCATACTTGGTGCTTTGTTATTCCATGAATATGTGCCCCATAAAGCTTGGGAAAACAACCTTCTCCCTCTTACCTGCCTGCCCCCCACCCTCAAATATAAGCTATCCCTTCCACTCACCAACCTCAGAAAACTTAATGGATTTCAAGAAAAGTCACTTGTGAAGGGGCAATAAGAAAACACTACCTTCAACTTTGTGCTATCTTATCAAACATGGAAATACTACACCAAACTTGTATTTAAGGACTTGACAAGCACACATGCATCATCAGAGCTCACCTTCTATGTGAGTGATCGTACTGAGTAACACGAGTAGGAGCAGCACTTAAGCATTCCTTGCAGTCCAACTGTTCATTCTGAGCTGCCATCAGACACATGAGCAGCCTAAGGAGCCTCACCAGTACTCACCTCTTTCCTTTTACTTGCTACCAGCTTCTTTTCTGAGCGTTGGACACTCCTTGTCCCAAAGAAATCAAGTGCAGAGGTGGGAGTCTGTTTCACTGGAGAGAGGGGTTTGCTTTTAGCTTGTGGTTTTACCTCTTCTTTTTTCCCAGTATTTGTTCCTGGACAACCAATCGCTGACGTCCCGTTCTCCTTCGGTTTCAGGGAAATTCTTTTATTGGCAAAATCATCATCTTCATCTAAACACAAAGAGAATTCCATTACTTCTGGTACACAGAACTCAAGTTCTAATAACAGAACTGCCAAGAAAACTATTTTGGCACATTACATCAACTCAAATCCTAAAAAAATGCTACAGGCATTCAGAAGTTTTCTGAAAAAAAGTCTGAGTTGCTCAACACGTAGCATTTAACAACTTCCAGTAGCATAACTTGAGTCTGAACAGATTCAGTACTGAAACAACACCACAACATTGTTACTTGTGCTCATACATTACCTCTCAATTAGATAAGTTCACAAGGAATGCCTTCCCTTCTTAAATGAGGAAAACAATAAACAGAAGATCTAGATAATGAAATTTGAACTCCCTCTTTAATTCATGTCAAATTGAACAGCACAACTCTTCCTTTCACATTTTATGTTATGCACAAAGGCACATCTATTTTATTACTTTATAGTATTCATCAACAAAGCAGCTAACATAAGCTTTGTAGACACATATTCTCAAGAATTTCCCTATCTTACACTACAAATGAAGGAAAAATATCAGAACGTTTTCTTTACGGAAAAAAAAAAGAAAAAAGGATTCTTGTGTAAGCTTCCTAGTTATTTTTAAAGTATTGCTCATAGTTTGTGAATGTTTTAGCAGAAATATTTCAATTCCATTTTTTCACTTTTTCCCTGTTAGAGATTCTATGAGCTCTCTACATCTCTGCACTTAAACACACTCTCCTTCCAGTACAGTCAAAACCAACTCAAAGAAAAGCAACAATTTCACAGAACACAGAAATCAGGGTCAGCAAGACAAAATGGATTTTTCAGTTTGAAAGGAGGAGGAAAAGTGAATTCTTCTACAAACACAAAGTGAGCAAATAAACTGAAAGAAAATCCCCAAAATTAATATTAGACACTCTATAAAAGCAGCAGAAAGATCTGAGAGGAACAGAAACAGAGCCTGGTTTATTTGCATACCTCTAACTGAAGTCTAGTTTTACTTTTCCCAAAATAGAGATCTTTTAGACACTCACCTCAACATATCATAAACACAGATTGCTCTAAACATCTGTTTTTTAACAGAACTTGAATTTACAGTATTATCACAAAAACATGTTCATTTTCCAGCAACCCCTAACTGAAGTCCCCACATTTCTTTTCATACAAAAATTTGTTTTCTTACCACTTCCCTAAGTTTAGAAGATGCTATATGTCTGTCACCTCTCATTTTTGTTGTATTCTAGACAAAGATAGAGGGAAACAATTATTTTTTGTTTCATCTGTTCTCAACAGATGGCAGTGTTTTGAAGTGTTTCAGGCAGCTGCCAGAACTTGCTGCTACTGAGCACTTACTAGACAGAATATAATGAGAACCAAGCAGGATTCCACCTATTGCTGGGAGAGAAAGTTCAGACAGGTAAAAACTAACACAAAGATGCATCTCTAAGGGGGTAAATTAGTTCAGCAGTTAAATTAAGAATGCCTGAAGACAAAAATTTATCCAAGAGAAAGTGGCATTTCAGCCAACTCAATTCACAAAGCAATATATAGAAGGGAAAATTCAACCCAGGCCCTCGGCTGAGCAGCAAGTTTTACACAAAGCTAAAAGCTTTACTATTCTCAACACGATTTATTTTCCCAATGCAGCAGTAAATGTCCTGCTGCCATTTAGCTCAATTTAACAAGCTGTGACTATTCAGGGAGATTTGGACACTAGATGCTGTAGACTCCTAATTTACTGTAGTTTCAAGTCTAAAGAGGAGATTGCTTATCTCAAACAATTTAAAGAATATTTCTGGTTCTTTCAAATTTTTCAGTTTAACAAAAAAACATTTGCAGGAATAAAATATGCTGTTACTGTAAATCATCAGTTAATGTAAATGTAATTACATTTATTTGTCTTAAGATTACACAAAAATCCTATTCTGCCCCCGTGCTCCCAGCTTTTCTTAAACTAAGGACTGCTCAATGCTAAAAAAGAACTTTCACTTATCATGATTGTTATCAGAGGATCTGTATGCAATATTGATTTTTTTCATTATTCACTTATAACAATAAATAGCAATAAAACCCAACAGGATATTGCTTTCTCTTAAGTAGAAAGAAGTAAATACAATTAGATTTTAATTAAAAAATTTATACACCTAAGTCATTTATGAAGCCACTACCACGTATGATCAATAGTTAGAACTTGGCTTTAATTATGTTGTTCCAAGAAATGACAATATTAGAAGCATTTATTGACTGCAAGCAGTGGCTGAAGACAGGCAAGAGACTCACTTATGAACAGTCACTGATAAACAAAAATAAAGAAAGGGAGAATGAGAACATGGAGGCTGCCATTAGGAAACGAAACCAGCCTGATTCTATTAAAAGTGGGTTTCAAAAGAGGCTTTAGGGGACTGACACTCAGGCTACATTTTCATCCCAGGTTCAGGAAATCCATAAGCACATCACAAATTCACCTATCTCCAGGCACTCCCCTTAGTTCAAGTACTGATAAACATCAACTTTTTTAGCAAAACCCTAACACTTTTCCTCGAAACCAACTGCTCCCACACACCTACTGCCACAGAAGTGAACTGCAAAGTTAATCAGCTGCACCCTTCCAGTCTCCTTATAAGCACAAAGGCAACTTGATTTACAACTCTGAAGGTGCCAAGAGAGTAATTCTATTGCTGCTGGACTAATCAGGTCAATGTTGCTCAACACGTGACCTGTAACAGGAAAAAGATCTCTTCTTATTCATACCTGCAAGACAGTAATTTGTGGGAAATACAAGTGACAATTTGGGGTTTAACTTGCAAAAATTGCAGTTTAATTGCATTCTTATAGCAATTGCTGGGCAAACCTTGAGATAGCTTTACATGGGGGCATGGACTTCACTGAGAAATAGGAATCAATTTCATCAACTCAATGACTTTTCTGTTGTAAAACCTGTCTATAGCAGAACACAACTATTCCAAGAACAGCCATTTCCTGTTTACAATGATCCATTTTTGTGTACTACATAAAGAAAAAATATCCTGAACATACACTTCTTTATTTTTTCCAGGATCAGCTCAGAACTACAAACACAAGTAAAGACCATATATTCTAGTAGAGGCTTCTGGAAATCAAGTACATGCAACAAAGGGAAAGCTAATCATGTGATCAGTGGAACATACAGGCAGTGACACTCAGGAGATTGCTTTTAATTATTTTGTACACAAACACTACACATGAAGCAGGGATCTATTATGCCGGGCAATGTAGGAGGACAAACTTCCCTAGCAACAAACAATTGCCATCCTGGGGGTTTTAAGAGCTATTCCACGACATTAAAGCACAGCTGGCTTTCATTTTATATACTGTTCCAACAGAAGCACAATTATGTTAATAAACCAATGCCAGCAGGTCGCTTGTAACTGTTTGTTATTCCTCTTCCTCTTTCCTATCCTCACCCTTTCTCAAAAGTTTCACCTGTTGATTACTGAACACCTGCAGTTTTTCCCTGGCTGAGTCTGATGAAAATTATCTCAGCTGTTTTAAACATAAATTCGGATCCTTTTAAAAGGCTTGGGTACAGGAACTACCCCAGCCAATCTAAAAAGGGAGCACTCCACTGCAGGCAGGGACAATGGCAACAAGCAGCATAGGACAGGCCCTCAGAACAATGTATTTTATTAATTTATTATTTCTGTACAGTTGAGTTGCCCATCACTAGAGAATAAGTCCTTGGTTCCTATTCTATTTAGGATACAAAATATTTGAGGCAGGGACAGCCTGTTACTATGATGTCATAACACCAACTCCAAATATAGGCAGGGCATCTACAGATCATAACTAACTTCTACTCATTACATATGTTGAATGGCATTTGTAGACTACTACATAAGGATTTCTGTATAGAGCTAAATGACTACATCCTAAAATCATTAAATCTACATTACTTGTAAAAAATTATAATATTCTGGACATTTTTCAGTTTCAATGACACCTCTTCTGCACAAGTACTTAAACCAGTTCCTGTCCTAGAGGACCTGCCATCGCCAGCAACAGGCACTGCTGTCTAAGCTAAATGGAGGGCGCAGATGATAAGGTTTGTCTACAGTCCTAGTATTGACATTATTTACTTTACCTATGAATGGGTCAGTACCCAACACTCCCAGCACTTGGCAGGATTGAGTTTTGTACTCATCTTTTGCCTAAAGTAACTCTTTAAGAAGATTATCTTTAAGATAACCATTTCTCAAAAAAGCCAGCAAGTCTATTCCAACTCAACCCCTGCAACTCCTTCCAAAGAACAGATGCCATGTGTGATTAGCAAAGTGTATTTTTCTTTCTCCTTATTTAAAAAACCTAGCAGTTGCAACCTATATTTAAAAATTTAGATATTATGTCATGAAGTCACATTAGATTTTTCATGCCATTTCTCAAAAAGCTAACTGATTTTAGTGCTACATGTACTACAAACATGCACTTTAAACCACAATTGTTACCATTTGGCCTATATTGACATGTCAAGGTTCTGTGCTGTTATAAAGCTTACATGAATCATTTCACCTTTACACCCCTGAAATAAATTTACCTTTGGATTTTTCAGTTAATAAAAGGCAACCTTAGAAAGTTGCCTCTGCTTTATTTTTCACTTTGAGATAAAAAGGTTTAGGGATACAACACTGAAATGCAGTTAACTACCATGAGTTAGACATTTGAGTGTCAAACTACATAGCCTTTGATATCCTTGGTCCAATACACACCAAATAAAACTGTTAGTCAAGTCTCTATGCTTAGTTTTGGGACCATTAAAATACCTAAGAAAGGTGAATGTATTTAAACCAAAGTAAATTATCTTAATCTGCAAACCCACCAATTAGAACAACTCCTTCCAAATGAAATGCTTGCACTTGGCACAGAAACAGCTGTGTGTATAACCTCAGCAAGCAATTAGAAGGGATCAGTCCACCAACTCATTCCAGCTTATTATTATTGAAACTTCTATTCACTTGAGCAGGTTACTTTTCTACAACAGTAGTTCACAGAAGCAGATCTGAATCCCACCACGCAATGAAATTTTCTGTTCTGCTTTAATTGCCTGAAGTTACCTGCGTGAGAAGAATATTCAGTAATGCCCATGAATAATTACAAAACAGGAAAAGAGGTAACTTCAAGCAATCAAGGAAAGTATAAATGTGCTAAATTTTATAATGTGTATAAATGTGCTGCAGCTCAGGTAGCTCAACTTGCTAAGCCTCTCAGGACACAGTGCTCTGTTTTCCAAAAAAATCAATCAGCGTAGAAAAAAAATCCAAACATAAATCCTCTTTTACATTTTGAACTAATCTAGCAGATTAAGCACATTAAGACCAGTTACTCTGGCAGTTCAATAAGGAGATCTGAAAGGGAAAAAGAACATCTCCAGCATGGTGAATAGGAACAGGCAGAGGAAAACAGCAACATCTTGAGCTAACACAGCTACAGCTTGAAGACCTGCCACAGAGACTAAACTAAAATTAATTTTATTTCATGTCCTACTACATTTTAAATACAGGCTGACAAGTAATTCTAATGTATTCTGATAAATTAATCCTTTTTTTTTAAATCAGAACTGCATTTATTTCTCAATGTTGCTGCTATCCTAGTTTCTGTAGAAAGAAAAAAAGACCACTTCTATAAGAATAAAATTATATTTTACTTCATGCACACCTCTGGTTTACACCTACTCCCCTATTCAGGGAGTTAACTACGCTCATACATTCACTATGTTCATGCAACACTCCTCTCAAGAGTTTGAGTACAAGACCACATTTACCATGACATGACCCTTACGTTGTGCTGCTGGTATTCCCAAACTTAACCAAATCAACTTTAAACAGGCTCACTCCTCAGTAACTTATGCATTCTCCTCTATAACACCCATCCCTGCTTCTTCAGAGGACTTCTGCCAGAACCTACTCTCATTCCTCAATGCACTTCAAAACTCCCTTAAGGTTCAACTACACCTTCTCAACTGACCTTTCATGAAACACTTTAGAGGAAAGTTAACACACAAAATACTATTTATCTCTTCTTCACATTCTCACTCAAGTATAGCATTGTCCATAAGTAAGTATTGCCCAGAAATGCCAGTGACAACATTTTATTTCCCCATTAAATATGTCAGTGAAGGACATGCTTATTCACTACCTGCTGCCCATTTGAACCTGTGCTTGGATGTAGGGACTATTTTTTTGCCCACCAGTATTAGCACTTAATAATTTTTTTGTCTGAGGTTGTTTGGGTTTGTTTTGTTGTTTATTTCCCTATCCCAAATATTCTCTACATTAAAAGAGTCTTTATTATCAAGGACCTTCACAAGCTATTCTTTTTGTCCTGTCTTCTCAGCTCCAAAGGAACAATTTTCCAGTAACCTGCAGACCTCCTCAGTTCCCACCATGTCAGTTTTTCTACCTTTATGCCCATCACTACTATAAGGCTTTTCTATTTTTAAAAATATTAAAGCAATCAAGGCAATTGCTACATACACATGATTACCTCTACACAATGTATATGAAAGGTAAGAATTCTCTTCAGGCAAGGTCAAAATTCTTGCTGAATAACCACATATGATGAAACCAGATGAGGTTCAACAAACCACACTAACAGGTCATCTACAAAGCTCAAGGTTCCATACTTCATTAAACAGTGCAAGTATTATTTTAACAAGTGCAATGAACATTTGGGTTTCTCCCAATGCCCTAAGTCTGTACTACTAACAAAAAAGGCTCTTTTTCCCCCCTTGTTACTGTGCAGAACAACTTAGTTTAATGATGGCCAAAGATAAAACTAAATATTTATTTAGATTAAATGTATCTATAAAAACAAAGAGCAACTATTCTTGCTTTGTTCTTTTGCCTTTTAAAAAAATTAACTTGTTCACAAGCCAATAAGAAACAAACCAACACAATAATCCAGATCAGTCTACTTTTATTCAAACCAAAGGGTTCATTTCCCCAAACACTTTTGGAGAAAGCTGGATACCACACAGATATACAGATCAGCTGAAAAGAAATTCCAGCAACAAGAGGAAGAAAGTTTCAAATTAAATTGAAAAATAGGCTGAGGCAATTAACTACCAAACTTCTACTGCCTTCTTGATGCCAAAAGGCTCTTTCAGACACTGTCATTGACAGAGCCCTTGAGAATGAGATTCTGATTTTTGAATGAGTCCTAGCAGTATATTCTTGATTTAAGTTTTCAGTTCCGTAACAGTAAAAAAAAGAAAAGGACAAATTTCTACAAAATTTGTTAGAACCTTTTCTACCTATATGTCTACATTCCTAATCTTGTAAAATACATTTATCTCAAGCCAGCTGCTGTATCGATACCACTTCAATGCACTCAGCTTGACAGTTCCATCAAGCTGAAGGAACTATTTATAGAAATTATCAGAAAACAAAATTCAAGCATTATGTCTCAAGGTTATAAAGTATTGTTTTAGAATACACTGTTAAATCAAACCTGTGTGTACTTAAGACTCTTTTGATAAGAGTAACCTTGAGCCCATGGTTTTCAGGGATTTCACTAATAACCTTGACTAGTGTTCCCATGGTATCCCTATCCAAAAACATCTGATTACACCACTTGGAATTGCATAATAAATCTAAATATATACTGTTTATTCCTCAGGAATTTGATAATTTACCTACTATGAGATAAATGCTTTTAAAGATCATTTTAATTAGGAAAGAATTGTGGAAAAACTGTCAAAGGAAACAAAGCTTTGAGTAAAAAGATAAATAAGACAAATAAAACATTCATGTTATTTTGGAAAATTGAGCTCATTTGAATACCTGATGTGGTACAGCAGTATGCCAGGTCAACTACCAAGGACAAGCAAAATAAGCACAACGTATCTATCCTAGAGACACAGAAGACCCCAAGGAGGAAGAAAGGTACAGAAAAAATCAGCTGAGCCAGACTTCTAATACAATACTGCAGCAAACAATCCCTTTTTGTTTTAAAAATGCATGGTATTTTTATAGGGAGGCAATGTTTATGTTCAGCAATAAACTTACAAAAAAAAATACTAGCATACCTAAGGACAGTGTCCTCTATTCCAAAATAAGTGTAATAAAACTCAAAGAGGGATTACAGAAGCCCTACTGAAACTATATTCTTTAAAAAACATGTTTTATCAAAACAGATTTGGATTCAAGTCTGCTAATTCAATCACAGTTTTTTCAGTAAGTACTGTGGCTATAAAGAACTCTACTCCAGAGACAAATACAGAAGGCAGAAGGTACAGCAGCTTCAGCCCAGCTCAGACTGGGTGCAGAAAGACAGGCAACCACTGCAGCAACTGACAAAATAAATGTTTGTGTTGAGAGGTAAAAAGAACCTTTTAGTCACCAACATATCACACAGAGATTAGACATGGATTAGACATTATATACCAGGTAAAATGAAAATCCCTGCAGCCAACAGTCATTTCTAACTATGCTAGTGAGCAAATAAACTACATTAAAGGTACTTCCTTAACTTCCTCCCCTAAATCTACGGAATTCTCTTAAGCAAGGAAGCATTACCTCATTAAACCACATGCCTATTTACATCAACCTAAGCCACTACTTACCATCACCTCACTTTTCACCCTGCTCCTGACTTTACAGTACTTAAGGTTAAACTTCTGAAGTGCTTTTGGTTAGCTTGTTTGAGGAGGACATCATTTGTCTTCCTCAATATTAGGTTTTATGGTCACATTTGGGTCTATCAGTCAAACAATCCATCCCAATATAACATAGCCCACCCCACTACAGGTGAACATATAATGATATATTTCTTCCATTACCTGTCTCTGAAATATAAACAACAGGATCCTGCTTTAGAACTTTACCAGGTTTTGAAGCAGCTGCTTTTTTCTCAGGTGACTTCTTGGATTTTTTCACTGACTGCTCCTCCTCTTCTGAATCTGTGTTTTGACCACAACATAAATGTAATTTTCTCCACATACACAACAGGCTTTAATAGATCACATAACAGTAAACATGTGTTCACATACATTCAGCTGAGTGAAAGATTCCATATTCCTACCATATGTTAGGAAGGTCAGAGCATAGCTTCCCTTTTCATCCACCACATAAATGACTAAATGAAAATTTGGTCAGAACTCAGCCTTGACAGTGTTTTTTGTTTCATAACAATAAATGCTTTGTTACTTATTTCAGTAACTGCTATATCTGTACAGCAACCTTTCTAAAAATGAATGCAACCTTCAAAAATATCACAGCAATTTACTTCAAAAAAAAACAAACACACAAAATTAAACAAAAACAAACAAAAATTTTTTAAAAACTCAACATCAAACCCACAAGAAATGTACTATTATGCTGGTATGTTCCAGTAAATGGAAACCTATTCCAAAAACTAACAAGCAAAACCAAAAAAACAGAGAGGTGGTACTCTGATTTTTCAGGAGAACACTGGTGAATTGCCACTCACATCACCAACTATTCTCCATATCCCAAAAACTGTGGAGATGACAGATTTATACTACTGTGGATGACAGATCCCAGCATCCACATGAATAAACAGGAGAAACTGAAGAAGCAGAGACAACTAACAAGTGTTAGAGAGGGCTAACCTCCGGAGTCTCTTTCCATGATAAACACAAATATATTGTAATTATATCTAAAATCAGAGTGGTTATAGTCAATGGACTCGCGTACTGGCACCCTGCACAAAACCACCATTAACAACACCACCAAAAACCCCAACTAAAAAACAAACAGGTTTCCATATTGAAGAGTATAGAGCACTGTTTCTCTTTTTCTATCCTACTACTAAAGGGTTAGAATTTGCCAAATCTCCAAACAATATCAGTACTTTAAAGGTAGCAGCAATATATTAATTTTGTACTCCTACTATTCCCCACTGCTGAACAGGAACTGTTTATAAAACTCAACCCATAAAAACTTTCAGATGTACAATTTACCTAATCAACTTTGCAAGCCAGTGCAAAAAATACAAAGGAATATTCAGAAACAACTGTGAACACTACCTGAATCATAGATTATTCTTCTCTTCTTTTTTGTCCGCTTCTGTTTGGAATCATCTTCACTGGGTGAATTATTCACCTAAGTGCAAAAGTCCATTAGTTCAACCATTAAACAGATCCTCTCAGCTTTTAGTCAGTAACACATTCAAATTTATGAGTGTCAAACAAGTTCTAACAGAAATTATTATTTTCCAATATCACATTTACAAACGGTCTTGTGCCAGCTCCTGTGTGGGAGGGGGAAAGATGCAGCACACAGAAAATAAGGAAGAATTTTCAAATTGAAATTACATAGTCAGAATACTTATTTAAGTAACATCTCACTCTAAATTGTTGTGCTTCACATTATACATTCCATCCTATTAGAAATTCTTCCCCTCTTTAAGTGATTTTTAAATGAGCTTTAGCCATTGCTTTCTATTGTATACAGCTCATGATTAACATGTAAAGTAGTCTGAAACCAGAACCCAATCTAGTTATAATCTGTCATTTTAAAGAATTTGGTCTTTGCAGCAGGTTTAGAGAAGTGATCCCAACAAACACAATGTTCATGTTTCCTGCACAGGTGTTAAAAAAACTGGTCAGCAGGCACCACACAAGAGACTTTCACCTCATTTGTAAGCATGACACATTAATGATATGTCTACATCTACTGAGCACAAATCTTGTGTTTATAAAAATTACATTAGCAAACCTACTTAGAGAACTGTGGCCAAAAGGCAGAATAACTTCAAGTACATCAGACTATTCTTACACAAAGTAACAACTTCCTACCTTTGTCCTACAAACCAATTTTTTTTAATTAGCAATTTTCTTCACCACCTACAAAGTTTTACTGCTAGCAGTTAATTTTAAGTGGCAGTTTCCTCCCATGCCTATAAAAACAATTTACATGTAGTCTGTTATTTTAGTATATGAGAAGAACCGTGACTTTAAAAAATGCTAGATACACAAATAATCCAGCATCAGCAAAACCAAGCACTTCATAAATATGAAAATCAAAACTAACCTTAGTCTCCTTTTCTCTTTTCTTCCCACTTGAGGGTCCTTCACCATTTTTAATTTTTTCACTCTTTTTCACAGCCTCACACTGTTGTCGCTTTCCAGGAGGTACAACACCAAAGAATTTCCGGATATCCTAGTAAAAGGGAAAAGAGTTTTATAAATTTTTAAATACAGACAGCTCTTAACACTACAAAATAGCAATGCACCGTCTCAGCAGTTCCATTACATTTATTGATTTTGAAATTTTGTTTACAGTTCAGCAAACAAAGCCCAGATAGTTAAAGTAGCTACTCAGACACCCACACCACCTGACCCTAATCTCTGAATCATGAAAAAAACTTATTTCTTCCTTAGTTGGGATCTTCACCAAAACATACTGCAAGACAAACTCCCAGCAGCAATGAAACACAGTGACTTAAGACAGATGCATAATTACAATTTTTTTTCTGATTAATTATCACAAACCTAAACCAAACTATTTATGTAATTAAAATGATTAACACAGCTCTGAAGTAGTGTCCCATGTAGAAAGAAAGGACCAGGAGCTTGAAACAGTGAAGTAATGGCACACACTGCATTCTCCACCTTCTCACTAAATAACTAGCCAGCGAGAAATTTATAAAATTTAAATAAAGAAAAATAACACCAAGATCTATTTTGTTACCTTATTTTAGTACCTGTCTACAAAACAGCCATAACAAGCTTTCTAAGCATGTAAAATCAGCAGCTGGAGCTTAAATTTTAGAAAATCAATATTGTACACATAAAAATCACACTTGACTACTCTTTTAAAAATCTAGCAATCCAGTTCCATTAAAAGAAATTGAGGAAAGAGGTACCTGGTTGGTATCACTCCCTCCAGGCTTAGAAGTCATTTCAGAGAAAGCCAGTACCTCCTGCAGCCTAAACCACAGCCAGCAGGGAAAGGCTGGGGCTCAGGACTGCACTGGACACAGCTGGGAGCCATTCCCATCATGGAGTTCAACTGGCACTTCCCTACTATTACAGGGATCCACTAGAAAACTGGCTTCAAGTCTGATTGATAGTAAGAGGTCTTTGAGGCTCTTTTACCAGAAGTCAACTCCTGTCAGTTTGGATTTAGGGCTTAAAATCAATGGAACATGTAATTTGAAAGCATAAACAAAAGATGGGACATGTATAGATTCGTTCAGTTCACTTAAAATAATTTTCTAGAATTGGAAATGTTGTTTCCTGTAAAAATTTAGGCTTCTTGTGTTTTAACTGCATATATTAATACGGATTCAACAAATGGTAGATTGAAAATCATTCTTCCTCATCGTGACTTCACACTTCTCTATCCATGGAATTCATACCTTGAAGCACAGATTTTCAACACTCTACTATTTACATGTATTCCTACAATATAAATGCAGTACTATATAAACTCTGAAATTTTGATAGCCAATACCTATAGCTAATAGGTCTGAAGAGAGCATCTATTTAAAAAGTCTCCAAGCAGATATTTGGACTCAATTACTCAATTATACTCATTATTACTGGCTTCCTTTTAGGCTTAAGGTAACATAGGCAAGAGAAAAGCAAGTATCATTAGATCTTTTACATAGTAAAATAATTTAAATACTTAATACAACACTGCAAAATAAAGTGACTTTAAAGTTCTCTTTTTTTAATAGTTGTTACTGTAAAGCTCAAAATATTTGAGATTTTAATTTTAGATTAACACTAAGGTTCTATTCATTCTACTGTTTTCACTAAAAACTGTTAACTAAGTGAGGTGCTCTGCAAATCTACCTTGTTCTGCCAACCTCTGTGCTACCTGGAAATTGTTACGAGAGGGAACATGGATACATCCCAAAATCACAGTCATGAAGTTTGTACACCTTATAAGTAGTAGTAGTAGGGAATATGTATTACATTGGTTAGGCCAGCTTAAAACCACATGTTTGCTTTAATTTATTTCTAAAGCTTTTCAATAGGCTCCAAAGGCTTTTTAGCAAGATTTATTAATCGCTATTTTTCCTCTAACTTGATGTTGAGTTTGGATTCCAGTTCTGGAATCAGTTTTAAAGTGTAGATAATTCTGTCAGAACCTTTGCAGAACCTTTTGGTGTTTTGAGAACAGGCAATAATACTAGAATTCTTTAAGATTTATACAAGTTTTATGAAATGCAAACTTAAAATACACAGCCCTGAGCTACAAAGGAAGATTGACATCTATGCACAGCCTTCTTCAATATTCTGCTATAAATTCACCAATCTTCTTCAGCTATTCTGTTCCTCAGAGGAAAAGGTAATCTTGCTGACATAACACAGTGAATAGAGAATTGCTTGGGAAAAAAGTATGCCTCAGGGCAACAACAAAGTTACCTTTCAGTGAAGCTTTTACCCAGGAATCATGAAAGATTCTTCATGCTTTTTGTAAAGGCATGCCAGATAAATTATTAATTCACTGCATAACTAATTGCAGAAATCAAGCCACATAAGTATCTACCATACCAGCTTAGATACCAGACAGGATCACTTTCCTCCCTCCTGGTATGTTATCTATTTAACATACTCTGACTGACCCTCCTCTTGGTGTATTATGCCATCCATACATATACAGGACCTCCAGCTGGAAAATCTGTATGTTCAGCTTTTACCTCTGCTTGTTCCAATACAGAAAGGCTGCAACTGTCAAGTTTCCTTCCAGGACACTTGACAGTTGCAGCCTTTGCCGCCAAAGCCCACAGCAATGTGTCCTGTGTATCCTGGAGATACTCACCCCATGGCTGTTCCCTTGCCCAAAAGGCTACAATCACAACAGCCAAGGCGTTTTTGGTGTGGCTCCCCCAGGCTGCTCCAGCACAGCACCAGCAAGGAAGAAGTTGGAGCAGTTCCACCCAGGCAGGAGCTGTAACTAAGAATTCTGATCACTCTCACTCAGTTAGGGGGTGATTTATCCCTAGCATCTGAAAGGCCTAAAAAGCTGCTCAGCTATCTTAGAGCTGTATGGCTGTGCCATCCAGGCCTTGCCTGCTCTGACTACTGCTTCAAATCCTCCCTCTTACACTGCAACAGAAGACCACAGGATTAATCATGCCAGGCTGCAAGTTCTCTCTTGGAAGATTTGTACCTGTCTCTTTACTGGGGAGAGTAACACAAACAGAAACTGAAACCCATTTGTTAGGTAGTACAAAGACTGGGAACTCCAGGAGTGTTTTTACAAGACTAGTGTTTAGTAAAGCAGAATATTTTCCAAAGTAACATCATATAATCCAGTCTGCACCTCAAAATACAAGATAGAAAACTGAACTTCACCAACCCAGCTCAATGACTGCAGTAGAAAGTAAAGCACCTTACTTCAGGTGTAAGTCTCAATGATGGCCTTACATCAAAGCAATCATATTTCTTTCCAGTCTGCCTATTTCAGTGCAAGTTTTGCTCACATATCAGCTCCGACACTTGGCACTTCCAGAACAACTGCACTAACTAAAATCAGATTTATACTATCACTTCAGTGAAACCAGTAACACCTGCTTGGGTAACTACACTTAATGAACAGTTACTGATAGTGGTAACTGCAGAAGTTTTACAAGCAGTATCACAGTTTTAGGTGATGCTCCAGCTCCAGCCATGAGTGTCCCTCTCAGAAAGGGAAACTCCAGAAACCCCTACTCCTGGGCATTCATTCCTTCAGGTGTGCCACTGTAGCTCACTGCTTGGGAACTGGGTCATGGCCACTAATCTGGGTGAAAAAATAAATCCCTTCTAATACAAATCAGTTTGTTGTGTAACTCTGCACACATCAGTTCAGCACAGCTGAGAACAGAGTCAAGCTAACAGGGGCTTCTTATACTTGGCACTACAGGAGAAAAGTTTGCAAGGGTGTGACATTGACATGCAATATGCTCATGCTGTCTCTGCACAAGCACAACAGGCTGCACCATTACAACACCACTGTGCTGCTGCCTCTGTTTCCACAGCTGCAGCAGAGATGGCTGAGCAGCCACTTCAGGGAAAGGGATGAGGCAACTTTTATACTCCCAAAAACGATGGCTGTCTTCGTCCCTTCTAGGACAGACACTGTGAGATGTGTGACGTTCAGAAGATCGCACAGAGGGAGAATGCCTTTGTCCTGGGAAGGTGGGAAAGGAGGAAGCAAGCCTTGCAAGATCAGTTTTCTAAAAAGGTGATAGCAGGGACACAGGACAGGCAGATCCCTTGTTTGAAGAGACCTGAAGTCATCAGCCAGCCCAAAACAAACCATGAAAATATCAGTTTAATAGCACCAGGAGTCTTAGTGCTGGCAGACCTCTGTCATTACAGTAGAAGACTCAGACTGTACCACCCACCATCGCAGAGCACCAGGTGTAAGCTATAAACAAGCTCAAACTCTTTGGAGAGTCCAAAACTAGAGCTGCACCTTAAAATGCAAAATTACTTCTGTAGTTAAGACAGTAAAAGATGTGCACAGAGACTCCATCTGAATAAAAGCAAACTTATTTGAGCCAGAAATGAAAAAGGGATACCGTCTTATGGTGACCGCATAGGTGAGCGGCACTTTGGAAGCACAGGAACGCATAGATGTTTATGTTCAGAATCCCTTTACATCCTACTGAGGGTTGCATAGTTACCGATAAACATTTGTTCACTTCCAGACTTTCAAGCTCTTTTTTTCCCCCATCGAATTGCTTTTCTGCAAATACTGTGCACCCTCCAGCTCGTACCAGACACGCCTGGCGTGTGCTCCCGCTGGAATGGCAGGAGGCGGTAACACCGCGGCACACCGCCTGCACAGCAGCTTTGCTCATCCGCATTCCTTCCCCGGACGAGCCCGCGGTCCGCGCCCTACACCCGCCCGCTGTCGGGGAAAGGGAAACTGGAGAGGCTCAGCCACATTCCCCTCGGCCAAGGGCACTTCCTCGGGCACGGGCTCGCGTTCCAGGCACGCGTGGGAAGCCTCGGCCGCTCGCTGCGGGCGGGAGCGCGGCCTCTCCGCCGCAGCCGCTCGGGCTCCGCGCGGGGCTGCGCGCCCGGGGCCGCCCGCGGGGCTCGCT